>NC_040904.2:14061650-14679035 GCF_004126475.2 Phyllostomus discolor | reverse complement strand
AATCTGTAAAGCCAACTCACGTGAGCCCTTGGTGTACTTTCTATCTTCTCCACACACACCCAGGGTTGGATGAACGCCTGCATCTTCAAAGTATCATCGTGCTCTATTAAATTTGGGGGAGGCATCTCTCAACCTCTTTTCTCTATGGTAGAAGCCTACTCTGACTTCTTGTAATTGTAACAGCAATGTCACTCTCAATGACTAATGGAGTCATATCAGAAGGCCAGTAAGCTCCTAAGAGTTGGTATAGTTCCAGAGCTCTCTGTAACCCACTCACTCCTCTTTGGAGTCATGAACAGAGAAAATAGTGAATAAAATAGAATTCCATAAAAAGACAGAGATACAGCAAAATTCATGAACTATTGTTTTAGTTTGTTGGGGCTTAAGAAATAAAAGCTTTCATAAAGGAGAGACAATGGAAGGGAGAGAACTGAATTTGTCTTTTTTTGTGAAGAGACCAAATAGATGCAAAGTGTGTGTTCTATTCTGAAGGTTATTTCGTTGCTGTGTGGTGACATTGCATATGATATAAGGATGCAGTGCTTTGCAAATGCTTTATGGTCTTTTTAGTGCTATCTATGTGTTGTTTACATTGCTAAGTAAAACTGAGCATTTGTCTTAAATTTCTGACAATGAAAGAGCTTAACAAGCATAAAGTTGTATGAATTTCGAAAAGCAGGGGAATTTTAGATTGTATAAAATGGAAAATCCAATGAAGCATACAAAAACAAATACTATTTACTCACAATTCCAAAGCTGTAATTTATTACCCATCGACAGACACAAACACTTTGTAATTTTACGAAGACGCAAATAGGTAGTTGTGGCTTGTAGTTAATTAAATCTGAAATCTGAAGAAGTCATCAAAAATTCTATGTAAATGTGTTTGTGTGTATAACCGTCTACGCACGCCCAGTGCTCTGGAAGCAGAACGCTGACACGACCTTGGCAGAGTGCTGGGAATAAGACAACAAGGTTACTGTGAGAAGGGAAAGTAATAAATCCTTTAATAATTTATTGTATCAATGCTAATTTTGTTGACTGAGAGTGAATAAAGACCCTCCTGATAGGATTAGGTGGGTTAGGGTTAAGATAAAGCTAAAATGCAATTGAGTCGATAGAATGACAGATCGCTCACTTTCCTGCACAGCCGCTCCACTTTATCTTCCGTTTTATCTCACTGTTCTGTTCTCCGCTCTGCCACCCGCCAGCCAGGCCCTCCCCACTGCACTTGCACCTTCCAGATTCAGTAGTGGCTTCTGGTTTCTGTCCTCTTCATTTTATGGAAGTGATGGAATTTTGTAATTACTAGCCCCAGTGAACCGCCATAATGTTTTTGGTATAATAAATCTCATACTTTTATTTGTTAAACTATCTTCCAATAGTCCAATTGATTTATGCCATCTTTTCTTGCAGGAACGATATAGAGTAATAATAGATTGTGAAACCATACATCCATGGAGAATTAAGTAATTCGGCCATTTGGGAAACTAAATAAATTCAAACAAAAATGAAATATTTTTTGGAAATGATTCTGTGGGAAAATATGAATAAACAACAGAAAGAAATATAAGAAAATATGCTAGGTAAAATAATCCAAGCGATGAAAGACAAATACCATATGATCTCAACTTTAACAGGAACCTAAACAACAAAACAAAGAAACAAGCAAAATATAACCAAAGACACTGAAATAGAGAACAGGCTGACAGTGACCAGAGGGGAGAGGGGAGGGAATTTCAGGGAAAAAGGGGAAGGGTTTGTAGGAACAAGTATAAAGGACACATGGACAAAAACTAGGGGGGTGGAAATGGAAGGGAGGTCGGGAGGGCTGGGTGGGTGGGCTGAACTGGGAGTAAAAGATAGAAAATTGTACTTGAACAACAATTAAAATAAAATTTAAAAAAGAAAACATATTATTTGTTAAAAAATTTTGGTTTATTATTTGTATTAGAAAGTTCCAAGACAAGTATGGCATGCAAAAAGTTCAACTGTCATTTACAAAGACAATGCTATTCTTTTTTGTTTTCACAACTACCTGTTCATTGGGTGGGAGTCTCTTCAAATACAATATTTTTTCTCTGCTTTTATGACATCACTCTTTTGATAATCCTGCATTTCCCAACTGCTGCTCTAGTCACGCTATAGGCATCTGTTTTAGAATAAAACTAGAGGTGAACATATGTGTTAATCCATAATTTATATACATTTACTTAAAAGTAGGAATAATACTTTCACTACAATCAATATAGTACATTTATGGCTTAAAACCTATATTTCACTCCATTTGAACATTTCCAAAGACCTTTATAGAGGGTCACTAAATAAATTCTCCAAATGACCAAAAATCATACAAAAGGGTGCTAAATACCCGCAAGATATAAATTGAAACTGCATACATGAGCCCTGGCTGGTGTGGCTTAGTTGGCATTAGCCCATAGCTGAAACTTTGCAGGTTCAATTCCCAGACAGGGCACACAGGATCCCCATTCCAGGTGTGTGTGGAAAGCAACTGATCAATGTTTCTCTCTCATCAGTGTTTCTCTCTCTCCGCTCCGCTCTCTCTAAAGCAATGAAAAAAAAAATGCCCCTGAGTGAGTATTTAAAAAAGATGTGATACCACTATACACTTACCAGAATGGCCAAAAAAATAATCCAAATATCCACTCCTGGCTGGTGTGTGTCAGTGCACTGAGCACTGGTCTGTGAACTGGAAGGTTGCAGGTTCAATTCCCAGTCAGGGCACATGCCTAGGCTGTGGGCCACGTTTCCAGTTAGAGGCATGAAGAAGCAACTTATTTGTCTTTCTCTCTGTTTCTCTCCCTCCCTTTCTCCTTCCCTTTGCCTCTCTCTAAAAATAAATAAATTCTTTTATAAAATATCCAAATATCCACAAAATATCAAGTGTTGGCTAAGATGTATAGTACTTTCATTTATTTTAATCCTGATTTCCTTTTTAAGTATATTTTATTGATTATGCTATTACAGTTGTCCCATTTTTCTCCCCTTTAAACCTGTTAACTCTGTTTTCTTCTTATTCCTTCCTTTCTCTAACTAAGCCTAATAAGAGAAGATATTTTTGTTAAAATTCACTGTAATGACAATACCAAGGGCACACTGGAATGACAGAAGGCATTCAACCACCTCTCAAATGACTAACAGCTCTGTTTGTTTGGGACAAAAGTTTATATCACACACACACACACACACACACACACTCACACTCACATACTCCTGGCAAATCTTATTGTTCTGGGTGTCATTTTATTTCAATGTAAGTAAAGTCAGGGTAAGTATACAGGAACTTCATACGATACCTCGAGCTGAGAAAGATACAAAAGGAAGGACAAACTTGGAAGAGGTATAGATCTGTTAGAAAAGCGATGGTTCACCTCAACTTATACGAGGGATCTTCACCTTGTTTGGTCAGGTCAAGGGTTGTCCAAAGTTGCTGGACAGTGTAGGTGGTCGAAATGTCAATCAGCCACCAGTAGTGTGGTGTGAGTGTGCAGTGGGGGTCCAGGAAAAGGCAGGAGGTCTTCAGAGCACAGGGCTGTGCAGGGATGCAGAAGGAGTGGCAGCTATATATGTGACCCTCCAGGTCACCAGCAGCTGTTTAAGGGCTCGGCTGAGGTCTATAGAACCCTCAGGCTGGTCAGAAACTCTAGTCTCTGAACGATGAGGTCTGTGAAGCTAAGGCCAGGCTGAGGCTCCAAGGTCAGAAGTAGTGGATTATTGCCTTAATATAGACAGGCTTGCCCAGATGCCGTCACACCCACATAACTGGACCCTTTCATCCTTAAAATTGCAAGATAGCATCTTTTTCCGGCAATGGCCCTCTGGGATTTTATCCTGAGAATGCTTCACATCCTGCTCACTTTAGAGAGTCAATACTTAACAGAATGTCTTTGTTTATCACAGAGCATATATTGATAGGTACACTCAGAGATGAGAGCCATAAATAATTAATAACTGATGTAGGAGGTCATTCAGAGTTCTCAGTCCTTTCTCAGCTGAACCTGTGGGCAGCAGAAGAGCATATTTGTCAGCTGGTTAGAATTGTTTTTGTTTTTTCTTTCATAACTCTAAAGGAAGAAGGAAGAGAAGAAAAAGAGAAAGGATGAAAAATAAAAGTGGAATGAAAACATGTATTATTTTCTTAGGACTGCTATAACAGAGTACTGCAAACTAGGTGTCTTAGAAGAAATTTATCTTTTCACTATTCTGGAGGCTAGAAATCCAAGATCAAAGCCATCAGCAAGTCTGATTCCCTGTGAGGTCTCTGTCCTTAGGTTGTAGAGCCTAACACTTAGGGAAGTGTTCTTTCTGGGTCTCCACCTGGTATTTCCCTCAGCGTGTCTGCGTCCTAGTCTTCTCTTCTTACAAACATACTAGTTTCATTAAACTAGGGCCCATGTTTTTTACCTCATTTTACTTTAATTAGCTCTTTAAAGACTTTATTTTCAAATATAATTACATTCTAAGGTACTAAGGGTTAGAGTTTAGCATAAGAGTTTTGAGGAGACACAATTCAGCCCAATAACAAGAGAGTTACTATTTCAGAAATAATAAACAATTGTTTTAGCAATTTGTATATATTATATATAAAATAATTCGACCACCAACTCATCCCCCACTCTGATGTTGTCTTTCTAGGATTCGGAGCTTTCAACCTCAGCTTCAATCCTGCCATCACGGTGGGAAATGGCTTAATAAGACTCATAATTTCACTGGGCTACTTAGCATTTCATTATGTTTAAGTCATTTTATTACAAAATATTTTCAAATTTACTTTCACCAAAAGATGAAATGATGTTTCCAAATAGTATTCAAGTAAGATTAAAGATGAGCAAGAATATAAACCATTTTGACTGATCCCCATTATAAAAATGTGTCTTTAATGTCCACAGTACTAAACATGAACAAAAATGTGGTTAAAATGATCTTAAAGTAATATATAAAGTAAAATTTTAAAAAGTGAGTATATTTATAATATGGGAAAAATATGAGAGATAGGTTCACAGAAATGTAAACATGATTTTGTTAATATACTGGTGAGCAGTTCCTTAATAACTGCTCAGAGGACATCATACCTCTTTTGCATCCTTGTTTTCCATCACAAGGAACCCTTCACAAGTAGCACCTCCTTCTTTATTCATCTCATAGACCTTCCCATGGAAGCGGGGAGAGTTAAATCTTTGTTAAGGCACATCTATTGGTCCTACTGCTGGAATTAACCTTTCACAGACTGAATAAAGAATTTTTAGTCTTCTTCTTGTCTTCTCTACCCAGGACAGTGGGAAGCAATTATTCCAATCAATATTTTTGTTATTTAGAAACAAACTTTTCCTGTGGTAGACTATTTCAAGATTTGCCACAGTAAAGAGTCAACAATCTTATTTGGTTTTTAAACAAGCTTATCTTCAACCATAGTGTTTGCCAGTATTAAAGAGCTATTTTAATTATGTACCATATTTCTTAATTGCTTTGGACCTCAGATGGGGAGAAAGATTGCCATTTATGTGCCCCAGGTTCCTAATAATTATTTATTATTCCTCTGGTCCCAAAGCAAAGATAAAAATTAAAAGACTTATAACATATATAATTTAACAAGAGTTACAAATTACTGAGATTAAACATTCATTTTAGCCTTTAGTATATTACTAGAGCACAGTAAAAGGAAGCGAGAAGAAAGTTGCAAAACATAAAAATAATCTACTCCCTTCTTGGCAACTATGAAGATATTCAATTCTCCATTAAATGGAACTGGCTTTAGTGGGAATAAAAGTTTAAATCAGTTAATTGTAGATGTCTGTAGATTATACAACTTGGGGACTTTTAGCTATAGAAATATATAAATAGGTTTTTACTACATAATATAAATGAACACTTTCATTTTATTACTTCAAGTTATGTAGCAATTTTTACTATTTATAAAGGCTTAAAGCCTTTCACTGCTTTTTCCTTTACAATAGCAATATTTTATTCAGGATTCACAAGAAAACAAGATTTTTTTTCAAGAGCTCAATGGGACATCAGTGTCCTTGGCAAATAAATGTATTTTGGATACTGCTACATCAACAGTTGAAATTATTACAAGTTTGGTTACTAAAAACACTACTAGGATGTTTGCCAACAAATATTTGATAAATTATTTTAATTTTCTTGAATATACCCTGCTTTATTTCCTAATGGTAATTATCTGATTAATTTAACTTATACATTATCATTCATATAATTGTGTCAATTATTGATGCATGGGTCACCAGCCAGCAGTGATCACGAAACGCTGAGGATGGCTCGTTGAAACACGAGAAAAAACAAGCACAGAGACAGACTAGTTTCTGTGGAAAAGTAGGGACGGGATGGCCACCCCCTCTAGTGGGGAGTGCACCAATTTACCATCCAAACCTGCTTTTATTGGACTTGTTTTGCATAAGAATTCAGGTAAAGCACTTCAGTCATTACAAGGAAGTAAGGAACAATAGAAAACAAGGAACTCTGCCGGTCTATTTTGAGTCAGGGTCAAAGAGCTGTAAGACTTTTAAGGAACAAACTAACTTCCACCTTGGACCCTTCTCGTTCAACTGAGAGCATTCTAAACAAAGAAGGTTTCACAGTAATTTACATATTCTTTCTTAGGCCTGATCACCCAGGGAATCCACTCTTTTCAGCACAGGGTGGCACCACCCTGTCATTGTTTCAGGCTTAGGTGGAGCAAGGGAACTAAGGCAACCAAGATAAGATTTTCTCCCAGAAGATGAGGACTCAGGCTATGTCAAAGCCAAGGAGCGAAGGTCCATCACCGCCTTTTGCTGTAGCCCCCCAAATCTTTCTTTGGGGGCCTCCCATGTGATCGTGCGTCTTAGGTCGTTCCACTCTTGGGAAATCTTACCCGTCATTGGCTAACCGACCAAGCTTTGGGGTTCAGTAATGAATGAAGCAGCAGAAGCAGCGCTCCTGCCAGGGAGATAAGCTTTTGTCTCCTTGCTGGCTTACAGTTCCAAGGGCGTTCCCTTAGCCTTAGTCTAGGCGGGGGTTACAGCTTCTGATACCAGGCAGGGCAGTTCCCAACAAATTATAAACTACCAAAAAGGTTATTATAGAAGATGCCTAAAGTGTATATCTAAAATTAATCATTAATTAAAATTTTGAGTTAATCAGCCTAAAATTTCTTCCACTAATTAAAAATAGTTGAGCTTTTATAAAATGCTGGGCATGTTTCATAACTCTGCATGGAATTGTACAATTTTTGATTGACAGATCATTCAAGAAGGCCATTTGGTCTTACCTTTTTATAGTAAAGGTGAAAAAATAAGAAGCAGGATATGCTGCATGATTAATAAAAGTCAAATATTTGATTATTTGGATGTCTGTAGTTTTGGGTCAATGCTCTTTCTTCTACTTCACGGAGTCTTTTGAAAGATAGTTCATTTTGTCTGGACAAATTAGTCATAATCACAATCAAATGAATTAAAGGTACATGGCCACAAATCTGACACCAAATTGATGGTGTCGACATAGCTCTAAAAATTGTCTTAGAAGAGATTCCACTTAAGGTAAGATCTAAAGAGCATGTGAAACTCTTCTTCACATTGGAAGAAAGACCAACTTGACATACAAAACATTTAGAATCTAATTGTGTAACTGTCCGTTTTCCATCATGAAATTTTCCAACAAAACTTTATTTTCTATTCATTGTTGCTGAGCTTGAACATGAAATTGAGACTTCATGTTCAATTATATCTTCTTGATATATCTTCATGTTCAATTATATCATGTTCAATTATATCTTATATCTTCTATTATTTACAGGTCGATGTCTTTTTATGAATTTGTGTCCACCTAATAAGACCCTATGCAAGTGAAATATTATAAAACACATGGCTGTATACCGGCCATAACCCTAGGTTTCTATGATTAATACAGGCACAAGGAGATTCAGGCCTTCACCCACTTCACATTTATATACACGCCCTTATAGTTCTGCTTCGAGTCCCAGAGCACAATTTGAAAAAAAAAAGAAAACCTCATAGTAATTTCAGAGAATGCAAGAAAAAAAACTCTCATTTTTCAACTCACAGTTTATTTTACCATTTGTTTATTCCTTTAACAGTTCTCTTTCCACATGTTTTCAGGTTGACCTATTTTTCAACATCTACATCAACACCACGTCTCTACCTCATATCGTTTAGCAAGGCATAGAAGTTTGAATTATTCCAAATGATGGGCCAGCTATATATCAGGTCTTGTGGATACAGGGGATTTCAGCTTTCCATGTACCACTGCATAAAAGAACATGCCGTGAATCTTCCTCCCACTTATCATGTCTTTAAATTAGTTTAACAAATTTTACCACTTTAGCCTGAATGGTCCCTTGGAATTTAAAGATATGCAATTTTTCCAAACATTGTATTTCCTTTGGTTATTTGCATTTCTGTAGTCTGCTCAGTTTATTTCCTTGATTATTTTTTAAAAATGCAATCATCATACACACAGTAACTATGACATTTAGAATCAGCCAGTAAGCTGCTTTTAGTATCGTTCCTCTTGTATAATACTAGAGAATGCATAAGATCTTATTCTATAATGGAAATTTTATGCTGGATCCAATCATCTTGGCCTTGAGTAGAAGAGGTACTGATGCCCTGGATACACCTGGATGAACCTTTGTTATTCAGGACTTAACGAAGCATTGTTTTCTAAATGTACCTATATCTATTTATCCATCTATCTATCTATATTATATATGCCTAAATTGAGTTTATAAAATTTGAATATTTTATATAAACACACTTTATACCTGAGTGTATAGGGTGTGTGTGTGGGGGGGTTGTGTTCTTATGTGGTTTGTCACAGGTGCACTTTATTGTTAATTTTGCACTCTCGGGACTAGTAAATAATGAACAAATACATCAAAATTTATGGAAGAAAAATGATATAAGTATGTTTCATTTCTTAGCTTGGAAAGACAATAGGAAATATTATCTTTGGTTGTTGATGCACATTATTAAATGAAAGGAGTTGTTCTGCTACATAATCTTTTTCATTTTACTTTAGATGACACCAGTTACTTTAAGGAATAAATAAAGTTGCTGTTCATTCAAGCAGTTCAATATTAATTATCATTAAAAAATTTTCTCATTAGTGTAAATAAGGTCACAAAATGAGATTCACCATAAGCCTCATTTTTTATAATGATCTTAAATAAAACAGAAATTTTTTCTATTAGTATATGTTGGCACAAAAAATTATTTAATTTTTATATTAATCTCCCTTTTTAGATAGAATGTGTTAAAGTATTAATATAATTTGCCCAACTTATTTAAATTCTCTCTTCAATTTTATAAATTTGCTGTGTGATAAAGCATGATATTTTGTAATTAGAAAAGTCTTATGCTCAAATGTTTCCATTAAATTTTGTATGCAAAATTCATTATTATTACACATTATTTTACTTAAGATAAACAACAGAACATGTTAGATTCTTCCAACCAATCATAATTAATCATAAATATAATCATAGTGAATCATAATAGAAGATGGCTGGTATTAGTTCACTAATACAAATAATAAATTGAGAATATCAATATTCCATTAAATGTGTTCTCTGAGGTTTATTATTCACAGTCCCAAAGCTCTAGTTTAT
This sequence comes from Phyllostomus discolor, assembly GCF_004126475.2. Classification (NCBI taxonomy): domain Eukaryota; kingdom Metazoa; phylum Chordata; class Mammalia; order Chiroptera; family Phyllostomidae; genus Phyllostomus; species Phyllostomus discolor. The sequence continues at coordinate 14,669,386 of NC_040904.2, read as the reverse complement.
GTTATGCATATGTACAGTTAACCTTTACTTTAGATATTGGAAAAGATAAATATTCAGCAAAGCTGCTGTCAAAAGTAATCAAAATGTCAATTTATTGAAGTTTGGGTAAATTAAGTTACTTAAAATGTTCCCAAAGGAAGATATGAGTCAGATGAGTGAACCACAGGAAGTATGTAGAATGAGAGGGCCTTCTGTTACCCTGGGAACAGCTATTCATCAAGGATGGATGAAGCTCTAAAATTAGGAAGAACTTCAGGGCTTGATTAATATAACTGAGGAATAGGATACTCTGTTGGGTTTCCTTCCAAATATATCCGGAATCTAAATGTTTCAGACAACATGCATTGCCGCCATTGTGAGCCATATCCACTCTCCTTGGTATTACTGCAAAAAGTACCTTAGAATTCCCTGTCTCTTCACTTGCTCCCCTATGTGTTATTCTCAACACTATGCTTGGAAGGATCTATTAAAACAGCTATTTGATCATGTCAATACTCTGCACAAAATCCAAAATAGGTCCTCATTTACTCAAAGAAAAGACAGTGCTTATACAGTCCCACCCTCTGTGCTTTGCCTATCATTCACTCCCTGAAAGAGCTTACCTCCATGTCACTTTCCCTTCACACAGAATTACAGCAACACGGATCCTTTCCTGGTCTTCCATGGAATCAAACACCATTCCACCTTACACCATTTTCACTGGCTCGTCTTAGGGTGAACTCATGTTTCCTTGAAATCTGCTCAAATGGCCTCTTTGCAAAGAAGTCCTGTTTATTTAGGGGCCAATTTTACGGGCAGGTGGTTGTTTTCCCACCCCACCTTCCTGATTATCATAATTTACCATGTTGATAATCTATTCAGATTAGTGTTACTAAAATTGTGATTTCCAGTAAAAAACTGAAATTGGTCCACAATGAGATAAGATCAGTAGTTAGAAGTAAGACATTTGGAGACCTTATAATGTCTTCCATGCATATAATTACCTAATTTTTGTCAAAAACATTTCTCTGCAACAAACTTGAAATTAATGAAAAAACTTCTCTATCCTTTTTCAAGGACTTTAAAAAACGCTGCTCTAGATTAATTCTTTACCTTATCATTTTTACAGACTTTAATGTCAAGTCTATTTCAAAGTTTGAAGTCTATACACACTTCTCACAGACTTGCAGCAATTTTAAAGGTTCAGTTTTGTAATACTATGTTGAGATATCCTATTAGTTGACTATAAAATACATTTTTTGTTTTCTCATTTTGAGTTTATCACTATACCTGCTCTTTATGAGTTCCTGAACCCCTTTGTTTTAACTGAGTGTCCTTTCTTACTTCTTCATTTTCTCATTCCTAATTTTAACCATTTCTTGCAAATTTACTCAACTTCTTTGTCTGCTTAGCATTTTTCCCAACAAGATACCAATTACCAACAGTAGAATGCACTTAAGAAAAAATTGAGAGTGTAAATAGAATAGATTGATTTATAGGAAAGCTCTATCAGTCAGTTGATAAATAGCTCTAATATCATGCAAGCTATTCAAGTATATGAAAAAACAGTGTTACTTGAATTATATTCTGTGGCTAGCATAACCTGAATGGAAAAATGTGACAGGAACAACCTGAGAAAGGAAACCTGAACATTTATACACATCGATGTGTGTGTGTGTGGAGATAAGCAGAAAACTGTATGTCAACACAAAGACATTTACCAACTACATTTCAGTTAGCATCAAAATCTTCAGCTAAGCTACTGTATTGTTCTCTGTGACTTGATAAATTTCTAGTCAAGGTGTTATATTCTGTTTTCATGTAAGCATATACAGGTCTACAAGTGATGAGTGAATAAATTCCATATGACTATAAAAGAAAATTAGAATGGATTATAGTACCTACTTTGATGAAATAGTTAATCACAAATTCAGTGAGGAGACTTAATATCTAATGTAGCTCCTGGTCCAGTAGAAGTGCTTGTCATTATCTTATATTCTTGTCTTTAATAAAAACTGTTATTCAGCTTGATTATTAGACAAATGCGTAAATGCTATTTTGTTGTTTCACATCCAAACACACACTCACACTAAAAATAGCAATTTATCATCTCTGAAATGTTTTCCTACACACAACACACACACACACACATATTCTCCTTTAAAGGTTTATTACTGGCACTTGAACATTATCTCCAAAGTCACCATGGTGACCTCTTAAGCAGATCAATCAAGTTATTTAATTCATAAACTTAGTATAGTAATATCAGTGCTTATTAGAGATATGTATCATGACCAGAAGGTGTAAGGTGGAGCTGAAGGAGAAAAGGATGGAGAAAGCTCTTTGATTTGTTTTTTCAGGCAAAAAATAATTTTATGGGGGGTTGGGGAAGGTCATTAGAACATTTGCCTGATGCACTTTCCTCTAAATCTAGACATGTCGGCTGGGCTTTATTCTCCCTCTCACACAACATTATGACCTACTCTGTCCACTCCTCAAACTGCCTGTACTTTACTTTTCCTCAACAAATATCATGTTTCTTCATCAGAGTTATTTTAATGAGTGCTGGAATTGTGACATATTGTATGTGTATCCTTAAGACTATACAATTTTCCTCAAAGATATGATTATATCATTTTTTATGTTGAAGAACTGATCATTAAGCCAAAAGAAATAAAAAAGACAAAATATAAAGATTCATTGATCCACAAAAAATACTTAAAAATACTAACAATTAATGTGCACAATTTACCTAAAAATAGCAAATATTAATGGACTAATATATATTTTACTGTGAATATATTATCATTAACTTGATTTAATTAAATGAATAATTTAGAATTTTACCTGTTAAAATTATAATTGAAAATAATTTATAATACCTAAATTTAATACCTAAGTTTTTAAATGGATAGCTTTTTTATCTTTATTTCTCATTATTTCCTCAATATTTAATTATTTTAACATCTGACTGTATAGAAACAAATAATTCTATGTTTAAAATATTTCATGTCAATGAACAAAAGACAGCTTAGTGCTCTGTGCTTATTTTCAAAGCCTGCTACAAATTAAATATTTATTGTATTAATAAATACAGAATATAGTGCTTTCATGCACTGTAGATTTTGACTTTTAAGTGTTTGATAGATTATTGAGTATTTTTAATAACTTCTAAGCCCACAATTCCATTCACCAGGTTTAAAAAAAGATTCATTAGACAACCCTGAGCTACTATGATAACTTCAATTCTTAATTTTACCAAACTCTGGTGATTTTTTAAATTTTAAGAAACAGAATCCTGAAACAAATTGAAATTGGGTGTTTTATTTTTAAGAAATAATTTTCTCTTTATGCTACAGAGAACATTACTGTACATGGTTATGATATTTAATAACTATTAAGATTCAGATAGAATTTACTCTGTGATAGAATATTGAAGGTCATAATGTTTTCACCCAACAAAGATCGCCCATTTACTTTTTTCTTTCTTATAGACTGACCTGGTAATAACTATTATAAAACACTTAAGGTCATTTGAAAAGTCATCATCCCTTGGAATTTCTGTTACTGTTTGTAGGAAAACTGTGAGAAGCAACCACCATTTATTTTTATCTCTCCTTCCTCTTTTTTTTAAAGATACTGCACTTTTATCCTCCACAAAATAATACTTTTAGATCGAGCAGAGCTCTAAATGCTGTTTCTCAATCCTTTTAGGTATCTCTTCCCTAACCCTTTTATATTCTGCACTGAGTCAGTTCTTATCTATTTTTCCTTTAGTCTTATTTTCTTCCTAGTAGCTCAATTGCCTTCCAAAGAAAAGGACCAAAGACATGTTTTTCTAGCTCCTCATTTTTACTCTTCTTCCATTTTGTTTTGTTTTAACTGTCTTATCTCTTTTACCTTAAAAAGGCAAAAGTGATCATCCAAGATCATAAGGACTAATGATCACCACGTTGTTTTTCAGTGGATAATTGAAAAATAAATTTATATTTTTTTAATTCAAGAAAGAAAAAATAAACACAATCCCAAATTAGTTCCATATAAAGCAACTCTGTAGAAACTAACAACTTTACCTATTTAGTATAGTTATCAATAAATGTTAAGACTATCAATAGCACCAAGCATTGGAACAAATTAAGTTCAAAAGCTAAATAACAAATCCATTTTTCACAAAATTGAATTTTGAAATAGAGGTTTAAGCTTGCAGGCTCTAGTCTATTTCCAATACATGAAATAATGAGTTAGTTACTGAAATGTAAGATAGTTAAGCTTCTGCCGACATACCTATTAATTTGAGACCATCATTGTATCAGCACAGGTGGTTATGAGCTACACTGAAAAGATGGGATTTAGATCAATTCCCATCCTGGTGCTCTTTAAGATGGAAATAGAAAACTTGTAGCTTAAATGGCATTCATTTAGCAAGTGTATATTGTTTTATAAGTAGAATAACTTAACATTTGACTTGCATCTTTGTGATCTATAGATTTATGTATTTTTAACATTTTATCAATTCCTTGCTATTTTTCTTTTTTAAAAAATCTTGTTTATTAAAATTTTTATTCTGAGCATTTCTTCTATGTTCTCAATTATTCCAATGTCATCAATATTTTTTTCATATGTTAACAGATATGTTACCTACTATTTTTATAATAGTTGTTAGTCTATTCTTATATCTCAGTATTTAACTGTTTTGTAATAGCATTTTTGAAAGAATCCTCATATGTTTTCAGTTATGTACTTATTATTTTATTTTCTGGTTAAATAATTTTGTGAAAAATGAATAAGTTTAAAAAGTTAGAATTTTGATTGCTATTCTTTTTATTTATGGAATCATTTGGCAAGAAATAAACTTTACTGGTTATCTTAATGCATTCTACCCTTTCTCCTTTATCAGCAATGAGCTAGAATTACAAGTAAAATAATATTTCTCAGGAGTTGTAAAAAAGAAAAATTGAAAATCTATGAGCTGGGATATGACTTAAGGAACTTTAAAAAAGAAACAAACATGTAGTGCTTTGGGTATTTTATGCATTTTAGTACCACAAAGTAAATAATACAAAAGTTTATTTTCTCTTTGATATGAACCGACATTATTTCCTGTGCTGCAAATAAAGCTATCCAAGCCACGGTCCCAGGCTCTTTCTCCATTGTTGCTCTGCCGTGTTCAGCAGTGGGGCCCCAGGGCTGCTTGTGTTCTCCCCATCCCATGCACACTGCGGTCAGGGGGGAGAAGGAGAAACATGGGGAACATGTTTCTTTCCTTGAATGGCAGAACCCAGCAGGTATGCACATCACTTCTATCCTTGTTTGGTGGGTCAGAATCTAGATGTAATCCATATGCAGCTGGCATAGAGAATTATAAATAGTCTTAAGTTGTTGACCAGCGACTCATCCAAAACCTTCAGTATAGATTCTTTTAGAATCCATATGGGGAGACCAATATCAGTCTGTGCCATAGTAATCATTGTTATAGTCTACAGTGTGCAAAATTTATTAATTTGTAATTATCACTTTAACTAAGTCATATTACTTAAGGGAAGTTAGTTTGTTTTTCCTAACACTTTGTTTTTCTTTCCTCGTTTTATTATATATTGTGTATTTTTTCATTTTTTGAGAATTTATTCAGAATTCCAGTAGAGCCTAATATGTAACAAATGTACAGTTTCTGTGTGTCCTATTGGTACTTTCAAAGAAAATGTATTTTCCTTTCTATAAAGCATTTTTCACAATATATTATGCTCAAATCTTCTATATATTTTTGAATTATTTTATGTATAAGAGATTATTTTTGAAATATTCCATTATTTCTCCCATTCAAATAGAAATCATTAACCAAAAAACAAATTAATTAGGTGATCTAGAATTTGTACATAAAGTTAATAAATAAATTTTAGTAAACGTTCAAGATTTTTAGCAGATAAATTTATTCTTCTCCAGGAACATTTTATTAAACTTGCACAAGCCTATTTATATTTTTAACAACAGGTTTTCTTGTCATACAAAAGAAAAAATGCTATTTATTGAATTTTATGGGGGTTTTTTTTCACAAAAAAAGTAACTATTAAATACAATGAATATATAGGAAATAAAATGAGAGAAAGTTAAAAAAGTCTTTAAGGCATTTACAAAGAGTTCATTTATTCAAACATACCAGCGAGTTCTTCAAAAAAATTGCTTGTGTTCTAATTAAAGTAGCAAATTTCACAACTCCACTTGCTCAGTTACTTTGCTTCCCGACTTCTTTATTTCAAGTTGAATATTTCTGAGGTAGGTCATATACTTCAGTGACCTTTAAAGTCAAATTGAAAATTTTGACCTCACTGTCTTTATCTCTTTTTAATCTCACCACATGCAGCCTATAAATGCCAGTAGAATTAATTGCATAATTACAGTGAATAAAAACATTGCCTTTTGAAAGGTTTCAGATTTGTGTATCCTGCTGTGGAGATTTTGCTTGACGACCTAACCTATGTAGCCCCACTTCTTAAGGAGGAAAATAAGAGGTCTGCAGTGGAACACGTTTTAACTTCATAATGAGCACAACAAGACTGCTCTATAATTTTATATTATTTTATATTTAAGGGCTTAATCTGGAGCCACTTTGCAGTTCAATCCTTCACCATAACTATTATATACACCCTTTTAAAAGCTCCATTTTATGTTTTCTTTTTTTCTTGACGCAGGTTAATAATATAGTAGAAAATAAGAATAAGGAAAATACTAATCATTATTAGATTATCACACAATGGCACACATTTCCCTACAGCAGGATTGTATGAGTTTGAATAACAGGTTGCATAAAAATCTATATACAAAAGCAATATACATATTTCCTTTTATGATATTTCCTGAATAAATATATATTGTTAGATATGTTTCATATTTATTTTGCCTTCTAGGTAATCTTATCTCCGTGTATTGTACATTCCAAGTGTATACAATATACTCACATCAGTTTTATAAGGTCATAAATGCTCAGGCATTGGATGCCAAGGATGGATATAAAGGCAAGATTGCTAGAGTAGAAAGAACTGTTGTGTGATATTATGGAAACGTGGAAAGGAGATTTTGCAATCAACCTGTGAAAGAGAATCAAACTATAACCAAAAAATTCCTTCGGATATCAAAATTGATGATGACGCCACACATGCAGCAAAGGGGCATGAAAAGTTTTATTTGTCACATAACGAGGGCTCTGGGAAGAGGGTGGCAGGCTGTGAAGCAGGTCTGAAAATGGCTTGAAAAACACATGGAGTGATTGTTAGCTTGTCTTTTATCTTGGTTAAGGTTATGACCAGGTTGAGGGTTTTTGTGTACTTGGGATGGAGTTTGCATGGTTTGAGCTTTCCACTAGCACCACAGTGGGGAGCCAGGTTGTATTATGGGCCCTGCGAAGATGTGGGACAGGAGGTAAAGGGGGAGTGATGGGGTATGAAACTTGTTAACCACAAAACTAAGAGAGATTCAATCGCTTACAACCCACTCGAATGTTTGCCTGAACTAAAATGTGCAGTGACTTGTTTAATTGTAGTTGAAATTGTTTAAGTAAACCATTATGATGCCCTATCAAACTTGCAACATGAAACTATTAAAGAAGTAAGAATTTCATTGAATACTGTGGTCATGATGCATAATTTTATGTGTCTAATAGCCTGAGTCATAAAGTTCTCAGATATTTGGTCAAACATTTTTCCAGGTGTTCCTAAGAGGGTGCTGGTAGATCAAATTAACATTTAAGTCTATAGACTGAGGAAAGCAGGTTGCCCTTCCTAGTGTGGCTTCATCCAATCATTTAAACTTCTGAATATAACAAAAAAGGATGATTTTTCCCAAGTAAGGAGAATCTTCCAGCCTGATGACCTTCATATCAGAACACTGGCTTTTTCTCCTGCCTTCTAACTCAAACTAAGACATTAACTTCTCCTGGGTCTTGAGCTTGTGACCTCTAGACCAGAGCTATCCCATCGCCTCTCCCTGGTTGTCAGGCTCTTGGGCTCTGACTGAAATTCAGTCATTGGCTATCCTCAGTCTCCAGTTTGCTGACTCACTGTGCAGGTCCTGGGACTTGCCAGACTCTCCATAATCATCAATCCCTTAGACTCTGGAGTATTGTTTCATATGCACTCTGCTGTCACAGATCCAAAAAAAAAAAAATGCAGTTCTTTGCATTAGAAACCCATGGACAAATATGGTCATTGTAGCTGGGCAAGGCACTCTGAAAGACATGAAAGGAAGTTGCTGGAGACTCTACAGTGAAGAAGTCTCTCGGGGGGCACTCACAGGGGTACCTGCTCTATTGTCATTTTAATGCATTCGAGCATTTTTTGCTGTAGAAAGCCCAATTTAATGTAGGAATATTGGTATCAGCACAAATGTGCTTAAGCAAAATTTGTAAATAAGAAGCATGTTGCTTCCAGAACCCAAAAAGGCCTAAAAGATGTTGAGTTTATATTTTAACATTGTGGATGATGTGCATAAACAACTGTTTCTTATGAGTGCCAGACAAAGCACCTTTTATCTAAGCAAATTGTACTCAGAAATGTGATTGACAGAAGGGCCTTGTACTTTGTGTGAGACAATGCACCATCACTTTTGTGAGCTCCATTGTGAATGTTCACATGTCCTAGAGGAGTGTGTACTATGCAGCTCCTCAAAGTGTAATGGCATGCACTTTGAGAAAGTTCCTGGAGAAAGTTGGATATGATTAGATCTTGGCTGCAAATATTTTGTAACGCTTTGAGATGCTGGTATAATCCAAGATCGTCCACTGGTACATATTGGAATTTTTCAATCTGTATCAATAGAATTAGTTCAGACATTTCAAGAAATTAAGAAACTTGGGAAGTGGCATCTCCATTCTCTTAGAAATAGCAAACCTGAACAACAACCCTTCTAGGTATATTTAGCTAAGACATCATTAGTAGTCTCCAGGGAACATTTTAAAAATCATGTCATAACATACTGAGGGTCAAGAAATTAAATAAAACTACAATGGAAAACATTGTGATTTATTTGATTCATCACAAGTCAAATGGACAAATTGAAACTGTAGTTTAATGGTGAAGGGCACTTGACTAAAGATCAAAGTGTATACTCCCACCTAGTGGTAAAATGAGTTGCTCAAGGGAAAATATTTTCATATTTCTATCAAGTAAATACCAGGTAGAATATTATGGTTAAACGAAGTGTGTAGTAATCGGTAAAAGTGAGCATGTGTTCAATTCTTAATTCCTATGCACTTGGGGCAGGGGAGAGTGGTGGTGGGGGGGGAATGCAGACAACCGTAATTGAACAAACAATAAAATAATTCAAAGAAAACCTTCTACACACTTTATTCTATTTAACAGTAAAAGCACATTTACAAGAGGGAGATAAACATTTTTGTAGATGTGACTTGGGGAAAAATAATAGTCTAGTTTCCCCTCTGCCTGATGTCTGCATTAAGACTTTGGTCTCTCATTAGAAGAATTCTTGTGATTGCATTGGTTCACCTGCATAATACAAGATAATTTCCCCATTTTAAAATTCTCCACTCATCATGTCTGCTGTGTTTCTTTTGGCATGTAGTGAAATATATTTTGTGGTAAGAGTTAAGATGTGGACATCTTTGGAAATCAATCTTTCTGTTTATCATCATGTGGTTGGGTTTGAATCTACCACTTGCAGGTTTGATTATTGTTTTATTTATGCATTCATTTTACCTCTTTTTCTAGTATATTTCAGCTCTTTCTATTATTTCCATGATTGCATTAAGGTTTATAGTATCCAATTTTAGGTTGTCATAATATGTCTTTTATAAGAGCGTACTTCCATTTCTTCCTCAAAAACCTTTGTGGTATTCCTATTATACACCTAATAAACTCCACAAAATACCCTTTTTATTTTAAACATTGAATTAAGCATAATGAATGTAAATATCTATATTTATATTTATATTTAGTAATTACTATTCATAATACTCTCCATCCTTAATGTAGATCCATGCTTCTATCCGATGACATTTCCTTCTGCTTAAAGCACTCTTGTAAAACTTTTGTAGTGCATATCTGCTGAGTATAAAGTTTTAAAGTTTTATATGTTGTCTTTATTTAATTTTTCTTTTGAAATATAAGTTGGCTAGGTAAATAAATATAGGTTGACAGTTTTGCATTTTATTTTATTTTGGTTTTCAGTAATGTTGATCTAATTTGGATGACAGATGTTTTTGCTTTACTTTGGTTTCCTTCAAAATACTTATTTTGAAAGTATTTTAAGACTTTTTCCCTAATTTTATTATCTACATAATTTGTTGGTCAGTTTTGTTGATCATATATTTTTTGTAGCTGTGTGCTATATTTCTCTGATTGTTAGAATGCTGGTAACTGATGTATGCAAGATAATATAAGTTTGCATTGTTGATACTGAATATTTCCACTCTTAATTATTCCCAAAGATCTTTTCTGGATGCAGTTAAATTACTTGAAATCAATTTCATCCATTTGGGTCTTGCTTTTTAGCTTTGTGAGTACAATATTTAATCTCTGCCTAACTTTTCATGACTAATCTCCTTCTTAGCACTCTAGCTAATGTCCACAATTTATGAGGTTTCCCATTTTGCTCTGTATGTGTTTGGGCACAGAGATAGACTTCTCATACCTTTGCTCTAATCTGTACTCAAATCTGTAATGCACGGGGAAGATCCACAGATCTCAGAGCCTCTCTGTGGGCAGCTGTGTCGTCTTTGGTGCCCTGATGCTCCTCCTGGAGCCACCTCGGCTTCCCTGGGTTGCTGTCTCAGTGTCCTACCCTCAAAGAGGATTCCCAGGTTTCACCTCCTGCTGCTGCAGCCTGGAAACTCTTTGGACACTAGGCTGGGGCAATTTTAGGCTCAAAAAATTTTTTATTACTCTCAGAGATCACTAGATTTCCTTGTCTGTTATCTAATGTTTTATAAACCAATTTTCATATATTTCAATTTTTAGCTGCTTCAGACAGGAAGAAGTTTGGTCCTTATTATCCCATGTGAAGAATTTACTTTTCCTTTTTTCTCAAGTTTTATTTATTTTTGTTTAAAGATTTTAGTTATTTATTTTTAGAGAGGGAAAGGAGGGAGGGAGGGAGAGGGAGGGAGAGGGAGGGAGAGAGGGGGAGAGAGGGGGAGAGAGATCAATGTGCAGTTGCTGCGGGTTATGGCCTGCAACCCAGGAATGTACCCTGGCTGGGAATCGAACCTGGGACACTTTGGTTCCCAGCCTGCGCTCAATCCACTGAGCTACGCCAGCCAGGTCAAGTTTTATTTTTAACGATATTTATTTTATAGCAAATTTTCAAGAATATGAGCAACACTCATAATTTTCACTTATATTTATTAATTTTAAACATATTTTGCCATATTTTCCCTCTATATCTAGTTTTTACAAACCATTTGAAAGAAGTTATGTTATAACCTTAATACTTCAGCATATATTTCTTGAGAAGAAGGAAAATCACATATACCAAAAATATTCTGTTGTTTTAGTAATATGAGCAAATATTTTATGTTTTTATCAGGATACATAAATTTATCAAATCAATAGTTGAGAAACAGAAACAATCACTGAATTAGTGTCTTTCGAGTGAGATATTGACATCTATCAATAGAAGACACACTCAGACAGGAGCACCCCCTGGTTAAACTTATAATGACAGCAGTGATCATAGATGATAATGAAGCAAAAAGCAGAGTCTAAACATGAAGGCCTTTGTAAATGATGTGCAGCAATATGTTTTTTTCAAGGACCTATGGAGATAAATATTAACAGGATTTAAATGAAGATTTTTCTATTCATAAATATAAGACATACCTCTTTTTATTATGCTTCACTTTGTTGCAATTCACAAATAATGCACTTCCATGAATTAAAAGCAAGAACTTCCACCAGCAAAAAGATTAACACTTACTTTGTTGTGACATTTGTTTTATCCCAGCGATCTGGAACAAACCTGCAATATTTTTTAATTTATGCCTATACTTCTATTTGCTGCTTTGTAGAGAATGGAGTTCAGTGTTCAGAAGTACAAGCCAAGCAAGACATAATTCATAAACTGCCATTGTAATCTAGGGTAATTATCATGGTGACTTAATTTAGATTTCTTGCCATGACGTTGGAGAAATCTAGAAATATTGATTTAAAAAATGTAAGAAATAGCCCTGGCTGGCATAGCTCAATGGATTGAATGTGGGCTATGAACCAAAGCATTGCAGGTTTGATTCCCAGTCAGGGCACATGTCTGGGTTGCAGGCCATGACCACCAGCAACCGCTCTCTCTCTTTCTCTCTCTCTCTCTCTCCCTCCATTCCCTCTCTAAAAATAAGTAAATAAAATTTTTAATAAATACATAAATACATAAATAAATATGTAAGAAATAAGGGTCAGCTGATGACCAGAGGAAAAGAAGGAAGGCACAGAAACATCTGATAACCTCCTTATTAGTGAGTTTCCTCATTGAGAAGAAGAATACAGATTGGGTTTTCCTTCTTGAGGGGTAGGGGTAATGAAAGTTGGCTTTTGAGATGGACAATACACACTTATACTGAGTATCTATTGCTTTGTCACAAATGAAATGAAAAATTAGTGTCTCACAGAAATAATTAAAGGCCCTGTCTGGGTAGCTCAGTTGGTTAGAGCATCATCCCAATACCCTAAGTTTGCAGGTTCGGTCCCCTGTGAGGGCACATACAAGAGTTAGTCAATGAATGCATCAGTAAGTGGAACAACAAATCCATGTTTCTCTCTCATTCTCTCTCCAATCAGTCAAGAAATAGATAACTTTTTAAAATTTAAAAAACATCATATCTATCTCACACAATTGATTAGAGTCAAGAATTTGAGACTGGTTTAACTGGAGGCTCTGGCTCCTAGCCTTTTCTCACATTGCAGTCAAGATGTTGGCTGAGCATGCAGTGATCTCAGTTTTTGACCAGGACTGGACCATCTGTTTCTTCGGTAACTCACTCAAATGTTTGCAAGCCAGTGCCCCTTGATGGCAGAGGCCTCAGTTCCTGCCCATGATTACTTCCCTACAGACCCAATTCAGTGTATCTGTGACAAGGCAGCTGGCTCTCCAGAATGACTCACCCAAGAAAGAGCACAGCAAAAGACATAATAATGTGTATGATTAAACCTCAAATGTCACACATCATTACAGAATAATATCCTGCTAGTTACACAGCTCAGCCCTATTTTAATGTGCAAATTGACTACAGAAGTTTTGGGGTACTATCTTCAATCTCCTTGCCCTGATCTCATGCAAGGAACTCAACTGGATATTAAACATTAGATTTTAAAAAGTATGCCCTATCCACTATTGAAATATACTTGGAAGAATAAAGAGTAAAGGGTCTGTTAAACATTTTGTTATAGATAAACATTCACATGCTCTGTTCTTTAATACGGTAAAATCTCACTGTAGCAATATCAAAGCATTCAACGTGACATTAATGTGCTTTTCTGGTCATCTTTGTTGTTCTTTGGATAGTAGCTCAGAAGTGAGGCTGAATTTACTTTACATAAGATGATAAAGATGATATGCCCTATATGGTTTTTGCATGCATGCGTACACATGGATTAGTAATAGGGAACCTCTACAAAGAGATGGGTAGAAATTGGTGTCTGCAGAGAGCTGATATGCACAAGGAGCAAAATTGGCACTTTTTTTACTATAAACACTTAAACTCACATATTTTAACCTAAGCAGTTTTAAAACATTTATATATTTAACATTAACATTTTAGCTAGATATTTTATTTCATAGGAATCATTTACAAGCCAAATTTTATATTAATTTAATATGTATGTTTGATGGTCACTGATCTATGTTATTTCTACCTCCCGATTGTAAGTTAACATTGTAAGTTAAAACTTCCCTGCCACGAGGAAGGTAGACTGTGTTAAAACAAAAAATGGAGTCTTGTGTTCTTCAAATTTTGTCTTAATCATAATGTAGCACCATATAACATAGTATAATCATTTTTGCTATTTTCATCTTCTTTTAATAAATTTATTATTATATTTATTGTACTTTTTATATAAAATAATAATTGAATGTTGATAATTTTACTATAATTAAGTCACTTACACTACTATCCTTAACTCAAGAGAACCTTTTATTTTGTGTCCTTGCTAGTGTTTTGTTGTTACAAACTTAAAAGTAAAAAAGAGTATTATGTGATCAAAAGGATTTGTGAAACTCTGGAATCAACCATGTATGGTCTGGCAGAATGTTCTAGGAAATGAGTCTGAAAAGATGAATGGTGTCCACCAACAGGTGGTCTTGATGCCATGCAAAAAAAATTACTGAAAGATTTTAAGCAGTGGAGGTTGCATGAAATGTGTTTTATTTGGAATGACAAATCAACTAAGAAAAAAATATATGAGCTTTTGCATTCAATGACACCCAGAATTGTTATACATTTTACATAATCTCAAGTTGAACCCAATATGTAAATGGCCTTGTATATTTATATGGACTGTGATCCAATTATTCACATTTGCTTGTAACTAAGTTCTGTAGGAGAGATTTAAACTCTCCCTCTCTGATTGGCTGAGCCACGGCAGTGGCCCTGCTCAGCACTTAACATACAGAACTGTTACTATTGCCTAAGAGTTAATTGCATAAATAGAAATTTCCCAGAAAATTTTGCTCATTACATATTCTTTCTCTAAATCTAGAAGGTGGGCCATACAAAATAAAGCATATCCTTTTTATTACTGCAATCAATTTGAAGAACATAGATTTTCAAAGAATAAGTCTGTTCTTTTAAATCAGTTTTCACTGTTTACATTTCAAAGAGTTTAAACAACAGTGAATATGTATTGGTTTTTAGAAGTATCTCCAGTCTACTGATCCATTAGCTCAAAAATAGCCAAAGGCACCAATGCATGTTCTCTCATCTACAAGATGAGCTGCATCCTAAATCCCCATCTTTGTCATCACAGGATTGGTGCTGGTAAGTACCCAAGCCACGTGCCTCCTCATTAGAGAAATCTGGGAATAAGAGCTCTCACCGCTGTCCCTCCCTGGCACAGTATTCTGAGTTAGGGGAATAGATACAGATGAGGGGTAGACAGAAGACAAATTTCTCTCCAACATTCTTAATGACTCCCTAATTAGCTACTTTTGCATATTTAATATTATTCAGAATAATCTTGATCATGTCTCATTAAACACCTAAAAGAATTAGGTTTAGGGATGGAGAAAATTTCTCTTTTTTTTTTTAAATTTTGTATTTTAATTGACCATTGAAAATCTTAGTTTTCAGTAAAGTTAGTATCAACTTTTTTGTAATGGTTTAAATAAAGCAACTAGTTTTGAGAGTTTTTGAAAAACAGCTTCATGCATAACATTTTGGGGAAAATTAATTTATCGTCATGTTCAAATGATTAAGCTAATTTAATCTATTAAAACTCAGAAAATTGGGAACTGCCAATCTATTTGATGGCATCAAGAAACATTCTTGTACAAACATAGACTGCTGAAAGTTTGTTTTTTGCCAATTATGTTTGCAATTCATATTTTTGTTTATGTTAATATTTTAATTAGGCAAATTCAATATGTATTTTGAGATAATTCATTTGCAATTTCTCCAAGTTTCTTTCATGTACTATCTTTCAATCCATTAGCATTATATGACAGATTTCATGAAATACTTCACTTTTGGATTACAATTTATTTACTTTTTTAATTACTTTATTGTTGTTCAATTACAGTTGTCTGTATTTTCTCCCCACCACTCCCCCCACCCCAGCTACAATTTATTTTTGTACATTTAATATAGTTTCTTACCCATTGTTTTCTTACAATTGCCTGGTTACAGAACTACCTATTTTTTGAACCTGCATGTTTCCATAAAGAGATTAAATATCCCAGGGCTTCTGTGTGTTTAAAAAATGTCTTCGATCCTTTTTATTCAGATATTAAATTAATAGTTACTTTTGCTATATCACGGAAACAAAATGACCTGTAAGATAACTGTAGTTTGTGGAAAGATGTACTAAAAAACAATGAAAAGTGTTTGAGATGGCTCACTCATGTTGTTTTACTTCTAAGCCCTCCCTGACCAGCACATTTGAAACTTAACAGCAATGTGCAGTGATGAACCCGGACAAGAGTTTTATGGTGTTTCTCTGAGCCACAGTGCCTCAGACAAAGCCTATTAAGTCTTCATAAAATTAAATGATTGTTACTTGCAAAAGGATTCATATGGCCCCTTCAGAAATCTTAAAGTTCCCATGTAAATAAAAATGTACTCAAATTCTAAAAGTAAAATCTGCCCTTCAAATTTAACCAATCTGATTTACTGGAGACATAAAACATTTTGAATCCTTACAAATACCTAGAAAACTTGCTATTAAACACCAAGAGGTTATTTATTAATGACAGCCGCTTCTCAGACAGCAATTATATTTGCATTTGTTCTGTGAAACTTTAAAAAGATTGTATTTATTTTTTCATTTTTATTTTTTATATTTAATCATCAGTCAAATGTTACAATTTAGAGAATTTTCTGTAAGTCTGCAGGATAGCCCTAGTAACTCATTCCTAGCCATTGTGCAATATTATTAAATTGTATTAAAGTAGTTGCTTACATATTCAAATATATATATAGGCAAAATATTGTAAAATTATAAATGTATATACTCCTACAGAAAGACCACATTACAAGTTAGAAATAAAGCTATCGGCTTTAATAACTGATAAAACATACAGTTAAATATAATTTTCCAAACTATAGTCAAGACTATGATCAAGCCTTAGTATCTTATTAGTAAACATATTGAATTTTATGAAACCACATCTTTATGTACAGTGTGGTGTTATAGGCTTCATTATCATTATGAAGGATGACTTGTTAAGCTGTCAAGGATGTGATATTTTAATGAACAGATAATTTCAGATCAATTGCAATCAATCAACATTTCCCATAACTTCCCAGACTTTTCTTCCTTAGATTATTAAGTTAGATGTCATCATGTTGTCACTTAATGTATTCAGTTCTGATGGGCCATTTTTTAACATAATTTTGTATCATGACAGGAATTTAAAATGAAATTAATCACACTGTTATTTCAAAGGAAGCTGCATTCAGTGCTCAGCATAAAAATGCAAAAAAACCTGTTAAAACTTTTCAATATTGCATATTTTAATATATTCTTTAAATTCTAACATGCAATGGGAAAACTTTTTCACCTACATGTACATCATTGCATTAAAGATATGCATTTGATTATGAAGAATATTTGATCTTTGATACATTTGAAAGTATATATATGAATGTTGACAAAATTTTATATATTTAAGAATCATCTGCGAACTACTTATTAATAGGAATGAATGTATTGGGCTATTTTGTGGTAAAATGAGATAATGCATGTAAAAATAATTTGCCCACAAAATTAACAAGCTATGTGGTAAGTGCTGATAACCCTTATTTCCCATTTATAAGGTTCTTTGATATTAAAATGTATTGGAAATAACATTTTGTATTTCTGTATTTCATTATCCATTTGTAGTAAGATGCTACACTCAGTTAAAAATTATAGAAAATCATTTGATAAAAATTTTAAATGACATTTGGAAAATAAATAAGTTGTATTGTCTAAATGTAATTCCCTTTAGCAAACAGATCAGTAGAATAAAAGACAGAAATTTTCTTAAGTAAGTATCTCACATTAAGGAAGACTTGATTTGGGGAATGAGGGAGAAAGGGGTTTGAGGAAATCACATACAGATTTTGCAAGAGTAGGATTATCACCTTACTTCTTGCAATGAAGCATAGAGTTTTAGGCCACTCTCGTTGTACCACAGTTGAAGATGAATTGGAAAGATGCCTTAATCATTTCCACACAAGAAAGCCCTTATTTTTCTTCATGCTGGCTGGCAGTTCTACCTCAGATCAATAAGGTCTGTGCTTGTCAGATGCACAATACAATCAGCTCAGGAATCTATAATTTTATCAAACAAAAAGTAATTGTCATGTCTATGGTATTTGCTTCTTTCTGACCTTCAGCTGCTGTATTCATTCATTTTCTAGTTGTGCTGTTAGTATTTGACACTCATGCCAGGAAGTGGTCACTCACTCTAATAAATAAGATAACGGTGTGCAAATACTGAAAAGAGGGCATCAAAATGCATAGTTAAAATATCAAAAGAGCTCTCATCCCCAGATAACTCTCATTCTCTCATAGATAAGCGTCGGCTAAATTAACAAAATCATTTTAAAAAGTCCATTTTCAGAGTGTAAAGCTTGTCAGTAAGGACTGACGGAAGGTTCACTATTAACGATATGACGAGAAACACGTGATGGTTGTCAGGCACTTCGAGCACCATTGAGTCAAGGCTGGTGAGTATTGCAGAACTAAGTAACTGTTGGAGTTTTCAGCAGACATTTATTTTCTTTTTAATTTTATTTTAATCATTGTTCAAGTACAATTTTCTATTTTCTTGAACTTGATTTCTAAGCTCTATTGTTTTAGAGGAGATTATAATATGGGGGAAAGGAGAAAGGCAAATGGCAAAAAGAGGAGAGATCAACTTGGCATTTTATGTGAAGCGTGGGTCAAAGTCTGCTCTGTAGTAGCTGGAGAGGTTGTGCGATCAGAGTAGGAGGCTGCACAGTAAGCCCAGTCCTGTGCTGGAACTGGTCTGTAGGGGCTCACAAACACAAATGTTAGGAAATTTCGCAAGTCAGTTGTTAAATATACTCATCGTTAAAAAGTGAGGTCTACCAAATTAAAATTAAATTAAATATATGAAAATCAAAGACAGTAAACAGAATCTCATGATCTGATCTCTACTCCATGTGTAGTAAGGTCATTTTTATAGCATAAAATCATTCATGGTGGTAGGATTTATACCATGAGAAGAAGAACAGAGACAAATTGTTTTGCTTTTCTCCTTGGGAATTCTAATGCTGACACTGCTTTAAAGCTGTTTGTTATTATTGTTAATTAAATTTATCAGGGTGACATTAGTTTGCAAAACCATACATGTTTCGGGTGTAGAACGCAATAAAACATCATCTGCACATTGCATTGTGCACCCATCACCCCAACAAAGTCTCTTTCCCTCCCCATTGTCCCAGCCTTTGCCCACCTCCACCTAGCCCACAGCTCCCTTCCTTCTGGTTATTACCATGCTGCTGTCTGTTAACATGGCAATTTCTCGGCAAAATAATTCTTATTTTTTGCACGTATATTTGTTTCATGAAATCTTAATAGTATAGCAGCAAATGATTTCATAGTGATTATTGTGGACCAGGTATTCTTCTAAGGGTTGTATATATATTTACCCATTAATCTTCACAATAAGCTGAATGAGGCACTTGCAATTGGTGTTGCCATATTCATAGATGAATAAACTGAAATATAGATGTCACAGTGGTTGTGATGGGGATATCCATGATTCAGGTCCCCACTCTCTGAATCTACCCTGCACTCATCACTACTCTGTACTCCATTTTAATGATTCATCTGCTAAACCAGTGATTATTGATTATTATGTGCCATTCATGGATATCACAAAACTAATCTTGATGAGTTAGTGAAAACATTTAAGCTCCAGAAAAAAATTAAAATTATGGGCTTTGAAAAGATAAGTTAAAAATTTTTTTTAAATTAAAATTATGGAGCCCTCAAGATAATGAAAGTATCAAATAAATTGTCTGAGAATAGGTTTTAAGACAACAGAATTTTGCACTTTATTTAAAAAAGCAAGTTTTGAAGTTTGATTTAAATGTAAAATGCAATATCATCAAAATGGTTGCCTATTTATTTTTATTTGTCAAATAATGGAAATGTAACATCAAGGGGAATATAACATGACTAAAAAACACAACTTAGATTTACCCTATATTAATCATCTTTGTATTTACAATTCTCCATAAATATATGTTTGGTACCATTGGAAGTTGCAAGGTATTTTAAAAATATTTTAGGCCCTTTTCCTGGCTGGCGTAGCTCAGTGGATTGAGCGCGGGCTGCGAACCAAAGTGTCGCAGGTTCAATTCCCAGTCAGGGCACATGCCTGGGTTGCAGGCCACAGCCTCCAGCAACTGCACATTGATGTTTCTCTCTCTCTCTCTTTCTCCCTCCCTTCCCTCTCTAAAAATAAATAAATAAAATCTTTAAAAAAATATTTTAGGCCCTTTAGACATTATTTGACAAATCCATGATTCACAACACTAAATAGTCTAACTTAGATTTAAAATTGCAACTAGGTTCTAAAAATGCCTAAGTAGCTCTCCAGTACTGTCTTAAATGTTGAAAGAGCCTGATTCAGTAGAGTATTTATTTAACTATTTCCATTAGGCTAGATAAATAAGCCCAGAAATGCAATCAATTTGTGGAATTTTTATTTAAGGATCCTTCTCTATCCTCCCTGTAATTTGTTTACCTAATCAGACGTGGAAAGTATATACATCATTTTTCTAGCCAAGAGACCAGGAATAATTTTGTTGATTCCTGATGGTTAATTAAAGACAGAAGTGAGGAAGGGAGGGATTTACATTGAACAATAAGAATGCTATCATCCAATTCTGTGTTTATCTTATTTCTCCCTCTAAAATGACTTTAAAGAAAGTCAGAAACATTCATTTATTATTTATATTAAAGCAATACAACTAATTCTTCATTATTTAAAATTGATTAGAGTCTCAAAGATAAGCATTAAAGGATGATTATTTTTAACAAATGAAATTGTATATATAGATGAAAACTTTAGAATTCCTCAGACTATGATGAGTCAGAGAACATTACTCACCCTAAGTTTTTTTCTGCTTTAAAATACACATTTTAAGCCAGAACAACTTATCAGACACTATAACAAGAACTCCAAATATTTTACAGTAATCAATAATCTTATGGATAAACATGTTTATTTTTTCTAAAAAGATGGTAACTATTTAAATATTTAGTACAACTGAGAGGCTTTACCAATTCCAAAACTTACTACAGCAAAATAATGTTTGTGATCATTTGCAAATGGTTTATTTCTATGCATTTTATTTCTACTTTATAGAAAGAAATTCAATGACCTTTGGAGAAAGATCATCTTATCCCTGTCACAGTAAAGGTCACACATATTTCCATATTGTTGAACACCACTAAAATTTGCTTTTTGGCTCTGTGTAACACTTAAAAATATTTCTAAGCAGGATTAAATATGACAGACACAGGAGTGACTTTAGCAAAATGTATTCTAAGCTGCTCCAAACTCCTGTCCCCACAACAGAAACATACAGGTAGCAACTGTCAGAACCAACATTGACAGCATTCTGAAAAACTGTCCCAGGTTAATGGTAACCAAGCAAACACTAACAAAAAAGGCAAATTTAAAATGGTCAAAAAGTTTTGTGTCATTTTTACTTACATTTTTCAGTTTGGTAGCAATCTTGATGATAGCAACTCATGTTCACAGTCTGTGATCTGGTCACCAGTTTCAGCAAGAGGGGAGCAGACCTTATTCACAACTACTGTGCAGGTATGTTCTTACCTGTCTGGTGACTACCTGAAAAACTGATACGAGATGCTCATGTCTGTTTTGCTAAATTCACGCAGTCCAAAAAAGTGGTGACCATTGCTTGAGAACATTGTACCACTGACAACAAACCATAGATGCCTAGGGCAAAAGATGGTGGTTGGGATACATATGCAGTTGTACCCTTAAGGACTAGGAGGAAAATCCAGGAAAAAGTTTCTTAAGAGCCTTCAAAAGTGTTTGTGTACATTGGGAAATTTAGAAATCCGAACACATGTCCAAGGGATGGCATGTGATCAGAAAAACCTGGGAAGATTTTACGTGTCTACCATGGGCTGGCGTACTAGTCTCAGTCAAAGCCTGCCTTAGTGTTGAAGGAGAGCAGTAGCGCAGAACCAATACACAAAAAACAAGAGAGAGGAGTTTTGTTTGTTTCTATGGTTTGAGTTTCTACTGTTCAAGGAAACCTGTGTCAAAGCACTAACTGAATACATGCTAATAAACAGAGGCTTCAACAACCACACACAATAATAAACACAATCTCTGGAAAACATTGAGAATGGACACTAGAAAAATGTATCACTACAGTCTTTAGTAATCCTAAGGAGAAAAAAAAAAACAGCAAACCATGGATAATAAAGGGAGACTGATTTATAGAGTTAACATATTATAACATTCAAATATCTAGCTTTCAATAAATTGTCACAGGGCATACAAAAAAATAAGAAAGTATGACCCATTCAAAGAAATGAAGTAAATGAACAGAGATTGTCCTTGAGGAAAACTAGAAATTATACTTACTAGTTTTCTAGACAAAGACATTCAAATAATCATCCTAAATATGCTCAAATACCTAAAAAAAAGGATACAGGACTAAAAGACATAAGGGGAGTGGTGAACTAAAGTTATTAGAATACCAAGGAGAGATAAAAGTTATAAAAAGGAAACAAACAGAAATTTGGGGGCTAAAAGTAAAACTTAAATAAAAATTTTATTGGAAGGTTCAGAAACAGATTTGAACATACCGATGACAGAATGAATAAGCTTGAATATAGAACAACTTAAATTATTAGAGAAAAATGCAAAATTAATGAAGAAGAATAGACAGAATCTAAGAGATTTCTGGGACATCAGCAAGCAAGCAGAATGAAATGCACATTATCATAGCCCCAGGGGGTAACGAAAAGAGAAAGGGACAGAGAGAATATTTAAAGTGGTAAGGAATGAATATCTATAAAATTTGACAAAAGACATGAACCTACAAATCCAAGCTCAACAAACTCAGTGAGGTAAAATCCCCAATGACCCATTAAAATCAAGCTGTTGAAAGATAAGGACAAAGAGAATCTTGAAAGTATCATGAGATATGTAATTTATTCCTTAATAAACTTAATCTTGAACTCTGAGGGGGGACCCCCCAAAATTTTACTACCTTCTGGGGAGCGGGCCTGGATAATATGGGCTTCCTCCAATATTTAAGTGTTCCAAGATCCCATCTGTATCAGTGCAACACCTGGAGCTGTTGTGAGAAGCTACAATCAGCTTCAGTTAACTTTTTTGAAAATGCTTTCAATGTTTTTTCCGTTTCATAATGGGTGATTTACAAGTGCACCTGCCCACACCACCCTCCCTATGCTGAGTGTTCAGCAGTTTTTGACCAAAAACAGCATGACCCCTATACCCCACCCTTCCTATTCACCTGATCTCACCCCTGAGTGACATTTTTTTGTTTCTCTGGATGAAAAAATGTCCTCAAAGGGAAATATTTTGACAATGTGAAAAAAGGTGAAATAGCAGAAGCACTAAAGGGCATCGAAATCAACAAATTCAAAAACTTTTGAGCAGCCCTGGCTAGTGTGGCTAAGTGGGTTGGGCACTGGCCTGCAAACCAAAAGGTCACTGGTTCAATTCCCTGTCAGAGCACATGCCTGGGTTGCTGGCCAGGTCCCCAGTGGGAGGTGCATAAGATGCTACCACAGACTGATGTTTCTCTCCCTCTCTTTCTCGCTCCCTTCCCCTCTGTCTAAAAGTACATAAAATCTTTTTTTAAAAAAACCTTTGAGTAGTGAAAAAAAGTCTTGATAGTTATATTGCATCAAATAGAGAGTACTTTGAAGGTGACTGAAATTCAAACATGTAAGAATAAATACACGATTTTTTCAAAATAAATTTTGATTTTGGGGGCCCTGCTCACGTGTCACTGTTTTTGTTGAGATAAGGCCATGTCCAACCCTCCGGGTTTCCAGGTTGTGTGTGACACAGTAATCTTCCCAGACAGCTTCCTTCCTCTTTCCCAACTCGTGCTCATCCAGGAAACGGGCAAGACCTGATTGGTATTTGACAAACACTAGACAAATTTACTTAATTAGGTGAACTTTTCTTATTTAGGTGGAAGTACTCTATCAAACTTCAGTAGGCATAGATAATTCAATCATCTGTTTCCTCACTCAGCCTTCTCTAAGAGCTCTATATGTGGGGTATAGGCAAAGAAACATAAAGAAGTGGCAAGGCCATTGGATCGTGGCTCTAAGATATGTATTTAAACAGCTCATCATGTACAGAAGTAATAGTCTCCTAACTCCTCTTTTATCTGCAGTTGATTTAGAACGCTATCAATAAACAATTCAATTGGTTTAGCATCTAAAACCCTTCCACTTAAAATATGTCTTTCAAAATAGAGAAGGGAGCTCTATATCCTTCAAAACTTTGTCTCGGAGTTGTAAGATTAAATCGATGAAAATAAACTTGTTTACACTTGACCCAAAGTGTACACATGAGTATATCGCTATCAGAAAGTTCAACTACAAAAGTCTTTGTGATGTTCTCATCACACCTATTTTTCAACTCCCTCTGCTCTCACTGACTCTACAAGCAACTCTCACCATCCCTCTTTAATATGCGAATCAAAAACTAAAGAGCAAAGTTAAGGGGAAAGGTAATTCCCTTTTGTAGTCAACCAAAGAACATACATTTTATGATCAGGAACAATACATTTACCACAGGCTTCCTCAACTATCATGAAAAAGAGAGCTTTCCCCAATATATGCCAACTAATATTTGGAATTATAGTTCTAAAGTTTTGATATGCATTATAGGAAAGTAAGAAAGTGCCCATGGAATCCTTAATAAGATCATAACTATCAGATATAACTTTTATAGTAATTATTTTAATATATTAGGATTCATAGGTGGCTAAATTTACCCTAAATATTTACAATTCTGCAAGTTATGATTGCACATCAAATTTACAAAAGAAATATTGGTGTTTGTATGAAGATATTTAAGGAAAATAAAGCAAATGAAAGTAGCATGAGAGCTATGTTTTTTTTTAATTTTGTGAATTATAGAAAGGCAGAACTCATATTTTTTCATGATAACTTTCTCAAGATTAGATATGCATGAAAGCAGGTTACTCCGCTGCATATCCAAACAGACAGATGAAATCAATTCAATAGGAAGCAAAAATGTCAGAATTTAAATGCACCGTTGGTATCCTGCAGTGTTTGACACTCGGTTTTCTATTACACTTGAGCATCTAGGAAGAAAGCAAATAAAGTGAGTGAATGAATAGCTGGGCAAATAAGGAGCACAATTGTCACAACCCTATATGGTTTACAATAATTTTAAGATAAATTAAATTTATATTTTCTGGGTATTTTTTTCTTTAAGTTTGCGCAAACACTGGCATAAGCCTTATTCAAAATTGTTTACCTACACTAGGAACGAAGTCTCAATTTCAGCACTCTAGAGTAGACATATAAATGTGTTCTTTCAGAATGGGCAATAAAAAAAGATATTAAAGATGCTCTGATTAAATCTTTTCTACTGCTTAACCCACTCCATCAGCCACAAAGATAGTCATCATATACTCAAAATACATAAATCAAAGATGCAGGAGTGTGGTGGATAGTGGAAAATGATTGTTCTCTCTATTGCCTTAAAATATATCTATTTATATTTCATGTTTTCTTATACCGAATATGAGTCAAAATAAATAATACACTTTAAATTAAAAATACAATTAGAAAGTAAAATTGGAGGGCATATTTTAGTGGGGAAGATTATTCTACCAGATATAGAATCAAGAAACCTTATAGAAAAATATTGAGAACTTCACATAACAAAAATTTTGCACAAAAAGTGCTATAGAAAAGGCATAAATAAATTGCAGAAGATATCTCTATAACATAGCTCAAACAAGGCATTATTTATCATGTATATATAAAATGAAATTAACATTTAAAAAACAAATAAATATGGGAATGCACTTTCACAAGATAGTTACCAGATATTGTTAAAACACAGTTAGGTAATAAAAGTCGACTCCTTAACTCTTATCCAGCTTCCTATAAAAAGTTAATGTATAAAAACTATTAAATAAAAAGGAAAAAAAATTGGTGAGAAAGATGACAAATAAGTTTGTCTTAACTTTTTTGTTTCAACCAATTTAAAGAATAAAAATATTTTACACACTCATATATGTAATAAGCATAATTAATAAGTATTAGAAGCATAAGTCCCTTATTATTAGCACAAAACTACCCTCCCTTACATTTTTCTCCTATTTCCATAGACCAGCTATCATCATGAGTTGGATAAAGTAACTCTTCACCACACAGCCTGTCTCTTTTTGCCCACAGTCTGCACAAGCCAGCAATGGCTATCACTACCAGCTTTCATAAAATACCCATTACTTCTGTATGGGAGACAATAATAAGCATTATTTCAGAAAAATCTGCAAGAAGAATAACAATTCTATTAGACAGATAGATATATACCACATCTCTAGAGACACAGAAATAATAGTTTTAGTTAACATTATTGATGTTTACTAGGTGCCAAGCACTGTTTTGAAAGCACTGAGTGCATTAACTTATTTACTTCTCTGTTTTAAAAAGTACAGTGTAATTACCCTTATTAGTTTTCATCATTTAACCTCCCTAAATCCCACATATGGGGGAGCCTAACAATCAGCCTCAAGACCATCTACGGTTACTGATGTAGTAGGTCCCACAGAAAATTCTGAAATAACTTTGGCATCTATTTTAATATCTCTTCTTTTTGATTGATTGATTGATTGATTGTTGTTGTTGTTGCTGTTCTTTTTTTTTAATTGTTGTTCAAGTACAGTTCTCTCAATTTCCCCCCCACCATTCCCCCACCACCCTCAATCCTATCCCCCTTGGGCTTTGTCCATGTGTTCTTCATACATGTTCCTTGATGACCCTTCCCCTTCTTTCTCCTGTTATCCCCATCCTTCCTCCCCTCTGGTTACTGTCAGTTAGATCATATCGAAACTACCATTTTAGAACAACTTATTTGAAAATTAGATGCTCCTATTGTTTTAGCTGAATATAATGAGAAAAATAGGATGGATAGGAGTTGGATGGTGAAGGAGATGCTGAGATCCCATTAAAACAGAGACAATGTAGAGGGCATAAGTATCCCCTGCAAATGCAGATTCTCGCATCATTTCAAATAAATAAATATCTCAGGATCTTCCTCCAAAATACATTCTGTTAAATATTTTTATCACTATGATTTTCTATGTTTATTATGCATAAAAAGGAATACTTTATGGCATTTGGTTTTAATTTCATATTTTATTTTCTCCTTACATCAGTCCTAAGCTTAAGTATTGCTTTATATAGGAAGACTACTCTTGAAGAAATCAATTAATATGTGAATATTTTTAGATGATATTGGTTGAAAACATATTTCATATAGCAATGTAAACTTAAGATTCCAGAATTTGATTTAGAATATGTTACTTTTCTTTAATATATAAAATATATTGTAAAATAAGAAGGATGAAAAAGCATTATATTGAGATGGATATATCAGTAAATTTTCATACAAATTTATAAATCATGTTTCAATTTTATGTATTTAATACATTCCAGTGCTCCCATTATGTTTGAATCATGAAGCAAAATCACATATTTCTATGGACACATTACTCTTTTGAAATGAATAATTTTTAAAAATTACTGAGACTTGAAACTTATATAATTTTATGCAAATATAATTTAATCACATCATATAGAATGTCAGCTGAGGCAACAGTTATTCATTATCAAGCATCAAAAAATGCTACCTTGGAAAATTATCAAGTATCAAAATTATCAAACTGATGTCTGAGAAATGACATGCTTTGGTGATTTACCAGAACAGCTGATTATACACTTAGACAGATGTGAGTATACTTTCACATGTTATCCTAACTTACTAAGCTTTGGCACATGTCAATTCAATTAAATCATTTTGAAAATTATATCGCCAGTATTAATAATGATAAATCAAGTTTTTCCTAGCATAACTCTTTTAAGCTATGATGAAATAGTAAGGGGAACTCAAGGTGTATAATGAAATCATTAAAGATAAAACATATATAAAACATAAAAATAAAATCCAAAGGTTGTTAGCTCTTTTGTTATTGATTTTTCACACATATTGTGCTTCTTTTTGATGATATTATGACATTATTCAGTAACGAATGCCTGCATATAATGGATTTACTGATAAATGTTCTCCTTACAACTTACCAGTATTTAATATCAGAAACATGTACTTTTGTTTATAGGAGCCTGTATCTTTGGCTTTTTTCCAGACTACTCCCTGTAGCTCCTTGAGCTGACACTGCTACACCTTGTCACAGGTCTGTTCCTGGGAAGCCTGACTTACGACAGTGTGTAACAGAGGTGGTTCAAAAGTAGGGGCATATGAAAACTTGGTGAAAAGTCGGTGGAATCATGTGTCCATTTCATAGTGGGCCCAGGGAGTTCTGAAACTCACAGGAAGTAAATTCTTATATCTGGAATCCTTATTTCTTTCAGGAGAAGACCATGAAAAAATTCACCTTCACACCACTGACAGGAGAATAAACAAAAGCAGTATCACCTCCCAGGTGTAATAGCAGAAACCAAAAAGTTGCAGGCATGATGATCCCTATGTTATGCCTGTTGAAGTCATCTGTTTGGCTACTACAAAGCCCAATGCATATGATGCATCGCAAAGAAAAGCAAACTTAACCATGTGGTAGCCCCACACACAGTTGCTCTGTCAAGTATGATGTTCTTACTACAACAAATAAATACTCAGGTTTGTTGTATATATATATATATATATATATCTAAAAATATTTAATTTTAGTTCTAGAATTTTCAGTTGATTTTTAAAATACATTTAATTTCTAGTAAAAAAAATATCCACTTATCTATTTTCTTTTTTTTAAGATTTTATTTATTTTTAGAGAGAGGAAGGGATGGAGACAGGGAAAGAAACATCCATCGGTTGCTTTCTGGCATGCGCCCTACCAGGAACCTGGACCATAGCCCAGGATTGTGCCCTGAGCAGGAATCAAACCAGTGAACTTTTATTTTGCAGGATGATGCCAAATCCACTAAGCCACACCAGTCAGGGCCTACTTACCTATTTTCTTAAACACGAAATTCAGTTTTCCCCATTTTTACAGGTGACAATTTCCTAAGTTTATAGGCATCAGATTTGTTTATTGAATGGAATAATCCTAGGAATGATCCTAGAAAGGTATTAAAGTATAATATCCCTAGACAGAAACATTCAAGGACATCATTATTGTCAGTGACGAGAGAGCTCTCCTGTTCGCATGGAAATATAAAAACTGGCACAGGATTGCTTTTATAGTTAAAATATCTCACAATTTACATTTTCTCAGTCAAGATGAAACACTTAAAAATTTAACAGAACTAATTTTGAAGTAAATACACAACATTTTTCTAACTTTTGTATGCCATCAGACTCTAATAAATGATGTATAGGAAAGATTATAAATATTAGAACAGTAATATCAAAACTGACCCCACACCATCTCCTAGAATATTAGCTGAAATTAATTTGATATAAATGTACAATAGAAATACTAGACATCTCAAAGAAAACTATGTTTAGATGAAATTAACTAGGTTAATATAAATGTCATCTTCAAAATTATTTACTTTACTAATGATTATAAAATGTTTTAATAAAATTAGTTTAGCCCTGGTTGGTGTGGCTCAGTGGATTGAGCACCGGCCTATGAACCAAAGGGTCACCAGTTTGATTCTCAGTCAGGGCACATGCCTGGGTCGCAGGCTAGGTCCCCAGTAGAGGGCATGCGAAAGGCAACCACACATGGATGTTTCTATGCCTCTCTTTCTCCCTCCCTTCCCCTCTTTCTAAAAGTAAATAAATAAAATCTAAAAAAAAATAGTTTAATCAGTCACATAACCGATATAGTTAAATTATTATGCAGATGAATATGTGATTATACAAAGAAATATTCAAAATAACATAAAACATTAATTAGAAGTTTTCATTTTTCATTTGTTTAATTTCTCTGATTAATGCCAGTTTAGTCATGTATGTCAAGCAATTTTTAACTTGGTTAAAATGACATTTTGTTTGAAATAGTATGGGTGTAAAATATAAGGCTATTCATAATGCACCTTTTCCACTTGCCCATGATTTGTGTTTAGTTTCTCCTTTGCTTAATGTTTACCTTCCCAACATCTAAAGATTCTAAAGACATCTAAAGATTCTAAGCAAAGTATCATAGTATTAAATATTTAAATATCCACAGTTGTTGCTCTTCAAGACATTATCATCTATTTTAATTTCAGTAAAAATAAAATTAAGTAAAATTAATAGTATTTAAAGATAAAAATTCCAAGACTTCAGGCATTTTTGGTTTGTTGCTGTCTTTTGAGTTTATTATTTTAGGGAAGGGAACGGTAAGAGCTGGTGTTTTCTAGTCTTAATACCATTTGTTTGAATAAATGACTAAATAAATAGATGAGCATATTACTTAACATGGGCTTCAGCTAAATTTGTACACATATTATATACTTTAAAATAGGTAGCTGTGCCTTTTTATATAGGAACATAAACACTGAGTCTCATGACACAGCTTTCAAAAGAGACCAAAAAACATCTCAGTTTTATAAATTTTGATTTTCAAAACCTTGGTTTTCATAATAGACACAGTAGCATTTGCACTAGTTAAGTGTTATATGATAAAAAAAAGTACATATTCTACATTTCAAATGTATTTATAAAAAGAAAATTGAATAACTAAAATAATACATAATTAACGAAGTAAATAATTAAACAAAAAGTAAATATAAAAATACTTATTATATCCAGAGACCAGATAAATAGAAATATTATTTATTGGCTTATAAATCAATTAATATAAATGTTTCATGTCATACAGCATGTCTAACCTCTGTGAGAATTCAGAAAATAGAATCTATAAAGAAAAATAAAATTCAAAGATAGTTTCCAACAATGTTATCCAGAGATCTTTGAGGTTTGAGGAATATGTTTCTATTGAGAAATTCACTGTAACAAAGAAAACATCCATCATCAAACCATATCAGAATAAAGATTAAGATTATTATTGTATTACATCTATATTATTTTTAAGGAATGACTTGAAGCCTCGTGCTAATTTTTTTCTGATTTGTTTGTCTGAGTAGTCCATTCTAGTGCTTTGTGTAGCTCACCTGCTATTACGCCTCCACCATCTCTTGTTGGAATCAGCGTAAGACTTTAGCTCAAATTAGGGCCAAGAGGCAATATGAACCTGTATTTAGAAGTTGGCACCAAAATCTATACTAACACTATCAATTCTAAGAATTGGTAAAAATACCTATTTACTTAAATGTCTGTTAAGACTTACAATCTCTTGGCCTTTTCTCATTCAAGAATGCCTATGCAAGTGGAGGAGTTGCTTCTTTGTAAAACTGAATTATCACCAAATAACTACTACCTAAAAAGTTAGAAATTGATTTATTCTTGATTTTGTAATAATATCATTAGTAAAGATACGAAAATCATTCAGCATGCATAGCCCATTTTTTTGAAAATATATCTTATCCTGCGAAGATGGCAACAAAGCAAATGTAATGAAATCTCCGCTAACATAAACATAGGCTTACTTTACAAAATCGTGTTTCAATGCTCTCAGAAGCTCCATTTTTTTTTTCTATCACACTCTCTCAAAACTCATTTTATTCTGGACCCTGTTCAAATCGTATACTTACAAATTTTTTGTCAAAGGTATTGCTATGTATATCTTATGATAGAAAATATACATTAAGGTTTATGTGTTCGGTGCAAATGCATTTAAATGTAGCATTTACACAATTTTACATTTTGAAATCGAATTGATCCATATTAACTAAGCTGCTTCCAATATCCATTACCTCGCATTCTCAGAGATCTGGTGGCTGAGGGAGAAGTTATTTCTTTCTGTGGCAGTTTGTTGAACACTAGCTTGTTCCATTACGAGAAATTTGTCAGTCCTAGAGCTATGTTCCAGCACGGGAACGGCTTCAAGCACAATCGTACCGGCAGCAGGAAGCCTGAGTGCGGCCGCTGAGATGCACGTCACTTCACAGCGAAGAAGGGAATAAAGTGTGAGATGAGTCTTCTTGACAGAACAATTGCTTCGTATGGAGGCTTTTTAAATGTAAATTTATTTTCCATGAGGAATGACTCTTATCTACCCAAACAGTAGAATTCCAACCCCAAATGATACAGAAATTCACTGCCTAAAATTTGAAATAGAAATCGTGCAAGCCCTGAAGGTACACTTTGTTTTGAGCTTTAGACAAAAAGAACACGTGGACTCCCCCATAACTTTGGAAATTTGAATTCACATTCATATCACACTTTGGAACACGTGGGTATGTCCCCCTGTTGAGCAAAGACCTTATTTTTACTCTAAATAAATGAGCTTTGGGTTTTTCTAACTGTGGACTTTTTCTTATGCCACCCAAACCTTAGATAAAACATTTCACTGGAGTCCTGTTTAGAGATTCTAATTTCTGAGTGACTTTTCTTGAATTCTCCATTCCTTCCAATTATAATTTTCTACCGACAGATATTTTATACACTATCACAAAGTTCAAATTAATTAAAAACCTAAAATAGAGGGACAATGATTTTACTGTTTTGAGAAATATTTTAAGGAAGCAGTTATAGAATATGTATATAGTGAAAATATTATTAATTTTACACAACCCTATCTATGTCTGTATGTGTCTATCACTATCCACACATTGTATATAACTACACATATATCTCTCTATACTTTCATCCATTTATCAAAACTTAAAGTTTGAAGCTTTTAAACTGTAATAATTTATGAAAAAGTAGAATTGTTGACTCAGTTAAAGTCTGTAGATTAAAATTTTGATTATTTCATAATTAAACATTTCTTGAAGAGCATGTTCAAATATCCTTTCAATGAAGATTTCTAAATTTTAGAGTATATATATCCTATAAGAAATTATAAACACAGTTTTAGTTTTGTAGCACTTAAAGGTGAGTGTGATGAAATTTAAAACAATATATCTTATGGCCTAGATTTATTTTGAGTTAGCAAGTTACAGAATAAACTGGAAGAGGCAGTTAAGTTACAGAATAAAAGGGTATTCATATGTAATATATTTTGCAGTATCAATGTACTATAAGTTTAAACTGAAGATAATTTCATTTTGCACAATACCTGAAGAAAACAGAAAGATGACATCTAAAGAAAAAAAGACACAAATCTAAGTGAAAATCTTGTATACTGACTTTGTATATTGTATAAGTCTGATTTAGTCTAATGTAGTTATTACTATTTTATTATTAGCCTATTTTTAAAAAACCCTCACCTGAGGATATGTTTCCTGATTTTAGAGAGAGAGAAACAGGGAGACAGAGAACAAGAAAGAGAGAAACATTGATGTGGAAAAGAAACATCTGTCAGTTCCCTCCCATATGCTCCACATCTGTGGATCAAATCCACAACCAAGGCATGTGCCCTGACCGGGAATCGAACCCAAGCCTTTTGGTTTATGGTACATCGCTCCAACCAACTGATCCACCTGGCCAGGGCAATTAGCCTATTCTTATCACATTTTAGACACAAGCAGAAAATATAATATTATGTGAAATTAGCAAAATAATTTAAAGTATTAAAACTATAGTAAACAAAAGAGAAAAATGATGAGGAGTCAGACAAAATATGTAAAAAATAATTGGAAATAATGATCACTGAAACTGAAAGCCAATAATTAAACATATGCAATTTAGAAATGGCACATTTAAATGTAATTTTATTTTTTGTTTGTAGTAACTATGGAAGAACAATTAGAAAAATTATCAAAAATATCTGAGATTTCAAAAAAATTAACAAATGACATATTTGGAAGAAAGTTAACTGTCCTATTATAAATACTATAAAACCTTATTCAAAAAGTAAAAGCAATTCATGAAGAACTATAGAATTCTAGAAAAAATAATTAAAAACACCATTGCTATGTGAAAGTGTTGAAAATCAAATTAAACAATCAATTAGTATTGTATACTTAGTTTAATTAGATCCTAAGGGCCAGACTGCAGTCTCTGGTCTCTCAAACTTTATAAGTTAATCTAGCCTCAAGAAAGGCTTAAAATAATCAGTCAGTGCTTTATTTTGGATACGTTAGGAATAGAGAATGAGCTCTGAAGCCATTAGCAATTCCCCCAAAGCATTGGACCAACCACTTCAGAGATCCATAGGTAATAAAATCAGCCCTTCCTATTGGCTTTGTTGTCAGCCATAGTCACACTCAGAGTGGCCTTTTCCTTGCCAATGTTACGATTTTGGAAAGGAGTCCTCAAATTAATGGTAATTTGTTGTCAACCACTGCTTTACTGTCTTCTAGATCAGTCAGTCTTCTGACAGTGATGGGCCCTATGATATTTGGGAATTATCTCAGGATACACTGGTGATGATCTCATCTTGGGAGAAAATGAAAGGCAAGATGTGTTAAGGATGCTTATGTGCGATACATTATTCCAAGTATGAAATTAATGTGAGAAAAGTGATTGACTTACCAACAACTGTTAATGTGCTTAAGTGCCAGGTGTTATAGTGTACCGCTAAACCAGAAATGTAATAGAAGACCGTCAATCACGCCACCTCACTTCTGCTCTTGCCATGTGGGCAGCAGCTCACTCTGGAGGACGTGGAGCATTTTGAGCAGACTTCGGTTTCCGATGTCAGGACTAAGCTCTGGCTAAAGTTCAAATTGTGCCCAGTTCCTTTTATAGCCTGTGATATAGTCACTAATCTAATATTCATTCCTTACATTCACTATACATGTTTTATTCATTGTGTTTGCAATCTTTAGAAACGAATATGAGTTACATAAATACTCAACTTTCTGTGAACCTGTTTATATGTCATTTATATCCTCATCTCTACAAAAACACAAAAATAAAATAAGCAAAGTCTCAACACCACCATTTTAAACCAAGCTGAACACCAAAGTTTGCTAGTATACTATATAAGAGTTTTCCGAGAAAATTAGCATCAAGTTATAAATCAGTTTAAAAACACTTTTCAAACACTGTTTAGTTTTTAGCTTGCATTCCCAGGAGAACCCGGTTGGTATCATCAGCGCCATATGCCCTCTCCAGCAGTAACTCATACCTCCCCACCGGAGCTCAGTGCTGGATGCACTGCCCACTGGGGATTTCAACTCCTAGCCTGGATTTTGCTTTTTATTTTCTGATAAGACTAAATAATATACAGGTTTAATGCCACCCACCCAAACTTATCATTAACGGGTTCAGTGCCTTTCCCAAGGCTAAAATTTAAAAACCCCTGCATGAACTTCCACCCAGGTATCCACTTTCCTGGCAAGAACTGCGATGTAAGACTGTTCTTAAGCCTTAGTGGAGGGACATTGCTCTTTCCCACAAACACTTCAGTAAGATTCCAGTGAATTTATGTCTTCCATGAGAAATCTCTTAGTTAAAAAAATTTCATACACTTATCTCTCAGGCTTCCATGCTGATGGTTGATCTAAAACAGAGTTCTTTAGAAATCTTCACAGGCAGAAGCCATCATGAAAAAGATGGTTTTCCCAGGAAACTTAGATATTAGAAGACTATAAGACATGGATATTTTTCTGCCCAAAACTTTACTGACTTCTTTGCTCTCTGGTTCTCATCTTCTTTCCATGCTTATTTTCCCCATCTTTTTGTTGGTTTAAGTTTTTGTTGTTAAACTGCTGTTAAAAGTTTTCTTCTTAATGTTGTTACTTTATAAATCAGAAGGATAAATTGCATTACACACAAGCCTACTGACACCAAGACTCTTTCCTTACAAAGTTGGGACTAGGATGGGATAGGTTCTCTCCAGTGGTTCCAGGCTGGGAAGAATCTTGGCTTAGAGACATTGTACAAGTCTTTCTAATAACTCTAATTTTCATCCTTGTTGTCTTCACAGGCTTCTTTTGCATGTACTTTCTCCAGAGTTTTAAAATATTCCAAATGTCAACTTACTTGATAAATAATTGAAATGAAACTACAAAAAGTAGTAGTCATGAGGAGCCCTTCTGACAGCCACCACCAATGAGTCTGGTAGGTCAGTTGATGCCAGTGTATATATTTGGAAGAATTAACAATACTTTGTCAAATGATGAGACTCAACCTCTCCTTTGACAGGAAGGAGAAACTATAAGAGACTGAAGAAGTGAAAATGTCCATTAGCCACCCATCCCTTCCTCATGACTCTCGCCCCAAACACTTTTCTTTCCCATCTTGATATGTGCGTGGCCTTCTCCCCTGAACAGCTCCTCTTCAGCCCTCGTAGTGAGTCTATATTCCCAAGCACATTGCTGTTCAATCCTAAATAATTCTTCCCTCTCCTTAGGCCCATATTTAACCAACTTCCCCTCAAAACTGGCTGAACCTTTTGGCAAAGCTCTATAGAAAACTTTACACATTTCTCCCATGCTAGAACATACATTTGGATCATTTTTTAAGCTGTTACATTCTGAATAAAAAATTATGGCTCCGACCCATTAATT
Organism: Phyllostomus discolor; assembly: GCF_004126475.2. Lineage (NCBI taxonomy): Eukaryota > Metazoa > Chordata > Mammalia > Chiroptera > Phyllostomidae > Phyllostomus > Phyllostomus discolor. The sequence continues at coordinate 14,633,036 of NC_040904.2, read as the reverse complement.
TATTGTCTTCCATTTTTCTCATAACTTTTACAGCTCTAAAGAGTCAACATGGGACACTCCAAACAAGGGCATTATTTTCTACAAATATACTTTACTTATACTTGGTTGTATTCTTCTTATATTATGAATAAAATAAATTTTCCATGGTTTTCCATGAGGAATGCTAAGCTGATTTGTTCTAAACGATTGTGGTGTTCCTGGACCACACAGCAGTTTGCTGGCCCTCAGGGGTATGTGGCCCAGTCCATCTTTATAGTCATTCCCTTGACCCATAGGAAACAGTTTGAGCAGGAGTTGTTTGTAGGTGTTGGAACCAGAAAAAATAGAGAATAAATAGCTAGCATAAAGTTTCCAGAGAGAAAGATGGGGCAGTGGTTCCTCCTTTAGTGTTACTGCAGTGATTCTTCTGGACTTTGAACCAATTAATTCATGTCCATGGTGTTCATTACTCCACCGGTCTTTGGGAAAAGGATACCCCCTAATGGTAATTCAAGTGCACAAACAAAGAACCTTTCCTCATCTTGTTGATACATGTTGTCAGTCTCATTAAGATGACCCTCTCATTGGAAGGCATGTAACACATGGAAAATGCAAGGAAAATCTCTTGGCAATAATTTTATTTTAGTTTCATACAGGAAATATCAGTCATTTGGTCAAACATCTGTTTAATTGCTGCTCTTTCATGACAAATCTTTCAGTCTAGGGTCAGAAGGAAAAGTTATTGACTATTCCCTGCCCGCCTTGTTTTGGCTGCTCAAGTGCTTTACTTTTCATTTTACAAATACATTTTTTCAACTCGACAGCTGAAGTACTTTTACTTAATCAGAATAATCAGGGCCCTTGAGACACCACTAATCATAGCATAATATAAAAATATTCTTCAGGGGCACATTCCTTAATCACATAATGATATTCTGAGCCTGTCTTGAGTCATGATAGGAGCGTAGAAAAATTGGATGTTTTAAAGATTTGTCTATTGTGTTTAATTAATGCACTCACTAACTTAAACATGAAACTGATGCTTTCATTGCTCAATCAGTTTAAGATAGTTTTTGGTAGAACTTGGAAAGAAAAGAAGAGCTCTTTTATTCTCCTAAAGTAGAGAATATATTGTTTATTCAGTCTTGGGTGTCAAAAAAGTATTTTAGTCTCTTGTGTTACTTCAAAACAGGTTTATAAAAAAGAAATTAAGTTCCTAATTGCCTAATTTTAAGTTATACATAATTCTAAATAACAGTAAAGCACATTAATGCTATGCTATTAAAGCTATTATTGCTTTGGTTAAATGATAGGCATTTGTATCTGAGGAAAGCGGCTAGCCTTATAGAGTCTGGCCAGAAAGAAGTAGGTCTTGGGAACTCTGCAAAATGTTTTAAGAATGAGAAATTGGTCAATTTTCAGAGGTATCTAATGTCATACTTTTTACCATTTAGTATTTTGATTTTTTTGTGTCTACTATTCTTGATAAAAAAGAAGTAAAAAAATAAAACAATTAATTACTTAGGTTAAACTTGAGAAAACTTGATTCTAATTCTGTTTATAGTAAGATTCATATTTGAGTATCTCAATAACAATAAGAATTCTTTAAAATATAAGAAAGTGTGATGTGGCATAATGGGCACATAATTATATAATGTGCATATTTATACATTATATCTCTAACATATATATTTTATAAATGAAATTACTACCTTTTGGCCAACTTTACTCATTCTCACCCCCTCTATTTCTGGCAACTGCTAATCTGTCCTGTTTCTTTGAGTTTGACTTTTTCAGATTCCACCTGTGAGATTATACACTTGATTTTTCTCTAATTTCACTTAACAGAATACCCACAAGTTCCATCCATGTTGTCACAAATGACAAGATTTTCGTATTTTTAAGGCTTAATAACATGCTATAGTATATCTATATAGATAGATATATAAATAGATATATAAATGCATAGACGACATTTTTTATACATTCATTCATCCATGGACACTTAGTTTGTTTCCATACCTGGGCTATTATAAATAATGCTGCAGTGAATATGAGGTGCATATATCCTTCAAGTTAGTGTTTTCATTTTTACAATAAATACCCAAAAGTGGAATTGTTGAATCATACAGTAATTCTATTTTCAAGTAATTAAGAAAGTCCTATACTGTTTTTCATAGTGTTTATATCAATTACTTTTCTACCATTAGTGCAAGGTTTTCCTTTTCTCCATATCCTTGCCAACATTTGTTGTTTCATGTGCTTTTGATGGCAACCATTCGAACAGGTGTGAGGTGATATCTCATTGTGGTTTTGATTTGCATTTTCCTGCTGATTGGTGATGTCCTCACGTACCTGTAGGCCATTTGTATGTCTTCTTTGGAAAATGCCTATTCAGTTCCTCTGCTACTTTTTAAATTTTCACTTTAAAATTTAATAAATAACAATATCTAATAAATGTATACTTCTTTCCATTAATATAACTTAGGAACTATTTAGAGTAAGCACAAACTATGCACACTACTAGTAACAATGACAGGCCACACTTTCACTAATCATTTGCTGTGAGCTGCCCTTGCATTCAATGTTTGAACATGAAATTTTTCATTCAATTACTTTGATGAGAAATACTGGGTTAACCAAAAAGCTTGACTGGATTTTAAGTAAAAACAAGACACATTTTTTCATTTTTGCCAGTAACTTTATTGAACACTGTATTCACTATTTTGTTCCACTACCTTTTGCCATTTTTCAAGCAACTTCATAATTATATATTCCCAAAACTTTTTTTTCTCTCTACATGATCTCACATCCAGTCCCTCCTACTATGAACTAGTTTTACCAGTTCCCCTGTATCTTTTACTTTCTTGCAGCTGCCATCTTTAGTCAGGGCAAGTGTTCCTCATGACATGGGAGTCTCCACCTCCCTGACACTCCTGCAGGCAGTGCATAAAATCACTCTCCACCCATCAGAAGTCACTGAATGCTCTTAGAGTGACATCCACATTTCACCTGGGACAGCAGCACAACTGTCAATTTGCCTTTTGCTATGAAAAGCATCTTTTTAAAATATGTTTTATTGATTATGGTATTAAAGTTGTCCCATTCCGCCCCTTTATTCCCCTCCACCTTGCACACCCCTTTCTACCTGTATTGCCCCCCTTTAGTTCATTTCCATGGGGCATATATATAAGCCTATATATAAATTCTTTGGCCTCTACATTTCCTATGCTATTCTTAACCTCCCCTTGTCTATCTTCCACCTGCCATTTATGCAACTTATTGTCTGTACCTTTTCCCAAAACTTTTTATCTTTTTGAAAAATGAACTGTTTCAAGTGCCTTTTGCAGTCTTCTAGGAAATTAAATTTCTTTCCATTCAGAGAAGTTTGTAAAGACAGAAATGCAAAGGCACAATGCCTGGCGCATACAGCAGAGTAATCAGAACTTCCCAGCCAGGCTGTGACAGCCTTTGCCCAGTCATCAAAGAAGCATGCAGCCTTGCATCATCCTGATGCAACATTATGCATTGTTTGTTAACTAGTCCCAGATGCATTTTGTCCAGTGCTGCTTACAGTCGGTCTTATTGGGAGCAGTACTTGTTGGAATTAATACTTTGGTTTTCCAGAAGGAGCTCATAATAGAGGATTCCCTTCCAATCCCACCATATACACCGCATCACCTTCTCTGGAATGAGAACCAGTCTTTGGTGTGGTTGCTGGTGGTTCATTTCACCTGCCCCATGATCTCTTCTGTTCCACATTATTGTCAAGTATCCACCTTTCATCGCCTGTCACAATTTGTTTTAAAAACAGAATGTCTTCATTACATTTAAGTAGAGAATCACATGTGAAAATATGGTCAAGAAAGTTATTTTTTATTAACATTTTTGCTTGATTTATGAGGACTCCAAACTTCAAAACGATTAACATAACCAAACTGATGCAAAGGATTTCAATGCTTGATTTGGATATTTTGAGTATGTCAGCTATCTCCTGCTTCACATAACATTGATTGTTCTCTATTTTTGCCTCCATTTGATCACTATCAACTTCAACTGGTCTGTGTGACCTGACCATGGAACATCGCCCAGTCAGAAACCTCCATCATGAAACTTCACAAACCACTTTTCACACATTTGATCACTCACAGCACCTTCTCTGTACACTGCACAAATCTTTTATTTTTTTGCATTTCAGCTGCATTTTTACCTTCTTGAAATAATAAAGAATAATATGCTGAAAATGCTGCTTAGTTTCTTTCATCTTCAATGTTACAGTGGCTACACAAAAATTCACCAATTTTGAACAATTTTCTTAAATGCACACTAATATGACAGAGCCACTATAACAATACAATATAACAAAATTATTTCTAATGAAGTTAAAAGCACTTCAGTGCTATTAGAACCATCTTACTAAATGAAACGAATGAACGTTTGGCTAGCCTGATGTCACAGGCTCAGAACTGACGATGATGATGCAAAGAAAACCTGCACTGAGCATGTGTTTCCCAGCCTTTTTGCTTGGTGTTTCAGTTGTCATGACACACTGGCACAGTGCCACCTCATTGGTCTTTAACAATAAATGTACTATGTAAGAAAAGGCACAATAATTGACTCATCATATTCTATATTTGCAAATAATGTCTTAAATACTTAAAATATTATGATTTTTAAAACAATTGTTCTAGATATCAATTTAGAGACAGCCTTCAGCCTTTTAATTTAAAAAAAAAATGCCCTGCATGTAGAAAGTGTGTATATTTTTAAAATAATTAAGCAATATTGCTAAATTATATAAGTAGACAAATTAAGTAATCTGTGTCTCAGTGGCAAGTATTAGAAATAATGTAAAATTGCTTTTAACTTTTAAAAAGCAGTAATAGATTTACTCATATCTTTGTGTAAAAGAAAATGATAATTTTTAAAGTACTGTTAAATGGGCACTATTGTAATGTTGTAATGACTTCTCAGTAGGAGGCACACAGTATACAGGGTTTGTAGCTACTAGGGGCACTAGGACATTTGCACAAGAGGCTCCAGGAAGATGGAGTGGCAAACTGCAACATTACTGAAGCATGAACGTAGCCTAATCAACAAAACTGAAGCTGCTACCATCACGCTTGTATTTCGTGTATCTTTTTTCCTCTTGTGTGATACGTGCTGCTGAAGAGTTCAGTGAAGTGTTGTTTCTCCCTGGCATACTGATGGTTGCCGATCCACCTGTGCATTTTGGCCCTCTCAGGATGCTGTAGGCACAATTCTCTTTTTGCACAGTAGTATTCCAATTAAAGTCTACATTATAACTGAGCTTCTCATATTCTAAGCAACTGGAAATAACCCATCTCTGCAAACACATATGAAAACACACTTCTGGGTAGAAAACAGAAAGGGCATTAAGAAGTAGAAGCTTCCAGTTATAAAATAAATCAGGTGGATGTAATATACAGCATGGGGAATATAGTCAGTAATATCATAACTGTGTATGGGGACAGATGGTTACTAGACTCATTGTGGTGATATTTTGTAAGGTATATAAATCTTGCATCACTATGTTGTATGCCTAATACAATATTGTATTTCAACTAAATAAAAAATAAATTGAAAACATATTTTTTTAATTTCTTACTTGTTATACATATGGATTCAATTTATTGCAACAAAATCTTGGCTAACTTCTTTCCTACCATTTTTAATATACACATATATTAACTTATGTTAGAAAGAACTAAGTAGATAAGAGTACAAATGAGGCCCACATCTCTTGATCACAAAGCTACTTCTCCCTGAATATTTCTGTGTCTCTCAGTTATTTATTCTCAAAATATCCATTGATCTTTGTTATCTCTTATTTAATGGCATGACATATCATTTGGTTTCATATAGCTGAGATATTTTAAATAATACAAACAATATTATCTGTCTTAGGTAGTGAAGGATTGCATGATCAAACATCTGAAAACCCTAAATTTTAACTCAAGATGCCAGAAACTCTATAGTGATAGCAGAACATTTAATATTGCTATGGAATGGTTTCCTTTCTGAAATGTGAGAGTGATTTGATGACCTTTAGCATTTTATTGATTGTAGTTTATTTGATCCATTTGTCTTCAGTCCTTATCAAATGCAACTTAATGTGTAGCAACAAACCAGAAGCGGAGTATATTTATTGGTATCAATGCTATAAAGCCAAAATAAAGCATCATTCATCAATTCTCTCAGTGCATTTCTGTTTGTCTTGTATTTACACACTTCCATAAAGTTAGAGAGTTAGGAATCTTAAACACAGAGTCAATGTGTAATGACATAATAATGACAATGAGCGTCTTGTCACTATGCAATACCTGTTTTACAACCTGTAATGGTGAGCAAAACTTAATATATTTACAAACACACATATATGTATACATAAGTGCTTATTAAATATGTGCACTAAATGCATGCTTTTATATGTGTATATTCATTTTCTCCTTTTAACATGTTTACTGACTTATTATTGAGGTACAATAAAATGAACACACTTAAATTTTATAATTTGATATAACATATGCTATACTTGTACAAGATAATGAACACACACACTGCCCTCAAAATTTTTCTGTGGCTCTTAAGTCTCCCTGTTATAGACTTTCCGAGGCAGTGGTCAAATGAAATTTTAAAAAAATAATAGGATGTTTAATACAGGAGAGTGATAGACATGGATTTCTACCAATGATCATAAGTGATCATCATCTCTTCCCTCCCCGCTCCACTCCAGCACTTCAGTTATTCTGGGTCGCTCGGATGATAGGATGTGCAAGAGCTGAATCCTTAAAGGAGACAGGCTATTAATTTCCTTGCTCTCTTAAGGATGTGTGAAGTGTAACTGCCAATTAATTCATTGCTATCACCAGGCAGAGAAGCCAAACTGAAACCCCTGCTCTCTAGACATGCCCCATTTTATGTCAGGAAGCCTGACCACTCATGTGAACTCTTTCTTTTGCCTGTTGTTCTCGGAACTCCAGAGTGATCACGAGACAGTCGCGGCTTCACGTTCTGTGGAAATCCTAACCCTAGTTTTGTCTAGTGAAATGATCTCTGCCTGCGAATAAGCATTCTAATGCAACAGAACTTGTGTTTTCCATGATATGAGGCACAAGTGAGCCACAGAGAATGTTGGTGAGAAGGGCCAATCCTACTTTTATCCTCTGCTTTCTGGACCCATTTATTGTGTTTTCTAGCTGTTTGGGACCCAATATCATACTCAACCACCAGTTCAATGACTGTAAGAGACACCAGAAAACAGTAACCTAAATTTGCTGAATACTGACCTTTTGTGAGTCTCTATTTGGGCCTTGATGGTACACTGCTTTATTCTATCAGTTTAGATGCTTATGAGGGTGTGCTATTTGGTAAGACTAGTGGACCTCATGGTCATTCAGCCATGTTGTCCCTTCTATTTCATTAAATGAGTCCCTTGATCTAATGCAAAGTAATGCATGACCTCACGTAATTATTTCAGGAGTTCTTATAGTGGTGATGGCAGAGACATAGTTGGAAAAAGAGTAAAGCCTTTTCAGAAATAGGTGTTAATTCCAATAATAATAAAATTAGAATCTCTCAAAGGTAGAATGGTTATGCTATAATTGATTTGGCACCAAGTGGCTAGCTGACATTCTCAAGAGACTTTGCTATGCATAGTGCAGCCTAGCTTTCTGTGGTTGGTAGATCGGGCATCCAGCCGGGGCAGCGACCTTAGCGAGACAGAAGGAAGCCTTGCTGCTGTGCCCAGACATCATGTTCATCCATGACACTGTGGGAACTCTGTTCATGGATCTATCACACAAACCCCACGTGGCCAGGAAGAGAGGGTCACCAACATCCACCAGTTATACCTGAAATAACTTAGCTCGAATGACAGTCTCTTTCTTCACAAGCATTGATGTAAAATTCAAAGATCTACATACCTGTCTTCTATTAGTGCAACGTTCGCCTTCTTGTCTAGACAGTTTCGTCTTCATACTTCTCATCTTGCTCTTTCTAGGCCTCTTCTTATGGACTGATTCATCCCCTACTGTCCAGGAATCCCTATATATGTCTTCATCAAGCAAATATACAAATTTTACTAGCAAGTATTTGGCTTACAGTGAGGGTTTTCTAGCCCTGCTGACCACTGGTTACCACTAAGTAAGTCAATAATGTAGCACTGCTTTTTTTTCTGTTCTAACTCATACACTGAGACAAAACTTTCATGATATATCAGGATTTATAACTCCCTTCATTAGGCAAATATAAATAACCATACAGGTAAGCATAGGCAAAATCTAAGGAGAGGTGATCATTAAAAGATGCAGGTGAGATGGGAGTCTGAGCCACCTCTATATAACGCTGTGTCCTCTGGAGCTGCTTGAACTTTCCAAACTATACCATTTTCATCAGATGTTTGATTACTCGTATTCCTGTGGGTCTGATTATTTTGTGGATTTGACAAAACCCTGTGTCGTAATGAGTAACTCCAGTCACTTAGGGGCTTAATTTCCCACTCTCAGTCTCCTGACACCAGTAATTTTGAGCAACATGTCAAAAACTATCATTCAATCAGCAAACAGCTCTCTATGTCAGAACATGTCACTTCACACTAAAACCTTGTGTTCATAGAACATTGTGAACTCTGGCCAGAAATTGCTGTTGATGCTTTATCTTTCAAGAAATGAATTCCAATTTTTCATCCCTTTGAATTTGGGAAGGCTCTGTGAATTGCTGTAACTAATAGAATGTCTTTGGGGATAATGCTGGTTTTTACAGGTAGGGTCATCCGGGAAACAGACTCTGAGTTGGAGTCATTGTGCATGATGGTTATTAGAGGATTCCCTTGGTGTCAACACCTATAGAAAGTAAGGGGGAAAAGCACGACTGAACACAGGAGAAACTGACCCGTACACACATTCTGACAACAAATTTAGTAAACCCTGGAGAGAAAATCTCCTCCAGATTTGTCACACATCGGGCTAAAAGGGCCAAGCTTTTCTCTATGTTCTTATCATAATCATGTACTAAATGTGGCACCCTTGATAGTGGTGTCATCATGGTCAAGGTGACTCTGTAACAGAGACAATTTTTGCAAAGGCTTACATCAGAAAGCTCTCTGTCAACAGCGCCCCCAAGAGCTGGGAAACAGATTCTCTCCTGAGGGGGAAATTGGATAGTATACCACCACCTCCGCTACATTGTGGAACTTCCAGGCTAGGGCTGCAAATGCCTCCTGCTTTCTTTTAGTGTTCTTATATGAAGCACACTTTTATTTTCTATAAATTATGATGCTTTGACATCATGAGGTCATGCAGACCTGAGAGGGTCTGTCCCTTCCAAGGGTAGCTGGTTTTCAGGCACGCCAAACAACTTACCTAAGAACATTTGCTATGCAGACCAAACAAATCTGGAACTGTGCCCCTGCCTGCCTCTTGTTGTCAGGCTCCTATTCTCAGGGACACTATCTCCCTGTCCTAATCATGCCAGGGCAAGGCCTAGATTACTAGGGTCCCAGTGCTTATGACAATTATTCAGACTATCCAGTCATAAACCTGCTTACACTGTCATGCCTATTCCTTCCACTCCCCATCCCCCAAAATACATGCTTTCTCCTGGGTCATTCTGTCTTCTGACTGACAGTTCTGCTTCCCCATGGTGCCCCTCTACTTGGGCACTGTATTTTTTCAAAGGCAGTGGTTTTCTGATCTGTTTGCCTAAATATGCTTAAAACCAAAACCCCAGATGCTTATTACAGTAACTCTTTTGGAAGCCATCAACCTGGTTAAGAAGTGTAGACTGAATTCCTGGATGACGAAAGACCAGATGGAATGAGAAAATCCACATGAAAGAGAGCTGAGACTACATAGTCAAGAGCCTATACTAGTATTACATGGACGCAAGGGAAATTTCTTTCTACACCCCAGACCAGCTGAGTCCCAAAGTGAATGGGGCCCAGCGTGTGACCGCAGCCAACACCACATCTGCCTGGCCAACCCTTAGAAGCAGAGAAAATAATAAAGCTCTACTATTTCAAGACACTGTTTCAGTATGATTTATTATGTCACAATAAATTAGTAACCACAATAAACAGCCAGAAATATTACTGGAAGTGGTAGGCTGTTGTAACTAAACCTGAAACATGCGGCATTGGCTTTTGGAACTGTTAATAAGTAACAGCAGGAAATGGAAGCTAAATAAAGAGTAAGCTAATTTGTGGTGATGTGTCAAACAGGAGAAACAATCACTATGGGAAGGCCGAGGAAGGGAGACACATACAGCATAAGGTAGTTGCCTCCAGCAACACTGAAGATAGGAAATATACGAAATGGACTTCTGTATCAAGAGATCCTCAACAGAATATTGAAAGTGCCGACAGGGTTCCTTTTGGTTGCATATGTTAAGGAACAGACACAGATGAAGTGACGGAGAAATTGTTACATTTTGAAGCAGAATCTAGAAGAAAAATTTCCATCCCAGGACTTGGTAGGTAAGAAAATAAAACGTTATCATTCCCCAATCCTTTGGCTGGAAAAAAGCTGATAAATGTATACAGGGCCTCAGGCAAAAAAAAAATATTTTATCAACTGTTTTCAGAAGCGTATTCAAGAAGCAGAGGCAGGTCTTGGGTGAAAAACCGTATGAAGGTAGATGTAGCATTGCCCTGATGCACTTTTTTTCCCTTAATGATTATGGACTTGGTTTATAATCCAATTAATTAAGAGGAAAAGTGAAATGGGACATTAATTCACAAAAGAAGAACCTTTCCATCTCCTTACCTCCTCCGATAAGTTCTAAGAGTAAATTGCTGCCTCTCCACCTCTTGGTGTTTGCTTCCTAAGACAAGGAGTAAGTAATCTGATTGCGAAAACCCAGACTCACAGATGCAGAACATAGTTACTAACCCCCAGCAGTGGGCCCTACCTGTCATTTTGACTGTCATCTTGTGTATGTTTAAAAAGTCTGAGATTATCTCTTCCTATAAAAGTTTTCTGGTGGGCGTGAGCCTGGAGAGCAGGAGGCCATTCCAGTCGCTCTGCCTGTGGATGGGAAGCAGGGCTGGGCTGGGACTCAGGCTCTGCTGCATTCGGTTCAGATGCCGGGGCTCAGCATGTTTGCAGCCCAGCTGATACTAGCGTTTATGCTAATATGTTTTATACCTCTCCCGTTAGCTAATCACACATTCTTTATAAAGTAAGGCCTAAATTATAAATAGATGAATGTCAGAAATTAGGCAGTAAACCTCACGCTGCATTGCTCGGCAAAAGCTTTGTGTGATGTGTAACTGACATTGAAATAAGAGCAAGATGCTGATCTAAGCTTATTAATTGTGTGTCTTTTCACTCATTTCCTATCAACTTACTGAATGACTCGTTTTATTTTCCTTTTATATCCTATATACTATTAGGCTTCAGTTTGTTCTGCTGGAGTAAATAATCACTTTCGTTCAGGCATCTGGATATATTAATAACCCATGTTTCATGGGTTGTTATTTGGTGAGAGAGTATACTTCTTCCTGAATTTTTATCTTTGATTGATAGCTAAAATTGATCATTCTCTTGGAGAACACGCCTTCATGTGATCTATTCGTCAAGGCAAGTAATTAAAAGAAGTAGATGGGTGGGAGGAGAAGGAGAAGGAGAAGGAAGGAGTGGAAGGCAAGTCTGCTGATAAGGAGCACAAACACCAATCAGAGAGAAGCAGTTTGTTCTAGATGACAACCTCGTGGCTGCTACCAGCATGCTGCTGTGGGAACGGCTCCAGGCCCTTGGTTACTGGCTGGCCTTATGCAGATATTACTTTTTGGACTGGGGACTATGAGGAAAATCTTTTACAACTTTTGATTGTCTTTCTTCCCCAAAACACTAAACAGTGTGTTGGTGTGTTTTCTTTGAACTTAAATTATAACTGCTAGATACTTTTGAGTGTTAACAGTATGAGTTTGAAATACCCAGTTTTAACAAAGATGGCACTCATTTACTTTTATGCATTAAGTATAAGGACTAAGATCTCTAAAATTGAACGCTAATTAACTCATGTGATTGAGTTCAAGCTTCAATCTATCCTTCACAGTTCACACTTACTTATGTAGTAAGAAAGTTGACACATGAATGAATAAAAGAGCGATGGGTTGAGCTACAGAGAAGATAACTGCTATCAATATAATCCCCTAATGATATTAAATTTGGTACTGTAGTAATATTCATAAGTCACTTAAATCTTTAAAAATTTGTATGTTGGCATTAGGTATCAGTTTATATTTTTTAAAAAATCTGGAATGATGAAATGTTTTGTTTTGTAATGAGCTAGATCCCTGAAAATGTTTTTAATTTAGGAAAAAAATATAGCAATGCAATAATGAAATGCAAAATTAAAACATTGAATATTTAATATTTTACTCATGTTAGGAATGTCCTTATTTTCTGGGGAATTATTGCACCTCAAACTAGAAAGTTGGATTGAAATATTACTATAAGCTATGGATGACATCTACAATCAAGTTTTACATACAGCCACTTTCATACAATATAATTTCTTATTAGTTTGTAGAAATGCCCTTTCCTTCAATTTTCCCAGGAAACGAATGTAGTTTATTTTTATTAGAATTTCTTATTTCCTTTGTGAACAGCATGCACACACACTAGGGTTATATATTTGCCTTAAATAGAGCATTTTAAAAAGATGTAAGTGCTGAGTAAAAACAGAAACTCATTTAAAGATGTTTACGAAAATTCCAATGACCTCAAAGCATCTCATATATTGAACAGATTTCAAATTATGAACTTGATTATATTATTAGGGGAGAAATTATGCTTTGTTTTCCTAATTTATTGTATCACATTGCCAAAATGCCAGACATTTAATGGTAAATATTAAGATACCATTTATAAGTAATTTAAAGTAATTTAAATTTAATTAAATGAGAATAACATTCAATACACACAATTATTCTGTTCATAGTGACAATTTAATGATAATTCTTATTATAAAAGTAATAGGTTAGATGAGTGCTTTTCAGCTAAGTTGTTTTAATTTTAAATAGTTTCATAAGCATTCAGATGAGAGTAGTTTTTGTAAATCCCATTTCAAAACCTTTTTGTTATCTTTTTCTTATTTTTAAAAATAGGAGGAACTTTCCCATAGTGGTCACCAAAATCTCAATACAAATATTTTAAAGTATTTTTATACATAAAAGTTTTATCTCAGTGCTTGTTGAGTATATTGCATTATGCAATTTAACTCTGTGATTCCTCTAAAGAAGATAGTTGAAGTGAGGGCATACAACAGACTTTTTAAAATAAAAATTATAAATGTTGAAGACATATTCAAGAATATTAAATTTTAAAAATCAAGAAATTAAAATATCTTATAGAAATAAATATCTAACGTCAATTCATTGTTTTGCTCAAATACTACTTCTAGTGAGTCCAACCCAAGCATAGAGAGGGAGACAGATATGTAAATATAGACAACTTCAAAATTCTATAATTCACAAACAATTAAATGTATCATCAGAATAACTACTAGATACTCCCAGTACAGTACTCTCTACAGTTATAATGCTAATTGTTATGCTCACCTTTCAAGTTCCTATGTTAAGTCCTAACTCCCTCATATCTCAAATTTCACTAAGTTTGGAGAAAAGGCTTTTAAACTGGTAATCAAGATAACACATGGTCGTTAGGATGGGCCCCAATCCAGTATTATTGGTGCTCTTATAAAAAGAAGTTATTAAGACACCAACAGGCTCAGAGGAAGACAGTTTTACAAACCAAGAGAAAGACCTCAGAAAAAATCAACCCTGCTAATACCTTATCTTGGCCTGCTAGTTTTCATAATTCTGTGAAAATAAATTTTTGTTTAACCCCCAATGGCTGGTACTTTGAGAAAGCAACCCTAACAAAGTATCACCAATACATAAACAAAACTAGATAGTATGAGCATGCAACTCTGGCATTATCTGTAGGGATCCCAGCCAAAGAAGAGAGAAATGGCAGGATATGCCTCACCCAGAAACTCAGCTCTACAGGGTGACTCTTTAATCCAGCTGTATATAACTCAAATGTTCTCACTAATAAAATACATATTATAGACATATGAATACACTCACACACACAAAAATATGTAATGAGATATACACAAGTGCATACATAAGAGTAATATATTATCTATATATTGAAATATGTATTTCTTTCTATTTCCACACACATATTGAAATACATACATATTTACATACACTGAATTTCTCTTCTCCTCCATGTTCTGTTTATTTTTTTCACAGCATCCTAATGACCTCTACACATGTACCCTAAATTCACTGGCTTTTCATGTTCTATCACTGCTAACCAACCTGGACACTTTTTTTCCCTCTATTACTAAAAACACACTTTTAAGCAATTCTGCCCTTTCATATTTTGCTGTTCTGAAGTTTCTGCTATCAGGGTTTTGAAGTTTCTGACATTACTGATTTGCATAAAATAGTATTTGTGCTTTTCCTTTTCCTCTCTCTTCATTCCTTTTCAAAAGGCCGGCTTCTGCAAAACTTTAAATATAGATTCCCCTCAGCTCCTTATTTTAACTAAGTGCTGCTACATAACATTTGTAAGAATAAAGCCTGCACTTTTTAAAAACAAAAGTATAAAGTAATGATCCGTTTTATTCAGATACTTAGGCTCACAGAAAACAAATGCATTCCTCCAGTACTCAAATATTTTTGGTGCATCCACAAGATGAACCTGAGGCAATGCTCAAAACAGAAGAACACAACGTGGAAGAAATGTACAGATATACGAGGGGGATAAGAGATAAAAGTCACTGAGGCAGGGCAGAATGATGATGACTGTGGAAGGATTCTGTGCTACAATGTCCTTGAATAAACAGGCATTTAGAAAATATTTATTTCTAACTGTTGAATATTTTGGTAAGTACATATCACTCAATTTCCAAGTACATACATTTACAAAAATGGATAATGAGTTATTTGCTGTACACAGATCTCTAGCATTGCACCTGATGTATATAAAATTGTTCTAGTGTGTTCAACTCATGTGTCCAGTGATAAAAAGATTTGTGACTGATTTTGTCCTAAATTAACTTTAGTCTCAACCATTATATGGACACTTACTGCATAAAAACATCAATCATAGTATAGATATAAGCAATGAGTGAACAATACAAAATCCATTATCTGTAAACTGCGCCTTTTGTTCAACCAATGGTCTCACAATAAAGTATATATTATATAAAATAGTACTTCAAAATAAACATAAAAGAATATGATTCCAAAAGTCAACTTTTCTTCTGGTTGAGAATGTCAGGATGACAATTAACACCATTAAAAATTGTCTTGATGTATAGTCTGTTTATAATTGTAAACATATAATTTGTCACTTGCTCTTTATTTGTTTGCAAATTTAATTTGGCCTGAGAAAGTTTGTGACATATTGGAATATGTTCACACTTTTAAAAGAGCATAATGTCTAAAAACCTCACTCTCAATATTAATTAATAATACACTTCTTTTAAAAATTGCAGTTTGAAGTCAAATTTGAAAAAGTTTTCATTGTTAAACTAAGCAAAATTTTCAGATTATTTACACATCTTGAAAAGAAACATTGCAGCATCTGTTAGAGCAAAAAAATTACCGACTTTTAAAAAAATAATTATTTGCTGATTTTTATTTAAAAATGATGCTGTCAGTATGCCAGAGGTCTCTTCTGTGCTCCTAATATGTAAAAATGATATTTAAATTTGCATCGCCTACTGTTAAAATATTTTTGCTGCACTTCATGTAGTTTCTCTCAGGGTATAAGAAATGTTAATTATGCACAACATATTTGTAAATCGTGTTTTAAATAATTGCTCATGTTCATGTTCTTATAGCCTACTTAGAAACAGACATGTTATTTAGCACACACATAAACCAAATGGAATGAGCAATTTCTTTTCTTAAGCGCCTTGTGAACACTGATGCCAATCACGCCCCAAAGTATTCAAATTCATACTTTAAATAAATGAGTTTTATTTAAAACAACTCTGGAGTGAAGCACAAACTCGATGCCCTTCATATCATTTCCTGTCTATTCAATTCTGCAGCAAGCATTATCCATTTAGTCCCATCAATGAAGATCTACAGGAAAAAAAAGTATAAAAAAATATAATTTATTTATTGCAGACACCCATTAAAAGCTAGCCTCACTTTGAACACATGACCTTTTAAAAATATATGGCCTAAAGATTCACTACCTGGATATTAAATATAACATGATACTTAAAATTTTCCTTTCATGTTTTTACAAAATCTGAGTGAAGACAAACATCTTGGCAAAAGCTACTGTTCATAGTATCAATTCTCTCCTTTACTGCATGCCATGTTGGTCTGTCATGAAATTACTTCAGCTGAAGCCAACTGTGTAAATAATCTTCCTTCCAGACAGTTCTTCCATTAATATGAACTCATTTACCACTAAAAATCCCATTGCAGATGGAAAAAAGCAATTTAACTTGGTTATCTCCCTTTCATTCTTTGAAATACTCTAGTGTTGACACAACATTACAATTACATTTAAGTCATTTTTAATCATTATCTTTTTTAGAATATAGTGAGAAATGGAGAGCCATCACAGGAAACTAAAATGTTGAAATAAATGGAAAAGTAGGCCAAGGCATTTTAACAAAATGCTAACACAGAGATAAATAAATTCCTTTTTTAAAACTCAGATAGTGAATAAATTAGATCAGCTTCATATTGGCCTTCAGATTGGTTTTTGCCTTCAACATATCCCTTTAGAGAAAATAAAATCTAAACTCCCACAGCATTTCCTGCTCTTTTTATTTGAGAAATAGTAATTGCTAGACATCATTATTTTAATTTTAGTAAAATAAGCCATTAATCTCCCTCAGGATAAAATAGCTATAAATTACTGAAATGACTAGCCCTCCTTCACAATGAAATTTCTTTAATAGTTTAGATTTAAATGCTCATCACTTTTATCAAAGGAAATGAAATAGAAAAAAAATACAGTAAGCCATAATTACTTAGTGAATCTTTTCTGTGATTATAAAAATGTCCTGATTCATATTTAAATTCCAGTTATTTTTTATGAAAACTTTAAGATTCTGATACTCTTTAGCTTAGGTTCATGACAAAATACATATGGAGTGTGGAAAAGTTGGCTGCTTTTGAGCTGCATTGCTTTTACATTAGCGATGATGAGGTGTGACTCATCTTGCCCATATAAACACAATCATGCCATTATCTTCTTTAGGACATACCCAAACAACTCATATCAATAAAAACATGTAACATAAATATGAAAACTCAAAATTTTCTCCATTATTGGTCTTAAATTCATATTTTGGACTTAAACTCCCTTTAACCCTCATGCCCTCTATTGCATGTGTTTGGGATAATGTTGATGTCTTTCAGTCATATGCAAGGCCAAAGATTCACGCTTGGGCACAGTGATGAAAGTGAGCAAATGAGAATGAATTGTCTATATATACCAGTGGTACATACACACTGGGCTTCTCTCATCATGGGGTCCCAGTTTTTTTGCAGTAGATAAATATGAGACTGACAAAAAAAAAAAAAAACAAAAAAGGCAGAAAAGTAGATGTAGAAAAATGTGGAAAAAAAAAAACAATTATATTTTCAGATCCTCCCTGTGTCTAATCATCACTGAAAGAATTTATTAATTTTTAACTTAAAGTTTTATGAAAATGATTTATTATTCTTTTATTTTTGTGTCTGAAATTTTTATAACTTTCTATCATGAATCATAATCTGTATTAAATTTCACTATTTGGTTTACAAATGATGGAGATTCAGCCATAATAGTTCACCAATTATAATCTAAATAGTAAAAATTGGTTGCAGATGGTGGTGATTGACAGAGGCTATTGCCAAGTGGAAGACCCTATTATATGGAAATGGTTGAGTTAACATAAGGTCTGGGATAGGGAGGCTTTTGTCAGAAGGAATTGTTGAGAATTCTTTTTATGCTAAAGAAAAACCACTAATTAATAGTAATAGTAATCAACTGGTCCATTGAGACTTTAGTAAATATGGTATAAAACTCTCAGAATTCTGGTGTGGGATGGCTACTTCTTGATTTCTTCAATATGATGAAAGAGGCAAAATCTCATAGTCCAAAGAAAAATTCATGGAAACATTTGCAATTCATTTTAATGTGTCAGAAGAGTACATTTCAGACCACTAATGGTAAGAACTCTGCTTGTCACCATGTATACCTACTCCTTTCAATTTTTTGCCCTCAACACAACGGGAAAGCTGAAATGTAATTACTGTTTCAGTGCCTTTAAAAATTAGGAAGTAATCATTTCTATACCTTATGAACATAGTAAACAGTATCATTTTTTCCACACGCAAGATGAATACAGGTTAATGATTATATGTCCAGATATTAGTAAACATAAGTGTTTAAATGGAAGTTCTTGAGTGAGAAACAACAATGTTATTACACTATGTTCTTTTATGATCTTCAAACTGCCTTCAGGATGGACATATTTGTGGCTTAAACACTTCTTAAATTTTAGCTTCAGTAACATCCTCACTTTGATTCCTGGCAGCATATTACAATATGAAAGAGCATTAAGATCACAGGTCTTTTCTGGATGTGATGGATTGTCTTATTCCTTTTTATTTTCTTCTTCAGTATATCACTTTGAGTAAATGTTGAAGACTGTAATAAATTGACATTATATTTCCAAACCCTAGCTTTTATACTGAAGGTCACTCAGATAGGAGCTTGTCAGAAGTGTCTAGTAAGATGCCATTGCCTAGATAATCATTAAAGTAAAATTTGTCAAGGAAATCTTTGGAAATGGGATTAACGCTAATCATACACAGAAATACGCAGCTATTTTGACACTTTTTAAAGCTCAAGAATTGCTTTAAGGCATATATTCATTCTAATTAAATGTATATTTTAGTTACTGTTAACTATTCTTAAATGGCTGAGTAATGGAAATTCATCTAGATCTTACTTGTATTTTAAAAAAGGCTTAATCATGATTAATGCTGAATTATCTTTAGAACATGAGAATAACTATCTAAAACATATAATCAAAAGTTGGTCAAATTACATGAAATTTTTATAGATTCACAGGTTTAGTAAGTTCACTCAAGCATTGGTTGTTCTGTAGTCCATGCAATCAAACCAGTAAGGTCTTCACACAAGAATGGACCCCTAGACACATACAAGGCTATGAATCTTGACTTTGTAACTAAGTAGTTGCACTGGCGTGGACAATTTGCTTAACCTCTCTTGGTTTTGGTTTTCTTGCCTGAATAATGGGAATAGAACAGGAGGAACTTATGACATAAATTAAGGCCATTTTCACTCTGCTTAGTACTTAAAAAACACCCACTGCGTATTCACTGCTCTGGTTTTCACTATTACTGTTACTATTACTCTAAAAATCTAAAATAAATATTTTCAAGTCACATACCCTTGAATTGGTTTTTTGGTAAAAATATGTATTTATCAAATCAGTTACTTTATAATGCCATGTGCTGTGTACGAATCACTCACTTACATTACGATGGGAAAGTTTAATGCCTTCCTAAACTCACGTGCTCGAAGAGACAAACTTTTCTGGACAGACATAGAACAGTATCTAAGGTAAACAGTCTGCAGACTGTGTTCAGAATCCCGGCTGTACTTCTTAGCTGCATGGCCTGAAGCGCTCACAAAAATTCTCTATGCTTCCAGCACCCTTAGAGTGGGTAGAGAACAAATACTTTTTACAGAAACCCTATCTATATAAATAATTTGAGTGCCCTGAATTTCCATGTCTGCCACATTCCAACAGCCCAGTCTCACAGTGTTCCATGAATGAAATGACATGCTATTCAGGGGTAGTAATTAGTTCCCCAGGCTGCTGTCTTGGAATAAGGTCCCAGTACTAAGACATGTGAACATCAAAGCTTCTCAGAGCGTAAGGAAAGGATGTTCCAGATTCAGAGAGTCCCCAGAGGAAAGACATAGAAACGGGGCCCCCATTTGAGGCAGGATGGGCTCAGGACTCCCTACCTAGATGATACCACTGGTACCAATCCGTGTCAGGTTCCAAAGGGTAACTTTTCACTTAAGAAGGCACCTGTACGTGTGGGGCCCCGTGAGGTGCAGGGCACAAAGCTGCAATCCGGCTCGTCTATGTATGTGACCAACCCTGCCCTGAACAAAACAGCCCCCTCCGCCGTGAGGTGATGATATCGATACCTCATGTAATCCAGTGTTACTCAGGTGAGGCAAAATTGTTCTGCTCAGTGGGAAGAGCCCAAAGCTTTTCTAATACACTGGTCAATCATTCTCTTGATGGATTTTGTTCTATTACAAGTGGTGGCTATTCTGTCTGTCACTTGGAAAACTCTAAACTGGAAGATTTGAAAACAACCATGTGGTGAGGGCCAGAGAGAGAGGAAGGCAGGGCCCTGGGGAAGTGGGTAAACCCAGGGTAGGGGTAAATGAGGGACACCTGTAAGAGAGACAGCGATAAAAATAAAATAAATAAAATTAAGCTGAAAAAGACGTCCTTCTTTTGGGCTGTGAAGCATTTAAAAACATTAAGCTGGTGGATTACACATGTAGTTGTCTGCAGCAGGCCTGGTCCTCCGATATGACCAGCCGGGGTCGAGTAGCTGATGGAGCTTTACTACCCAGTTTGTTACCATAATTGTTGCTGAGTGACAGCCGTAACTGTCCCAAACCTGTCAGCGTATTTACCCTCATTGAGTAGACGTGGTGATAAAACACTGTTTTCAATGCAGAGGCTACCACTGCCTGGCAGTCTTGAGGCTCCTGTCCAAAGTGAACCACTTATCTCCTCACGTATTGTAATTTGAATAGAATGGAGAATGCATGGAATACTTCCAGAAGGTAAGTTTTTGTCTTCCTGCTATCCTAAAATTTGGGACCTAAACATTTCAGAATTCAGGTGTCAGCGTGGTGGTAGGGCAAAAATGCTAAGACATAAATAATTTCTCCTGGGATACTGTATATGAACACAGAGAAAGAAATGAAAGAAAATAATGGGATAGTTTTAAGCACATGTCATCCATCAACAAGCCAGCTAATGGTAGAATGCTTGAAGTACAATCCAGTGACTTGCTTCCCATCCCTGCCCTTGCTGTGGGACTCGGAAGTAAAGGTTTATTCAGCACAGGACTTCCTCCAGCTTAAGTCTGGGACACATTATATATTTGATATACATTTAAAAATCTGTACTCACCAAAAAGTACAATATATCAGCAACATAGCGTCCAACTCCTTAAAAGTGTTATAACGTTTCATAGGCATACTAGATTTACACTGTTAAATACATAAAATTGTGTTTTAATATAGATTAGGGTATAAAAAGATGTAATTCTTTCACTACAGATCCTCACTGACTTTTCTCAAATACTCATGTTGCCTTTCCCTGAATGTTTTTGGCCTAAAAAGAATGAACAGGTGGTATGGCGGTAAGGAGCCATGTGGGTGTTAATGTGGCATCACTTTTTGCAGAAAATGAGAAAGTACCCTCAGAATTTCAGGCTGCCAATCTACTTAGTTGGCACCTGTACTCTAAAATATCACGGTATTTTGAGAACAGGCAGGTTGCCATCATAACAGATGGTTATGAGTATTGACAGCCAAGTGATCATGTATGTACATCAGTTGTAATGGTTTAAGGCAAGCTGCTCAGTTAAGAAGGTCAAATAGCCATTTGCCCAAAGCCTTCTCAATTAATATTAAGAGGGATGCCCGCCTATTCATCATATCTTATTACCTATTCCTTTACTAACCTCATGAATAATTATGGAGATACACCAATGAGACCTTTATATTGCAATCAGTAGGTTAGAATTCAGTGGAATGACAGATACTCAAATAAGAAAAGTAATTTCATCAGCGGAAAAAAGTACACATATAAATGAATAGATTTTGGGTAAATTATATTTAAATTTAAATATATTCTATTTAAAGAAGTGGGGCTTGATTTTAGAATATTTATACCCAATCTTTCAAAGTTCAAACAAACTTGTCTGGTCACCTCTTCCATAAGTAGTTTTCATTAATTTTTTTCAAGTCAGTGCACTGTTGCAATTCAAATTAAGGTAAGCAATATTTGACTCCTACCACTTGTTTATTGATTCAAATAAGCCAACTTCAAATTATACCAATTTATATTGCTATTTTATAATCTATCAAATTTAAATTTAACATTAATACACTTGTGAATATTTTTTGGTCTAAATAAAACCACAGTCATCTTAGTGTCAAGGAGGAAACAAATATTTTACACTGTTTTTGCTCTTCTGTAGTCTACAACTCAAAACTAACACTTTTATGATGGAAACATATATGCACAATGATGCTTTAGAGTGAAAATTAATAAAAGTTCAGAATATAAAGGGGGTACGTGAACTCTCTCTAAGAAAGTTGCCTAGAGAAAGTAGGATTTTAGAATGAAATATTCATCAATAGAAGGCAAAAGGGAATATTTTCCTTCTAGCTAAGGAAAATAGCACAGCCATCCCATAAGCTAAATAGAGAACTAGTTTTTAGTGAAGAAGATAGAAAAGATCTACCTTAATGAATCTATATTCTTGTAAACTTGATTTTGGTGTCTGGATCATTGAAATTTCAGCTTGCTGAATATTTGCTAGATGCTCAATAAAACAGATGTAATAGCCATGGGGATACAGAAGTAACTGTATACCAGTATAGACAGATTAGATAGATACTAGCCTGCTGGATCATATACTATATTTTGATGATATTGGTTAAACAAGTTTAAATATATTATGATAATGATAACTACCAAATAGCTAATGTTTATTTGGAACTGACAGTATTGCTTCATATGCATTATTATAGTTAACACCCACAACAAAACTATAAGATAGTCAGCATTTTATTCCCCACTGAATAAAAGCAAGGCAGAGCTGGTGAGGTTAAACTACTGGTACAAAGTCAGGTTTAAACAAGAGGATGGACTGTGACTCAGTCCTAAGTTTGCTGAATTCAAAATCTATTCTCTTCACCACTACATGAGGCTGGGAAAATAATGAAAGAATTTCAAGCTATGGAAAACTCTTTTACACGAATAATGTCATAAAAATATTTTTAAAAAATAAAGAAGCAAAATACTTGAACCATCTTTTAACATACTTGAATTTTAATCATAACAACTTTGTGATTTTGCATCTTTTCTTAGCATTCACTTTGATGCTTATAAAATGAGGGTTATTTATTTCAGGATCTTTTTAACCCCTGTGAAATTCTACCATTCTTGAAGGGCATTTCAGGTTGATTTGCTGAGAGCTCTGTATTAAGGTTTTTACCTGTCATAGTTCTATGTTGCCGATTAAATTACTGGTTATACTAAAGTTCCCATCATATTATGTTACACTTAATTATTTCTTTTCATAGTCGGAAGACTTAA
Source organism: Phyllostomus discolor (assembly GCF_004126475.2). Taxonomy (NCBI): domain Eukaryota; kingdom Metazoa; phylum Chordata; class Mammalia; order Chiroptera; family Phyllostomidae; genus Phyllostomus; species Phyllostomus discolor. Next base: position 14,609,597 of record NC_040904.2, on the reverse strand, counting down.
GAAACACTTTTTAGAAGGCAGAGGTGGTATATGTATTTATGCTGATGAGCCCACAGTAGTGAGAAAGGCTGAAGAAAAGGGAAGTGGTAACTCACGTCCTGACTGGGGGGCAGAGTTCAGAGGATCTTGCTGCATTGTTATAGAAGAGAAGGAGCATCCAAAAGAAAGAACACTTGCACCTAACTATCCAGAACCTGAATTCCTAACCAAGTCATTGTTACTAAAAATAGCATGTCAGTTACATATGCTTCTGTAATATCACTGCATTTTGGCTACTTTGCATAAAATCAGCATGGTATATAATGAACTGGAGAAGCTAAGGTCATGAATAGAAGAGGCAGGCTGGAAGAAGGCTCTCCAAAGTTTGAAGTGCGTGCAGATATCACTGTTAGCATCTACAGTGTGATTCAGGAAATCTCTGGTGGGGCCAGAGATAGTTAACAAGCTCCCAGGAGATTCCCACAGGAAACTTCACTGTGGGCAGCAAGGAGCCAGTCTATTCCAGGTGTGAGATGGTGAGACAAGGAGGGTCTAAACCGGGGTGATGGAATTGGAGCAGAGAGAGTAGTGGGTGAGGCTGAAAAAGGAAGAAGTGATGGAATAAACAAAATGTGACTTGGTGGTATCAGAAATGCTTGTTTGGAAGAACCTGTGCATAAAATTATAACCCTAGATTTAAAAGCATCTTTGCAACTAGGAGAATGGCATTCACAGTGTACATTTGAGTGTATCCATTGAAGATATCTTTAACTCACTGTTTCACCAGCTTTGAAATACCTTAGGCATCTTAGAAACAGGTGTGTGTCTCAATGCTCTTCAGCTTTGGAAGAATGCTCTTTACTTAGACTCACAGGGCATTTTTGCTGGTTTCTGTGAGATTCCTGTTCATATTTAATCAATACTTTAATCTGCACAGCCAGTCTTGTCAAAACTGCTTATTTCTTGCTAATGACAAGGTTTACAGTCTAGGTAATGCTAACCAGATGAGTAGGCAATATTCTAAGGCTCTACAAGTAGCACCTTAATAGCATATGAGCATAATATAATACAATACAATTTTCCATCTGGAAATCTCCCTGTCAAAAATAACAAAATATAGCATGCAACTTTAATGGTTGAAAAGCATTTAGCAAGACTACCAGAAATGTAGAATTATGGGTGTGTTTGGTCCTTGCATATTAAACTAACATTTTAAAAAACATTGCCAATGCAAAACATTCTTTTCTGCTATAAGTAGGTACTTTTAATGTTTCTTAACATATAGATTCAAGTGTCTACTTGACATAAGTGTGTTGTATTATTTTTTCTGATCTTCCTTTTTTTAGAGCATTTACTTTAGAAAATTTGTAATTCTTTCTATGTCCCTTTGACATGTAAGTCTTTTTAAAAGTCTCTTGGCAGTTTGTTAGCCCAGTACTTTCTTTCTCAAGGACCTGACAGCCATTCCTTTGAAATGTAATCACCAAGGAGGATAGTGTTCCCATTTCCCAGTCTCTGTGGGAAGGTACATGCCTAACTTCAGCCTGACTTAGAGACTTGCTCCAAGTTTTAAAACTCCTTCTGGCAATGAAGATAGGAGAAAGTTTACTTTTCCTTTGAGTAGTAAAGCCAATTAGCAAACACAGATGGCCTAATCACGGAGAACATTTGCAACCTCAGGAATAACTTAATGTGGTAGGCATTCCATTGATCAACCTGCCACTGGATGTCCAGTACTTTTCCACTAGCTCAGCCCCAGCATTTAGTTCACAGGCCAGCACTGACTCCACTGAGCCACCCCAGTCAGGGCTCAACCCCAGTGTTTGAAAACCCTCCTGCCTTTTGTTTCTGTGGAGCTTGGTGTGCAGATGTGGTCTCTGCTGTCTTTCTATTGCTGACAATGGTATCGAAACAAAATCAACTTCTAATTGCTTGTCTTGTTCTGTGCGAATTTCTCTCTGTAACATGCTACACAATCTGACTTCAAGAAGTGTGTTCATATAAGATTCTTCCAACTATATGCTCTAAAGAAATATTATAGATTATTCCTACTGATATTTTTGATTTGGGGCATTTCTGTTTCTATATATGTCATGAATACATGCATATAATATTAGTATTCTATGTGAAACTACATTTTTATCTTGTATATTGTGTATTTGAGTTTTTCTAGACATTTTAATCATGTAGATCATCTATTTTTTCCTTACTACCATAAATTTTCCCATTTTACTAATACATACGTTAATATCCTGTGGTCCCTTTTTATTTATTTATTTATTTATTTATTTATTTTTCGAGAGAGAAGGGAGGGGGAGGGGGGAGAAAGAGAGGGGAGGGAGAGAGAGAGAGAGAGAGAGCAAGAGAGAGAGAGAGAGAAAGATTAATGTGTTGTTGCTGGGGGCCATGGCCCGCAACCCAGGCATGTGCCCTGGCTGGGAATCGAACCTGCAATGCTTTGGTTTGCAGCCCACACTCAATCCACTGAGCTACGCCAGCCAGGCCTGTGGTCCCTTTTTACTCAAAGTAAGTCTGTGTTCAATATATTATTAGAAGGCTTGTCAGAAATACAGAATTTCAGATCCCACCTAAGAATGAATAATTCAGAATATGCATTTATCAAGATACCCTAATGATTTATATGCACATTGAAAATTGAGAAGCTTGACCTTCCTTGATTAAAGTGGGTATACTAATCCCACTCAGTACTTAGAGATGGAGATTATTTTCCTTCTGATTAATAACAATATATGAAATGTACAGTGGAAAGAAAATGTAAGGATGCTCTGTTCCCAATATGGAGAGAAAGGAAAGTAGACCTTAGAAATTAGACTTTTGGTTTGAGTCTCAAATCTATTTTTTACATAGACCTACAATGCTATACATATGCCAGTACCACACTGTCTTGATTACTGTAGCTTTGTCATAAGTTTTGAAATTGTGAACTGTGAGTCCTCTAGATGTTTTCTTCTCTCAAAACAGTTTTATCCTTTTCATTTCCATATAAATTTTAGGATCAAGAAAGGCAGTTGGGATTGTCATAGAGATTGAATGAATCAGGTGATTAAGCTGTAGAATATTACCAATTTAACAATGTTAAGTCCATTCTATGAACATGGGGTGCCTTTTGATTTATTAGAACAATTTCACAATTACTTTGGTTATGGGATAAGGCAATATAAAGAAAGAATAAATTATTTCTGGGATTAAATAATTTAGAACATGCAGGATAAGCATCTAATGTATGATAACTTGGAGGATTACTGAGTTTTCATTTTATATGCCTACCAATCTATAAGCTCTAAAAACACAAGAACAATGTTCTTGTTCGCTGCGTTAGCTCTCGCTTCTATGCAACTGCCTTTTAAGTAGTATGATATAAATTACTACTAACTAAGTGAAGGAGTAATTGAAATGGATATGTGATAATAAACTTCTGATTTCTAGTCTCATATACCGAAAAACATATACATTGATAATTAAGAGAATCCCACCCTACTTAATTGGCACACATAAAGTTTCTTGCATATCAAGTGCTCCATTTTATGTCTAAATTAAAATAATCTAATTTTATAGTTAATAAGAACTATTAAGATATTGTAGAATTTTTAATATTGAACCACACATGGAATTAGTGATCTAAGAACAACATGTTTCATAACATATATATAAATATACTAGTAACATTCTGATTAAGCCAAAAACTGGAAAATGAAACTGATGTTAAAGCATACTTAAATTCAAAAATCAGAATTTTTCTGCAAGGATATGCTTTTGACTTTTTAAGAATTTGTTTACTTATGATTTTTAGAGAAAAAAAAAGAGAGGAAAGAGATAAAGAGAAAGACATTGATTTGTCATTCCACTTATTTAATCATTCATTGGTGGTTTCTTGTATGTGTCTGGACCAGAAATCAACCTACAACCTTGGCACATCAGGACGATGATCTAAGAAACTGGGTTCTTACCTGACCAGAGCTGTGGGTATATGCTTTTAAAAGGGGTATTATTAATAATTGAATATTGGCATTTATGTGGACAGATAAACTTAAAAATATTTTGAGACAGGAAAATTATTTCTTTGCTTTGATAAAATAATCTATTCTTAAATTTAAAGAAGATAAATATATGTAGAATTGCTTGATTAATTTCTATGATTAAAGCAATAAATGTTCAATGGCCTTTTATGTAGTTATATTACATGTTCAAAAATAATTGACCTATGACACAATCAACATAATTTATACTGTGCAATATAAGTATATGATTAAATATCATAACTTAAGCACCTTCAAATTTATTTGCCTGTTGTTTTATAGCTTAGTCTTTGACCAGAGGGCACTTCATTTCAACAGCTAAAATATGGCAGTGATTATGAATCAGATGGTTATCAAATAAATTTCTTCTTTGGGATTCCCAGAGGAGAGTTAATTTCCTCCTCATTATGCTCTAGTTCACACACAGACAAATTAACCGATCTACCACACACTTTAGTTATAGGACCGGTGGAGCCCCGGAGAGAAATAGAACCTGATATGGAACCAGCAACAGACGTGTCTTCATTGTCCTTCATGACCAAAGCTTCTCCATCACTTTAATCTCAGAGAAAACTAATGGCCATGCATTGTTTCCTGGATAAATGTTTACAAATGTCATAATCACATAATGTATGTGTTTTCCCTATATTGGGGAAATAATATATTTTTAATTTTAACTTTATTGTTATTGTCTAAAATATGACTGATGGCCCCCCTCTTTTGCCCAACTCCACCCAGTTCTCACCCCCTCTTCTCTTAGGCCTTCATCACCACACTGTTATCTGCTTCTATGGCTAATATATTCTTGGCTTATCCCTTTGCCTCTTTCATTGAGTCCCCTGCTCCCACCTCCCCTCTGAAGCTGTCAGTCTGTTCCTAGTCATGCCTCTGTTTCTATTTTGTTCATCAGTTGATTTTGTTTATTAGATTCCACATATAAGTGAAATTACATGGTATTTGGCCTTTACTGAAAAAGCCATGGTGCATTTACATAATAGAATATTACACTGAAATAAAAAAGAAGAAAATCTTACTTTTTGTGACAACATGAATGAACCTGGAAATTATTATGCTAAGAGAAAATAATATTTTTAAAGCAAATTTAATTTTCTTCTTATATAAACTTTTTGTGCTTGAAATCTATTTTTTAAGAATTTGATGTTGGGATGTGATAATGTTTGGGGGCATAAATAGAAATTATAAAATAGTCTCTGAAAATAAAGAATTTTAAATATATAAAGGAAAATTGGCAAACATCAGTGCACTTTACCTATATATGATATAAGTTTTAAAGTTGTACTTACATAAACACTTGTTCTGATTTTTGTCCTGAGTTTAATTGGATTTAGAGATTTATATCTATAGAACTGAAAATAGTTCTATAGTATTAACATTTAATTGTGTTTCCCTTTTACAAATGTCTTCTAAAAAGAGAATTATTTATATGTTACCTAACTTCTGTTCCAGCTAGACTTTATAAGAAAAGTACCCAAATTGATGTAAATGTTGCTGTGGAATTCTCATTAACACAAATTTGTAAAGAGATTCTAATAATTTATATAAAATGTATTTTTCATCTCTAATATAAAATCAATTTATAAACTAATTCTACATTTGAACAAAGAAATTGAACTGGAAACATCTTCAAAATAATCAATAAATTTAGAGAAGATTCTTCTTATTAAAAACAAAAACATGTCCTTTTAATGGCCAAGTAGTGTTCCATTGTGTAAATGACCCATTGTTATTTTATCCACTTATCTATGGGTGGACACATGGGCTGCTTCCATATCTTGGTAATTATAAATAATACTGCAATGAATATTGGAGTGCTTGGGTTCTTTTGAATTAGTGTTTTGGGTTCCTTAGGATATATTCCGAGAAGTGGGATCACTGGGTCAAAAGACAGAAGAAAATTTTACCCTCTGCGACAGCATGGATGGACCTGGAGAACATTATGCTAAGTGAAATAGGCCAGTCAGAGAAAGAAAAATACCATATGATTTCACTCATGTGGAATCTAATGAACAAACCAAACTAACAAACAAAACAGAGACAGACTCATAGATGGAGAGTAGGTAACAGCTAGTGGGTGGGGGAGTAGGGGGTGGAGGCTTTGAACAAAAAGGAAAAAGAACTCATGGGCATGGACAATGGGGTGGTGATTGCTGGGGTGAGGGTGTATAAGGGGACTAAATGGTAATGGGAAAAGATACACTAAAATTAAATAAATAAATAAATAAATAAATAAATACAAACAAAAAAGATGTCTTTGTGCTCTTTGTATTGGACTATAAATACCCATCTCAATCAATTCATGACATGGGTTCTCAGATACACAGTTGATCCCACCTAAAATGACACTTGGAGACAAATTACATATAAGTGCTTTATACACATATACCTATTGTATATGCATATAGACTTATACATACACATATACATATATATACTTCCAGTTTTGAACTCTTGAAATTAACTGATTAACTTTGACAATGCTAATATATTCTCTTATAATAAGGAAGAGAGAGAAACATTGATTTGTTGTTCCACCTATTTATGCATTCCCTGGTTGATTCTCCTGTGTACCCCGACCAGGGATTGAACCACAACTTTGGTGCATCTGGATGACACTCCAACCTACTGGCACACCCAGCCAGAGTCATGGGAAGTTATTTTTAATCTAACTGTTCTCTAGTTGGAATTGGGGAAGAGATTCCAAGTCTTGTCAATGGCCTTTTATTTTACATACACATAATTTTAACAACCAGGTAACCAGAAAGTGGAGCACTTATGTTTGTAAAATGGGCCTTGGTAGGCATCCTATGCAGAGCTTTATCTCTTTTGCTTAGTGTAAATGTTAGTATGCAGGACCAAAATAAATAGACTATTTCTTAGTAATTTAATTGAATAACATAAGGTAAACATTTTAATGTATCTTATTAAGAATTAATATACTACTGTAAGACTTCAACAAACATATTAAAGATGTTTATAATTTTTATTTGTAAAAATAAAATAATCTCATAATTTTTATTTGACTATATTTATTATGCACCTAATGTGTACAAAGTACTACTATAAACTCTAGAGATTTGTCATTATCAACAAAATTTCTCCTCTTGTGGAGACTATGTTATACTAAGTGAAAAAGAATAAACAAGATAAATATAATATATAACATGCTAGATAGTGGTCATTGTAATCAGTTTATTTACATATAAAATAGGGGGCATTCTTGTCAGGAGGTACATTCACTAATTTAAAATGCTGAAAAAAGTTGTAATTCTCAATTTTATGTTTTTATTCAATCTTACGGGACAAAGAGCATTACAGTTCTAAGATTCCACATTTCCTTCTCAAATACAGGAGTGTTTTTCTTGTGACAACTTAAAATGATGTACAGAATGTAATTCAATTATATTGCTAGACTTAATATCCAATATGAGAAAATGCAGTAGGTACAATATAGGAATAATGTTACCATGGCAACCATGTGTTTTGCGAAGTCAAAATCATTCTTGCTGTAATACTTCATGAAACCTAGACTTTAATTAGAAGCTTCCCAAGAAGTCATAACGTGTACATTTTATTTTTAATTCAATTCATATTCTGGAGACTATATAGTAAAATAGTCCTATTTCTTCTGAGAATATAGTATGTTTTTCAATATATATTCTTTAGGAAAGAACCTAAATGTATCAAGAAGGAAACAAACTAGAAATAGTTTGTCAAGGAAAATAATAGATTCTTCAAAGAAGAAATATTTTTGTAATAAAATCTCTCTCTATATTTCTTGAACATGTTTTCCAGCACAACCATAGAAAATAATTTTTAAAAATTATTAGTCTTATATAAGATGCTTTATATTGCCTCAAGTGATAGAAAAACTTACATTTAAAATGTGTAATAGAGATAAGCAATATAGCTCTAAGTTCAATAATGTCACTTAATTTAGTAAATGTTTTATAATCTGACAGAGATAGCTTTAGCTTGTTAGCAATATGTAAAAACAAATTGTTAAGGTTCTTATTTTAAAATTAATGTTTTTCTCTTTAAATAAAAACAATCCACAAGACTATTTGTCTTATATAATGGAATAATCTTAGAGCCTTTAATAAAACTCCATCAGGATCATTTAAAATATCACATGTCTTATATTTAGACAACAACCTTTTTGAAATATAATATTTGTCTTACTCCTTTTTAAAAACATTCGTGTTGTACAATAGTTTTCAGAATTCTTTTGCAGTATTAGAAACTCTGTGTATTTAACTTCAGATGTAGAACCCGGTTCTCCCACTGCTTTGACAACAGCAGTAACTAGAATAAAAGCTCACAGACAGTAAACATGTAATTATATTTCACAAATATATGCTTAACATATTCTATGGATAATTTCATGCATATTTTAGAAATACATTTGCTTCATAATATCTCTATTTTTACATTTTCTTATCTTCCAAGGTATACAAAATGATGATTTACTTATACATATTAAAATGATTAATACAGTCAGGCTAATTACCATATTTACCATTTTTTAGCTACTCTGACTTTTTTTGCATAAAACAATTCTACACTATTTTGCAGACATTCTGATGTAACTTGGATATTGTCTGATAATAATGAGATATGTTATTCAAACAAGTTTGGGCATAAAAAATCAGAAGAAAACACTAACAAGCAAAATTTGATACCCTTTGAAGAAAACAGATATAAAAGTGACAAACATTAGTATTTTACATAACATTTTGTATTTTTACAAAATGTTTACATTTTACATTTTGTATTTTTTTACAAAAATCCAATAATTAAAAAAAAGATTAAAAGGTTAATAGACAAAATTTGATTGTATTATCATAAAAGAAATTTAAAATGTATGGAAAAATGTAAAATCAGCTGTTGTTATGGACTGTGCCTAAATTATCTTAATCCAAACAAGCAATTACAGCATTGAGAGCTGAATATAACATTTAGTTCATGTAAAATTTAGAAAGATGTAAAACATTTTCAAAATGTTAATTGAAAAATAAATTAATTATTTAATAAGGCCAATGAAAACTGTGTTGTATCTAATGGAGCTAAATTTAATTATCTCTGTAAATCGTTAACATACTAATATAAAAATATATATAAAACACTAAAGGAAAGTTTTAGTTTAACTTATTTTTTTCTATTTCTCAAGTTACATTTGTCTTACTTACAAAATAAAAAGCAAAGCAATTTGTCTTTCCCTGACTGCTTTATTTTACTTAGCATAATGCCATCCATATCGATCCATACTGTTGCAAAGGTGGGTAGATTAATGTGGAATCTAATAAACAAAATAAACTAAAAAACAAAATGGACTCATAGATAGAGAACAGACTTACAGCACTCAGAGGGGACTGAGTTGCAGGACTGGGTGAAAAAGCTGAAATGATTAAGGAAAAAAAAAACTCTAGACACCAACAAAAGCCCGGTGATTACCAGAGGGGAAGTGTGGGGGTGTGGGGTAGAACATGGTATGGGGGCTAAATAGCGATGGAATGTGACTTGACTTGAGGTGGTGAACACAAAATACGATGCACAAATGTTGTATTTCAGAATTATACATCTGAAACATGTTTATTCATCAATATCACCCCACTTAATTCAATAAAATAAATAAATAAAACAATACAAAAAAGCAAAGCAACTACCAAAATGGTGAGTACACAGCATTCCAGGAATTGACATCTTTCAGCCCTCGTGTTACAAGAAAATGTAAATTATGCTTTATTTTTTTAATTGTATTATCTACTCAGAATTTGAATTTTAAGACAAACTACATTTAAATTCACAAAGAAGATCATAAATAAACTATACATTAAATAATTATGTTAACAATATGGACCATGAAGAATGTGTGTTTTAGGAAAAAAATCATCAGGAATTTTAACACAGAACATATTCTAGTTCAGCTTTAAGAAAGGTGTTACAAATTTTATGTGGTATTAATTTCTTTCCCATCTTCTAATGTTTGAATATCAAATTTAAATGTGAGCTTTCTAAGTGACTGCCAAGTGCTTTATTCAAGCCAAAGCTGCTTATAGTTCCTAAGTAAGATTACCTATTCTCTTTTTGCCCAAAGATAGCAATTTATATTTTATTAGATCCGAGTTTCATTAAAATTCATGTCGCTGCTTCCTAAATTCACTAAATTACAATTTCTTTGTCTCAATTAACAAATGAGATGTGTGATGTAGAATATTTAAGTGACATTCAAGGACACGTGAAACTAAAAGAGAAAGAAAATTAGAATAAATTAGACTTTGCTTAATTTTTTTAATTTGCTGCTGTTTTGAACTATTAGGGGAAGGGTCCACTCAAGAAACATATATAAAGGACCCATGGACAATGACAATGGGGTTAAGGACTGAATATAGGAGGTGAGGGATGGGTAGGGGAGGGGAGAGTAATTGGGGGAAAATGGGGACAACTGTAATTGAACAACAATAAAAAAGAACTTAAAAGAAAAGAAGAGGAGGGTAGGTAAGGGGTTTGGCATTCAGGAAAAATATTTAATCGGATAAAGCTGAAGTCCGAAACCCAACAACTTTCCTATCACCCTTCCATCTGATGACAGGTGATTCTTTATCTGCATCCTGGTTGGTAGGAGGTCCATCCCTGCAGTAAAATGGCAAGACTCAAGAGACCTAACATGACTACAAAGGACACTCTGAAATTACAACTTAAACTTATTAACTGAAAGCAGTTTGTGGCAGGTAGCCATGTCCTAGGCAGGAATCTTCTCTGACAAAAGTCAATCATTATGTAATGACTGGGTCTGTCTATTTTCTTTTTGCATCTGTGATAACACACCTTTGGCATGTCAGATTTCCTTTTGCCAGACCCCTCAAAGTGCAGGCTCTAGAGGAAGACCACAAATCTCTTCATTGTCATTTTTATGTTAATTATTGACTGTTAACTATCCTGTACTCACCTGTGTAAAAGAAGTATGTGTCTATCATTTTCCTTTTTACCCAATCCCAGAGGTTTCCCTGCTTTACTTCCCCCCGCCTCCCTATCACCGATGGGTTTCATGTAACCCCTTTATATCCTCCCCTTTCTATTGTGATGTATAAATCAGGGTGCAGAACTGCCATTCTCCAGCTTTTTCTCAATCTGTTGAGATTTTGCTTCTTCACAAGTTGCCAGTTTTGCTTCAATAAACTCACAAAAGTTCTCTACAGATTTGAATTTTTTAATGTTGACACTATAGAAAACTATTTCTACATATAGTTCCTCAATGTTTTGTTTTTCTATGCTCTTTCAAACTGCTATATTGGGATTTAAAAAATACTCAGTGCTTAATTTATGCAGTTTTAGTTTTATGTAGCTCAGAGGGTGATTGTTAGGATATAAAGTTATCACAATGCTCACATTTCTATAATTTTCAAAATTATCATTGCTAACAGAGTAGCTCCAAAATTCTGAAATTTCTTACAATATTTTGTTGCTTGAGGAGCATATTATGAATATTATGTGTCCTTGATGCATATAGGGTATTTAAATTCAATATTTAGGCCAACAGCTGTCCTTTTGTTAAACCTTTCTCCAAATAATTCATTAAAATTTAACATTAAAAAATATTCTTTTGGCTAAGAATTCTTGTTTGTAGAGTAAAATTTTCAAACTTAAAACCAAACTTTAAACTATTTTTGCAACTTTCTCTATCTATAATTACTTCAGAAAAATTGTTTAAAAATTAATGTAAGTTTGAAGTCTTAAATATACTAATGGGGAGCTTTAGGAAACCTATTAATGAAAATTTCTTTACTATTGAAAGAAAATACAGAAATAGTTCAGTTTATGTCATATTTTCATTTCTTTTGTGCTTGTATTTGATTTTCTTTTAAATATGATAATCAAACAGAATATTCTTATGATTACAGATAATTTTTATAATAATAATTACTTTATATTTACTAGGAAGTTTTAAATATACAGGCCAAAAAAGAGGGTATGCAGGCTCTGTTATTTTATGAACAATGCACTTGAGTGGCACTTTGGGACATTAACTCTTTTTGAAAATGATAGATACTAAAACTCTGAAAAGGGTTCATGAGCTCAAGGATTGACTCAAGAAGCCTTTTAAAATACATTAAAATGATACACAGGTATGTTGTAACTTTTAACTTATGGCAATTTCCTCCTTTACATTGTGTTCCCTCATCTTTATTCTAAGTTTCCAGCTACAAGCATCTCGAAATGTCCCACTAGTGTCATCTGTCTCTCTCCAAAAGGAACTTCAGCCTCCATGAAGGCACTCCGTCTTTGGTACAATGCCAGGCAATAAAATAACCAATAAATATTTGTGTGTGGGGGTGTAGATGCTTGAGTTGTTCACATTATTGTAAATAAATTATACTTACTTTTTACAGATTTCCTCAGGTACAAAAGCATTGCTCTTTTCATTGTGGTAAAAGAAGATGTCATTACTAACAAACTTTAAGCATACAGCACAGTACTGTTAACTACAGTCACAATATTGTACGGAGCGGAGCTCTAGAACTTTTTGCCCTGCATGACTGAAACTTTACACCCACTGAACAACCAGTCCTTGATTTCACCAACAAAAACACCCTCCCAGTTGACATGTGAGACTGATCATGGCAGGTGGCGTCACAGATAGATGCCAACAGATGGGTGAACATATTTTGAAAGACAAGATCAATGTGTCTACTTGAAAATCACTTCTTAAGTATGAACAGAAACAGTGAAGCTCTATATTGGAGAAATCTAGCATAACCAGTTTAACAATGGACTACCGTGACAACACACACCACCTAATGGTGACATGCTGAAAAGACAATAAAATAAACTCAACTGTTTATTCTTCAAAAATACTGATGTCTTGAAAGACCATGAAAGGGTGAGAAAACTATTTCCAGATTAAGGGAGGCTAAAAAATGTGATAATAAATGTAATGAAAGCTCCAGGTTTTGAAGTTGAATGAGAAAAAAAGTAATGTTTTCAAGGGCATTACTTTTTTGGCATTTTTTTGGCAAAATAATGGGAATTTACTAGCAAAATAGTAATATCAATACATAGGAGTAAAGAGAAGGCAGGCATAAGAAATGTTGTTTGGTAAATTTATGTGAAGAGGGTACATGTGGCCACACGCAGGGTTTGACCAAGAGGGGTTCAACGTCCCCTCAGATGACCAAACTTTACACAGGCTTCTTCTAAGGAAGTCGGTCCCCTCTTCCTTAGATAGAGTGTTTGCCTGAGATAACAGGTAATTAAAAAAACTTTTGCTGTTAGTCAAATTTATTTTCATTACTTATTTTTATTTTTAAAATACAGTTCATTTTTAATATTATTTTGCATTAATTTCAGGTGAACAGCGTAGTGTTAGACAATAACATATTTTATACAGGGTTCCCCCCAAATATCCAGTACCCACCTGGTACCATAAACACTAATCACGATATTACTAACTATAGTGCCTATGCTGTACTTTACATCCCTGTGGCTACTTTGTAACAACTGTATATGTTTTATTTATTCTTATCAGTCTTACAACCCAGGAATATGTTTCTCAAGGACCTGGGAGCCAGCCTTTTGAAATATCATTATCAAAGAAGACAGAGTCCCTTTCTCCCAGTCTCTGCAAGAGGTAGAAGCCTCGCTCTGAAATGTAAAACTTAACCTCCTTTCATGAGATAAAAGAAAGTTTACTTATCTTTTAGTAAGGCCAGTTAAACATACAGGAGGCCTATGGCCCCCACCCCACCGCCATCAAACACTCCGCCCCCCTTTGTTTAGGCAGAGTTTCTAGCCAGTCCTGGCCTGGCTCCCCTGTTGGAGTAGCCTTACATCAAGCCTATCTCGATTTTTTCATTTTGTCAGGTACAATCTATGCTTTGACAGGTTGAAACTTTACAAAGTTTGTTTAAAATAAAGGAATATGGTATTTATTCTTACTACTATGTGGAGTATATTAACACTCCTCAGACTTTTCCAGAAAAAATATAGCATGAAACATAGGAGAAATCTGTTGATGTTTTTCATCTGCTGACAGAGCAGCATCCCAACAGATTTAACAAAAAGCAAAACAAATCACAAAATGCATTCTGACAATTGCTATATGTTTACGTTGTTACTCCTTAGGAAAAACCAGCCACTTGCCTATTAAAAAATTTACTGACTGTTACATATTAGAAGTTGTTTTCATTTTTATTTTCCTTCAGTTTGTTTTGAAAGTATGTTTTTCCATTTACCATGTCCTTGTGAACTTGGGAATGTCTTCACATTTGATAAATTATTGGTTTTAGGATATCAAGTAACTTTTTTGCATTGAAATTGTATCTGGGATGAAAAATTACAAACGTGATAGTTTTTTCACTCATCATTGACATTCAGGAAGATTGCTTTAGTTTCAGTCTGCAGTTCTATCTACCTGAATCATGAAGTGAGAATCCACTCTCATTTTTCTCTCAAAAAGCATAGGAAGACTAATTTAAGAGAAATCATATTTTATATTTTAACACTGCATACTAGTCTGGATATCCAAACCATGCAAACTGTGCTTTACCTCAGACACCAGTCCTTAGGAGCAGAGATTTTAAAGAATGATGAAATCCCGCCCCTGGGTCAGGGGTTCGGTGGCAGGAGTGCCCCATCAGGGGATCATGGAACAATGGAACTGTCAATCATTGCTAGCTCCGAACAATCAAAACCATTTCACGAAAGCGAAAGTGTTACTGTGTATCCCAGAGCAATTTAACCATTTGTCTTTTTCATTATTCACTCTCCATATTTATTCATCTTTTTTCCCTCATGAATTTTCGTTTTGTATTTTAACTTTACCTGAAGGCCTGATTTGGCTGCTCTATATTTCAAGATACAATCCATGTTTTCAAAAAATGGCTGTAAGCCAGTCTAACACAAATCACCATCTGGGAAGAATTTGTCTTAAAAAATAATAACGCTTTTAAAATCTTTTTGTGTGGGAAAATACAGTAATCCACTCCACTGTTCATCAAGAATTTCTTTTTCATTAAAAACCTCATGATTCTTTTTATATCAAAACTGACTTCTTTGCAGCCTAAAAAAATGAATACCTATTTTCTTTCCCATAAAATGTCTCTTCACAGACAAAATTGTACTAATGGCATCTTAAAGGCCCTTTTCCTTGAAGGAAAATTAAAATAAATTTTGACACACCTTTACAGATAAAGCATTTTAAAAGGCTTTTTAAATAATATGACCCAAATATTTTACTGTAAATTCTACTTTAGTTACTTTATCATGCTTTTCAAATAGTGTGTACCTATGTGAGTGTGTGAGTGCATGTGTGTATGAATACATTTATATAATACATTTATTCTGTTTTTTTTCCTGCCACCTTCTGTCTAAATAAGATTCAGTATATTTACTTCCTGAAAACTCAACTCTCTGAAAGGCACCCTTTTCAACTCCTAAAACAAGAAATTAAAATTTGGTTGTGAAAGACAGAAACCCCAGTTATGGAGAGGAGAAGAAGTGTTTGATTTTCAAAGATTCATTCAATCTAGGTTTAGGAAAGATTACAGAAATAGTAGAAGCCACATAGGCTGGGTTGAGGATAAACAGCAGGATGTTGAAGCAACTCAGGTGTTAAGAAGTGAGGGGGATAGAGGGAATTATTAAGAATTAGCCCCGGCTGGTATGGCTCAGTGGTTCAGCGTGGCCAGTGAACCACTGGGTTGCCGGTTTGAATCCCAATCTAGGCACATGCCTGGGGTGAGGCCAGATCCCCAGTGGGGGGCTTGTGAGAGGCAACCACACATTGATGATTCTCTCCGTCTCTTTCTCTCTCCCTTCCCCTCTGTCTAAAAATTTTAAAAAATAAAATCTTTAAAAAAACTTTTTTCTAAAAATTAAACTGTACTCCTTCCATGATTATGAAAAAATGAAGGATGTGGGCATTTAATTTACATAGATATAGATATTAAATGAGAAGATAGATTTGCTACATAAACTTATTAACTCTTCAATACATACAAGATTCAACCTGGAAAATAAATAACATTTTTTTTTTTCATGGTATAAACAAGTTCACACTTTCATAGAGGAATTACCGCTGTTGACTACTGCTATTCTGTAGTAGATTTGGGGCAAGTAAAGAAAAAAACTGATCTACCCAGTTTGATTGGAGGTCATTTCTTTAAAAACTATTTTTAAATTTCTCAATTATAGTTGACATATAATGTTATATTAGTTTCAGGTGTACTACCTAGTGATTAAACATTTGTAGAACTTATGAAGTTTTCACCCAAAGTCTACTACTCATCTGACACCACACATAGTTATTCCAACATTATTGACCGTATTCCTATGCTCTATTTGATATCCAATGACTGTCTGTAACTGCCAACCTGCACTTAACACTTTCCCCCTTTCACCCACTTCCCGCTCCCCTATTTTCATCTGCAACTGGTTGGAGGTCATTACTGATGGTGAAAGAAGGAGGAGCCAGTCCAACCCTCAGAGAGACTTGTAAAATATACAGTGTATTTGCGAGGTGGGCAGGCAAACTAATGCAGAAACAGGTAGGTACACACTTCAACTTTGATTTTCTTTGCATGTTAGCTGGTGTTTTGGGGTTCCACCAATTTCCACTAATTTTACAAGGTTAGTATCCACATACATTCTAGAATTAGTTTAAACTTTTCTACCAAAAAATGTCCGCCGACATATTAATCAGGGTGGCACAAAAGCTGTATATTGCACTGTGAAAACAATTTTTAACAATATCAAGCATTTTCCCCCCATGACCATTTTCCATTGATTTAGGTATTTAATATTTTGCTTCAATATTCTGTTTTTTTTCAGTTTTTCAATTTTTGTGTTTCAGTGTGCACATCTTATGTCAAATTAATCATTTTGTATCTTATAATGTTCATGCTATTGTAAAGGTGTTTTGTCAGTTTCTGTTGCTCATTGCTAGTATGGAGATACGCAATTGATTTTGTATTTCTTTAGTTGTAAAACATCTGAACTTTTAGTTAATGTTTAATAAAGTGGCTTTCATTGTAAACAGCATAGAGTTGGACCTTTTTACTTTTAAAACTACTTTGACAATGTCTTTCTTTTCACTGGTATGTTACTTCATTTTGTTTTTTTAAAAAACTATATATTTATCCTGATCATTGTAGTATTAAACCATAATTTCTTAAGTTTAAAGCAGTTGTGGAATTATGATTACTGATAATTTTCCAAAAATTCATTCAGTATTATGTTTTGATGGGACAGCCATGTAATTTGCACACAAGCAAATTAATTATTTGGGGGGGGGGGGTTCCAAACTTAATATTTTAGAGACAGTATTCAGAAACAGTTTTAATTTTATGAAATTTGCATTTAACATGAAGGCAACTACCTGATAAAACCTCAAATAGAGGTTAAGCTGTATGCTGATTAGATTCATATTTGGTGTGGTTTTAATAAAGTTATCAAGCAGTAGCAACAACAAAATTCTTAAACATGTTGCATCATGTGTTCTTTATATTTGCTGTTTGTAGAGTAGAGATTGTTTTATTTTAAAGTGGAAAATATAGTACTGCTGGGAAGTTTCTCTTTAGTGAGTCTAGAAGAAAGTCTAGTTTTAAAATTAAGTTTATTTTCCATATAAAATAAATGCCTAATGAGTCCTAACCTTGAGCCAGTTTTCTGGCCTGTTGTTTTTAAGTCTAGGTGCTGGGGCTTCTTCTCAGTCTTAACCTCATGCCGTGCTATGAGCTCTTTACTTGCTGTAGTGAGATAGGAAAGCTGATTATTATTAATCATAAGTAAAACTGAGGTGTTATTCTTGTTACCAATTAGTTATTAAATATTTTATGTTACATCTGTACATTTAAATATCAAAATATTAGTTAATCTTCTGTGAAATATGGACAACAACACATAAGGGTGTTGTGAGCATTAAATGTGTTAATATTTGTAAGTTTTTGGAAGACTGATAGAGAACTCTAAAAGTTTATCATCATCATCATCATCATCATCTCACTGAGATGTGTGGAAAAGAGATTACCAAGCGCCTTATTATAATTGGCCCTGTGTTAGATATACTTTTAAAGGTTTTATTTATTCATGTTTAGAGAGAGGAAGGGAGAGAAAGAAACATCAATGTGTGGTTGCCTCTCGAGCGCCCCCAACTGGGGACCTGGCCTGCAACCCAGGCACGTGCCCTGACTGGGAATCCAACCCAGGACCCTTTGGTTTGTAGGCCATCACTCATTCCACTGAGCCATACCAGCCAGGGCAAATAATTTTAATATTTCATATTCAATCTCAATAAATATGTACATTAGATCTTGTTGTCAATCCATAGAACAAGAAATGGAGTCAGGATCTTTTTAGTGGTAAACAAATAAGAATGTACGGTCTTGCTGCCCTTATACAGCCTCACCATAGAATCTCAGTATTAATGATTAGATACCCTTGCCCCAGCCCAGGGAGCTATGTATAATAAAACAAGGAGGCATTGTGTGCTCGTGAAGGTTTCACAATCAGCTCCACCCACAAAAAAAGGACAGATATGTTTGGGTACATAATTTGCTAGATATTTTACTAATATAAATAAAGCATAGCATATAATTTGCAAATGCTAAGATAAATAATACTCTATTATAAATTTCATATAGCTAATGAAGTTTCAGCAAGTGTTTTCTTTGATTTTTTTGGTGCAATCTTATATCTCTAGTCCTCAGATGACTGTGTTGGTTGACCTTTGTATTTATACTAAAAAGTATGACAAGGTTATATAACAAAACCATGTGTCAGAACTTTCATCATTCTTTAATAACATGGATGGCTTTCCTTTGCCGAATTGGCTAATAGCCTTTGAGTATTAAAAGCACATTTCTTCCATCTTTGTTTTTTTTTATCACTATGTTATGGTTACAATTTTCAATTTAATCTGCATTATTATTTTTATTTCCATTTACTTAACCAAGCATTAAATTAAGCTCTGATTTGTACTCAGTTTTCATGGTGCATGTGCTCTCACCATGGCTGATTGTAGGCGACCAGTGTGACGTCACTGAATGTGGAGAGTAGCAGAGAGATGCAGATTTAAGTCCTTAGCAAAGTATGCTCACTGCCGTACAAAAGCTGTCCACACTGGTCCAGGTGCATATTTCTTGTGCCTCACCTTCGTTACCACAAAGACCCCAAGCTCAGAATAACTTGTGACACATTTTTCTCAGTTTGTAAGTATTTAGAAAAATGAATCCTGTCTTGAACAGAATTTGTCACCAAAAACATTTTGAAAATTGCAGACATTCCACCAGATTCACGGGAGCCTTGCTGCCTTGAGTGCCCACAGGACTTCAGAAGCTATTGCCGCCCGAGTGTCCATGCGGCAGCCTAACCGCGGGCATGGATGGCAACATCGCTGTAACTGAGAAACATTTGGCTCTGACACAGAGACTCATGTATCTGCCCCAAAGGAAGAAATTTTAGCTCCAAGAGCATTGTTCAGTTTTGACAGTTCACCGGACAGGTAAAACTGCCTTGCGCAGGCCCACTTCCAGCCTGTAAAGTAACACCTAAAAGTGCTATAATCAGACTTGGCCCATTGAGGCAGTCTTCATTTTTTTTAAAAATTGTGAAATTCAATATTCTATAAATTAAATTCATTTTATAATAAATAGAAAATATGAACTGATATTTCCAGCTTCAGAATGGGTTGTAGTCTCAAAGTCATCAGTATGATTTTTAAGGAAACTGGAAAATATTTTCTCCACTAAAAGTATTAAAAACTATTATAATATTTTCCAAACTTACTCTGCAGAGTGCATTTAAGCCAGAGTATTCTGGATTATAGTTCTATAAGTAAAATGTGAGTTCTGAGAAGCCTTTATTGAAAGATTAATATTTTTTCTTAAACTTAAGTTCTAGGAAAAGAAGTTACCATTACCCTTCCCTTATACTTTTAACTGATTCTATTTTTCTTTTGCTTTTTATACATCAATCCACCTGATAACCCACCTAAAGACAGGTACCATATGACTTGAATCTATTCAATACAGATATTTTTTAGAATGTCTCAAATTTGTATATAGAGATTCCTGCTTTCCACATACAAACGTACAACTGGCCTCGACTCTTACCTGGTTTGCCCCACCCAATGGCTTTTAAACTGAATTACTAAGGAGGTGAGAATGGAAGTAATGATAGAAAAAAAGTAGTTGACACCATGGATTTTAATTGGCACATTAGGCAGATTTATCCTGCAAACCCAGAATCTAAACGGTTAACTTTAGTATGTTGGATCTATTACTCAAAAAAAAATTATCTAACTGAATTTAACCTTGACTTTTAAGTACACTTTGTATCGGGCTGATGGTCATTATAGGAATTCTATTTGCCTATCTTTTCTAGACATCAGACAATAGTATTCACACTTTCATTTCTTTAAACTGTTACTATCATTCTAACACACGATGGATTTTTACATTAAAATAAAATTACAACAAAGTAATAATAACCCAAGTATAAGATATTTCCAAGCACTAACCTTTTTAATGATTAGTTTTGTGCCTTTGCTCCAGGTGGGAAAAGACTTTGTATATAAACAGAACATCACTTTCTTTATATGTTCCAGCTTGTGGTTTTTGCTTGAAGTTATATGCTTTAGGTGCCATCAATTATTTTTATTTTTATGTTTGTACTAAAATAAGCTTTTAGCAATATTTAGCAGTGCTCTCTAACACATCTCCTAGGAAGACAATACCTTCTCCTTGTACTCCCTGCAAGGGTCAAATGAACTGTAACCTAAGCAAATTAGCAAACAGAGAACTAAGGTTTGTCTATATAATGCTTCCCTTTCAGATTAGGTCTTTCAGGCTTCTGTACTTCTTCTCTTCTATGTAAGAATATCTCGCTTTTTACTCTTTGGCTAAGAAAATTAAAAATCACAGTTTGCAGTTTTCTACAAAAACTCACTACCCTCCTTTGCTAATTCCAAGTGATTGAGTTTTCTAATAAAGCAATAGTATATTCATTTTATTCCTCAAGTTCTGTTTTCAAGGGAACTAAGCCTAAGACATAAAGGTTTGGTACTAATTTCCAAAGTTTCTACATGACAAGGAAAGAGAGCTGAGCTTCTCAGCCCAGGATACCAATGTTTCTGTGTAATGTTAATCCTAGAAATTAACTAGCTTAATACCCTAACCTTGAAAACCACCATACCTCATCCCCCAATGTTTTCTGTTATCTCTATGTGTCCAAGGAGGAAAATCTCCTATATAATTCAGTTTTAGAACCAATATACTCTTGAGCAGCTGTGTGGAATTCCATGCCAAAATCCCATCACTACTTAGGCTGACGGTGGCATCTTTTAGGGTGGGTTTGGTCGACTCTCCCACCAGGATTTCTCAGTTTTTGCTGTCCTGCCACTACTTTGTTATTAATTTCCTCTAATTCTGTTGCCACACTAAATGTTACTGCCTTGTCTCACACATACATGAGGATAGAGACCTGTTCCGAAAGTACCACTTTAAGTGAATTAAATCTCGTAACACTTTGAGTAACTGAAGTCTCACTTCACAAAAATATCATCTTGAATTTCTGCCTCGACACATTATTTCAAAGAGATCTAGGTCATATAAGATTTGGTTCACCTGAAAAAGATGTCAAAAACTAAATATGACATGTTAAAATTATACACACATATGATGTATTTATACATACATATAGGTATAAATGTGTGTATATGCATACATATGTATGTGTGCATACATATATGTGTATGTATGTATATGTGGCACATTTGTGTGTATAATATTATATATATACACACACATTTATATTTCATCTATCATGTAACAGAGGTCTGAAGGTCATGTCTCAGGGCCAGTAGGTTCTTCTGCCCAGGTGTTCTGCCATCCACACCCTCATCAATGCATCTTATGCATCTTCTAATCCACATAGTCTAAGATGACACCTTTAATTCAAGCCACCATTTCCCACAAAAGGAAAGCCTGAGGAAGGGTGTGACACTTTGAAGAATTGTTCAGCAAGTGTTCACTCAACACTTCAGTTAGATTATGCTGCCCACCAAGCTGATGCTGGGCTTTCATTGGCCACACAACTGGCTTGGCCAATGAAAAACAAGCAGATGTAAAGGGCAGGCCTTGGTTAGCTTGTGCTCTGATCCTGGGCACTAGAATAAATAGACAAGAAGCCAACAATCTCAATACCCAGTCTAAGTCCAAGCCCAGCTCAAGAGCAGACACCTAGATGGGCTCAGCACAGATCAGCTCAACTGGAGACCTTTGCCTGGGAACTGTCAATTTTTATGTTTAAATGACACTAGGATTTTCAAGTTGTTTATTACAGACAGCAGTAACTACTCCAGAGTATTCTGCCTTTGACATCTGCCCAAATTTTCATCGTTCTACATGACATTACCAATGCCATTCGGGAGAATGTCTCTCCCTAAACACAAACCCAAACCAGTCCCTAAGTGATGGCCCACAAGCCAAGCCTCAGGTAACACAATGCAGTCATTTCAGAATCACCAGCCACCAGAAATGTCAACTTCTTTACCCATTCCTACTGCAGGAGAAACTAGATGGACCAGATATATACCTTAAATTTCTTATTGCCTTTTCTGTGCTTTCATCCTGTGTCCCATTTTTTTTCACCTAACCACTTTTTGTACAAGTTTTTTTAAACTTCTCCCTATAGAAACAAGTTTTAAAAACAAAACAGCCCTACAACTTGAACTCTTCAGTGAACATCCTAGTGTTACTGTTGCAGCTGTGGTCATGACCCTACTTGGGAGGCACCTCTTTCCTTGAAGTATTTTTTCTATGCCACATATGTGTGTGTGTCTATTTGCTGTGTTATTAATGATATCTGTGGATAGTGAAATTAGGGTTAAATATATATGTGTATGTATATATATATACATATGTATACTTGTATATATGTATGTCCTTGATATGTTTTCTCTAATTACTACATTGTCTATAATAATATATAATGTAAGTGCATTATATATTATTAAAAATTATTAAATGACCTAGAAAAACATACAAAAACAATTTATCTTTCTTTATTTAATGAGATAATAAAACAATTATTGAAGTCACTTTGCTAGCATCAATAGCTAAATTAACTGAGACTTTCAAAAAGCTTTTGCTAAATCTTTCATTGTATCTTAACACTTTTTAATAAAATAGAAAGCCTACTAGAATCAGTAAAAATCATAAGGATTTCAATTATTAGTATCATCAAATTTGCTAAAGGCAAATTGGGAAGATTATTTAAAATGCTGACCCTTTAAGAGTTAGGAAAAGATATATTAATTAGGAGTTCTCAGTTCTTGACCCATTAACGCTGCTCTTTATAAATACACTGGGAAATATTCATTTAATACTTCACCAGTTTTATTGTCCTTGCTATCTCATTTTTCATTTCATGCTAAAGAACTCTAATTTCTTCCTTGATTAAACTTTTGCTGTAACAATAATGAAAAATTATTTTAATTATATAAATCTTTATCCATAAGGATTTAATATCTTTCTTATTTTGATTTTCTTGTCCTTTTAGTTCACATTATCATGTTATTCCCATATCTTAGTTCAATGTTATCTTCTTTTTCTAAAGTAAGAATTAACACCTTTTTAATTTACTTAGTGCAGTTCATTTATTAATTTTATTTTTATTAAAATCATATATACAATCATTCATTGATTTAGTTGCTAATTTATAAGGCTACATAGGGATATGCAGAATCAGAACTCTAAATAATATATTTGAGATTCCTCACTCTGTTGTTCAACAGTATCATAAAATTATCTCTGTATATCCGCATAGTTATGGCTTTCTTTCTATAGTACATTTTATTTTGTGTCAAATATTTTAAAAGTGAATTGCCCTCTGTATGTCTGTATGAACAGAGAAGATTCTCACATCACTTGTTAGTATCCATCAAGACACAGACTCTAGAAAAAAGAAATTAGGATAATTCAGTTCTACTAGTTCCCAGCTCTTTCACTCACTTGTAGCCTCACCCTCCACCCCATTCTCCCTCAGTCCTCTATATTCACTGCACAAAGAGGTTTCTTATTAAACATCAAGCCTGCATTTTGATTATACAAAGTGTTCTTTATATATATATACATATATAAAGAAAACTCATATATATATTCTATACATTTATAAATGTATATACTTATACATAAGTATATATATTTATATTAATAAATAAGTATAAATAAGTTTATAAGTAAATAAATATAAATAAATATATAAATATATATGCTTAATAAATAAGTATCTATATATTTCTATATATATATAAAAGTGTGTATATACTTTTTCTGGACAACTGGACCTCAGTTGAATATATGAGGTCTTTCCAGAAAAAGCCCAGCCATTGTTACATTGTTAATATAATGAGAATGGTTTACAGAACATAGATGTAGACTTGCAGCCAAGGAGAGTAGACTGGAATGCACATGACTAAACAATGATGTCCTCACTGTACTATTCAGTGGGCCGGGGGTGGGGCAGTAGACGCCATTGAGTGAGAATGTATCCTGTGGGGCTGTCACATTCATAATGACTGAGTGAGTAGAGCAATGAATCTGCATCAACTTTTGCATTAAGCTTGAACATTCCTCCACGAAAACTATTCAGATAATTCAGGAGGCCACATCTTTGGGCAACTGGTGATTGGCAGCTTCATCACAACAATGCACCTACTCCTGCATCACATCTACAGAGATTTCTGGTGAAACACCAAATCACCCAGGAGACTCAGTGCCCCCTACAACCCAGATTTGGTGCCCCACAACTTCTGGCTTCTCCAAAACTAAAATCACCTTTGAAAGGAAAGAGATTTTAGACACTCAATGAGATGCTGGAAAATACAACAGGGCAGTTGATGGCAATTATGAGAACTGTGTGAGGTCCCAAGGTGCCTACTTTGAAGGGGACTGAGGTATCATTGTAATAGGTACAAGGTTTCTTGTATCTTCCTCAGTAAATGTCTTTATTTTTGATATTACATGGCTGGATACCTTCTGGACAGGCCTCGTATATATTAAAAATTGTTCTTGAGTCACATCACTGTATCAAAACATGGCATCACTTCAGTTTGTCTGAATTAGCTACCAACACATAGAGTCTGTTATACATTATTTTATAAAATTAGTCTTTTTAGTGCAATTTCTGCCAAATTAAATGTTAACATGTCAAAAATTATAACAATACAGTAGGTGTAGAAAAGATATAAACTGTGTTTAAATTAATACCTTGATGTTACAATACTAAAAATTCATTTCCAATCATGTTTTGACACTTTAAATATAAAGTTTTTTTAACATTTGCATTTTAATGTTTTAATAATTATGTCATCCTACACATGGCTATATTGTGAGACATAATAGGAACTGAAGAATATGTATCATTTTGGGATATAGTGCTCCCCTTTCATACTAACTTATGTAATTGTACATAATGAATGAGTACTTACGTAAATGCAGCAGCAGCCTAGGCATACAAAGAAAGTAGTATTAAGCAATAGAAAAATCCTTTTGCTCTTCATTGTCTCATTTATTCTTTTTAGACTTATCACCCATCTTCTAAATTCTCTTCGTCTACATTCAGTTAACCTCCTGTGAGAAGTTCAGCTGCTCACTGTCTAAAGGCTATTGGTCCCAAAATTTCCATCCTTCCAGGTTAACATCTATCCCTGCTTTGCTGTGGTGCTAAAACCTGTGGCACTGAGAGATACCGTTCCTGGAACTGCACCTGACCACAGACACAGCCTTGACAAGCACTAGCTCTAGGTACGGCAGGTCTGGAGTGTTCTTCACTCACAGCGACGAAGCCTAGCACGTGTTAGCCTACTTGACTCTGTTCTTTGGAACTGTAGTGTGTGCAGAGGTCATCCTTTTCTTGGGATTAGTAAGGGGAAATCCCACTCTACCTTAAGTATGTTTCTCTATGAAGTAGTTCTCAGAGCATTCTTACATTTCCAACTTAAATTTAATTTTTTTTCAGTTTTTGTTGTGTGTGTGTGTGTGTGGTTTTTTTCACAGAACCCTTAACTCTGTAGTCTGTCTCTATGTGAGATAAAATCCACCAATGCTGGTCTTAGGACAAGTCTTAGTGACACTTGCCTATTATGTCTCTTCCCTCTGATGACCAAGCTAATGTTATCAAAAATGTTAATATGCCATGCCTTAATCTCTTTTCTCCTAAAATGAGCTGTCACCTAGGAAATCTTCCCAGATGGATTAGACATCTAGTAAATACTCCCATTTATTCTCCATCTATTCTCTTTTAAAAAGTATAAGTATTAGTGGCTATAAATAAAATAAAAGCTCTAGTTATTATTGAGACTCAGCTGAAATGTTTAACCATGAAATTACAAAAGAATAAATATCTACAATTCGTTCAGTTTTTCTCCATCAATCCATCACTGTGTTTAAGCAAATGTAAAAATACTCATTTTGATTAATCCAGGCCTAAGATTTTTTGCCAAGTAGTTTTGAAGAAGTAAAACAGAAAAGGGAGTTAGGTATTATCCTAAAAAAATATTTTTTTAAATAGGTCTCATGGAATCTAAAAGTCCAATTTGTACAATATAAGAGAATAAATTCAGGATTGTTTTGATAAATGAATAAATTATCCATTACTTAATAAACAAGGCAAAAGAATAATATTTTTCAGCCAAAAAATAAAAGGGATAGAAAAATGTGATTGGGTCTTTATATTAAAACTCTGGCTACTTCAAATTATGGTAAGGTTGAAGATGAGTATGTGCCCGCAGGAACTGGCTGGTGTGGCTAGAAGATCTCTAAGGAAAGAAGAACCCAAGTAGCACAAAACCTATTATAGTTGATGACTATAATGATCACACACAACTGAAACAAAACAGAAAAGCTCAGAGACACCCCAGAGCACACTCATGTAAGATTTGTAATTAAGGCAAAAAAATAGGACAGAGCAAGAAAAAGACACTGCAGGCAAACATCCAGGACCAAGCCACGCCAGAGGCCTCTCCTATCTATATTCAAGAACACGCTTTGTTTGTGAGATAAAGCGCCAAGATGGGTGTGATGATCATCAGATTCAGATACTTCTGACAAAAATTTCCAGCCTAGTTGTGCTTGTTTCTCTAGTCTAACTGCCGGTGAAAGCCATGGGTGTTAAGTGGGGATTTTTGGCTCTTACACAGCACATCATGAGTCATTAATTAGTTCACACGCTTACGTGGCCAAGCAGCACAGCCAGACTCCTGGCCTTCTGAGAGAAAACAATACGTATCTCTCAGTCCAGCTGTAAATAATTCCAGCCTACAAAATGACCTGCCCCCATGCAGGGTAACCTTAGTCAAGTCAGTGGTGTGATGACAAAGAGTTGGTAAAGTTGTGTCGGCTGCTACATTCTGTGAAGAATTGCTGGTATTTGGTGATAAAAACCAAAGGAGGATACTTTAGGATTAACAGAGTAGACTCAAAGATGCCTGTATTTTTTTGTACAGGCATATAGTCATAGATAGATTCACAAAAGGCCAGGAAGGGTGACAGGAACCTCATTCTAACTTTCACCCTCAAATATTACTATTAAAACCCCTTAATCATTTTTCTTAGTCCACTCAAGCTGCTTCAACAGAAGTACCATAGACTAGACAGCTTATATACAATAGTTTCTCATGGTTCTAGAGGCTCGTGCCGAACACATTGAGTATCTGGTGAGACCTCACTTTCAGGCCCATAAATTGTGCATTTTTGCTGTGTTCTCCTATGGCTGAAGGGGCAATGGATCCTCATAGGGTCTTTTTTGTGAAGGCACTAATTCCGATCATGAAACCTCTACTCTCATGACCTAATCACCTCCCAAATGCCCCACCTCCTCCCATCACCATGGGGATTAAGGTTTCAGTATATGAATTTTAGGAGATAACCTTGTGTCACGAATTTTCAGTCCATAGCATCATCCACTCCGAAATTTAATGTCACCTTTTCACAGTTATTTTTGTAAACCTAATAGAAAATCTCCTGTTCAGAAAAAAAATGCAGACATTTGAGTCAGAAACTATTGAGCTATTTCTAAACAGTTGTTTTATGTCAGACCACTAATATTAATTATGAGTTCTCGGTAAGCTACTTTGTAATTTAAAAATTGCTTTTATGCTCATTTCTTATTAGTTTAGGAAGCCAAAAAATCCATAATTGTGAAATTTAGGTGGTAAAACTTTGTTTTATGTTTGGTTAGTTAAAATGTGAGCTAGTTCACTGTGGCTTTGCAATTTAATGTAAAGTGCAAAATATCCCTTGATCATAGCACCAGTAGTGCACTCATAAACAACCCATTTGACTTAGTTCACAAGAGATTTGGCAATATTAATGCCACAAGACCTTCCAGATGAAGAGTTTCCCATATGTGTATATATATATATAGGTTGATTGATAGCCATGAACTTATTCAAAGCCCAGGAAAAAGCTGAGTGATGTCAAGCAGTTGGCAACTATGCAGATCTATCAGAGTAATACCTCATTGCTCCAGAGACAATGACAGGAACTCATGTTGAATCTGACAGGTTCACTGACATTAGCTCTAATAAGAGCACATTTCAGTGCCGTCGCATTAGCCTGCAAACTGAACTGCTCCCTGCTCGGAGTCCTTAAGGAGGAGATATGATTCATGCCTTCGGATACTGCACAGACAGGCAATGAGTGGCTAGAGCTTACACGAGATGGCGGAGACATGCCTCATACTCTCCATAATCTTCTTTGAATCGCACTTGTCCAAAACATTGCACTATTTCAAACAAATAAAAACAGCCCAAGGCACGTGCCCTGCAGGATGCTGGATACTCTGAGGGGAATTATGAGGAATCAATTATGTCACCACCCTCATGGATCTTGGGGAGCTACTTAGGTCCCAGTTCTATCACTTAGTATTTAGGGCTTTGGCCTTTAGACCAAAATAGCATAGGAGAGTGTAATTAGCTATGCAACCTAATAAAGTTTATATGCTCAAATGCGTGATATTGAAAGAAAGTGTTATTCAGAACTCAGAGAGTAGAGACCCCTGCGTGTAAGTACTGCATAACGAAAGTTAACATTGAGTTCAGCTTTAATTGATGATACTATTGGAAAGGGGAGTAATAAAGCAGCAGGACATTTCACTAAGCAGAAAATGAAGGAAAACTGTGAAAATGGGAATGACTGGGATGTGTTCTATACTCCAAGAGACGCCTGCTCCAGAAGGCGTTGTTTGAAACTTAGGGCTAGAAAATTAAGGAGGGGTAGAGTTGGATGAATTTGTGTGATGAGAGACTATCAAGGGCCTTGAAAGGCAAGAAGAAAATCCCAATCTCAGCCATGCGTATAATTTTTTAAACTCTAAATATTTACAATTACTGGTTGGAAGGGACACAAATTTTCAATAACATGGATCACTTAGCATTGGGAAAAGCTGATTGGAGACACAAGAACTGGGAGTTAAGATGACCATTACAAAGCCAGTTTTGCTTCTGAGTAAATTTTAGTCTAAGAAATTACCTGTAAAAATAAAAAAAAATTGCTATATATATAAGTGATATTTCAATAGATGACTAGTATCTTATGGTTTATTAAAACAATGAGGGAACAACGACTGGGCTTTGTTCTTATGTTCTCAAGTGGTTTTAAATTGTTAAACACACCAGCAAAACTGGAGACTTTTTGGTGGGAGATGACCACTGGGAAATACAAGGTTATTTTTACATGCCCTCTGTCTTAAAAGCCTTCCCAGTTTCCTTCTTAAATTTTAATCTACATTTTATATGATCCATTTCAAAACAGTTAACCCCATTATATTTCTATACCATTCTGTGGCAAATTTAACTATATGAATTATACAAATTCTCAAGCATAATTAAAGTGATACAATACTATCATGAATCTCAATTTTTCTATCAAACAGCTTCAACAGTATGGACCATATCTCCACTTACCCTTCTATTTAGTTTTATTATTATTATTATTACTATTATTTCTAGAGGTTTTTCTGGTGAATTTTACAACTTTGCCTCTTCTACCAACATTTAGGACCCTACTGTGATATATCTAGTTTATTATTAGAAAAAGAAAAAGAACAAAGAAAGAAAAAATAAGGTGTTTTAAATTTTGGCAATGAGAAAAAATGTGGAACACCAGCCACTAACTGAGGAGTGAGTCTATCGGTAAAATTAGAAAATCTTAAGGTGAAAGATTTTTTTGTAGTGGTATGCTTTGATTTCTTCCTTTTCTTTTGTGAACTTATTACTGGTTTTCCTTTATGGTTACTATATCATTTACATAAAACACCTTATAGTCATAATGGTCTATTTTAAACTGACAACCACTTGACATACAAAATTTCTGCACTTTCTGTACTCTCACTTACATATTGTATGTTATTAAAGTCACAATTTATATCTTTTTATATCCTCTATTAAATATTATCATAGCTGTAGTTATTTTTCATATTTTTGTCTTTAACTTTTATGCTACAGTTCAAAGTGATTCACATACAGTCATTAAGGTATTATTCTGAATTGACTATATACTTACCTTTACCAATGAGTTTTATATTTCACATCTTTTTATGTTGCTAATTAGTGTCTTTTGTTTCAACTTAAAGAATTGTCTTTAGCATTTCTTCCAAGGCAGGTTTAGTGCTAATAAATATTCTCAGCTTTTGTGTGTCTTGGAAAGTCTTTATCTCACCTTCATTACTGAAGGACAGCTTTGCCTAGTATGGTATTTTTGTTTCTTGTACCTTTTATTTGTTTGTTTTAGCACTTTGAAAAAAAAGCATCCCACTGTCTTCTGGCCTGAAAAATTTCTTATGACAAGTCTGCTAACAGTCTTATGGAGAAGGGCCTTACATGGTCCTTTCTCTCTCTGCTTTCAAAATTCTCTCTTTGCCATTTACTTTTGACAGTTTGATTGTAATGTTTCTTGATGATGACCTCTTCATGTTCAGTTTGTTTAGAGTCCTTGGCGACTTATAGGTCTGGATGATCATTTTCCTCTTCAGATATTCAAAGTTTTCTGCAACTATTTTTTAAAATAAACTTTCTTTTCTTAATCTGCTCTTTCTGGAACTTCCGTAATTAATATGCTGTTTTTCAGGAATCTAACTTTAAGAAACATTGCTTAAGACCAAGAAGAAATAAACTTCCAGGGACTAAGGACAAAATACATATTTCTAAGTAACTGGACTCAGGGAATACAGTGATACTTCGCTCAGATCTAAAATTTTACTAATTCAGATAAAAGAAGATGGACTTGAATATGCTTTGATACTGTGTGTGTTTGTGCTATAAGGAGTTTATCATCATTTATCCATAAGTCAACCAAAACTTAGAGATGTTCCTATTTAAAACCTCACCATTTCTGCCTTTTAAAACTGAAATTGAAAATGACTAAATCAAAGTCCATTTTACCTTAATTTCTGCTTGGTAATTTTTTTAATGTATTAATTCATTAAACACAGTTCTATTTAAAAACTACTAAATCAATTGTGCCAGATTCTAAAGTTCCAAAAATAAATAAGGCAGCACTATTCTATATGTCATCAAGGACATCACAGTTCAGAGAGGCCAGGCAAAAATCAGTCAGTGTATCCACGGATGCATGTCGGGTGAAAGAATGGCTGTGCTTGTGTCTGAGTGACGCCCGTTGCTGAAAGGGGCGCCGAGCAACCTTCAGTGGGGCCTCCAGGAAAGGAGACAATGGAGCTGAATCACAAAGAATAGGTGAGGTTCTCCTTTCTCAAAGAATAGGTTGCTCCACCGAGCAACCTTCAGTGAGGTTCTGAAACTCACTGAAGTTACTCAAAACAACTTATCTGAAAAAAATGGGAATGCATAACTAATAAAAAGTTCATTTCTGTTTTTTGTCCTACTCTGAATTTTGACTACTTTTGTTATTCATAGTTTTTAATTTTTGACCTTGTTTCTTTTGAAAAACAGGATAACAGTTTTTAGAGCTTTGAAGTTTTGAATTAAGCTTTGATATTTATACCAATTTATCACATGTGTAAGCTCCCAAGAGGGAAAAGTTATTTATTAAAATAACTTTTAATTGATTAAAATTAAGGCTTTACTATATAAAAATAAACACAAACTGACAATAGCTATAAAAGTCTTTCTTTGGACAATTGATAAAATCCTTTCAATAAGGTTCCCTTATTAATATGAGTATTTTTAAATATCAGTGCACTGTTGTACACATAATATTCACATACTATAGTACTAAAATTTTAAAAGCCTTATTATCTTTCATTGGGAAGGTAGAAATGAGTCAATGCATCAGAAATCCACAACAGCTCATGTAGGAGAGAAAAAAACCTTTTATTGCTCTACCCTTCAAAATTCCGTGGACTGGGCCCAGGAAAGTACACTCACATAAGACAGGCAGCGAAAGAAAAGTTTATGGACATGAGCATCATATCTACACTCAACACCGGTCAGAACTTGGAATTAAATAGCAATTTGACCAAAGAGCAACACATTTTTGGACAGGTGACAAGATGAAGAAAAAAGGATTTTGAGCTTCTGGAGATCTAGAGGTGGCGAATTGCAGGAAGGTAAATATATGGGAAAACAACGTTAGCCAGGGTTAGTCTGGCAAGCTTTGTCGTGTCGATACCTCTGGTGCTGCCTCTGAGCTGATAAGGGGCAAGAGTCGTCTCCAATGATCGACTCCTGCCCTTCCTGGTAGAGAGAGGAGGAGGGACATATTTATAAGTGAAAGTCCTTCTTTTAGGCAAATAGCAAGAGGGGGGCAGAGAGCTTTTCTTGTATTTGCTTGAGCTCAAAATAATGCTTATGCCAACACGAAATCTTTGAGGGAAACATAGTTTGCCACTCTTCCCTTGAAACTACACAAAATCTGTTGTAAAACCGGTTAGATAATTGAGAATAAGTTTTCATTGTATATACCTTTCTAAATATAAGTAATAAATTAGTATTTCCTATGTTATATACTACCCAGCATGATTAACTCACTTGCTCAGAATCATGTTCATTTATGTAACTTATTTAGAAATAAACAGTATGGATGTCAAAAGAACATTTTAAAGAAATGTTAAAAATTTAGAGAAAGAAAAAAGAATTTTCTCTCAGAGTATGTAACTCAATTATTTATAAAACTATTCCTTCAAAGAATCTGGCATTCTTGAGGGGTCTTTTTTGGCTCCCTGTGTTTCAAGTGAGAGCTAGAAATAAAACCAATAGGATTGTTCCTTTCACAGCTTTCTTGGAAACGGCAAACAAGTTCTGTCCATTTTCAGACTTAATGAGAACATGAGTGCTAGGGTAGTATAAATGAGCAGGAAGTATCATAGAATAGTCAGTGTCTGAGTCATGAACTTTTAAGGAATGTTCCTATATTTTTAGTTTCTATTCACAATTTACCATTGTATAGCTTTATTAAAAATGATGGAAATTTTATAGACCCAAAAGATTAAAAAGTCTTCTAGGCATGAGTAGCTTATACAATTTATATAACTGCTATGGATATCTTTTGATAGCTGGAAAGAAAGAGACATTCAGAACTATCCTAGTAGTTCTAATAAATAGCCTTCCAAGGAATGTACAAAATTTTAACAATTAACAAATTCAGTGCTAGAAATATGTCTGCACTTTTAATACAGTTTGACAGAAAAGAAACACTATTATTAATTAGTATAGGGTATGTCTAAATTCAAAATAAAAATACATGACTTAGATCTCAAAAGAAAAAAATGACATTCTCCAATTAGCAAGATCCAAGTGAATGTGTAGCTTCATCATTTTATTTCAGTATGAACTCTCCTTAGCAGATATATATTCTCACTTTAGGGTTGGAGGCATTCAACACTTCTGACAGCCAGAAGTCATTAAATGTGGTATTCCTTTAACCTGATGTCATCTTTCTCAAACAAATATCTGATTAAAATGTATCTTACAACATTTGTTTCCTATAATGAGGAAGGATGCTGGTTACACTCTTTGATTTTATATTACTCATGACAATTCAGTAAACTGATGTCAGTTTATAAGTTTTTCCCAGTTACCCAATTCTTAAGAGACTGAACCTATCTTATCAGTGTCATAACTATAAGCTGAAAATCAGAGTATAAACACTGATGACTATCTTTATGTCAATTTAAGCTGTTAAGCAAACTTCTGCTAGGCAAAATCATTTAAACTTGTAGTCGCCATTAAAGCACATTCCTTACACGAATTGGAAATAAGCATTAGTATATATTTTGGCAGTCAAAAACATATCTCAAATGTTTCATTTCTCCAGAGACTTAACACATGAAATCATGCACACAAAATCCATCATCCCTGCATGATTGACAAGGCTGTTCATTATAAAAGCAATTTTTTGAAAAATTATATGCAAGTAGCAGATTATCTGACCTTGATCATAGAAAATGCTGTAGAAGAGTAGAAGGAATTTCAGTGTGATTGAAGGAGCAGATGAATTAAATGAGAAAAATATGAGTGGAGGAAATTTGAGACAGCAAGTTCAACCTTATTGGACGTCCCAGTTTGCCTCAATTTCTGCCATAAATTTAATCATGGATGGAGTAAATAGAGCCATGATATCAAGAACTGAAAAGGGGTAAAGAGTCTACCCTACTCCAAGGTAACAAGTCAGCTTATCACAATTGCATGCATGTTGGCAGAAGACACAAGATTCCTTGGTCAGACACAAAGGCTTTCTTATTCATGATCGAGTGGGTAGCATGGATTTTATGTTCATCATGGCTCCTCTTGCCCCCAAGACACACAAGACAATGCAGCTCAGATGCTGCATACACAATGTTTACATAACTGATGAAGGTCCCTGAAAATCTCAATTTTTCAGTGCAACTGCTAACAAATATATCCAATGTATGCTCTAAGAAGACATTTTCTTTTTCATGGTTCAGAGAAAAAAATCTTTCCTTTGCCCCAGACAGAAGGTGCATTTCCATCTTATGTGGCGGAACAAATGCTATCAATAATATCAAAGGCATGCAGGAACACAAAAGACCCATTGAGAGTTTTTTTTTCTCCTCATGGAGGGTACTCACTGACATTTTACTGTTGTGTAGATACGCAATTCAAGAGGAACAATAAAAATAAAAGGGATTCCATAAATGTACTGTAATTTTTCGATCCATTCATTTACTGATGGGCACTTAGGCTGCTTTCAGCACTTGGCTATTGTAAACTGTGCTGCTATGAACATTGGGGTGCATAGGTTCTTTTGGATTGGTGTTTCAAGGTTCTTAGGATATAATCCCAGCAATGGAATTGCCGAAAGAAAGAAGGAGCTCCTACCCTTTGAGACAGCATAAATGGAACTGGAAAGCATTATGCTAAGTGAAATAAGCCAGGCAGTGAAAGACAAATACATATGATCTCATCTGTAAGTAGAACCTAATCAACAAAACAAACAAGCAAGCAAAATATAACCAGGGACATTGAAATTCAGAACAAACAGACAGTAACCAGAGGGGAGGTGGGAGGTGATAAAAGGGGGAAGGGTTTACAGGAACTATAAAGGACACATGGACAAAACCAAGAGCAGGTGGGATCAGGGGTGGGAACAGGGATGCGGGGATGGCTGGGGTTGGGGAGAGTGGAGGGGGAAAAATAGAGACAACTATATTTGACCAACAATAAAAATAAAAATAAAATAAAGGAGGTTACATACAGAAACTCCATGTCTAATGAT
Source organism: Phyllostomus discolor (assembly GCF_004126475.2). Lineage (NCBI taxonomy): Eukaryota > Metazoa > Chordata > Mammalia > Chiroptera > Phyllostomidae > Phyllostomus > Phyllostomus discolor. The sequence continues at coordinate 14,573,851 of NC_040904.2, read as the reverse complement.
ATTTTTGCTTTGGCGATTTAAATAAAACCATATCTTCTAATTGTTTAATTACTATATAATGTGGCAAGGGTATGAGTTTTCTCTTTGTAAAAATACTTAGAAATAGAAATTTTAAGTTCATATATTCTTTATTAGCTCTTCATATCATAGGTGTCCATAGCTAGTTCCAATCCCCTTGATACTTATAAGAACTAAAAACAAAAATACTGAACCATGACACCCAAAGTGTTATTAGTAAAGAGAAATAACTCCATATTTGTCCATTTATGTATTTCTGCATCCAAAGCATTACTTAATTTTCATTGTTTTGAGCTCTCTTATGTATGAGCATGGTTCCATCTGGGAGGGATCCATCTATTTCCTTCATAAATATATAAGAACCTACTTAAAAGGTGAATTATTTTGGATTGCAATTGTTATTTTGAGTGAACCTATAATGCAATGGCATTTTTTATCGTTGCTGCGTCACTTCTGTTCTTCCTAATCTCTTATTTTTCCCATCTCAAGTCACGGCATTTTATAATCAAACTCACCAGTGTTGGCTGCTTTAAAATTCAAGCTCTCAAATGTCAGGTCCCATAAACCTTGCCTTGAAAGACCTAGTTCAATAAATATGTTAGTTTCATTAAATTTAACTTGATGATGGTGAAATGTCTAAGTACAGTTACCTGTAATAACCTAAGCACTTAACTAGCAGGAAGTCTAAAGTATTATATTTGACTTTTGATGTCAGCTCAAATTTGACCAATGTTTTGTTCTAAGAACAGTACAAGTTCAAGTTATTGTCCTTTCAAATTAGTAAGAACAGTAGATCAATCTTACTAATGTTAAGTTAATTTTCCTACTATACAAGGAAAGACCTTTGTGTCCTTATTGACTTCAGGAGACTTTGTTTGAAACCTCAGCACCAAAGGAAATGTTTGGTGACACGAATCGCTGCCTATCAGTAGGAGATTTCAAGAACAAGGATAGCCAATAATTTTTTTAAGTGTAGATATTATTTCAGTTAATAAAGAACTACAATGAGAAAGGTACTTTATAGTGAATTCAGTGTTTTTTATAATTTAATTTCAAATTTCAGTGTTTTGGAAAAATTTTATGGAGGAGAAAGCAAGACTCCCAGACACTTTAGAAAGCTGAGAGACCACGGTGCATGAAGATCATCCCACAGAAATGTCTCTTCCCATAGAGTGGGATTGATGGGCTAACTAGTAGCATGTAATTTAAAGTGATAGTGGCTCACAGATATTTTGGAGCAGAAATGGAAATCTTAACAATAGAATCTTGCAACTCTTCTGTAAAGGAGTTTATTATACATTATTATTCCTGTTTCTAATGCCCTGAGTCTATTGAAGTCTCTTCAGCATCCTTTCATCCTAACAATATGAATTGAACTCTCAAAAGTCATTTTCACTTAAAAGTATCTTTTCCTTGTTTTTAACTTTCCAGAACCCCCTTTTAGTTTGTAACCAAATTAACCATCTTTTAAGTCATTCTCTTTTTTTTGACTTCCTGGCTTACAGATGGACCCACCTTTCCTGCTCTCTGAAATCCAAATCATCTTTCTGATTGTATTCTTGGCATTTCCAATGTTCTAAACTCTTTTATAACAATCTTAATATACTTGACTAACCCTATGTTTTTATTTTTAGTGTGATTTTGCCATAGTTTCAGATTTTCAGAGAAGCTGAAAAGATAATACACAGAACCCCTGTATACCCATCAACCTGTTCTCCTTCAGTGCTGACATTTAACCTTACTGTGGGAAACCTGTAACAGCCGAGAAACCAGCATTAGAAAATCATATTTACTAGAATTTAGACTTTCTTCACTGAGCCCGTTTTTCAATGGTTATTCTGTCAGTTCTGTCATCCAGTCGGGATAGCTCATCTTGTCTCCTTAACTTCCCCTAACTGTGAAAGTTTCTCAGTCGTTGTCATTTCCACAGACAAGATTGTGAGGAGAATGGAACATTCATTTTGAAGAATGTTTTAAATTTGAGTTCGAGTACCATTTTTCTTATGATTAGACTGCGTTTATGGCATTTGTGGAAGACTGTCACGGAAAGGGAGATACCAGTTTCATCACGTGTTCCAGGCTGCACATCACATGAAAATGATTCATCGCTGGAGACGATAACCTCAATCACTTGGTTAAAGTGGAGTTAGACTTCCCACTGTGAAGCTACTATAGTTTTTTTTTTCCTATTCTCTATTCTACAGAAGCAAATCACCACTTCTGGTACACTCTTAAGGGGAGGAAAGTTTAAGTATCTATATACATTATGTGGACTATTCTAAAAGTAATATGTACTTGTTTACCTGCATTGATTTAGTCAATCATTTTTTTTACACTATCAACTCATATATTTTAAATTTATATAATTGGTTATAATCCCATAGTGACTTATTTGTCCTGTTCAAATTTCTTCAGCTTTTCCCATTGGGAGTCTTTTCAGGTTGGATCCTGTGTCCCTTTGACATGTCCTCAAGTTTCTAACTTTCAGTCACTTCCTTTTATCTGTCACTCTAAGATGCTACAGGTTTATCTTGTGTTTTGCCTTCCTCAACCCTAGATTTGGCCATTTCTCCCAAAAGTTCTATTTCTTTTAACCGGAAATCAAGACCTGGACTCTGGGTTTATCTGATGAGCACTGTTTATGAAACAGAGACAGAAGGTCTGGCTCAGATCACCATATTTTTTACTAAAAATCCCAATTTTCACAGATAAAGATTTAATTATTTTTCTACTTTGGAGATTATGTTGGTATATTAATCAGCTCAGGCTGCCCTAAGAAAATGCCACAGACTGGGTGTTTTAAACAACAGAAGTATATTATTTTCGAATAGTTCTGAATGCTAGAAGTTTAAGTTCAAGGTGCCAACAGGATTGGTGTCTGGTGAGATCTCTCTGTGCTTGCATATAACCACCTTCTCCCAGCTTTTCTCAGTGCGCACACACAGAGAAATCTCTGTGTTTTTCCCTCTTCCTATAAAGTTATGCCCTATCACAGTAGACCCCCATCTTTAAGACCTCATTTAAGTTATTTTCTTAAAGGCCCATGTCCAAATAGAATCATATTGGAAGACAGGGCTTGAACATAGGACCTTGTGGATGGGAACAATTTAGTTCATAATGTTAAGCAAAAGCATTACATGTTGATGTGTGGTATATTTTTCTGTGCCTTACAAAACACTATTTACGGAGAAATTGGTACCTTGGAATTTAACTTCAGTAATGGAAAATGGAAAGAATTAACAAATGACCTGAGTTTGAAATAGGACTTTAATTGTTTCTTTTTGTTTTATGTGAGGCCCTTTATAAATTAAGCATTGCTTGGCTTATAGTAAACAGTTTCAACTTTTAAAATTATGTGGGTTTTTTTTTTTTTAGGAAACTTCCCTCTGGCTTATCAGCACTGCTTTACAAATCTGAATATATTAATGGAAAATTAAATATCAACCACTGGAGTCCTTGATATTATTTTGAAATAAATCAGCCAACTATATTTCATAACTATTTCCAATAACTATGAAAGAAGTCACCTGTAACTTTTCCCAGCAATTGTATTGTATTCTCTGTGTTCTACAAAATAACAATAGAAGTATCTCCCTTTCTCTGCTAAAGTATAGAAGACACCAAATTGAATATGAAATGTAATCAATTTTCCTTTTACTCTACTTTTTTCTACTAGATTTGTCAATTAAATCAAAACAAACACATAGATATTTTATTAATAATTTTATGAGTGGTTTTGTAAAAGTTTGGCAACACTTTGAGACCAGCAGATGCAAACAACAGTAAAAGCAATCAGCATTGATTCTATTTTTACATGATCGTTTTTGGTAGCTTGGCTGTAGTTTCCGATGATTAATGCCTCAGGAAAACAATTTAGAGAAATCAGTGTATTATTTATTTTCTGTATCTTTTCAGTGACTGGAGAGATTGTTCGAACTGTAAGTGACAATGAAATAAACCTGTGTATATTCCAAGCCAATCAATGGTTGTATTTGTATTTATTTTCAAATTGAGTATTGTGTGAAAGCTACTGCAATAAACTTACTGTATTGAAAAATATAAACACTTAAAATATGAACCTTATTTTAAGATATTACTGAGTGGATCATGTAAGTAAAATTAGTGTTTATTGTTACAAAGTTGTACATACTATAATATGAGTGCATAATGCTAATAGAGTTAGTTTTAGTGTTAATCACTTCTGTTTTATTTAATATATTGTTGGAGACATTTAAATGTCTTTATTTGTCTACATTTGTAATCAGCTATTAAGCTACATTGTTTTTCTTTTCCAGTACTGTGGTTGTTACTGTATTATGATTCTCAGATTCTTCTAATAAGAAAAGGAATTTAAAAAATTAAGTACTGAGGTATACTGTTGTATATTGTGACAATATTTCATGGGCTTATACCAAATAATAATACAAAGTATCTCTTTGCTGGGACATTCTTTGCTGATGAAAATTTTTTTCCTTCTCATCCTATTTAGAAAACAGGCAAATAAGTTTAATGCTGATTATCTGATACTATATGATTTATTTTACTTATTTTTCTTCAAAAATAAGTGGTTGAGGACTGCAACAATATTGTTGAGTAATATTTTTCTTAGAAAAATCAATATTCTCTTTTTTAAAACAAATACTGATACCCTTAGAAATATGGCAATATCTATTCTAAAAGGATTATATTGTATGAATGAGAGAAAGTGGACATTTTTATTCAGCAACTGATTTTTTATTATAAAATAAAATTTAATTTTCATTAAAAAATGGTTTTACTGAAATTTTGGGATTGACAATATCCATCAGGAATACTATAGCTGACTACTCTAAATTGAGTGGCTTAAAAATAACAAATTCATTTCTTTTCACTGCGGAGGCTGGGAAATCCAAGATCAAGACAACAGGCAGATCCAGTATTCGATGAAGGCCCTCTTCCCGCTCATAGCTGGCCGTCTTCTTGCTATGTCCCTGCACAGCAGAAAACACAAAGGAGTCTCTGAGATCTCTTTGGTCAGGACACTGATCCCATTCATGAGGGCTTCAGGAATAAGCTCCCAAAGCCCCCATGTCAATATGTCATGGCCTGATGGTTTAACGCATGCACATTGGGAGGACGCAAATATTCAGTCTATAAAAGATAATGAACAGGGGGATATAAGTAAAATGTTACGTATTCCATAACACATTTCTTTAATTTGGTAATTTAAGATTTATTTTTAAAAGTAACACATTGTCTATTTTTATAGCTCTCCAAAGTACATTTTGAAATTTTCTCTCTCAGTAATTAATTGGATTTGCAAGGGTAGTAGCATGTAATGCTGGGAAACAATTCATTTACTATCTCACCTATCTTCTGCATTCTGCTCCATGTTAGAAGCTGTTAAAGTCATTGTGACTGTTGACAGTGAACATTTTCACATGCCAAAATGTACGCACCTTCCTAACTGGCGTAATAAATACGAGAAGACCCTCCATGGGGGGTGGTGGAGTGAGAAGTGAATTAGAAGACAAAAGAGAGAACAGGGCTGGCACATGTTTCAGGGCAAAGGCCATCGGATATCTCCAAGGCTTAGAGTCTGATGAAGAAACTGAAGTGCATATATTTATGGCTGCATGGTTTCCTTGTGACGGAATTCTTCATAAGGTAAAGCAATGAAGGTAACATTTACCTGTGCATGCAGGGAAGCATGAACCACAGGCATGGAAACTTGAAATTCTAAGACCAGGTTTTATCTAGGGCAGCTGGCACATTGGCCTTTCTTCACTTCCAACAAGGAGAGAAAGACCTTTAAACAGATCCTGTCTTTAAGGGGAGTGGAAGTTGCCTGGGCTCTGTTAATCCTGGAATACAAACAAATGTCTCCAGGAGAAAGTTTAATGGCATCTCAGTGTTTGTTATCCTTAGCACGCACAACTCGGAAGCGGAGTAAGTGTCTGGAAAACAACTTCAGGTCCCAGAGGAAGGACTCTGAAGGCTAAAGGAGACCTGAAGGGGTGCACTGAGAACAGGAAGCTTCTCCTAATTTCTGCAACAAGGGACAGACGGCCTGTGTGATTATATTCAACAGAACCCTGAGAGAGGTGTTGGGAATTCTTTCTGATTCTGTCCTCTTCATTATTTATGAAGTTTAGCTATATCAACAACTCAACCAGAGGTGTATTTATGAAGAGGAAAACAGTTCTTTCTGTGTCCGATCTCAGTCTGCATACAAAGAAAAACAGCAACCTGTAAGTGTCGGGACAGACTATCTACAATCCATGGAAAATAAAACAGAATTGCTGAAGGAGACAGATTATCCCTGATGTCCTGGGGCCAGCATTGAAATATAAACTGAAATACAGTAGATGCATTAAACAAAATGTAACCAATCTTGTAACCCACATTATAAGCTTGGAAAATATAAATGCAAGACATACCACAAACACAGAGCAAACAAATAGATACAGAAATTATGAAGGGAAACAGAGTAGTCTTTGAGCCATCCAAGAGAACTGACATAAAAAATAGAGTCTTCACAATAAGAAGAAAGAAGATATTCAGAAGAAAAAAAATAACGAAAATGTATTGCACTGAGGCTAGATCTAAATTTGCAGATCAGATGAAACTCTCCAAGATCCAGTCTGGGCTGATAAACAGAGACATATAGCTGTGTGTATACAGATGTTGAATAAAAAACGAGAGAAAGAATAAATGATCACTTCAAATGACCACTTTCAGGTAGAGGGAAAACATAGAAAAGATAGAAAACTTTGTTTTAGAGATACATTTTGCCAAATATTTTAGGTCTAGACAGTTGAAAAATTATGCAACATGCCACAGGAAAGAAAACAAGATGGCAAAGACTCAAGTAATATTGTAAAACTGCTTTAACAGTGTCATCAAAACCTGTTAGGGACTGTGTGAGTAAATAAAACTTGAGGTCACAAGCATTTAAGATCATTGATATACAAATTGTCTCTCAGATGGAATAAAAATGAGAACGGGCTCTGACCAGACTGGGAATTTTAGGAACAAAGTGTTAATATAGTATTAAAAAGTATTTAATAAATATGGTACACAATAACTGAAAGCCATATGGCTATCACAATGAATGCAAACAAAATTCTATAAAATCCAACATCCATTTATGATTTTAAAAGCATAAAATAAATCTGTTTCTTTTCAGTAATAGAAATCTTAAACACGGCATCTACAGATACCAACAGCATATATCGAACAAATGTTGAAGTATTGAATCCATTGCCGTTACGATTAGGAAGGTACAAGACAAGGACACATACTATCACCCCTTCCACTCCATATCCTTCCACGATAATTTTGTATTGTTGCAGTAATACCAGAAAAAAGAAATATGTCTAACTTAGACAATTAAACAAGATGTGATTGGAGAACACAATGTGAGATCTAATGAAATACAATCGTGTGATTATCACCATCAGTGTGATGGTGGCCCTAGGAGAAAGGGAAAGAGAGGGAGATAATGACACAATCAAGAATCAAGACAGAGCATTTCAGACATGACATTATTCTGTTTCTTAAATCAGATGGAGGATGCACTAGTGTTCATTTTATTGTTGCTGTTTCAACTGCATGTGGAAATGTCTACACATTTTTATGAAGAATATATTCCTGAAGAAAATTCTACACTGGACATAGAGGCAAAAGAACCTGAGTTTAAAACCTTGGCTGGTGTGGCTGAGTGGATTGGAGCACCAGTCTACCAACCAAAGGATCGCCCATTCGAGATCCCAACTAGGGCACATCCCTGGATTGCAGGCCAGGTCCCCAGTAGGGGGCGCATGAGAGGCAACCACACAATGATGTTTTCCTCTCCTCCCTCCCTTCTCTTCCCTAAAAGTAAATTTAAAAAATCTTTTAAGGCCCTGGCTGGCGTAGCTCAGTGGATTGAGCACAGGCTGGGAACCAAAGTGTCCCAGGTTCGCTTCCCAGCCAGGGTACATTCCTGGGTTGCAGGCCATAACCCCCAGCAACCGCACATTAATGTTTCTCTCTCTCCCCCCCCCCCCCCCCGTCCCTAGAAATAAATAAATAAATAAATAAATTTTAAAAAGCAGTTCTACTTTGAAAAAAAAATCTTTTAAAAATTATCTTTAAAAAAAACATATGAGTTTAAGGTCACTTAATGGCCAACTCAGAGCTTTATTCCACAGAGTTATATTTCAGACATTTTTACTCACTACAATATTTCATTCAGATAAAACCTTTTTTAAATAACTCAACTTTCAATATAGCTAAGCATCTTTCCATATATATTATCCAGCACCTGGATATGGCAGGTATAGTAGTACGATTTGAGCTGAATCATTGCAGGTCACAATTAGGGAATGCTATCTGGATCGCTATTAATTCACATTTCTTTATTTCACCATAGATAATCCTTCAGAAGATATTAATAATACTTTCAGAAGCAATATTTTTGGTGCAAATTTTAGTGTGTAGGGCGAAAAAGGAGTGATAATAAGGACAAGGGATGTGTAAATTGCCACGTTTAAAATTAAACAAATGTCTACTGAAACATTAAAATCTGTGAATACCTTCATTGTATTTTACTACATATAACTAAATTTTATACCTGTTGATTAGTTAGGGATTTAATCTTTGACCATTGTAAAAATCCAATCATCTATGTTACAATTTTAAATATGTAAGTTCATGATGGTAAAACAAATTAAGTAAAAATAATGTTCACTTTGTAAAGGTTCTTAAATTAAGCAGCTTGTTCTTATAATAATATTCATTATATTCAAATTTATTTCCACTCACTATTCTCCAGAGATTTAAATTCTAAAACATATCTAGATCTATTTGTATAATTTTCCGTACATTTATGAAGATACACTGCCCTCTTTTGAACAAAAGCAGTTAAATTCAGGGGAAAATGCAAGGCAAAATTAGAGCTAACGGAAGGAGAAAGGGAGAGAATGCTAATTAAACCAGGTTACCTTTCCCTTTTTTACAACAGATTAAAGAATGATTGCTGTACTGAATTTTAATTTCCCAAAGCCAAAGTTTCATTTGTGTATGTGCTCTCTTTTGTTTACTCTCCTGAATGCACTAGAACACAGCTCATTGTTTAGGGAATTCTTAGACATTTGGAAAGCCTTGTTTTAACATCTAAAACTTATAGTAATTAATATAAAATTTTGCAGAATCCCTAAGGTTTTTGGAAGTTGGTTATGATCATTTTCCTACTTCTATTATTCACGTTGGTGAATGCTTTGTCCTTAACAATGTGTACCCGCAGTTTACCTGCAAGGACACTGCAGTAAATCTGTGTTTGGTGCACAGTGTGCATACGAGTTTATGAGATGGTCTGTATGATAGGAGGTTACCTAGATTCACTCATTGAATGCTACAACTATATTACCATTTCCTGTTATTTTATAATCTTTGGGAATTCTACATTAAGAGATTAAATATAGATTATAAAACTAATGTGGAAATTTTGAATAGTGGTCCAAATCCCAGTTTTTTTAAAGAGAGACTAAGATAGCATGATCAAGAAAATTAAAATCTAGCCCTGGCTGGCGTAGCTCAGTGGATTGAGCACGGGCTGCAAACCAAAGCATCATAGGTTCGATTCCCAGTCAGGGCACATGCCTGGGTTGCAGGCCATGGCCCCTAGCAACCGCACATTGATGTTTCTCTCTCTCTCTTTCTCCCTCCCTTTCCTCTCTAAAAATAAATAAATAAAAATATTTAATAAAAAAAGAAGGAAAATTGAAATCTCATTTCCCATGGACAATGATATTATAGATTGTTTAAATAGTTTATTTTTTATCGTATATTTTCCATTACCATTTATCCTTTATACACTCCTCCTCCTCCACCAACCACCCCCCCTCCTGGAAGTCACCACACGATGGCCCGTGTCCAAGAGCCTTTTTTTTTTTGCTTGATCCCTCTACCTTCCAATCACCACCCCTGCCGCAGAGCTGTCAGCCTGCTCTCTATGGATCTTCCTCTATGTCGCTCTTTAGTTCAGCTTTTTCATTAGATTCCATGTAGTAAAATCATATGGTATTTGTCTTTCTCTGACTGGCTTATTTCACTTAGCATAATGGTCTCCAGGTCCATCCATGTTGTCACAAAGGGTAAAAATTTCTTATTTTTTAAGGCCAAGCAGTACTGTATTGCATAAATGCCCTATAGTTGGTTTATCAACTCACTGATTCGTGAGTAGAAGTAGATGCATGTGGTAACACTGTAATAAATACATTTATTGCAATTACTATCTTAAACAGGGTACTCATTGAAGTTAATTTTTAAAATTAATTTTATTTGCATTCATGAAGCCACATTTTTTGCAATCAACATTTGTGTTTCCTTTATTTTTATTTTTTATTTATGCTTATTTTTTGCATTTGTTTTGTTGTTGTTCAAGTACAGTTGTTAATATTTTCCCACCACCACTTCCCCTGCCCCCCACCCCACCCACCCCCATCTTCTGCCCTCAGTCCTACCTCCCTTTGGCTTTGTGCATGAGTCTTTTATGCATGTTCCTTGACAACCCTTTCCCTTCTTTCCTCAGTTTACCCCCCGACCCCCTCCCCTCTGGCTACTGTCAGATTGTTCTTTATCTCAATGTCTCTGATTATATTTTGCTTGCTTATTTGTTTTGTTGATTAGGTTTCACTTATAGGTGAGATCATATGCTATTTGTCTTTCACCATCTGGCTTATTTCACTTAGCATAATGCTCTCCTGTTCCATCCATGTTGTCGTGAAGGGTAGGAGTTCCTTCTTTCTTTCTGTTGCATAGTATTCCATTGTATAAATATACAATAGTTTTTTTTTATTCACTCATTTACTGATGGGCACTTAGATTGTTTCCAGCACTTGGCTATTATAAATTGTGCTGCTATGAACATGGAGGTGCCTAGATTCTTTTGAATTGGTGTTTCGGGATTCTTAGGGTATAATCTAGCAGTGGAATTGCTGGGTCAAAAGGCAGTTCCATTTTTAGCTTCCTGAGGAAATTCTCTATTTTTCTGTGATCCAAAAGTATACTCCTTTGGGCAAAAGAATGTTTTTCTGATCTCTGAATTTTGCCCTCCCCTTGAGATGGAGAGTCAGACAAGTGCATTCCTTGTTATTGTCAAATGTGAACAATTTCATAAGATAGCTAATCATTAAGAAGATCCACTGGTAATAAGAATGGAAACTAGATTGGATGTTCAATAAATTATCAGCACTTCTACTGAAACGTAATAGGTACCTTTACTCCCTGGATAGGATGTTAAAATGAATCACCAAGGAGTTAGCGATTTCAAGTACCTGCCTGATAGAAAGAGGGTGGAGTAAGTGGGTGAAAGTGGGCAAAAAAGTAACAATCTAACACAACTGGAAGAAGCAGAGGAAGAGATGGGAACACAGAGACTTTGTGCTCAGAGTTCAAAGACACAGCTAGGGAGTCTGGTCAAAAATAGGTCATTTATCGTGCCCCCACTCTCAAGAGCAGAACAGACCCTCCTAGGTACAATTTCCAGCACACTTTACTCACGTGTCTAGGAGATACAAAACAAACCTTAAACAAACAACAAAAAACTTACCAACAATAACAAAAACCTATTGTCTCCCCTGATAGACTAAACAGTGTCCCCATTTATATTAGACCCCTCACAAAATTATAAGTGGGACAATTCCTAGGAGTCTTAGTTCATTTAGGCTGTTATTTTTTAAAAAGCCAAAGAACTGGCTGGTTTGTAAACAATGGAAATTCATTTCTCACAGTTTGGAGCCTGGAAATACAAGAAAAGGGAATTCCTATGGTCAGATTCTGGGTCTAGTTAACCAGACCTGCTACCTGGTTAACAGGTGGCTTTCTTTTCACTGGAACCTCACGTTGTGGGAGGTAAAAAGGAGCTTCCTCATGCCCATTTTATATGGGCACTAATTCCATTCATAAAGCCTCCACACTCATGACCCCAAAGTCCCACTAGCAAATACCACCACCTTGGGGGTTACGTTACAAATATAAATGGGGACCATATTAAGTTCATAGCTCTAATTTTACTTGGATATCGTTCATATGAATGTCATTTTTCTTTGAGATTCCAGTTCTCTTTAATTAATTGATGAAGTCCACATTAAAAAAGTTCTCTCTTTTGGGAGCCTAAACATAAATAGTCCTTTTAGAACCTGGAGTAATCTCTTCAACGAGACTCCTATTACAAACACCTGTATACATGAGTGACTGGTAATCCTTGGAATTTCCACTCAGCTTCAGAAGAAATATAAAAACGCAGTGCCTACTAAAACGTTGTCCTTGATCAGGATTCAAAGGCCTATCTTCTGTGCCTGAGGACCATAACTGCCACTGCAAAACTTATCGACGCTTTTACTGAACTAGCTCTAGGCTTCCCACTTCACTTCATGGTTCTTCACATAGTACTTACATCACTACCAACTGAGAAAACACAAAACTTTTAGGCCAGGATGTTAACCTGTTATTGGACTCTATTGCCCTTTCTCCATCACCTTACTGTTCTCCACTGTAACACCCTGAGTCCTACTACTCTGTGGGCCTCATCAGAATAAGGTTACTCGCTCTTGTCTTACTCACTTAGGCAAGTATATCTTGCTTAGGTTTATTATAGATTTTCATGAGAATACTGACCTAATATTACTTTTTGATGGATCATGCCTCAGTACAGACACTAGAAGTTAATAAGAAGCATGTATTATTACTAATATTATACATTACCATATATGAGATAAAATCAGTCTAAATGGCAGAGATTGTTGAATGGCTAGGACCTGTCAACTAATCAATGCCTATAGAGTACACATACATATGAGGTCTCTCCAGAAAACTTCCAGCCATTTTTAGTATAATGAGAATGGTTTGCACCACATCAGTGTAACCTGGCCACCAAGGAGAGTGGACTAGAATGTGTGTGTGTGTGTGTGTGTGTGTGTGTGTGTGTGTGTGAACAATGACAACTTCACTCTACTAGCCAAGGGGGGTGGTAGACATTGAGCAAGCATGTATACAGCGTGCCCCTTGTATTCATAATGACTGAGTGAGTAGAGCAACAAATCTGCACAAATTCTGAGTCAAATTTGAACATTCCCCCACAGAAACTATTCAAATCATCCAGAAGGCCACAGCTATGGGCAATTCATGATTGGGCAGCTTCATCACAACAATGTGCCCACTCATGCATCACATCTTGTGCAGAGTTTTTTGGTGAAACATCAAATCATCCAGGTAACTTAGCCTTCCTATAGCCCAGTTTTGGCACCCTGCAACTTCTGGCCTTTCCCCAAACTGAAATCACTTTTGATAGGGAAGAGATTTCAGACTGTTGGTGAGATTCAGGAAAATATGATGGGGCAGCTGATGGCGATTGGGAGAACTGTGAGGTATAAAGTATCTACTTCTAAGGGGACTGAGGCATCATTGTCCTGTGTACAATGTTGCTTGCATATATTTTCTTCAATAAATGTCTCTATTTTTCATATTGTGTGGCTGGATGCTTTCTGGAAAGACCTCTTATAAATAGCTGGTATGCTTTTTGAGTGGTATATGGCTCTTTTTATGCCTTGGGAAATAAAGAGTTTTCATAATTTTTGCTGGATTTCTCCTTAGAAATAGACAATTTAAGGAACTTTTGAGTTTATTCCTACTTTCAGTACACGTAGCTATTATACAGATTAAGCCAATGGAGAAAAAAGATGAAAACAAAGAAAAACCCTAGCAGGTTGTTAAAACAAACAAGTAGCCTCAATCAAGATAAAGTCACAATAAATTACTTCAGGCATAAATGTCTGTGGTGATTCAGAAAAGTAATTATAAAACAGCAATGTCTAAGCACTGATTTTGAAAAGGAGGAATGGGGGGGAAATCTAGTCAAGGCCTTCACTCAGATGATCACTGATGCTCCCAAGATTGCTGTTTGTTAGACCAGATTATTTCAAATGGGTATCAGCTAAATTTCTCCAGAAAACTACATATCATGGCACAGGCAACTTCATTAGTAGTAAATCAACAAAATGGGAAAAGACTAAGAAGATAACTAAGGTAATTTAAGTTATATGCAATGTGTCAAACACATAATTCTGGGAAAAATTTAAAGCTGGCACATGGCCAAAACCCACCCCCCTAACGGCCATTTGGACATCTCCAGATGTAATTTATGCAGCCGCTGATGTCTGTGGAATATGAATATGTTTTAATTATTATACATCTCTTTTTACAGTGGGCTGAATCATTTGTTTTTGAAAAGCTGCAGCTCTTAGACATGTTTTAAAAACTGCTTGATTTTGTATTTCCAAGTTTGGGGCATTCTAACTTTTATATCAAGTGAGTAAGTCACACAGTTTAAAGAAACCATTATAAAAGAACCCTGTACAAAGACACCTTTACTAAACCGTAACACCTGCATTGCACCTACCACTCACAATCTTCTGTAAGGTTTGAAATAACCAATGATATATAGGTATAGACAGTGACAAGACTTTAGAAACTCTTGAGCTCCCTTGTACAGTATCACCCCAGCCCTTATATTTGGACAGTCTACTCCTTCAGACAGCATTCATTTATTACCCCTCTATGAACTGACAACTGGAAGGCACATGCATTCCGTGATTTTTACCTCCGATACTACACTCTGCCCTGCTGGACACAGACATGAGAAAATATTAGCAGGGACCCAAGTATTCTAGCCAATCTCATCAACAGTGTATGGTTGTTTTCCCGAAACATCTTACAATAATGTTTTCTCATGATCTTCAATGATAAGATTTCACATATTGAAAAAATATACAAAAGAAAACCTGCTTTTGAACATCATGGAAAGGAATCATATTAGGAACTGCTAAGAAAGAAGTACGGTAGTGACACTCCTGGGAATCAGTTCTTGGATGGACATTTCGTAGGGTACGATAAGAGTCCTGAATTCTAAGCAATTGGAATTCTACTTTAAGAGAGATTTTCACACTGCGGATCCTCAGAGATTATTTACAAAGAGCCAGTCTCTAGAACTATGCAGCTAAATCAAGACCATTAGAGCTAATCCAAAATGTAAGACAATGAAAAGCTTTACTCTAAGACTTTGGACTAAGACCCCTCTCTAATTCTGTTGTGTTATTTTTATATGCTTGTTTATCATTTTCTGTAAACCTTTCATTGTCACAGACTCTTTAAAAATGTGGCTTATTTTCTATGTTTTGTAAATCTTTATTATTATTGTTAGGTCAGAAGATACTCATTCTTAGTTTGTCGCAAATCCTCAATCTGAACTGACTGCTGGGTCCATCTTCTGTCACTAGGCCTACAACATAACATGCTCTGGGAACTTTGGGCTTCAGTGAACATGACAATATGTATTTACAGCACATGGCATTTTCACTTGCACCAACATAGACAGGTGACCTTCAAAAAATTAACTCGTCACTTTACTAATGCCCCTATTTCAACCACTCACCTTAAAATTATTACAATTCATTGATCAGACTATAAATAATTTACAAATTTAATTTAACAAACTTTGTAGGGAAATAAATCAATATCATGCCTCTTGAAAAAGATTAATGGAGACCCAGACATGCAACCCAGTTCATGTAAAGCATTAGGTCTGACCGACTGTTGTGAACACCTTTTCTTCCGTCCTGGAGTTCCATGTGAGTCTTTCAGAGACTACTCTTTTTCCAGCAAGAAAGGCTCATGCTATTTTCCTCAGGCTAACAGTAAAATAAAATCAACCCAAGAACTGTCTGTGCACAGAGACCCTCATTCTGTAAATCATCAAAGCTGAAATTCTAACTCAGATTTCAATTTCCGGATTGAAGCTGCCATGCATTTATTCAAGCTCTATAGGAAGGGAAATTACTCACTCACTGTTTGTGTGAACAATCAAAGTAGTGCCCCCAATGGAGGGAATCATGCACATAGAAAAGACTGTAAGAAACTTATTATTGACTCTGACAGAAGATATAAATAATACCAGCTCTGTGCTATATGGAACACACATCACTTTCAACTAATTGACTTGAGCAGTGATGGACAATCCCATTACTCTATATTTTTTGTTGGCTAGTCATGGTGGCATTTCTGCCATTGTTAGTATGTGCTGCTGTACTTGCGAGTACAGAGATGATGCAGGCAAAGCAGAAGAGGCTACACATCATTTAAAGAAAAGGCTACTTGGATCTCTGCCAATTGATGGTCATTGCTTATGGGACTCGTTATCCTGGCCTGGGCTGGACACTAGGTTTTGTCTTAGTCAGTTTGGATTGCCGTAACAAAAATAGCTTAGATTCGGTGAGGAAAACACTAAACATTTATTTCTCAGAGTTATGGAAGCTGGGAGGTCCTAGATCAAGATGCCGGCAGATTCGGTGTCAGGTGAGAGCTTTCTTCCTGGATTGCAGACGGGCCCCTTCTTGCGGTTTACTCACGTGTCAGAGAGAGAGATCATCTATCTCCTCTCTCTTCCTATAAGAACTCCATGCTCGTGACCTGTTCGTCCTCACAAGAGCTCCACCCTCAAGGCAGAACTACCACACCATGGCTCTCTGAATACCAGCACCCTGGGGAATCAGGGCCTTAGTATGTGAATTGGGAGGAGGGGGTCTAAAATTCCGTCTGTAGCAGGGTTCCTGATTGCAAATTATCTTTGAGGGGCTAGGAATTATTCTTGTTTTTGCCAAAGTGGTCATAATGCTAGCCCACTGTCTTTTACCTAGAACTTTAAATGTTTCTGTGTGGTGGCTCTCTGATCAAATAATTACCATGATAATACGTGAAAAAAAAAACTCAAGAAAATCTGATACAGTTACTATGGAGACAACTACCATTCCCAAGAAAATAAGATCTGGGTCTCTAACACCCCTTAATTGGTAAACATGTCACAAATGAGAGCACAGCAAAAAGGAAAGACTGGTACTGAATATATGAATAGACGATGATCAAGCCGTACATGAGAGTTAGTTAACCACTGACCCACGACTTTTGCATTACTCAGCCTTTGTAGCAATCAGGACAGAAGGATCAAGAATTTAGCAGTGTCTGTCATTTTTCTTATTTCTTATTTTCAACTGAAGGATAATCACAGAAAGTCATATACACTCCTCAAATTAATCACATAGGATATCCTTCTTCACATTAGCCTTCCTCCAGCTTTCTAGTGTCAACAACTGATAATGGAAAACTTATCTGAACTTTTCCTTGTTTTTACTATAAAGCTTTCCCACTCCTCTGCTTGCCTTTGAGTCCCTGTCAGTTGCAAGTGATGGTGGCTGACTCCCTTGTCAGATGCAGTTCTAAATGAATGGCCCCTGTCTGTTCTCATTTAGGAAGTCCTTATTTTTATCTGCACTTGCATGCATTAGTGTCTCTCTCAGATCTATTCTTCACTATGGCTATAATTTTCTAAAACACTATTCTCATTTCAAATGTCACCCCTTCCATGACTCCCTGCTCAGACATGACTATGATCTTCCTCTGTATGCCATTCTCTACTGAAAACTCATAATTTATTTTTTGACTAGCAATCACATAAATATGTGTAGCTACATCATATCTGGGGCCAAGGCCCAAACACTTACCATAGGTCAGTGACTTAACTCATATGTCCTTTATTTTACTCAACTACAAATGGAAATAATTACTTGCCTCGTCATGTTGTCGAGAGATTTAAATAAAATATTCCCTTTTAAAAATTATTTTATTGTTCAGTTACAGTTGTCTGCATTTTCCCCCCATCACTCCTCCTTGCTCCCACCCTCCCCCTAGGTTTTGTCCATGTGTCCTTTATAGTAGTTCCTGAAAATCCTCACCCCACTGTTAAATAAAATATTCTTGTAAAGGGTTTAAGGGTGCCAAATACACAGAAAACTCAATGAAAGTTAGCTCTTATTATTAGCTATTATTTTCAATGTTAAATCTGATAACAGATATAAAAAATTATATAGATTTCTTTTCCAGCTTAATGCATTGAATTTCACTGCTTCATATGTCAACTATCTTTATATAAAATAATACTATAACACAAAGCACTTTGAAATTTAAATATTTTACATCTAAATAAATTAGTACAGCTGATAATCAATATTAGAAAGCAGAAAAATATTCAAAATTATTAAATTACAAAATATGTTTTTATATTGCGCTAGTCATATAAAAGTCCTTTGAAAACCAAATTCTACTTACATGTATTCATTGGATCAGTTGCTTCAGTTTCAGTACCAGTCTAGAACACTAGTTAACCCACCATGTCTCCTGTTTCATCTAACTATACAATGTGGAAGGGAAAAACACACATGTGTACTATGCATCTGACCTTCAACTTTGTGTCTATGCATTCTCATGTTCTGTGGTCACCATCCATGACTCAAAAAAAACATTGAAACAATGTCTACCAAAACCTTTCCAAACTTCATGTTACTGTTAGTTCAACCATACTAAGTATTTCTTTCCTCATAACCTCTCATTTACAGAAGTAGAGCAAAAGCATTATTGTAAATTTGTAGAACTCATCATAACCCTGAAGGTTGGCAGGATTGAGGAGAGTCATTTCTAAAATACAAGTAAGGGCCCTGGCTGGTGTGGCTCAGTGGATTGAGTGCCGACCTATGAACCAAAGGGTCACTAGTTTGATTCCCAGTCAGGGCACATGATTGGGTTGCAGGCCAGGTCCCCAGTAGAGGGTGCATGAGAGGCAACCACACATGGTTGTTTCTTTCCCTCTTTCTCCCTTCCTTCCCCTCTCTCTAAAAAATAAATGCATAAATAAAAATATATTTTTATTAAAAAATAAAATACAAGTAAGGAATTTTTTGTTGATGACTAGTGTACACTTTTATGATATCAAAAAATTAATCATCATAAAACATTCTGTCAAAGGTCAATCTTTGTTTTAAAAATATTGATTTTTTACTTTAACAAAATATGATTATTAAATTACTTTAAAATTCCAAATCATAAAACACATTTCATTTTTGGTAGTTAATTGTTTTTTAGTTTTTAAATCTCATATTACCTCCAATAAATCTAGATATCATGATCTAATGCTATAGACATTAGATCTAGCATTTTTGTCTAAATGCTACAGACAAAATGTAATGTTATTGTTTGAAATCACAAAATGTGATAAATTAAAATTGTGGTTCCCAGGTTATTTATTAAAATAAGATTTTAGAAAATGTAAGTATCTCAGGTGATTAAAGTAAATCCTACACTTGGTATTAACAGCAGTGACTCTGATAACATATAGTAAATAAAGATATTAAATGGTAAATAAAAATGCCATTTTTTTGTTTGAGTACAGAAGCTAATATTTGCACAAAATGTTATTTATACAATAGAAATATTGAAAAAAGCTGAAATTATTTTTTACAAGCTAACAGTATTGTTTAACATAAGAATTTAAATATTAGTATAATATCATTAACTTAACTATTTTATTTTGCCTTTGTTCAGAATCTACTGTTCTTTGGAATAACTCCTACTGACTTTTTTTCTTGAAAGAGAAACTAAAAATTATGTGAAAATATTTAAGCAGAGAAAATGATGTTTATCTTTTATATTTACCTAGTAATATAATGACTCTCATACTTATTTTAATATCGCAATCATCTAGAATTTTTAATATAAATAATTACTAGGCTTGCAAGATAGTAATAATCTTTTATGCCTTTTGAACCATAACACAACAAACCTACCTGAACAGATCTAAACTACAAATTAAAAACCAGTATGAAAATGTGCAAGTCCTAGCAATTTACTTTATGTTTAGCCTTCCTGGAATAATTATATCAGAAATTCTTGTGTAATTTATGGAAATATTTTTCACCAGAACAAATATCATATTATTTTTTACGTACATGGTTATCATTTATATTTTCAGAAAGCCATTTAATCTACGGATTCAAGCTTGCTCGTCTCCAAGATTCTAGTGAGTGTGAAATAAACTAACACACATAAGCCTCTTAGTGCAGTAAGGGACCCACAAAGGCCATTTGGTACATACAAAGCATCGTTAAAACCACTCTGCTCATTTGTCATTTAAAATTCACTGAGACCTGACTATAATAGAGCCAATTTTGCCTTCGTCTGCCTTTCACCATCCTGCATATACTTCCACTGCAACATTCTCAAAATGGCATCATATTCAAAAATTATTTTTAATTCTGTGATATTCATCATTTCACTTTTAAATCATCAGGTCTTTTATTTCTCCTCTGAGTTAACAGTTAATGAGGAATCCCAGCAGAGTGTTAAGTAGGAATTATGAACTGCAGAGCTGAGTTGAAAAGCAAATTCTATCTTAATCAAAGCCCCATCAAGAAATCGAAAGCAAAAGATAATGTAGTAGCTGCTCTGGCTGGGTATCTGTGATGAAAATATTGCCGCTCATAAAGCCCTGACACATCTATGCTCAAGTGGTCATGTCGAGGGGAGCACATCCATTCCTAGGTTCACGCATCTGTTCTGCTCTTGGGATATGATTTACTTTACATTTTAGATTAGAAGAGAACAACCAGATTATTTTTTTCATCTTCATGTTAATAATCACTAGAATAAATACATTCATTCTCAATGATTTGGAAATCATTGAAGGGTGAATGAATCAGTGAAAAGGGATTGTCTATGACATGCTCTTTCATGACATGCTTATTCCAGCTAAAAGGAAAGTCATCTCCAAATGTATGTTTAGATTTTGCTTGTATCCAAATATTTCATATAATACTCACTGAAGTTTGCAAGTTAGCAGATGAACAAGCCGACTTTCATCAATTAAATAGCTTTCCAAAGATCTGACAGCGAAGACAAGCAGGGAGTTGATTCTAAGTCTCAGTTTAAGACTTTGATTTATACAGTGTGAAAACTATTTTTCGAATGAAGAATAGCACAGTAATAATAATGATGTCACAACAGCAATAAGCCTTCTATCTAATTAATCCCAAAAGCAAGAATTTGCACTTCTAAGATGTGTCATTCTAAGGGTAAATATTGAAAAAGCTTTAGCATATTGATCGCTCATTGTCTTAGTAACATTTTTAATTACAGAGGAAACTGGAGCAATTTAATTTACAAAAGTCTTCTGGCAACTAGGTGATATTTTTTCCTTACAGACTGCAAACCACAAATACTCTGGCATAAACTACTTGCTGCCTCCTGATTTGCAACCAGTGTTTAAAACAAGGTATACAGTGTGGTTTTATTGGTTACTTCTAAAGAAATTGATTCAATACAACAACTTCTGTTTGTTTAAATCCAGAAACAGGTTTTATGATAATGAAAGAACTCCCAAGTTCCACATGTTAAAGTGTTAAAATGTATAAAACATATCAAATCCATGTGTGTGAATAAAGACTTCATGCAGCACTTTTGAAACATTTTCATAAAAGTTTAAAAAAATTACACAAAGCCAGGGTGCATCAGATGCAATGGAAAAGGTGGTAGTTTTACCAGGGAAACCTTTTCAAGTAAATGTTACTGTATTTTCCAGACTATAAGATGCACCCCCTCCCAAAATTTGGGAGGAGTAATGGTTGATAATGCTGCTGTTGAGTTCTGTTTACATTTACATTGGTGAAATATTATGTCATTTAGTTATTAAATATTTTACTACTTTTTTTGCTTCAAAATTGTTTTCCTATTTTCCTCCTCTAAAACTTAGGCACATCTTGTGGTCTGAAAAATATGGTAATTAACTAAAAATAAAATAGTATCAGTAAAGTCTCTAAGACTATAGTTGGTCAGGGGCAGAGCTTGAGTTAGAACTCATCTCTCCTGCTTGTTTTTCCAATTATTTCTTCAAATTTTCACATCATTTATATTTGCAGCTGGTCATTGAAAATTAGTACATTATGATGAATGCAGGAAACAGTGTTCATCTCTAAGTGTCATATACAAAATATACTTCATGTTTATATTAGAGACATTTTTTAGAAAATACAAAGGGAGAATTTTGGTGTTGAGATACCACCCTTACCTATTTTTAAAGGTGGGTTTTTTTTCCAGATTTTATTTATTTCTTTTTAGAAAGAGAGTAAAGGAGAGATAAAGAGAAGGAGGGAAACATTTATCTGTTGCCTCTTGTTCACCTCCAACTGGGAACCTGACCTGCAACCCACATGTACCCTGACTGGGAATCAAACTGGTGACATTTATGTTCTCAGACTGGTGCTCAGTCCACTGAGCCACACCAGCCAGAGCTAAAACTGTGTGTTCTTTCCAAGCATTTGTTTGCTAAGATGCATGCATGGTCAACAACAAAGTAAACATTCTGGTTGGAAAATGGGCAAGGGGATCGCATACAGACATTTCTCCAGATAAGATATAAAAATGGCCGATAATCATATGAAAAGATGCCCATCATTTGTCATTAGAGAAATGCAAACCAAAATCATGAGATACTATTCAATGACTGTTATGATGGTTATTATTTTTTAAAAAATGAAACAGATACAGAGACAAATAAACAAAAACAGAAAATAGCAAGTGTTAGCAACGATGTGCAGAAACTGGAACTCTGGTACATTCTTGGTGGGATAGTTCCTCTGAAAAGAGTATGATGCCCTGGCTGGAAAGGCTCAGTGGATTGAGCATCGGCCTGCAAAACAAAGGGTCACCAGTTTAATTCATAGTCAGGGCACATGCCTGGGTTGCAGGCCAGGTCTCCAGTAGGGGGCGCATGAGAAGCAACCACGCATTGATGTTTCTCTCCTTCCCTGGCTCCCTCCCTTCCTCTCTCTCTAAAAATGAACAAGTTAAATCTTTAAAAAAAATAAGAGTATGGTGATTCCTCAAAAAAATAAACATTGAATTACCATACGATACACCAATTCCACTTTTGGGTACCTAAAAGAACTGAAGTAAGAATTCGAAAATATTGATAATATTCATATCAACAGTCTTCATAGCAGCCAACAGGTGGGAATACCCCAAGTGTCCTTAGACAGAAAAAATCATGTACATATGTCCATGGAATATTATTCAGCCTGAAAAGGAAGATCAATTCGAATACATGTTCCAACACAGATGAAAGTTGAAGACATAATGCTAAATGAAATAAGCCAGCCACAAAAGGACAAATACTGTATTATACTTGCATGAGGTTTCTAGGGTAATCAAATTCGTAAAACAGAAAGTGACATGGTAGCTGCCAGGGGACTGGAGAAAGGGGAAAAGGGGGACTAAGTGTTTAATAAGCTAAGAGTTTCAGCTGAGGAAGATGAAAAATTCTGAAGATCGATAGTGGCCCAACAATGTGAATGTATTTATTGCACACAACTGTGTATGTTTAAAAAGATTAAAATCATATATGTACTTTTTTACAACAGTGAACTCTACATGACTTTACAGGATAAATTGACCTCCCCAAAAAACTTTTGTTTGTGGCTTTATGGTAATAATCAGCGTAAACTATTCAGCAGACAAACATTTTGATTTTTCCATGAAGAAACACTACATGAATGTATAATGTGAGAATGATTGTCCTATGAAGCCTCCAATGACATCATGTGTCATTGTCATTTCCAGAAAAGGATTTAAATGAGCATCAGTATCTTTGTGAACCAAAGCAATTAAGATCTGTAGTGTTTTGTCTTTGCCTCAATATGTGATTAAAGCTAGAATTATTTTCTTTCAGCTGGTCACATTTCTGAGTCAAATGAAACTTTTTATGCAAGTTACTCTTCAACTTAAATCAGTCCCACTCAAAAGTATTCATTCTCAAGAATGCAAATTGAACATCACCTTAAACAGAATCACTAAGTTGGAAAAAATCAGAATGCATATTAAAATTTAAATGGCCAGCTCTTATTACAGATAACTTCCTTCGAAACTCCTGTGAATTGTTTCTTTATCTGCTAGAAAAAGATACCTGTTCTCACTGGTTAGCTCTGGGTTTTGCCTCATAGTGTTTTGTTTTGTTGATATTTCCATTGATGAAATACTGTAGGAATTAAGAATATAGTATCTAATATTCAATATACATTAATTATTTTTAATTTTAGTTTAAATAAAATAATGGCATGCTTTGTCTTTTAATAGTTGCTTCAGAATAAGAGAAGCTATGTCAAGGAATGATTGTCCCAAAAAGGTAACATTGACATGTGACACGGTGGAAAGTGCAGGGACTTGGAAATTGAGAATGCTGTGTTCTCTTTGTCATATATTAGCTGTGTGGTTTTGAGTGAGTTTGCCAGTATCACAGAGTGGCAATATATTTGATGAGTAAAGCAGAGAGGATTAGGATGAGAAAGTGTGAGTTTGATAGTAAGCCCTCCTTTTTTGCACTTAGTATAACATTTCAAATATAAAAACTTGATGAAGAATTTTTAAGTCCTTCCACCATCTTTTATCCGTAAGCAGAGGTGTGCAGTTGAAACCCACAAACCTGATCTATCCCCTCATAGTTTAAGGGCTACCACACATTTTTGACGTCAAATTTTCTAGACCAAAAGCTGTGTTGGAACATTTAGGAGAGATCACTTCTAGACACTTAAAGGTCCTGGCTCAGGAGAAAGGGCTCCTTGCAGAGTCCAGGAGACAGTGCCAACCTTCTCAGGGAGACTTTACTAGTCAGCACTAATATTCACTGGGATTTAATCAGAAATAGGACTAGGAAAGTAGTCCTAATGCCATCTTCAGGTGAAATATTACCAGAGGACCCAGGTTTAAATTTCTGTTTTAATAAAGAAAACCAGGGAGAATGGAAGAGAATAAGGTCAAAAGAATGTGTTGTCATTTTTTCCCAAAAGCGTTTATTTTCCTAAAAGTTACATTTTTCAGTATTACAAAGTAAATCATACAGTACAGAGAAAAAAAAAAAGTTTCTTCTCTAAAGCGTTATGGTCAACCTATGACACAGCTGTGCCTGACACTCCCTGCAAGTACACCCAACGAGGAAGCAATGTAAGTCAAGGTGAACACCCCTGTTCTGCTTCCTCTCAGAAGAGGAAGCTGTGTTCTACAGAGACACAGACGCTGAGTGGGATGGTGAGCCTGTCAGGACACAGACTTACCAGCAGCAACAGGGCAAACAGATTTTATAAAACAAAGCTTGGTGCGTTAACAAAAGTAGGCACACTTTTGCAGTTATTTGCTGTCTGTGCTGCCATTGGGAATTTTCCTTTCTTCAAGAATAAAAATTAAAGACACTAAATTTTCTTCCTTTGAGAATGCTCGGTTTTAGGTGATCTGTTTTCTGTCTGACGATTTTGTCTGATGAAGGAAAAAATACATTTTAGTGTACCCAAAATCAAGTGTCCTAAGGATAACATTATGATTTCACAAAGAAAATAAAAATGAACCAGTGTGGTAGTTTCGTGTGTTTTTTTTAAAGATTTTATTATTTTTTTTTTTTAGAGAGAGAAGAAGGGAAGGAAAAAGAGAGGGAGAGAAACATCAATGTGTGGTTGCCTCTCGCCAGTCCCCCATTGAGGACCTGGCCTGCAACCCAGGCATGTGCCTTGACTGGGAATCGAACCACAGATTCTTTGGTTCACAGACCAAGTTCAATCCACTGAGCCACACCAGCCAGGCTAGTTTTTGGTTTTTTTTAACTTACACAAGCAACCCTTGAGAAATATTACACTAATGGTTTGTGAAGTTTAGTTTGGATTCTATAACCTGAATGTGTAGAGCAGTTGACTTATCAAGTGGCTTTAGGAATCAGGATTTTAACCTTTTTGCTTTCTGATAATTTCTAATAAAGTTATTTCAGGTACCCTCTTCTGGGGAGCTCAGATATAAATACGAACCAATTGAACAAGGAACCGTGAAGACAACTATGCATACATTTCCCAAATGAAGAGCAGTGGCTGTTGGGTTTCTGGAAGTTAACTACTGTGTCCCAGCTTTTCCTGAATGGCCTTGCTGCGCTGGCCTCGGGCAATCACCGACTCCCACTTTCCCGGCCCGTTCTGAGGGTGTCCGCCTGAGGGATGTGATGTCTGCTCTTCGAAGATCACAGTACTTGGTAACATTCTGCCAACAAATCCATAACTTTTAAAGTGTTTGGTTCACTATTTTTCATCAAAAACAGTATATAGACATATATGTATATGTACATCATCTTACACATGTGTGTTCACATGTATTATATATACTTATATTTTCTTGATACACAGTGAATCTTTAGAAGCTATATTAGTAACCTAAGTATTATAGGTTATTAAAGGATTCTCAATAAAGAATAGCAAAACATTTCAGAGGCCTTGAAATTGCTTAGTTTTTATGGAATGTCATCATAGTAAATCCATGAAATTCTAGAAACTGAAGTGATAAATACTTGCCCAAGTGTATCATAAAGGCTAAATACAATTAAAAGACTAATGTAAAGCCTTTAGCAGACATATGTCATAGGCTTTCTAAAAATATATTTTATTAATCACACTATTACAGTTGTCCCAATTTTTCCCCCTTTGGCCTACCCTACCCATCCCATCCCCTCAACCCCACAGGCACTCCCCACACTGTTGTCCATGTCTGTGGGGCATTCACAGATATTCTTTGTCTGGTCATTCGCCCTTCTTTCCACCATCATCCCCTTTCTGCCACCCATCTGGTCACTTTCAGTCTGTTCCATGTTTCCATGTCTGTGTCATGAGCTTTTAATGGCAGAAGTGGTATTGTGTGCCAAAGAGCAAATGATTTTTTAAAAGTTTGCCATTGTAATATAATTTTAAAGAAAACCAGATAACACTATTTTGCACTTTTTAAATAAAATGTATTATAAAACATATTTTAAACATGATTTTAATAAAGACAAAAAATTAATTATTTAATAAAATAATTAGAAAGCAGCTTATCCTCCTGTTATAATAGTGTCAATGAAATAAAAATTATATATGAAGAAATATTGATATATATCTATATGTATGTTGTCTATGTACTTGTTTGTTTAGACATATATTTATATTTCAGGAGATAAATGTAACTTTTCACTCATATATTGTGAATAATGGCAGATAACTAATTTTTTTAATGATACTAAATCTTGACTTAATCATTGAAAGCAGTCATGAGACTATAACAAGAGAATAATCCTATGTGTATTATGAAGTGGAATACTTTGAATTGGCTATCATTACATTAAATATAAGGTTACATAATTTTCTGAAGACATTGTTTATAATAATCTATGTAAAGCATTAAAGTGTCAACAAATTTTCTTATTTAATCAGGCTGAACAACTGTAATGTGCTATACCATTTATAGACAAATAGCTCATTTGTCAGTTAATGAATGTATAATTTTCCTTTCAAAAAAAATGCACAGTGTGTGATTATTTATAAATTCATTTTCAGTGTGTTTTACTACTTGACCTAGGTTACACAAAGCATATTTTAAAATAGTGCTGTCTCAACTTTATATCTGTAGCCTCACAGAGACAAAGATAGACAAAATTAATTTCAAGGATGTGATAAAAGAAAGAAATCAAGATAATAATTCTTGATTGAATAATATTTAATAGTTTATTTTAAAAACTTTCTCAAAGGGGTATTTTGTTAATTTCTAAATGACTAAGTTATGAAATAAATTTTGAAAAATTAAGTAGAGTAAATTTAAGAAGAATATTTGTGATTGAAGATGAATAATACTCAAAATATTCCTGCCATATTTCTGCAAAAGCAGCCTGTATTATGAAAAAATGGTAAAATAATAAACTATTCAATAAATTTGAAGTGAAATGAGTGAGGCAGAAAAACTAAAGAACCATATTTCATTCATATATGGGATATTAAAGTGAAAAGAACAAAGGAACAAACAAGAAAAACAAACGAAAACTCACAGACACAGAACACAATA
Source organism: Phyllostomus discolor (assembly GCF_004126475.2). Lineage (NCBI taxonomy): Eukaryota > Metazoa > Chordata > Mammalia > Chiroptera > Phyllostomidae > Phyllostomus > Phyllostomus discolor. The sequence goes on along the minus strand of NC_040904.2, from coordinate 14,546,041 downwards.
TGGTAGTTACCACAAGAAAAAGGGGTGGGGATTGTTGAAGAGGAAAGGGGTCAAATATGCGGTGATGGAAGATTTGACTTTGGATGGTGAACACACAATGCAATACAGATCATGTATCATAGAAATATATACCTGAAACCTATATAATCTTATTAACCAATGGTACCCCAATAAATGAATACATAAATATCTAATCCAAACAAGCACACATTATGAATTTGCTCCCCCAATAAATCAAATCACAATTGATTAAATTAGGGTATTTTGACTGGTGTTTATCTGTGTGTCAGTGTATTTCAGAAGAATTAATATTAATATTAATGGTCACTCTAAATAGTCATGGGCATATAAAGTACACTATATGAAATAGAGTAGCCAAAGAACACATGCATGATCCATGGACATGGACAACGGTGTGGGGGTTTCCTGAAGGAGTGGGGAGACTGGGTGGAGGGGAGCAAAGAAGAAAAAATTGGGACAACTGTAATAACATAATCAATAAAATATAATTTTTTTAAAAAGTTCCTGTACTAGGTACTTTCTATAGGGTATCTCGTTAGAGCCAAAACAATTGTATAGTATATGGGAACACCTACTCTATTCAACTAACACCAACAAACTTGGATTCATATTAACAGCTAATTAAATTCATAAACACAATATACTTCATGTACAACCATATTTGCTTAAATTTGTAAAAGAATTTAGGACCCATGGGCATGGACAACTGGGTGAGGATTGACTGTGGGAGTCGACAGTGTGGTTAAGGCAAGGGAAAATGATGGGGGGAAAAATGAGACAACTGTAATGGAACAACAATAAAAGAAAAATATAGGACAGGCAATTGCACCTCAGAGTGAGATCTCAGGATTTAAGGCAGCACCCACATTTAAATGTCCCTGAAACTCAATACTTGGAATTTGTCCAAAATAAAAGTGAATGAGCATGAGTCATTTAGTTAAGAAGCCAGCTTTTCTGAGCTTTTCTAACTTTTCTATTTTTATAGTAACTTAGCTCCCTCACTGGTACCTGGACAACTCTTGTTTCCCTGCTCATCTCCAACTTAATGGAATATCTCAGTGACATACCAGTGCTTGCTTCTATCCCTCAAAATCAAATAAAATGTCCACATATCTAATGGAACTGAGACAGTCATTCATGCCCTTATCACCCCTCTCTGTTGTTATTAATGGATGTTGAAATGCCCATTCAATTCTCAGTCAAGCCTGCACTTTGTTGGTGGTAAAGCATATGATGAACCCACATGATGTTCTTTCAAGTTCGTTTGTGCACACTTAGCTTCAAAGTGCACGAATCCTGGTCTGATGAAATGCAGCCTGGAGGATGACATTAAGACGTAATGTCACAATGTGTTTCTACATTTAATGGAATTCTCAGCAGTGTCTTCTGTCTCAAGATAATGAAAACTCAAAGTAGAGTACTTGCCTATTCAAATCAGTATCCATTCAAAGTCAACAGGAACTACTTTAAAAGCTCCTATGTAATTCAGTGTTGTTTCTGTTTTTGTTTTGGTAGGGATCTGTCCCTTATTCTTGAATACCTTTGTGCAATGCATCTTTAGATGACTTATTTCCTATTATAGTTCTGTAAACTTTTCAAAACCAAAAAAAAGGGTTAGTGAACAACAATGAATATGTCACTTTTCTTTGTAAAGATGCATAACTTCGAATCTCAAGAACCAATCACAGCACCTTTCCATGTAGCTAAACCCAGAAACAGTTTTGTTTGTTTATCTTTTTCTAGATAAAACACAATTTTTTTTAGCAGGCTTATGGCACACTTCAACTCTTCCTTGGAATCCTCATGGGGATGCTCATGATTTCATTTTCCATAAAAAGGTACCCTACCTTTTGATAAGGTAGGGCTCATATGCCTGACAATACAATGAAACCAGAAACGTCCAAACATTGCATTAAGAATAAGAACCCAATTCTTCCTGTAATGTTAGCTACATTGTCAGTTCTGTCCAATGTGTAGACTTATTCTTGCCTACTTGACTTTATCATCTACAGAGTGCATGCCAGAAAAACAAACCTCAGAAATCTCAATTTATGAGCTTCCTTCATTAAAGAAGGTGACATTGTCACTGTAAAGGAACCAGGTGGAGGTCAGTCTGTCCCACCAGGGTCTGGGATTTATAGATTATTGACTCAGTGCAAGAAACATTTTGAGTCCAGGTGATTTTGAGAGTACATTTATTAAAACTTGAGTCAGCGAGACAAAGAAAGAGCTTAGGATACTAGTGTTGTCAATGGAAATCAGGTTGTCCCATGGGATCACAAAGAAAGCATTTCAGGGACTCATATGGGAGGTGTGGTCTCGTAGTAAGGTTTATTGAGGTGGAAATCTGCCCTTGGGTTTCCAATGCCCCATGTCTATTCTTCCTGCCATGGCAAATCAGGGCCAGAATCAAGCCGTGGTCCAGAGATCCTGTGCCATGTCAGTACTAGTTCAGTCCGGTCTTTCATATTATCTGCCTAGATTAGGTTGTGTTCCCAGCTATTCTGCTATTTCCAGGCTCCCACCTGGACCTGTGTTTCAAGTCTGCTAGGGCCAGACTTGGTTATGGAGAGAATGGTTATGGAGAGAATGTATAAGTGCATGGAGTGAGTGAATGTCACCAAGAGAGCTTCTTTGTTCCTCTGGAGTTATAACTTTATCAAAATAACCAATCAACTCCTCAAGCTTCTGTGGGCTTTTGAAGGATCCATGCCCCCTAGTTATATTGACAGGCCTCTATGGTCAAGCATCTCCCCCTAAACGCCCCCAACAATTTTCTACAGGAGTGTGGACAGTACTCCTGGGAAGATTTCCTGTGTTTCTAAGATTAAGAACCCTCAGCACCAGTCCCCTGGAGTGTGTAAATGATTCTGTAAATGCTATAGCTTCTTAGCTCAGTGAGCAGGCTTATGCTCCCCAGCTATTAAGCTCAATGACTAATTCCCTATGCTCTCTTCTTGTTAATAACTAGTTAACTACCTATGGTTACAGAAAGGCAATATCATAGCAACAGGCAGTGAGCTAAGGAGGGGCTGCTCCACCAGGACAGTGAGAGGAAAGGACAGGCTTAGGACAAAAGAAGCAAATCACAACATGTATGAACCAAGGCAGGACTACTAGAAGTCAGAGAATTTAGGCAAGAGGAGGGCCCTTTTGGAGAAAGTAAGGAGGAGGTGTGGGCATTCTCAAGGTTTAGCACAGCACTGTTGTCCTTTGTCCTGAAGTGTTTATCTGTTTCCTGCAGGTGGGAATTGTAGGATGGGTCTCAATCAGAATATTAATCAGCTTTCCAGGTGTGTCGTTTAATATGCTGGTGCATCCAAATGAGCATATAGTGGGGTTTGGAATCATTTTCTGTCCAGCTTTACCTCTATCTTAGATTTGTCTGACTCTAATTGAATTTTTGTTATTTATTCTGCTGACTTCATCCATCCTTGGGATTGTCTGACACTAATGGCACTCATTGGTTCTCTGCTATCTGTCTCCCTGACTAGGGTGATTTAAGCTACCTGCTCTCTGGTTGGAGAGGAGAGATCTAAACCATCTGCTCCTAAGTGTCTTTGGTTAGGAAGGATCTGGTCTTGTGATTTATTAGCTGGCTGCTAATTCTGGGCTGTTTGTTTAACTATTTGTCTCAGTTTCTCCATTGCGTTTGCCAGGGAATTTTCCTAGCTTCTTACTAACCTGCATCAGCATGCTTTGCTTTACTGGTGGAGAAAATTGTCCAGTTTTAGATAATTAAGCAATAAGATATCAGTTCTCCTGAGGATTTTTCTTGTAAGTCCCAAATAGACCTGATCGTGGTCATGATGTTTTCCACTGGAGCCACAGGTAATGACTTACTCCTACATACACCATTTTCATTTTATCACTGAACTCTGCTACATTGCTATGCCCCCTATGGAATATTGCACTGATGTGATATAATTGAAATTTTGGTCCAAGGCTGGCTACATAACTGGTAAGGTCCAGTTCAAAATGAAAACGTAAGGCCCCTTGATCAATTGTATTAAAAATTTCATGACAGGATGTAATAATTTGGTAACACTGTGGACATTTTTATTTCTCTAAAGATCACTGAAAAATGAAATGTCAAATTAAGTTAGGGCAATGTTACTCCTTATACTTGCATTGCAAAATATAAGTGAATAAACAAAGCACAACGAAAATAAGAAATTAAAAAACTGAGTTCAAGAATAATCCATAAGAATTTTCAGCTAAAGGAAACACATGATTCTTAAGCACAGAAGTACCCCCAAATTTCTAACTTTTACCCACAATACCGAAACAGCATAATGCATACCCATAAAATTAAAACAAAGAATAGAGCTGCACTGACTCAAGAGAGGATATTTTCCTAGCCAATAAGCTTGCCAGTGCTTATTGAAATAAAGTGATTGTTACAACAGATGGGCACTTCATAAGTTCGTGCTTTACATTACAATACATGTAGATTTTATGTATTTCTATTCTCTAAAACACACTTTGAAACATTGCATTAACTCTGATTTTAAAATCAGAAAACAGAGCAATGCATAAACTCTAAAACAGTAATTGTATGCATATATCCAAGGTAAAATTCCACTTTTGTCATTATTGGTAATATTAAAAATGACTAATAACTTTTTCAGTCAGTAAAAGTGTTTCTTTACCTAGTTGCAGGAAGAGAGAGAGAGAATATGTGTTGTGTGTATGTATATCTTACTGTTCGAAATGCATTACTTAGGTTTCTTATAACTTTGCATCGTTTCCATATAAATAGCATTTCCTTGTTGGTGATTTCAGATTGCTGCAGACAAATGGTGTCCTTTCTTAAATTATTATATAACACACAGAACTTAGTTATAGCTGTTTTAATATAAACTAGTTCTCATTCTTTCTTTCTGACCATCTTTAATTTTAAGAAAGATATACATTAATATGTAAGATTTTGTGTTTTACATTCCTATTGCATTTACATATGTTGTTCTGCAAAACAATTACAATTAATATTATGTATTTTCTCTGAATCTTCCATTTAGATTCTACTTCAAAGACCTTATGAAAGTATATTCTTTCAAGACTTTTCCTTTTTATGAGATCAGCTGAAAATAACAACAAACCAATGTCAGATCCTTCCTTTGAAGATTAGAAATATTTTTTGCCACTTTATTGGTCATAATTCTTGTTTTATTTTCTATTTACGTACAGGAAGAGACTCACATATGAGAGTCCTTATTTTCCTTGGAGATGAGTGCTAACCATACTTCAGACAATGTCTTGGCAGTCAATAGTTAGCTTACAAATGGTCTGTTTCTGAGTGTGAGAGATAACAGAAATCCCACTGAGACCACTACGCTGTCGGCCAAGGTTATCTGCTTACAGCAAAGGAGACAGGAAAAGACATGAAAGCAGTACATTTTTTTAAAAGTCACACAGCTAAATAGATCACTTTTATAATGTTATATATTTCCAAAGGAATTTTTGCCATAATAATGATCTATTATAAATATAGTGATGTGTACACATTAAATGTATGTATACATGTACACATATTAAAATTTTTTGCCCTAATTTCATTCTTCCCATCGCCAAAACTCAAAAAATTATCAATTATAAAAGTTTCGTGCATATTTTTACCAACTGTATATAACAGGACTAGGTACATAGACAAGACCAAGGGACAGTTTTAAGACAGAGATTCAGTGCCTGTAGGGTTTTGGTCCTGACTAATTAGGTTGTTACGAAGATTTCATGACTAGCACAGGTGAACTCCTGAATGTAGTAAACATTATGGAGGTGTTTGATTTATAAAAACCTCACTAATTAATTAATTAATTGTCACAAATGAGGTACTTAATGTACAATGTTAGAAAAATAGACATGTGTAGCTCAGTTGGTTGGAGCATCGTACCATACACCAAATATGGTAGGTTTGATTCCTGTTTGAGGCTCATACCTAGGTTGTGAGTCCCATCCCCAGTCTGGGCTCCCTCTTCCCCTTCCTCCCTCTTGAAAATAAAATTTAAAAATGTATCCTTTGGAGAGGATTTTAAAAAGAAAGAAAAAAGCAGTCTGGAGTCTGGTGTCCTAAGTCAGATTTTAGATCCCACACTTCCCGGCTATGTAATCTTGGACTACGTACTTATTCTTCCCTGTGGTTCACTTTTGTTCCTTCTCTTTTCTGTTTTGCATTTTTATTGTTGTTCAGTTACAGTTGCCCTGCGTATTTCCCCATTGCTCTCCTCTGCCTCGTCCCACCCCCATACCCAGAGTCAATCCCCCCATTGCCCTTGCCCATGAGTCCTCTATTGGTGTTCCTTAGCTTGTCCCTTCCCTTTCTTTCCCCCTTATCCCTCTCCCTCCTCCCCTCTGGTCACTGTCTATTTGTTTTATATTTCCAAGTCTCTGCTACTATTTTGCTCATTGGTTTGTTTTGTTGATGAGGTTCCATTTATTGGTGAAATAATATGGTATTTGTCTTTCACCACCTGGTTTATTTCACTTAGCATAATACTCTCCAGTTTCATCCATGCTGTTGTGAAAGTACAGTCCCTGATGGGGACAGCCTAGGAAACAGTATTTGTGAAAGTGTGACAACTACCAGAACTGACAGCAGTTAACACAGTAAAATGCAAATAGGGGATGACACGCAAATAAAAATAAGGGAGAAGAAAGATTAGGAAGAGAAAGACATGCTTGTGGTTGCCCAGGTAATACAGCTGGATTTATTTTCAGGATGAAAGAAAACAGTTAATCCAGATCAGCAGAGAATTTAGGGTAAGATAAGACAATAGAGAAAGTTAGAGTTTAAATTGAAGTTGTTAATCAGTCTCATTGTTGAGAGTCCCCTAGTATTTAAGATAGTAGAATTGAACAGATCAAACTCCAGAAAAAGAATTAAGCAATGAGAACATAGCCAACCTATCAGACGCAGAGTTCAAAACACTGGTAATCAGGATGCTCAGAAAAGTGATTGAGTACAGCTGCAAAATAAAGGAAGAAGTGAAAGTTATACTAAATAAAATAAAGAAAAATATACAGGGAAGCAACAGTGACAGGAAGGAAGCTGGAGCTCATGCAAATGATTTGGAACAGAAGGAAGAAATAAGTATTCAACCAGAACAAAAAGAAAAAAATAGAGGCTTAGAAACCTCTGGAACAACTTTAAATGTATCAACATCTGAATCATAGGGGGACCAGAAGGAGAAGAGGAAGAGAAAGAAATGGAAAACTTATTAGAAAAAAAAACAATGAAAGAAAATTTTCCAATTTTGATGAAAGAAATAGACATACAAATCTGGAAAGCTCAAAGAATCCCAAACAAGTTTGACCCAAAGAGGGCTACACCAAGACACAGCATAATTAAAATACTAAAGGTTGAAGATACAGAGAATCTCAAAAAAGCAAGAGAAAAGAAGAGAGTTACCCAAAAAGGAGGTCCCATAAGACTGCCAGCTGATTTCTCAGAAGAAATCCTTCAGGCTAGAAGGGACTGGCAAGAAGTGTTCAAAGTGATGAAAGGCAAGGACCTACATCCAACATGACTCTATCCAGCAAAGCTATCATTTGGAATGGAAGGGCAGATAAAGTGCTTCCCAGACAAGATAAAGCTAAAGGAGTTCATCATCACCAAGCCCTTATTATATGAAATGTTAAAGGGTCTTATCTAAGAAAAAGAAGGTGGTCAAAACTATGAAGAATAAAATGACAACAAACTCACAACTATCAACAATTGAACCTAAAAAAATTATAATAAAAAAACCCAACAACTAAACAAACAACTAGAACAGGAGCAGAATCACAGAAATAGAGATCATGTGGAGGATTATCAGCAGGGAGGAGGAAGGGAGAGAATGTGGGAAAAGTTGCTGGGAATAAGAAGCATAAATGGTAGGCACAAAATAAGCAGGGGTAGGTTAAGAATAGTATAGGAAATGCAGAAGCCAAAGAACTTACATGTATGACACATGGGCATGAACTAAGGGGGGATTGCTTGAGGGAATGGGGGTCCTGGGTGGAGGTGGACAAAAGGGGAAAATGGGACAACTGTAATAGCATTTTCAACAAAATATACTTTAAAAAAGCATTCCATACAGGAACTTGAACTGTATTTTAAACTGTTGAAAGAACACATTTTTCCCATTTTGTTTTCTGAAATGCCTACTGAGATCCTGTTAAATGTGTGTCTGATTAAGCAACACTAAAACTAAAATCAAGAAAAACCTTCACTAGCTAATATTTTGTTGGCTAAGCAAAGTCATTTACTGTCTATCTTTCTAATTTAGTTTTCACCAAGTTTATTTTTGTTTCTTTTGGTCTTAATTATGCTTCCAATCCCTCCACTTTTATTTACATTTATATTTGAAATCAATGTTGTACATCATTTAAAATTATACATTTTAAAACATCTGGTTTAATTATGCTTTCTCTCTTATTACCATCTTTGCTGCAGCTGTTTCCTACATTGACTACTACCAAAACTTTATTTTGCCTCATTTTTCAATTTTGTTTTCTTCCTTTATGCAAGAAGATATTTTTCCACACTAGAACAACCATTTTCTTCATTATTTTTCTGATAGCTGATTATGCGTTCTGTAAGGAAGAAACAGTGTTGGCACGAGACATAACTAAAACCAACAGGGACCAAACTCCACAGGGAGCTTAGCTTGCTCTGTTGGAAAGCTGCTGTACTTGGCCATGGCTTCCATCCTGCATGATACATACACCATCAGCAGGACGTTGGAAGCAGAGGGCTCAAAACTGTGGGTATAAAAGATTGAGGCAATTTTCTTTGCATCTGACACTACACAGTAACCCTCACTAAGACTTATAACAACATCAGAAATACTTGTCAAACAGATTACCGAGAGGTTTCCATCTTTAGAGGTATAATTTTCTAATTTGCTGAGCCATCAGCCTAGCTAAACAAAAGGTTAAGAATTGGGTATCATCTCTTCGAGCTCAGGTAGGGCACATTGTTTAAATATTCTCAGTATAAATTTGAGTTCCAGGGCCAGGATCAATAATACTGTATTATTACTTAAGTGAGGCACTTAACATTACTACTCCCATATTTGTACATTCATTTCAGAAACACCAACAATGACAAAAATTGCAATACTGCAATAATTGGTGCTTAATAGCTCTAGAGAAGTTTAAAGTAAATTTCATGTATTATACCAGCTGATCTCCATGACCATGCTAACTTATTTTATTCTCCACAAAGTAGATGAGAAAGGCAACATTCAGAAAGCGTCATGGACCTGCCCAAAGTCACAGATATATTTAGAAGCGGAAGTGGAACTGGAACCCCAGCCTGCTGCCTTCGGTTTTAAGTTTCTTCCATCCTACATGGGCGTAATCAAATGTCGCCAGTCTAAGGGTCAGGACATTGAGGTTCCAACTCCAGCTCTACCATTTATAAGATAGTTGGCTGCTGGAGAGTTATTTTGTGTTTCTGGGACCACATCCAAGCATTTTGATGTAAAGTAAAGAATCCAGAGTCTGAAACATTCCATTTTCACATATATATATGATATATATATCACGTATATACATATATCATATATATGAATGTGTGTGCATGTACACACACATATACCTATATACACATAGGTACATGCATGTATACATATGTATACATACATATTGCACATAAATAAATTTTTAATGGAAAATAAAAATACTAATATGCTGCAAAAATACACAGGGCTGTGGAGATCATATTCTTATAATATTTGTGATAAAATTACAAATACAATAATTGCTAGTAGAGAAAATTCCAAAATGTATTTATTTTATTTTACCTGCCATATAAATAAATGGACCAAACCCTATTTATTTTAAAATAGGCTTAACTTTAAGAAGAGTGAAATGTTTAAGTAGAGATATCAAAACTTTCAAATTTTAGTTGTATTATTTTATTCAATTCTTTTAAACCAAGCAAGCACATGTAAAACCTTTAATAATAGAGATTTCAGGAAGAGAGTTTCCAAGTGCATTTTTAATTCAGATTATTTTGGTTAAGGTAATTGTTTCTTAATATTTAATGCTTGGTTTTCCATTGTCCTTTTGCTCTTCAAGAGTTTTTACATGTAAATTCAACAATCTGAAGAGAAGAGATCCTAGTGAAATACATTTTTAATTGTCAGTTTATAAATGACAGGCATGATTAAAAAATGTTCTTGTACTTTTTAAAAGTATAATTGGACAATTTGTATAAAATTAGAAAACTTATACTTGAAAGAACACACCTATTCACTTGTCTTTACAAATATAGAAATCTATTTAGAATGACAGATCACTTTGTTCTGGATTGTCTTTAATCCTATAGAAACATTTTTGAGGTTTGCATTAATGGATTCTGAATATAAATAATTTCTCTTGTAAAAAAGAAAAAGTATACAAGAAATGTCCAAATGAAACTAGAAAACGATCATATGAATACCTACACTAATTGCTGAGCCAATTCTTTGCTAAGAAAACACAATGACAAAATAAACTATCGTTTTAAAAATTCTTTTGAAAACATTACAATATATATATTATAACAAGGAGGATAAATGTAAGAGGTAATCAGAGAGCTTTTTTTAATTGGGCAGAATTTCAGTGAGCTAAATACACACTCTACTTTTAAATGAATTATAGTAATGCTGAACATTTTAACCCTCTTGAGATATGTAAGCACTGAGAAACCATGATAATGAATCTCATTAAAATATTTAGAGCAAGGTTAAAACTATAATTTATAAAAGCATGCAATTGCATATTATGAATTTGTGATTCTAAAGTAGAAAAGTGCTGGATATGTATAGCTAAACTCCAGGTTCTCATATAGTTGCTTCATGTGATTTATAAAGTTGTTCATGTTTTGGACAAGGGGATTTTTCAGTGGTTCTGTTCTTTTTAGTTCCTCTGATTGCAAGTAGAATTCAAGGAAGGGGGTGCTTGACTAAGGGCATTTTTAATTAGCAGGGAATTGTCATATTGATGGCTTATTTTTTTTTACTTCCACCCAACACAGCACCCAGTATTATGCAACTACAGGGCTCTCCTATAGTCTCCAGCACATTAACATTGGTTATTATTCACTTTTACGTTTCAGAAACAGGTGTAATATGTTGGAGGAAATGTACTAACTAGTCAGAAACAAATGTGTTACTACAACCTAAGCTCCAATCACTCTAAAATAGGTTTGGAGGTATATTAGTTGCAATATCACTTTTTTCCCATTTCTCTAATTTATTATACTAAAACTGCCCCCTTTATTTAACACAATGCTCATAAGTTATATTCTAAACACAGGAAATAAAATGTTTATTTTTTCAATAGTAAGTGCAAATTAATGCAGAGAGATTTTAGGCAGGCCCAAAGCCTGGACCTACTAGGCATTTGTTATACCTGAAAAATTGACCTTGATGGATTAACCTTCAGTTTAATCATTTTGCACAGAGAAATGCCCACAAGCCCTAGACCTGCCAGTATTTTTGGTCACATGCACCTTCATGAAGAAAATTCCTCCATTAGTCTGGAGAGTGCCAATGAATTTCCTAACCAAGTGTGTGGGAAGATATATCTTTTAGAATATTATTTTTCATAAAAAAGTGTCCCAAAAAAGAAGTACTTTGTTAATTACACATTAGTTCAATATTCATTTCTTCTTACAGCTTCATAGCAACATAAAATAACATTACTGCTTTGAGTATCCGCATAGAACTTTTCCTCATCCTTTGTTTTTATGATGAGACTTGAACACAGCTGCATTTTGGAAAATGGCTCATTCACTTTTTGGAAACAAAATAGCTTTTTATTTTAATCCTAATATTTGACTCTACAATAGTAAAGCATCAACTCAGCGGAAAATGAAAAATACAACACTTAGACAAAGATAGCCATGTGGTGGTAGCCAGAGGGAAAGGGGATCGAGAGGAGGGTGGCGGGGACAAAGAGGCCGGGGAGTGAAAAGGAAGAGACTGCTTAGAACGATGGGCACAAGATGCAGTGTGTGAATTGTTTTACTGTGTTGTACACTTGAAAACTGTGTGGTTCTGTGAACCAATGTCACCCCAATAACTTCTATTTATGAATAGTAAATAAGTTGTACGATGTTTTGATAGGATTGTATATTTTTAACTCATTTAAGTATCCCCATGGGGACATTAGGAGGAGGTCAGAGAACGTGTGTGTGGGGGTGGGGGACTTTTAACCGATGTGTCTCAGCCTTTCAACACATGCTGCTGGAGTGTATTCAGTCTGCCCAGTGCACATCCCACAAAACTGAGTATTTGCAGATAGAATAACAATCCATTCTTCTCATATATTTTCCATTGTGGGGTAAACGACCTTAAGTCAAGGTTATTTTTCAGGCAGAAATATATCACTTTCTCAGAAAATCAGGCATGTCAGTTGTTACTACTCTTATTCACACCTAATATTAATGTCATTCAATGTGAAATAGCACTACAACACTGGGAGCATATGGTGTTGATATAAATAAAAATATATTCTCAAGTTATGCTTAGAATTATGAAATAGTACAGTGAAGCATTTCCAAGTGCATAAGCATAAGCTTCCAAATTAAGGTTTTAAACACAACAACAACAACAAAAAACCACAGAATACACACAGAATATGCTCAAATTATGGAAAAGGAAGAAAATAATAATGAGAACAGAAATTAATGAAACAGAAAAAGCATTTCAGTAGCAATAATTGCCCTGCTGAAATTGATTTCTTGAAAACAAATAAGAAATTAGATAAGCCTCTTATTACTAATAAATAAAATGCATGATTAGAACAAAAAGGAGATAAATCAACTGCTACAGCATTAACTATTAAAATATGAATTCGATTAATAGTTTTATGCCAATAATATTAGAAATTCAGGTAAACTGATTATTACTAGACAAAATCTATAAAAACTGAATAAATTTTATATTCAAAAGATATTGAATACCTGAATAGTACTAAAACATTTTTTAAAAATTACTAATTAATTTTTTCTTGAAATAACACTAAGTCTAGAGGATTTTAGTTTCACAAAATATCAATAATTATTGATATTAATTGTAAGCTTATAAAACTGCTTTAGATAATAGAAAAAATGTTTAATATCAAACATTACACAAATATAACCTTGATAAAAACAAAAGAAGTGGAAAAAAGAATACATTTATACATTTATTTCACTCATAAAAATTGATTCAAGAACCTTAATCTAAAGATTAATAAATTGAGTTCAGTATGCATCAAAAAATGTTAATACACAATTGGTCCATTTAAGTAAATATCATGAGTGTAAGAATAATTTAATATTAATTGATTAATGTGATTTCCTATAAAAAGATATTATTAGAGAAAAGTAGCATATAAACCAATATATAAAATTTGATAATATGTAATAACACATCACTATTGGTCCACTAAGAGAAATTTGAATAAAAGTTTAAAGCAGAGCCATACTAACTGGTAGAAACTACAACATTTATTAAAGACATTTATAATACCTAAATAAATGCAGAGAAAGAGGTATTACTTACTCTTGTAAATAGAAGATTTAGTAGAAAGATTTGTTTCCTAAATGACCATCAAGATCAATACCATTTTCTTTGTGCACAAATAAAAGGAAATACAACAAATGTAGAAGAAAATGGCCAAGACTAACTGAGACTACTCAAAAATAATAATGTAGTCACCGTTTCTCTAACAGATATTAAGATAGATGACAAAATTTAGTAATTAAGATTCTTTTGTGTTTGTGTAGGTATAGACAAGTGAATTCCATGTCATATTAAAGAACGTATGAGAGATTCAGTTTATTTTAGAAGAGGTATTTCAGATAATTCTAAAATGTTCATTAATGAAGTGACACTGGCATGATATTAACAATTGGCTAATGCTATAATTTGGAAGTGATATTATTCACTGTAGAGAAAAACAGTATGAAAACAATAAGTACTTTTGGAACAATAAGTTCTCCATGTGAAAGAAACTGAAACCAGATACCTGGTTCACAGCACGTACAAAACTCGATTTAACTTGCATAAAGAATTAAAAAGACAAAACTATAAAATTTTTGAAACATAATAGAAAAGGATGCTTTAGTATTCTGCATGTGGAAAGACTGCAAACAAGGAAATAAATGCAAACTATAATGAAAAGATTTATAACATGGACTACATTAAATTTCTAAGAAGCATACATTAAAGAGAAAAGTTCCATATGGATAATTCTATATCCAACACAAAAATGTAATCAGAATATAAAGTTCTCTCAATCAGAAGTATACAAAACAATCAGATAGTAAAATGGTTAAAAGATATGTTGAGACATTTCATAGAAGTGAATCATAGTTTGTCCATAAGCATGTCAAAATATAGTCTAATTTATTAAAACCAGGAAAAAATAACTGAGGCCCAAAGAAATGCAGTTTAATATTTTTAAAATTGACAACAATTAAATTTAAAAATATTAATAGCAAATGTTGCTAAGGATTGCAGAAAGTGGTAAAAATGTTATTGGTATTATCAGCTTGGATTTTTTAACAACATCCAGAGAGTTGAACACACATGTTAGACATTAAACATGAGGAAATTGGGAAGACCACATGAGGAGTGACAAAGGAACTATTTTCTAACCTAAATGGTGGGGACATAGACCTCTATTTTTCCTTTACTCTTTAATCTAGATAGACCATGAAAATAAATATGTTAATACTTTTATTTTCTCGAATAAAAATTAATAAAAGAATATGCTCAGCCCTGGCTGGTGTGGCTCAGTGGATTGAGTGCAAACTGGGAACCAAAGGGTCACTGGTTCGATTCCCAATCAGAGCACATGCCTGGGTTGCGGGCCAGGCCCCCAGTAGGGAATGCGTGAGAGGCAGCCACACATTGATATTTCTCTCCCTCTCTTTCTCCTTCCCTCCCCCTCTCTTTCTCCTTTCCTCCCCCTCTCTCTAAAAAATAAATAACTAAAATCTTAAAATAAAAGAATATGTGCAGAAGTATTGCTAAGTTAATGGTGGTGTTGCTAACATGCAGCACATTTCCAGTAGTGCATGTATGTATTTAAGTAATGCATTTATCTTATTTTATTGCACTAGATTATAAGAAGAGACCTCAAAAACGTTAAATATCATTTAAACATTCAAATTATTTCCAGTCATGCTCATAGATCACAGAGTGTAATTCACTGTACATGCATAATGAGCCAATAGTCTTTTGCCATTCTTTATAAAAACTCATATGACAAGGCCACACATCCGCAGTAATTTAATGAGGTGATACAGAATTTAAACGAACCAAAAATAAAGCATTAAAAGACCCATTGCATCTAAATTATCACAAAGATGTTAATCTTTTTTTAAAATTTTTATAACTGTCAACTTTTTAATAGATCTCTAAATGTATGATTGTCTTTCTACACTAATCAGGAGACAACTTTAAAATACAAAAGAGGGAAAAAACCATGAAGTACAAACCAACACTAGTAAAAATATACCCAGTATTAAATCCACACAACATTATGTTACAGGTCAGTCATTATTTCCATTGTGCAGATCAGAAAATTATGGCATATAGAGAAGGTGAACATATTGCTTATGATCATAACCACTAAGCAATGAAACTGGGATAAAACCCATATCCGTTGCGTAAATCACTATTTGCAACACACTAACAGGCATAGAGAAGGGTTCAAGACCAAGTCTATGCTGAAAACACCCTCCAAGACAACGCAGTATCCTAGCTTATAATCACCAGGGGCAAGAAGAAACCCAGATCTAAACAGATCTTAACCCAGGTCACAAAGTCTAGGTTCTTTGCCATCCTTAAATAAAAGTCAATAAAGGATCTAAAGATGTATGATGTAAAACAGTTAATTTCTGTATCAATGTTAAACATACCTCTCTTAGGCCCCATTCAATTTGCCTATCATCGTTGAATCTTCTGTTTAAATCCAATTTTTTTGCTTTCTCACCATCTATGTGGATGTGGTGCTAGAAACACCTCTTTGCATTTCATGTTCATGTGTCATGGGACTTACCCTTTATTTTTCCATTGCTCCGGTCTCCAGGCACAGGGGCAGCACAACCCGCTGTTGTTTGGAAGCTTATTACTAAAGAGGAAACTCCAGGCAGAAACTGTTTCTTCTGAAAGAAGGGACAGTGCTATTGTGGTAATATATGCACTTCTCTTTTCTTCGTGCTGTGTTTGAGCAACTTCGCTTTCTATACAAACTTTTGGAAAACATTTTTTAAAAACTTCTGGGACTTTCTGGAAGTTCTTTCTGCGTGTAGCTTTCCCTATCGTGTACACACATACCGCACATAATACCAAAACTCCTCTTCTCCATGCTTTTTAAAACCTTTGATATCATAGACAGGGACATCTGAAAACTCCTTGCATGAATATGTTGAAGAATAACATTGTATTAAGATTGTTGCAGATACTGATTTCTTACCCAATAAACATTTATGACATTCTCCTTCCTAATAGATCCGAATCTGTTGCAGATAAATAGCTGTTTCTTCTCTTTCCATTATGCTTCAGGAGAAGCTGAATCCAGTGGCATAATTTATCTTGGGGTAATCTCCAATATCTTGTCAGAGATTGGTGAAGGGGGGAAGTAGGATCATACTATCGTGATTGGTAGCAGTGGACTCAGAAACTTCAGGAAAAGTGTTTTTACTTTCAGGAGAGACTACAAAAAGTCATAAGATTGTCATTTTCCTAAGGATGTGCCTGCACCTGGGACTATGAAAAACTGGAATGATTATATCTATTTCACTACCAGCAGGAGAATGAACTAACAGAAGAGAAGAAGGTTACAAAGAGCCAAGTCCTTAAAGACGCTTTAAACTGCTGAAAGAACCACACCTGAAAATGGCCCCACTCTAGTCTTCCTTCAAGTAGGTGCATGTATTTTATTATTCACAAAGTCCACTTGATACAACATTCCTGTTACTTGCAGGCATGGTATATCCTGAAACTCGCCTATTTTCTTGTGTCTCTCAAACCAACCAACCAGTGGCATTCATTGCTTCAGGGAGAATAGCATATTTCTAAATAACTTATTTTTATATTTAGTGGAGATAATAGTCCTAAAGAGATGGAATTTTATTATGAAAGCTAGGCTGTTTTGGAGATTAAATTTAGCACAATAATGCCAAGAGCCTAAAAGACTCACAAGCTAGAGTATATACCATAAACCACAGAGTGGAAAGCAATGGAGAATGATGTGAAATCTAGGTTTCTCCCACTGAGGAAAGAGATACACACTCGAATGGCTGGAGAGGGGTAGAGATCTGGCAGAAAAGAAGTAATTTACAAAACCCGAGTCCTTAATAAGGGGGATCAAGACCCAACTCCAGACTAAAGCCCTAGAATAAATTGGAGATGTTAAAGAACAGAACGTATTGTGCTCACAACCGAAAGTCCAGCAGGACGTTAACTTACGGGCAGAGAAACCCCTAAGAAAGAAGAAACTCACAGCCTTTGACTTACACTGCCAAGGGTGAGAGGAGGGTCATACTTTCGGTCATGATGAAGCAACAGGTCAAGTTTCTAGAAAATATGTAGGGCACAAATTATTTTCCTTCCAACCCCTAAACATCTTGTCATTTTGATTATAAAAAATTATAGATATATAGTTATGTGGTAAAACAAAAGTCTTCTACTTACAATTTTTTAACTTTAGAATGGTGTGAAAGTGATACATATTTAGTAGAAACTCTTCTTCCAATTTGAATTTTTATGTTATCCTAGTCTAGTGCCATGCAATACAATGCTTTCTCATGATGCTAGACAGGGTCGGTGAGATGACTTTGCCCAACTGTAAGCTAATGTAAGTGCTCCGAGCATGATTAAGACAGGCTAGGCTAAGTGTGATGTTTGGTGGGTTGGTGGGTTGGGTGTATTAAGTGAATTTTCGACTTACAATATTTTTAACTTAAAATGGGTTTATCACAATATAACTCCACTGTAAGTTAAGGAGCATCTGTACATATATTTGGTTATTACTGTAATAATTTTTTGTTTTGACGTCAAGGCTATAATAACAAAGATAACTTGACTTATTTGAGTATAATTGTGAGAAGCACATTATACAGATATTTTCTCTCGGCTTTAAAACATCCTTGAAAGGTAGCTCTTATCATCCTTGTGTTCCCTGTGAGAATCCAGACCAAAATCTAGATTCAAAAATTTGCTCAACGACAAAAAAGAAGGAATTAGTTAAATTCGAACATGGAAAATGTACTTTTGTTTTCAAAAGCCTAAGTTGTATCTCAACATATCACACGCCTCCCATTGCCTCAATATCAGATGTAGCTATAATCATATATGGTTGTCCGAACTATGTTAAATTACTTACTTCACAAGAATTGTTGCCATCTGGAGCATTTACATAAAATAGAAAAAAACAAAATGGTTGCACAAGGAAATTACAATAACTTTGAATTAATGTGCAGATTCCGTGCCATGCTTTGGATGACCATGTAAAATAAGTCTGACGTCACCAACCAGAAATTGGGAAATAGAACGATGAGATGTAATTTTCACAGGAAATTACATTCTTAAAATAATCACCCAGTGCTTTTTCCCCTCTCATGAAAATATATTTAATTCTAACAGAAGAAAAGCAAATCATGAATGCTACAATATTTCTTGAGGAATGAGTAATTTTTTGTGATACAGACATGCTCTTGAATTTCATTTAGATCAAGTATATATATGTGTGTGTATATACATATACATATATACACACATATACTTGTGTATATAAATATGCATGTATACACACATGCATTATATATTATGTATCATCATATATTATCTTATTGACATAAAATATTTATTGCAATATTATATATTAACATGTTACATGTATTATATTGTATACATGTAAATGACAACACCAATCAAAGCTCTAAGTGCTACTGCAACCTGTTTTTTATTCCTGCAGGGGTGCCACTTTATCACTTGCATTAGCATCCATGCCAAGTATATGACATTAAGACAGAATCAGTAACACGAAGACTTAGAACAGACTCCATCTGCCAATGTCACATACTAATTGCATCTACCGATACTGATCGCACAGCAGATGCTGAGCTGGTAAGATATATGAAAGGAGCAGTTTAAAAGATGGAGTTAAATGAGGAGACTAAAGGCAGAGGGATCAGCAGAAACATTCTGAGATACTCTAAAATACAATTTAAAACAATACAGCACACCCTCAGCGTGCCAGGAAACTACAGGTAACCTGTGCCTGGGTTGTTGTCAAATTAAGGTAACTTCTTGAGCAAATATTTTTAAAAGTAATTTCATGTTTGTGGTCTCCAGCTACAGAACACAGAGTGTGGGGAAAGTATCAGTCTTTCCAGCTAAACATTTCCACATACGCAGGGATCAGTGTCAACGGAAGGTAACTATTTCATTCTCGCCACAGCCACTGGACAAAAGAAAGGAGTGAGCAGGGACAGTTTAGCATTATAGTATCTCAGAATGGAAAGAAACGTCACAGTCAATGATGAAAGGAGTTCCCAACCTGACTGATAATTCTCACAACCTGGAATCCTTTTTAATGTACTGATTTATAACACCCAGCCTTCCCCATTCTAATCCGGTGGTTCTGGTAGTAGGACTCGGGAATTCACACTTTTTTTTTTTTTTAAGTTCCCAAAAGGATTGTAACAAAAGTCTAGGTTTCAGGACAACTGGTTTACTCCAACCTTATTTCCTCCTAAAACCTACAACTTTAGACATCTGATATACTTATATCCCAGATAACTAGAGGTCTGATTGTGTCCTAGGAAACACAAATGGGATAAAAGTGGAAGGAAAGGGAAGAGTTACATTATACATCTAGAAACAAACATAATAATAAAACTGTGTTTCTTTGGCATCACTGACAACCTGGAGTTTTAAAGGGTTCTTTTCATGCCTTGTTGGAAAGTGGGCAATAATTTGTAATATTATAACCGCTAGGGGAAAACATTGTGAATTAAAATTCATTAAACTCGTTGAGAAACAAGGACAGGTCATTTGCTGATCGCTGACAAGCCAGCACAGCTGTAGAAAACAAAGAGATTACTCCATGGCCCTGCCTTCTAGGAAGATAAAAGAAGGTAAGTCAATGAGACATTAGAAACAGAATCACATGTCATACAAAGTTACTTCTAAGACAAGCATAAGAGACACATCAAACATCAAAGAACAAATAGAAATCCACACAGATTGTTCAGGTCTTTGGAAGAGCAAGGGAAGAGCCTCATCTAATTGAGGACCCCTTGGGCCTTCATTCTAGCCTGAGCAAAATCATTCTCCAGGCAGGCGGGACGACCCCGTCCAACCATCCGCAAGTAGCTTCTGGGGTGGTGGGCGAGGGTGAGGAGGCTGCAGTCGCGGTACCCGCTTGTGCAGTTTCCGTTTCTTCTCATTTTGCCGTATGAAACATCCTAGAAGAGATTATGCCCTAAGCCCTCATGAGATCTTATTTTTATTATATTCTTATATTTCTTAGGCTAAGATGAGATAGAAGACAGACCCATATTTGCATCAGAACAAAGGAAAAGGCAGAGCAAAGGAGAATGTGGGAGACAGGAGCGTTTGCACTGACCTCCTAGCAGGTGTCTTTAGATCAAAGCAAATACAGGACGAGAGTAGAGATACCCACTTTACTGGGTTTTTTTGAGCAAGTCTTTTGAATTATCTCAAAGTCCCAACCCATGCTCAATATTTTTTTTAAAAAAGTAAAACAAACGTACAGAATGATTTGGTGACTCATTGTAACTTTTTAAATAAAATATAAGGTGTCTTTAAAATGTTTGAAACTCCAATTTACTTTTGATTTCAGTGAATGTACACTTTATTTGTAAAATAAATATTCATATAAGATGCATAGAGAAATCCTTTTTTGAGAACACTATGTATTAAAATCCTAATTCTACAAATGTTATAATTAGTGAATCTGTCTTAATATAACACATTAGTAATTTGGTTCCATAAATACTAAAGCTCTTGACAAAATGAAAGATTATTTTTATTTAGCCTTTAATGATTTAGAAAGCTCATTTTCAAGTGAGTTTTTATTAGTATAAAATCT
Source organism: Phyllostomus discolor (assembly GCF_004126475.2). Lineage (NCBI taxonomy): Eukaryota > Metazoa > Chordata > Mammalia > Chiroptera > Phyllostomidae > Phyllostomus > Phyllostomus discolor. The sequence goes on along the minus strand of NC_040904.2, from coordinate 14,524,933 downwards.
ATTTGGACATTCTCTTCTATTAAAATATTTCATTATATGCCCTGGGTGGTGTGGCACAGTGGATGGAGTGCCGGCCTGTGAACCAAAGGGTCACCAGTTCAATTTCCAATCAGGGCACATGACTGGATTGTGGGCCAGGTCCCCAGTAAGGGTGTGAAAGAAGTAACTACACAATGATGTTTCTCTCCCTCTCTTTATCCTTCCGTTCCTCTCTCTCTGAAAGTAAATAAATAAAATCTTTAAAAAACCAAAAAATAAAATAAAATATTTCATTATATTCACACAATTTAATAATTAGGACAAATTTTATTGTAGATAACCTAGCATTTATTTATTCATTCACTGCAGAAACGTTTATTAAATCCTTTTGATGCAAAAGTTTTGCTTAATTTCATTGTTTTCTACTGAATTTATTGGGGTGATGTTAGTTAATAAATTTGTACTAGTTTCAGGTCTGCAATTCCACAATACATCACCCGTATATTCATTCTATATGTACCTTTGAGCATTTTTATATTACATAGTAGACTCTGAACCTTGTGTATATACTAGGCCTCTGTTTATTACCGAACAGCAACCAGGGTCCTCCTTCCTGCCCGCCACCATCTTCCAAAAAAAATTCTGGAGGCAAAGGTTTGGCAAATGAGGAAAGGAGTCTTTATTTAAAAGCTACACCATTTGGAATAACAGCTTTCCACAAGCATTAGTCACTTAAGCCTGCCAATCAAAGCTAAACCCTGTAACTGTTATGGCTTTAATCGATTAAGCCTAAGAATTAAGGCTAAACTATTTAACTTTAGAGTTTCCTATCATCCACCACCCCACCACCCCCACCTCTGTTACTTTTCAATTATCTTGTTTCTATTGGATTAGTTTACAAACTAAAACAACATGAGATACAAAGGCTACACAATTTTTGGAAGAATGAGAGGCTTCTGACTCAGATCCCGCCCCCTGTAAAACACCCAAAGAAGAACAATCCTGCCACCCTCTACCAGGCCAGCCTGATCCTAAGCTGTGCCCATAGTCTCTTCCGCCATCCAAACTCCATCCAAAATACTGTCCTTTGGGAAACGCAGGCCAACTGCAGCACAGTCACCCAGGCACCCACAAGGAAGAGAGAGGCAGAGCTGGTCTCTGCCCTCCTTTTATTTGAAATCTTCTGGCCCATAATTTCATGTGCTCCAGAGGTGTTCAGCTTCTCAGCCGATACCTTCCTAGACTGTTTACCATGGTTTCCAGCAGCCTCCTCGTTCGGCCCCTCCCTTCTCCTCCCCAGTGATCTGATCGCATTCCTCTGTATCATGTTTATAGTTACAAATCACCCTCCTTAGTCATATATAGGTGTATATAGATATAGATATAGATATAGATATTTCAATCAATTTGCTTAAATAGATATTCATCAGTTACATTAGAACTAGTAATAAAAACGTGCTTTTATTTCACTCTCTCAAGAACTCATTTATGAATTATAAGAATAAAATAATTAGAATAATTCATGATGTAGGAAAGAGTAAATGTGAGAAAATTAAACTGCAGGTAGCATATGTCAACATAAGAAATGTCCAAACCTGTAGAGAATTTTTATGAGAATCTATCTGAGCCAAACTGAGCACAGTTGCCAGGAAACTGGAGAATGACAGTTTTGCAGTTTCTTTTATATATTATAAATGAAGGAGGGGACACAGGGAGGATTACAAGAGGGTGGGAGAAAGCAAGGCAGAGATCAGATTACAGGGTGGTTAAGATTATGTGCTCAAACGAGGGTGATTAAGTTTACTTCAAAGGTGTATCAACCCAGGTGCATGAAAACAATAGACAGGGCTTGCTTAAAACAAAGATAATTCCTTGACCAAAGAAGTTATAGGCCTGGGGCATGGCTACCCACCATGGTTTTCCCAGTTAGGAATTCAGGATCAGATCACTCTGTGAGGTTACTTTTGGTTAGATTTATTATAACGCCACTATTTTAGCTACACATTCTTGTGGATAAACATACTTTGGGGTCTTTGATCTACCACATATTATAGAAGTAATCCAAATATAACTTCCCCATCCTTAGGTCAAGTTAAAAAACAAGTGGAAATTTATTTTAAAAGCTGCAATATGTTCCCCATAAAACATATATGTTATCCAGAAACTTTGTCTCCACATACAATATATTTTGTATTGAGATTTATCTGATTTTTCTCCCATGAAGCTACTACTGATAAAGACTATTCATTCAAAGTACATACTAGTGTGGTTGAACATGCTCTAAATCTATGGCTTTTAAAAATAGGTTATCACATTCCTAGGTTTAATAATATTTATTTTCAAGATTATCAAAATTATAAAGTATAATCTGTATAATAATTAAACAATTTCCTGTAAAAATATAACATTCTTCCATAAATTGTCAAATGTACAAGTCCAGAGAAGAAAAATGTTTGTAATATTAGTTATGGTAGAACAAGTATTAAATATTTTGTTATATTTTATTTTCTGTTGCTATAAATGCACAGGTCAAGTAATAACCAAAAACATATCAAAATATTAGAGTCTTAAATTTAACAAGATATATATTTTCAAAAGTCAGAGTGCTAAACAGTTTTCAGAGAAGTGAAAGTTGCTTTAAACCAACTCCAGGTTGCTAGGGCTCCCTAGACCTTCTGCAAGATGTTTTCTGGGGTTTGGAGCACAACTGGCTCCTGTCCCACCAGAAAGTACCTTAACCTCTGACTTTCCTCCGTCGTTCTTCTACTTCACCCTTTCTTTCAAGGTTGCACTACATTCTGTAATGCACTGAGTTTTCGTTTTAGAAAATATGTTAACAGAAAAAGGTTAGCTGCTATTTCAAAGAGAAAACAGTCGCATAGTTCATATTGGGTGGGAGTGAGGGGATTTAACTGGCAGATGCTAGCTAAAACCCTTCTGTGGATTTCCACTGTTCTTAGCCTAATGACCGAAACATTAAATATGGCCTAGGAAGCCCACGGGGTCTGAAGACTTTTCTAGCTTCATCTGATAACATTTTCCTTCTCAATCAAACTCTTGTGTTTTTTTTTTGTCATATATTTTGGAAGGTTTCAGCGAGGTTGGAATATATTCAGTACACGTAGTCTGTCTCCTGTCTAAGAGGACCACAGCAGCTATTACAATACCTTTTTACACCATAATCCAGGTAGACTCAACCAATAGTTCAAGAAATGATTTATGAGATTAAACCTATATACCTGAAATCTGAACCTCCATACAGTGGTTAAAATACCCTGTAATAACGGATAGCTCTACAAGGCTTTCTGAGTAAAATCTGGAAAGGATGGCATGTTAATAACTCTTCCTAACACTCATTATAAAAATCAAATAAAATGCCGGTAAACACAAATTAGAAAATATCAACCTAATATGGAGAGGATAAAATCAATAATCAGAAATTACTAAAATATTTGATATTTTGAAGATTAGATTTATGCATTTGTTTAGGAAAAAGGTGAAATAATGTTTTAAGAGACAAGTCATTCCAATCTTTTCTGGAAGACAAAAAGTTCAGTTTTTAAACACAAATGTGGAAAAACCCACTAGCATTTCCAAATTGGAAAGCTAGAAACAGCACAAACTGTAAAAAGTGGGAGCTCTTCAGAGGAATTCTTTCACCAGGGGCAGATCATCAATATCTGGCATCTATAGGGCAGACAGAAGGTCAATCCACAGACACAAAATTCTAAGAATGGATAAAATTTTGCAGCTGCTCCCAGTCTAATTGTGCATACTAACTATGCAGTAATGCAATCTTAAAAACAAACTAATTTTGATTCTGTATGGATATTCAAATTTAATAGAGTGATTCTGTAACAGGGTGCACCTGAGAGGGAAGCCCCAACTAGGGATTTGTAATAGGGTCCAGAAGAGCCTGGAGGTAATTGGCTGCACACCACAGGGCCACACCTGCCCAGAATGCAGGCAGCTGTGGCCAATTGTGGGAGGAGCCGGAAATGGGGCTACAGAGGAAGATTGGGGCTGGGGTTTAAACCCAGTGGGGCAGCCATTTCACGTCTCTTCTTGGGACCGGGTGTCTTTTTGGGACCGGGTGTCTCTCTTTTGGGACCACATCTCTCTCTTTGGGACCACATCTCTCTCTTTGCGACCACGTGTCTATTTAGGACCACGTGGCTTTGGTTTCTTTGGTTGGGACCATGCAGCTTGGGTGAGAGTCAAGACCACAAGGCTTTGGAAGTGCTCCCTTTTGCCATGTAGAGGGTGCTGGGAGGACTGTGTGCATTTGTGGGGAACTTTAGTTTGTGTTATTTCGAATGAATAATAAATCCCTTTCCTTTTCACTGAATCTCAGGCATTGAGAGATATCTTTCCTTTGGCAGTGGACATAACAAACCTCGGGGGGTTCCTTCAGGGAATAGTATATTGCCCTTTGAGGCCCCACAATTGCTCTGTAACAATTCCAGTTCTACTTGCACAATTATATTGGAGTGTAATTCTAGTAGAAATTAATCAAAACATCAATCAGTCTAATACATACAATACTGTTTCTGCCCAAGCCTAAAATCAAGCCTCAGAGGAAAAGGTGCTGATTGAACCAAACAGAACAGTAATGTATGTACACACCACAGTGTCATGTTCAGAAGTTTCAAAGGATTTTAGTCAAATCGCAATCACTATATGACCCGGAAGGAATACTTTCTGCTTTCTGCTGAATTTAAAGAAATCTCTACAACAAGTATCTTGAAATTGGAAGTAAACCACTGTGAGAAAACTGGTAACTGTTTACCTACTGGGTGAAAAAACTGAAAACTAAATTATCTTAAACCCATATTTATTTTGATTTTGTGTTATGCCTGACATTTACAAAGAAACAGAAACAAGATATATGGCAAGAAATCAGGAGACTCTGTTGCTGGCAACTGGACAGTGTTTGGTTGTAAAAGGTCACTTATATCTGGAGAGCTTGGTAGCTTCAGAATATTTATAGATCCTGAAGCTACAATTTGGCTCACAATTTAAATACTGTAGAAACTCTCCACATCTCTGTGAGGATTCCAGAGTTCATGCAGAAAATAGTAATTTGTTCCAGACAACAAGTTGTTTTTTAAATATTGTTTTATTTTACTTAAATAGTTCTAAAGTTACATCTAATTTTTTAAAAGTATTTAGAAAAAGAACTAGAAAAACTTGATATCGAGGAGAAATTCCGGCCTACTTCAAACATCTTTCTCTGGAAACTCAATCTTTAACACGCCCTTTGGCATATGTAAGGCAATTGTTAGATGCTTTATTTTAAATCTTGAACAAGTCTCAACAATTCCATTCAAATGTTTATATTTTTGAAAACAATAGGAAAAGCCTCATTGCAGTGATTATAGAAATGTTTCTTGTAAATTGCATTTTCATGTGGAAGGAGGTAAAACTGAATATTCAGAAATGTAACCCACAGTCTGAAGACCAACCTGAAAAGTTACCTATTCTAAAATGCTACAGAAAAAAAATAAAGTAAAATGACACAAAACTGTAAACATAAACAGTTTTGTAATGAAACCCAGGTTTGGCTTCCTGCTACAACCAAAGCCATACTTGTGAGACAGGTGCTGGTGAAAAGGAAAGATGTTTATTCAAGTGCAAGCCACCTGGGAAGATAGGAGACTCTCATCCTAAAGCCCACCTTAACATCCCAGTGCAGCAGTTGGGTTTTATCGGGAAAGAGAGGGAAAGCGGGACAAAGAAATCAGGGGGATGGGGCTGTGGATGGGCAGGACGGCTTCCCATGGGCCTTGATGTGGATCTTTACAGTCAGCATCCTTGAGGCGGGCATCTGGTTTCTTATCAGCTGAATTTCTGGAGTCTTAAGGTCAGGATGCTTCCAAGATTCCCACAGGGACAGACACAGCTGAACTATAAGGTATACTAAAAAAAAAAAAAAACTTTTAACATGCAAGCTCTAGTTTCAAGAGAAAAATCAGGTTAGAGTAAAAGCTAAGTTTAGTATTGAGTCAGAGTAAGTACAAAGTTTTTATTCCCTATTACAGTTGAAGGACTGAGGCAACATGAACAGACAGTGTGGAAAGATAACTGAAGTTTCCCACAGTTCAGACACATGGAATGCATTGTGACAGAATGACCTGAAATAAATAAATGTTTTCCTGGCCAGATTAATGAAGAGGGTCCTCCCACTCTGTAAAGTATGTGATTTTGTAAACACGTTGCTGTAAATCTGAAACCAATGCGGAATAATATTGAATGCAAACTGTAATTGAAAAATTTAAAAAATGAAAATAAGTAAATAAGAGGACAGTATTCTCCCAGTAGCATAATGCAAAGACCTGACACCAAGATTTACATCCCTGTAAGCTCCCTGGAGAGCAGTGTCTGTAAGTTTTCGCTATTGCTGCAACCTAGCAGCTGTCTTATTTTTAACGCCTGCCAATAATGATGCTCAGTGAGCATCTGCTCCTGGTAAGAATGCCTCGTGAAACTGGAACAGATAAAAACGAAAGAAGAAAAGACAAAAATTCCCTCTTAATTGTAGCAGAAGTTGAGGTAAAGACTGTATATTGGAAAGCAGACTTTCAAAAATGTACATAGATTCTCAGGAAACCTTAGGGTCAATGGCCATTTAGAAGTATTATTAGCTTCAGAATAGAATGAGCCAGTCATATACTACTGCTTTCTCACTACCCCACAAAGTGCCTTGCGTATAGTAAGGGTACTCCTAAAGTCTTTGATTAAAGGTTGAATAAATTACTTAAAGGGAAAGGTCTAAGGTGGCATTTTTTATTATGTGTTGCTAAAAATTGTCAGGTACTCATCACTGACCCACAAAAAGTAGGTGGCACACACATACAACATAATTTCTGAGAGTTGCATAAAGGCGCTATTCACAAAAATGTAGGCAGGGCATAGAAAACACACAGGCAACAATTCAGCAACACAGCAGCAGATTGATCAGAGTCTTGCCCTAAATAAGACAAGAAGGAAAGTGATTACCTAGACCCAGTGGAGAGAACCCAGTAGAAAAGGCCGCCTGCAGGGAAGCAGTAATTTTCTCTTGAAGGACACTGGCGACCTCCAGGGAGGGAACCAGAGTAATATGTACGCTGACCTCATTCTCTTTCACCACTGGCCAAATTCAGTTGGTATTTAGAGGGCAAGGAATGATTTTAATATGCCCTGTGAGTTATACTCCTTCCATGGGCAGAGTAGAAAGTAGTGTTAAGGATCAAATGGATGGTAAGGAAACATAATACTAAACTCTTAACAATGTAGTATTTATAATTATATACAAAACAAAATTGTTTTCTCTAAGGTATTTGATTACATATTTCCCCAAAGTAAAGGGTTATCTGAAGCCTATATAATAGACTTATTAAAGTACTAATTGTCTCAAGAGGATTTTGGTTTTTTTATAGATTAAATACTAGGTTGAGGTGTCTTACAGTAAGCTAATGATTGAATCAACATATTCATAATAAACAACTTTTACATTACATAGTCTAACAGTTAAAAAGTACACTTACACAACAAAATCTGAAAGACACTTCATGCTGTTCTTAGGAATCTTTGTTCTTTGACCTCTCCACACAATGAATCAAGGAAAAAGAGAATGCTAGGTTCTTAGAATGGGTTGTCAAGTTTTAGATCTTATAAAAAAATGAAATTCCGTTTTCCTGTAATAGATCATTATGAGTTAATATTTGTGAATAACTTAGGAAATAAATCAATTAATATGTATTATAGCCATTGGGCATTCATCTGTTTCATTCTAGTCATTCATTTTTATGACCATAGACAGAGAGGTTCTATATGAAAGTTAAATTGCTCTAATATACAAAAGAAAAAGATTGCTTGCTATTTTAAACTGTCTGAACAATGACTTATGGCTCTATTTCATCTGGGGTCCTTATCATTTTGGACTTTAGGAATATATTGAGAGTAAACTCTGAAGCCTTTTCATTTTTGCAGATAATTAAAGGCAGATCAAACTTTGTAAAGGTTCTGACTAAGATGGACTTGAGAAGCCATCTACTTCTTTCTTACTCTCATTATTTTATCTGAGGTTAAAAAAACTGAAAGTCACCGAGACCAAAGTTAGCTATACAGAAGTTTTATGAGGAGAATACTGGTTTTCTAAATTTGGACCTGGATCTTATCCTAGTGATTTTCAAAATGACCAGAGGATTTCTTGGGAACTTGGGATTTCTAGTGAAGAAAGTTATTGAGAAAAGGACAAAAACGACAAAGACTCTGGATCCTCCTATCTTAATTAAATGAGAGCTCTGCAATGTTATTCTACTTTATTTGTCCATTCTATGGTTTTATCCATTTTTTTCTTTGGGATAGTTTTATATAGTTTTAAGTATATAACATATTTTGTTAGTGCTTTGCCATCAAAATTTATAAAAACCCATATACTAGAGAATAATTCCCATTACATCCAATATCGTTTGACACCTATTCAATCTCTTAGAAATTGTAGTTATCATGGATGTCAACAGTCCTCAATTAAAAATATTCTTTATTTTGAAGACATCAAGTAAAATTGTGGCTAACATTATCTGCTTCATTATGACATCACCTGTCTATCTCTGAGTTTGGAAAAAATTATTGAAACTGTTCCTAGGAAAATATACAAGAGGGCAGTTTTGGGAGTTAGTCAACCCCCAAAATGTGTTTCCCAAACTCACAGATGAAAGCAGGAGCTCGCGAGCAGGGTCCAGTCATATGGAGGGGAGAGAGCTACGGAGCAATATTAATATTTCACTGATGTGTAGGTTGAGTTGGCCAAAAGGGCAAAGGAAAGAATTATCAAGACACAAATCGTGGAATACAGGAAAACAAGGAATTTTGAATCTAAATGATTTGGGATTGTATGTTGTGAAAGTAAATGGTTTCAGAATACTGAAATTTGGGACCTTTCAGAACGCAAAAAATGCCCACTGCTTCTAGACCCAAATAAAGAATGTGAAATTAAGAAAGTCTTCTGATGTTTAAAAAACCAAAATGATTCAAAAAAAACTTTACTTGTTTTTTTTTTTTTTTACTCCCTATGACCAAATAATTTCAACATGGCTAATCTCACTAATACAGAGAAAGAATTGACTGCTCAAAAAGCTCTTGAAAATGGGTGTTCGTTTGTAAGTCAGGCCTTATTGCCCTTTGGCAACCACCTTAAAAACATTTAGAAATGATTAAGGAGGTGTTTATCTTGGATCAATACAGAAGTATATTTAAACTCAGATATAAAGATGTCACAAGGCCAGTACAATTCTCAGAGAACCCACTGCATGTGAGGCACTCTGTATTCTATTGCATTTACATGAAGATGTAAGACATGATGGCTGCCAGAAAGAAACTAAACCAATGAAACAGTCATTTTTATATTTAAAAAATCAATCAATACTTCAACATAGGCATGAAGTTAACATCAGAATTTGGAGATTGGAAACAGGAAGTCTTATTGTCACCTAGTCTGGAGCATAGCCAATTGGACACAGGGTAATTTGTAATCCAAGGTGGGCCAGACAATGACTTTCTCCAGAATATGTGCCCCAGGGCACTGCCACTGAGTCAGATCATGTGGCCACTTGAACAAAAACCGTGTACAGAGAGGGTGCTGGAGTTGTTGTCTTGGCCACTCAGATTGACATGAGAGCAAAATCTTGGGAAAATAGAATCCCCAGGAGAGCAAAGGGAGTGATTCAGCAGAGTGTAGCATGAGCAGCAGACACACAGAAAAATCATCAATGCACAGAAGAGAGAGAAGATTGGCCCCATTGGAGAAAGGAAATGATTTCTGCTCTCCTTTTCTACCCAGCTGCATTTTTTGGCCTTGCAAAAACCTATCTAGATTAGCTGATTATCCAATGTGTCAATATTTGTGTTTTTTTAGCTAAAATCTATTCAAGCTATAAGAAACAATGATACATAAGACAAAAGAATGTTTAAAGAATTGAGTATGTAATAGATGTTTAGGACTAGCTAACTTCTGGAATTTAAAATATAGCTTTGTAAAAGGTTCAGAAGTATGGCAGGTTTTTATTTTAATTTAGACAATAATGATCAAAAGAACTTTAGAGCAATAAAGAAATAATACTGGTTGAGGCAATAAAAAGTAAATCTATTTAATGTACTAAATAAATAAAATCAAAGTGAGAGTTATTTGGTTAAGAATTATTTAAAGTCCAAATCCCTATATAAGTCTAAATAATTATATATTAGTTAGGACTCCAGAAGGCAGGAACAGAAACCCAAGTTGATTTAGTTGAAAAAAGGACAGTTGACCCTTAGACAACATGGGTTTGAACTGCTTGGTTCCATTTCTATGCAGAATTTTTCAGTGAATACATTAAACTATTTTTTTCTTTCTTGTGATTTTCTTAAGAGGTTTTTATGTAGCTTACTTTGTTGTAAAAATGCAGTATAAAATATATATAACATATAAAATATGTGTTATCAACCATGTATGTTATTGATAAGGCTTTTGGTAAACAGTAGGCTATTATTAGTTAAATTTTAGGGAAGTCAACAGTTATACATGAATTTTTGACTATGTTAGGGGTCAGCACCCTTTACCCCCATGAGCCATGTGTTTCAATGGTCAACCATAAATAATTTTGCTTTGTAGAAGTCAAAGTATAATAAAACTTCTGAGGTGTAAAAAGGGCAGAGATAGAGCTGGGCCTCACAGGCCATATGAAGATGTAAATAATATTAGACTATCTTTACTTCTGGCTCTCGTCCCTTAATCCCTCTGTGTTTGATTTTCTCTACTGGTGTTCTTATTAAAAACGGAAGAAACATCAAAAATACACGCAGAGGAAAGGCCATGTGAGGACATGGAGAAGGCAGCCATCTGCAAGTCAAGGAGAAAGGCCTCATGAGAAACTAAATGTGCTAACACCTTGATCTTGGACTCTCAGCCTTCAAAATGGTGAGAATATAAATTTCTGTTGTTTAAGCTACCAAGTCTCTGGTATTTTATTATGGCAGCCCTAATAGACTAACACAGTAGTCTTGATCACTCACATATTAAGACCAAAGAAATATTTAAAGCGAAAGATGTCTCTTACTGCATCATGTGCTATGTTCCACTGTGCAGTATATTTAATATTGTTCTTATGGGGTTATTTCAAAACAATAGATTAACAGCACAATCAAATATTCCATGTATTTGCAAGAATCTCATCATACCAAAAACATTGCTAGTGTTTAAAACATTCACTCCCTATTCAAAAAATGAGATTTTATTATGTACACTATATAATACTAGGAATTAAACATTTGAAGATTATTCAAAGCCATATGGATGGAACCTACACCTGTTTCTAAAATTTCTGCAATGTTCAACAAATATTGAAAGCTTAATTCATGGTGATAGTCATTAATAAAAAACTTTAATGTTTATTATTCAAGGACAGTGAGTAGAATTCTTTCCCCCTCTTCTCCTGTATCCAAAGCAACCTTGTTTTATGTTTTACACTTTTAATGTTTTCAAAGAATTCTTTTGAATAAATGATTTAAGGACAAAGATAACAATTTACAACAACTACTGAAATAATACATTCACTAACCCAGGCCACAGTATACTTATAAATTAACAATAGTAAAAATAACAGAATGTATAAATAAAGATCAAAATATTGAATAAGCTATCACAAATAACCTTCCAAAAGTATTAGACATAAAGAATCTTACTGATTCTTTTTACCATAAAAAACTGTATTAATTATGCATTACTTACCATAAGTATTTACAGAAAAACTCACACAGTTTACGAGCAGTACATAGTCATGGAGCAACTGTGTAGGCAACAGATACAGTATGCCAGCATCAGAAAAGGGATATACCTCTTCATCCTTGAACAACAGGGTCCCACAGGTGTGCTTTGCCAGATCCCAAACTTCCAAGGGCATGTGAGTACCAGGTACCTGGCAGGAAGCTCAAAGTTGGCTCCTGGTGGGAGTTTACCATAGAGAAGTGGTCACATAAGCACCTTCTAGCTACCCAAACCATTTTAAATAGCAAAACACTCAAAACTCCAAGGGAACCAAGTGCAAATTACAAATCCAATCATTATTACTAAATAACACTGAGGAGCTTGTAAATCACGCCATTAAATACTCACAAAACTAAGGTTACAGAACATCATTTTTATATAGTTAATAGAGTCCATAGTGTTCCTTGAGGGTCACTGTGATGCTCTAGGAAGTCCTGTTTAAAGAAGTCCATGATGTAAAAATACATGGCTATCGCAATCTCTTATCATCTGATCCATATTTACCTTTCTAGTTATATTTGTTTGCTTTCCCTACCATTCCTCCCCACCCCCATGCTCACTGTTCATTCTGTTTTGTGGTGCAGACTTCCTAGCTGTTTCTCCAATTCATGTCCTTCTCTCCTCTCATCTTCAAGACCTTGACCCTCCTTACAAGGCCATCCACAAAACCCTTTGTGAGAACAGTCCCTCTTGTTATAGATCCACACTCACCTCTCAGAGAGACCTTCCTGCAACATGCTACCTAACAGTCTGCCTGCCTTACGGTCCTGAGCATAATCTGACATTATGTATTCTCTGTCTCTTCCACTTAAATGTAAGAAACATAAGATCAGAACTATTACATGCCCTGTACCTAGATTTGTGCTTGTGACATGTTATTATGCCCTCATGCATTTACTACTTAATAATGAATCCACTGTACTTGGCTCACCACTTAGGTAAATTAAAAAGTTTGGTTTGAAAATGGTATAATATTTGAAGTCATTTTACACATATAGTGGCAGGTAGTATTCAGATTCAGGTTGATTCATATGTACTCAGTGTTACAGATGTTGGTTCTAACAGGTTATTTTTTAATTATTATATTATAATATAATAATATAAAATCATATAATAATATTTAAGGATTGACAACATCAAGTACACTCTGCCTCCAGGTTTGTGTGCTGTCAACATGCAAAAATATGTGTGGTACGTATTTTGCAGTGCACATCAATGTTATAGACGCCATGCTTTTCAAGTTACTCTTTTCTAATCGCTGATGCATTTCAATGGCCATAAGAGTCTGTAGTTGCAATGATTCTTCCATTTTTTTTTTTTAATTTCTTCTCTTTTTATGATTCAAAGTTACCTTTGGAGGAACTCTCTATTTAGAAACTGAATAGCATCTAAGGCAAAGACTTGCCTCACTTTCCAGTTTAATGTATAACTCTACCTAAAATTTCACAGGGATTCATGTAATTTGCATGCAGTAATATTATTTACTATATGCTTTGAAGTTTGTAGAATTTCTTTTTTTCTCCATTTCTTCGAAGAGCCATGCCTAACTCCCTGTTCAAACAACACTGCAGCTTGAAACTTGATCATTTTGGTTACATGCTGCTGCTGAGCGTTGAGGGCCCGACTCACCTTTAAACCACAAGTGCTGCCCCGAACATGGGGCCCCCGATCCAGGGCCCCAGGTGCAATGCAGGTTTTGCTGAGCTTCAACCACTAGTTCAGTGACAAATGGAACAGATTCTACAAACTGCTGTGCAGAAATAATGCTTTTGGATTGCTTGTTGTGCTCACTTGCGGAGCTGAGAGATCTATTTGTCTTCTAACCCTTAAGGACTAAAATGCATTAGTCTTTCTACTTCTAACCCAATCAGTGCCACTTTTCCTCTTGTGAGTGACCAGCTATGTGGAACATCTGTCTGTCATTTTAACCACTGGCTTATGAAAGCTTCAGTGCGATTCAGAACTCTACATTCTCCTATAACCTTCCACACAGGGCTTTGACTGACTGGAAACGAAAAGATACTTCAGGATAAGGTTGTTTTTAACCTTGGCTATTCTTCGCTTTAGCTAGCTCTGTAAAGAATAAAATCACTGTGGTGGTTGCTCTGTATGGAAGAATAATAAGGAGAATAATTTTTAAATATTTTAATTACATTTATGAAATGCAAAATGTAATTTTATCAAGAGATAGCATAATGTATTAGCTAATAACATGGCCTTATTTGACCTTGGACAAATTAATTATATTGAGATTAATCACCCCATTTTTTCACCTGCAAAATGTTAATAAGAAAAGTAAGTAAATCATTGAGGAATGCAGGCACCATGTAAGTTTCCATGAATACCCCCAGTGTGTGTCTATATTTTACCTCGTGATGATTTTGTTATTTGTTGAAAAGTTCTGAAAAACCGGAATTTGTCCAGTATTGCCTTGCACCTAGTCTGTGTCCAGTAAATAGTGGTTGAGTGTTCAATTATTTGAAATGAAATAACATGCAAAAATTTAGGTTAATTTTGTCACACCAATTTTGCACTACTTGTGACAGCACACTTCTGTTAGGAGCATATACATATATTTTCAAAGAAGATATTTTTGGTGCCTGACTGCTCTGAACATGCCTGTCATAATCTTCTAGGCATGTGAATCCTGATGCAATTTTACTGGGACTGGTATATCCATTTAAGTGGGGGAGGAGGGTGGTTAATAATAAAAAGCTACATTGGTAGATACCCATTCTTGTCTTCATCTTGGTCCCAGCTTAGATGGTATCGCGTAACTAAGAGTCCTCCCTTGGCAATGCAGTTTACACTCTCCATAGAACTGGTCACCTGCTTCTGGGCACAAAGACCAGTACTCCAAAAGGAGGAAGCTGGACTAGCAGGCTGCGATGCAGCATGTAAAGATAAAAGCTATCAAAATGCAAAACTGCTTGCAAAAGTGGTCATTTTACATTTATACAAATAATGTATGAGTATTCTCCGTGTTCCACATCCTTGCCAGCACTTGATATTACATGTCTTTTTTATTTTACATGCTGGTGGCTATGAAGGGAAGTGGCGTCTTAATGTAGTTTTGATTTGCAACTCCTTGATGAGTAATAAGGTTGAACATCTTTTCATGTGCATATTGGCAATTTGCATATTTTCCTTGGAAAAATGCCTGTTAAAATTCTTTGCCTGTTTAAAAATTAGGTTATTTGCCTTTTGTCATTGGATTGTTGGACTTAATTTTTTACAAGACTTTACCTTTTTGCAGCTTTATTAAAGTGTAATTGACAAAACTGCATATTTAAAGTGTAAAATGTGATGATTGAACATATGTATACATTGGGAAATGACTGCCAATATTGAGCTAATTAACAACACATCTATCACCTCACATGGTAATTGTGTGTGTGTGGTGACAATACTGAGATCTAATCTCTTGGCAAATACAATTTATATTAGTTATAGTCACCACGCTGTACCTTAGAACCTCAGAACCTATTCATCATGTGACTGAAAGTTTGTACCTTTTGAATAACATTTTCCCTTTTCCCCTCACCCCCAAGTCCCTGTTAGTCCACCATTCTAATCTGGTTCTATGACTTTCACTTTTTTTTGGTATGAGATTATATATATGTATATATTTATATATATGTATTTCTTCTTTCTTGACCTGCCTTATTTCACTTACTATAATGTCCTCCATGCTCAACCATGTTATTACAAATAAATCTTTCTCAACAACAGCTAATAATATTCCATTTGTGTGTGTGTCTGTGTGTGTGTGTATACACACATAACAATGTTTTTTCAGTCCATTCCTCCATCAACAGCCTCTTAGTTTGTTTGCATGTCTTGGCTACTGTCGGTGAGACTGCCGTGGACATGGGAGTGCCAGGTCTCCTTGAATAATCATTTTGTTTCCTTTGGGGAAATACCCAGCATGGGATTGCTGGATTACATAATAGTTCTATTTTTTTTTGAGGAACCTCCATTCTATTTTTCATAATGGTTGCTACCAATTTACATTCCCACCAAGAGGGTTAAAGAATTCCCTGTTCTCCACATCTTATCCAGCAGTTTTCTCTTGCCCTTTTTACAATACCCACATTAGCGAAATTATCGTGGTTTTGATTTGCATTTCTCTGATGAATAGTGACGTGAGCACCTTTTTACATGCCTGTTGGCTGCTTGTGCATATTTGAAAACTATCTATTTGGGTCATTTGCCCATTTATTTATCAAATTATTTTTTTTTTGCAGTTCAGTTGCACAAGTTTCTTAAATACTTTAGATATTAATTCTAGTCTTCAAATATTTCTTTCCATTCCACCCATAGGTTGTCTTTTCATGTTTGATGGTTCCCTTTGTTCTTCAGAAACTTTAAAATTTAGTGTAGTCCTACTTGTTCATTTGCTTTTGTTGTTTGTGATTTGGGTGTCACGTCAAAGGATCATTGTTGATACCAATGTCAAGGAGCCTTTCCCTGTATTTTTATAGGAGTTTTGTATTTCAAGTCTTACATTTAAATCTTTTTTAATTTTTTTGTTATTCTATTACAGTTGTCCCGATTTTTGCCCTTTTGCCCTCCTCCACCAGTCCCATCCCCCACTCCCACAGTCAATCCCCACACTGCCGTCCATGCCCATGGGTCATTCATACATGTTCTTTGACTAGTCCCTTCCCCTCATTTTCACCATTATTCTCCTCTCCCTACCCTCTGAATTTTGACTTAATTTTTGTGCGTGATGTAAGATAGTGGTTTAATTTTTCTCATTTGTGTGTGGGTATCTAGTTTTAACAACACTTTTTTTTTAAAACACTTTCCTTTCCCCATTGGGTATTCTTGGCACTTTTGTCAAAGATTAATCATATATATGTGAAGTTATTCCTGGAATCTCTAATCTCTTTCATTGATCTATGTGCTTGTTTCTACCTAATACCATACTGGTTTGATTACTACAGCTTTGTAATATGGCTTGAAATCAGGAAATGTGAAGCCTCCAGCTTGGTTCTTTGGTCTCAGAATCACTTTTGGCTTTCTGTAGTTTTATGTGCTTCCATATAATTTATATGGAATTTATATTAGAGTTGTTTTTTTCTATTTCTGTAAAAACTATCATAAGAAAAATCATACTGGAATGTGGGATAATGGATGATATTGTGGGAACTCTAGCTGCCTTGGCTATACTAGAGGTCAGCTTGATCACCTCTGCTTGATACACCTACCAGTGTTCCCTCTCCCTAGACAGCAGCCTGGAAATCTCTCCAACCTGTGAATAAACTGAGTGTTACTGATGGAGAGTCGGGGACATTTATTCTCAGAACTCATTCATTTTTGAGAACTTTTATTGACACAGGATCAATTGGAAACAAGCCTCACTTAAGATTTGACAAATCAATCAATGTGCCCCTATTTTTAAGAGCAGGAATAAAGAAATTATAAATAAAACATCTGTTCAAAAGAAATTCATGAAAATAAATTCAGTTCTGAGGTTCCAGAAAAGAACACTATATTGCTTTGAAAACCAAGTAAGTTTTTAATGGAAGTGATTCAAAAAGTATTAAATTAATTCATTTAGGTCAAAGAACTGCTTTGGCTATTTTAGTGGCTGATTAATCTATTGGTGGCACTAAAAGAGACTCATGATAATCATTAATCAAGGAAGTTTTAAACTATAAGTCCATAGAACTAAAAAATATTGATTTGACTTACCATAAATAATATGATTATCTACAAGGGTCTTTAATTCTCTTGACTCATCCTGGTATCTGGTGTTTATAGTCATACTGATTAAATTACATAAATAAATACTGTTAGTGAGGGTCTGCTAAACATTTTAAAAAATGAACAATTGTCAGAAGATACAATGTACATGTTTACTTAGTTATTCATAGGGATTCATATTTTAAATTGATGTGGACCCCGGCTCGCAGGGTCCACGTCATTATGGATGAAATGAGACATTCACATGGATTACCGAATCCAGTGGAGGAAAAAGGACGGCATGGCTTTTCTCTCAAGGGGAGCAAAAGCCTTGGCCCTCACTCCAATGAACTTTTACTGTTTTACTGGGCACATTACAAGAAGGTCCTCATTAACTATGCACAGGATCACTTTAGGTGGTTACCTTATACTGAAAACAAAGGAGAAGTTGCTGGTAATCACATCACAGAAGAGGGATATTTGCAAATGAAAAGGCAAAAGTAGTTGAACTCCTTACACTCATCCTTGGAAGGTTTAGCAAAGATTTTAGGAAGTTGCTTTGCAGTAAATGTCCTCAATTCAGGGTGAGGGAGTTTTAGCAAAAAGCAAGACTCATAGCGGCCTAAGTACATTGCAGACCTGATTCCCCATGGGAAAACCTATCCGTGGGCGTGGGTGCTGTGCATAGGTATCCCAATGGGATCTGGGCCCATGCCACACAGAGCAAACTCCCACATTAAATTATTCTAGATTTTTTAGCTGTTGTCAATGGTATTGCTTCTTAAGTCACATATTTTGAAACTGATCTGATAACAGAATTATCTAGAAACTAGAATTAAATATTAAGTCTACTAATTTTGTACCAGCCTCAATTCTCAAACTATAGTGTTTTCTTTTAATTATAAGCCAGATCATGCATGTGCTGGAAAAATTTTTATTTTATTAATTTTAGAATAGAAGACAATATATCATGCAAAATAATATATATTATTATATAGAGTTATACAGTTGTGACATGTTTTACACTAAAATCGTAGAATAAAATAAAACCGAAATATGTATATATTTTTTTATCCATGTATAAGTATCCATATACTTATATATGGGTACTTTTTTTATTGAATTTACTGAGCAACATTAGTTAATAAAACCATACAGGTTTCTTTTCAAGTGCACAGTTCTATAATACATCAACTGCATACTGCTTCCTGTGCTCTGCCCCCAAAGTCAAGTCCCTTTAGACTCCACTTATCCCTCCTTTACCCTTTTCCACCTCCGCCAAGTCCCCTTCCCTCCAGCAATCACCATACTGTGCCTATGGGCACTTCTAAAATTTTTCTTTTTCATGCATTTATTTAGTTATAAATGTAGGTTTGAATATTATTACTATAGAATTTAAATTTCTACATTAACTTACAAATTGAGAAACTGCAGTTGAAGTGAACAAAATAAAAATACAACACTGTATATTAATTTTCCTTACTGCAATGTTTCCCACCAGAAATAATTAAATATAGATGAAAAGACATTAAAAGAGAGATGGAAAGTTCCTGCCACAACCTGGTCTAAGCGGTTGATTTATGTGTGGATTTATTTATGAACAAATTAAGCACATCATGTTGTGTCTTACATTGATTAATAATCCAGCAAAGCCTCATGAAGAATATAGTGAATCTGAATGACAGAGTTAACAAAATCAATTTAAATGAATTTTATGGAAAATGCACCCAAGAAACACTGATTATGCATTATTTCATGCTTTCACGAAATACCAAAATTATAATAAAATCAGAGAAGCTTGATTAATTTCAAAGAACTGATTATTTGTTTATATTCTCTGACCAGAGCAGAGTTAAATTATATATACTCAGAAATGAAGTGATATAACTGTGAATAATTTGTGGGTGAAGAATTTACAAAGAAACATAAAATATGTTCAACTGAGTTATGAGAAAATATAGTAAATGAAAATTGCAGAGTGTGTTACATATTCTTTAGGAAAATCCGTATCTACAGAATTAGCAAAAAATGTTAAAAATAAATGATTCAACAAACCATATAATAAAGTTTTTTTAATTAAAAGCAATTTAAATCCAGAAAAAAATAAAAAGAGGTAAATAATAAAGACAGCAGTTATCAATGAAACTAGAAAAAAACTAAACATAAAAACAAATGTGCAATAGACCAGTCACCAAACTATAAATTGTTTTTTTAGAAAAGCTAACAAATTTGCAACTAAAAAGACTAACTCAAGAAAAAATGGAAAACAAATACTAAAATTAGGTCCTAGAGATATTATACTTTTATATAAAATGTAAAAATACATATGGAATAAAAAATTAATGTACAATAACATCCTGTAACTGTGAAAAATGTAAAAGGCATTAATAATGTCATCTATTAAAAAATTAAATCCGTACTTCTAAAGTGTTCCTCTTTCAACAACTAAGATAAAAAGCATAAGTGCCATAGAAGAAAAACTACTAAATCTCACTCAAGAAATAGATATCTTAAATAATTCTATTTTTTATTTTTAATAATTGAACTCCTAGTAAAAAGCCTGCCCAGAAGATATCTCCAGGGTTGTATACCTTTATTGGTGAATTTTCTTTCAAATACTTGAGGAAACAATATGAGTATGATGAAAAGGTTTCCCCAAAACAAAGCAGAAACACTTCCCCACTCATTTTATGAAGCTCAATTTATCCACCAAAACCAAATGAATATGTTATATGCAACAGACAAACAAAAACTAAAAAACAAACTCTAAAGGTTAATATCTTTCAGAAACATATATTGAAGAATTCTGAAATGATATTAACAAATCAAATCCAGGAAGGAGGAGCATTGTGTCAAAGTGTGATTTATCCAAGAAATGCAAAGTTATTTTAAATATTTTTACACATAAAAAATTTATGTGTTCTCATAGGTATTTGCAGAATATACAACAGCAAAACTGAACATTTTTGTTTTATTGAGATAAAATTTACACACACAAAAATAGTGTAAGTTTAAGGTATATAACATGTTAATTTGGTATATTTATATATTTGCAATATGATTATCCCCATAGCATTAGCTAACACTTCTATCATGTCACATAATCATCATTTCATTCTTGTGAAATCTAGTTACCTAACCACTTTTAAGTATGTAATATAGTGGTGTTGATTATAATCACTAAGCTGTGCATTAGGTCTCCACAATTCATTCATTTTCCAGTTGTAACTTTGTACCTTTCAACTATAATGCCCAGCAGCTAAAAATATGGTTGGCTGGATGAGCCAGTAAAAATAAAATGAAAAATTGGGTATTTGGAGTGTAGTAAGCATTCCTTTGCATGATAATAAGTAGATTCCTGCACTCAGGCTCTCCTGCAGTATAGTAAATCTCTCTGCAGTCTAATGCTAACTAATGAAGCCAACCCAAGGCAGCATGCTCATCCCATGCTGGCCAAACTCACTGCCCTCAAAGGGGGCATGCCTCTATAAGGAAAAAGGTAGAAAACATGCCAAAATTCACTTAAAGTCTGATGTACTCAAAACTCTTTTGTACTGCTCCTTTGCCAGCACAGGTATATACCACAGAGAAGCCAACCTTTATATATCTGCCTTAGTCTCCATTCTCTTTCATTCTTTAACCAGGACCAGACTTTGTGATGTGGACTAGCTAATGAGCATGGGAAGATTTTGATAAAGTCACATCACATATACACGTATCGCGTTTCTATAATTTTGAAAGGAACTTCATTTTTTCTTACTATGACAACTTTTGGGCATTATTTCATGACAGATTCATCAATTTCACTGCTGAAATATGCCATTTCATATAGTTTAATAATATCATAATAATTAAAAAATAACTTTGATAAATTTTAAGAATTGTTCACAATTTTTGTAAATTATTATATAAGTCTACCTTTAAGCGATATACACAAAGTCGTCCATTTTCCAAGTGTTATTTCTACTTCCCATGACAACATTCTTCTGAAATACAGTAAAACAATCTCTTTATATGTTTATTTGTGTTTTTAAACATTAATTAATTCTTTTTGATACATTTGAGTCTTTTAAAGGAATAATTTCAACACACTAACTCATTTCCCTCACTAGGCTGCCCATGCTGGCAGAAGGGTCCTGAGTCAGAGTCTCAGAACTTCTCCTTTGCGGTCTCTGCCATTTATTTATCATTTGACTGAGGGAGGCTCTTTGATTCTCAAACTGTGTCTAGTTGTTCACAAATGGCAATTGGAATTATAATAATGATGCTAGCTGTCTTAGGACTTAATCATGTAGTATATGTATAAGGGTTTACTGAAAATCACGATGGGTTTTAAAATTAACACTAAGAAAATTGAACTTTCATTATCTCTTCAGGTTGGGCATTAAAATCGGAGACCAAAAAAAAAAGCAGCGTAAGCCACACACACAAAAAGAATTTTGATCCTGATCATTTTGTGTTATCTAGTCAAATTTAGATATTTCAAAAGAAAGGCTCTTTACAGTGTTATGATTATATTGTAAAGGGTTCAGAGAAGTTCAGTTTGCTTCCCCATTATTGCTATTTGTGAGGCATTACAGAATTCTGCCATATTATGCTGAACATATAAAAAGGAGCATCAATAATACATCACTTAACTGTGACACCTTAACATTGCATTCTTACAGCTGAAAGCCCTCACAAAAAATTGATGAAATAAAATTGGTACCTTCTTACTTTGGTTATCAACTTCAATTGATGTCTCATCCTTTTGTGAAAAAGAGGAACTAAAGTTCAACTTCTAAGTTTAATTTTTTAAGAACCACTGCACTTGAAACAAACATCTTACACAACTAACCTCATTGACTGTGGCAAGGAATATTCTTCTCCCCTTTTAGTATCAAACACTGTTCCTGATGCGGCAACAGAAACTCAGTACATTTGGTCCTATAGTTCCACCTGCACACTGGAATTTTAGAAAACAGTCTTAACTGGATGACCCATTTACTCATTTTCCCTTTTATTCCCTTCTTCCAGATGTATACATTACTTTACTACAGCCTCATTATTACAGCTCCCCATATATATCTCCTTAGTGCTGTTCAAAAGATGAACAGTTTACTGTCCTCTGTCTTATAAGATCTAGTTATTCATTGAAAAATACTTCTTAAAAGCACCTATACACAATGCAATACACAGATGATGCATCATAAATTGTATACTTGAAACCCACATAATTTTATTAGCCAATGTCATCTCAATGAATTTAATAAGAGTAGAATAATAAAATGAAATACAGAAATATCTATAAAATGACAAAGAACAAGTTATGTAAAAATAGATACATTTCATTTACCCCTAGTATCAAAGAATATGTTGCAATCAAAGAGACTTTTAAGGCTAAGTAAGTATTATAAAATGTACATGACAGAGCCCTCCGTGAACTCAGTGAGCTAAAGAAGACTAGGACATGCGAGTCCACAGCAGCTCACTGTGGCAGTTCGAAGACCCCTGACTTTGGCGGTTGGCTGTGGGAACCAGAGGTGAAAGAATGAAGACCCTTTGTTTCCCGCTCCTGTCACCCTCCCAGGAGCCTCCTCTCCACAGAGAGGGGGTGCAAATCAAAGTCGCTTTGTATTAAAAAAAAAAGTCTTAAAGTAAGGTTTCAAATATCTTTCTACACGGACACATAAAACTTTAGAAGGTAATGAAGGGAGTCAGTCGGGTGAAGGGTAAAACAAGCAAAAGTTTTACATCATTCATTAAAAAACGCAACTACACTGCCATCTATTGCTTCAGATATTTGTCTTTCTTAGCTATCCAAATGTTTATTTCACATTTTTAACAAGAAGAATATATGACGTGTGTGCTGCTTTGTTTTAATAACTTCTATACAGAAGTATGTAACATATAGTATTGTAATACAAATAAGAATTTTATAATGCTGTGTCATATGACTATGATTATCATTCAGTAGAAATAACAACTTTTCCATACTATATTCCCTTTCTAAGGTTTTCTTCTTGTAAACCTAACAGTTTTGAATGAATTATCACATTTAATGAACCAGCTACAAATAAAAGTATAAGCGACATTTAGGGTAGAGAATAAAACCTTAAAAATAAATAAATACATTTACAATTACATGCATA
Organism: Phyllostomus discolor; assembly: GCF_004126475.2. NCBI lineage: Eukaryota > Metazoa > Chordata > Mammalia > Chiroptera > Phyllostomidae > Phyllostomus > Phyllostomus discolor. The sequence continues at coordinate 14,501,344 of NC_040904.2, read as the reverse complement.
ATTATAACTATAAATAAAACCAGTTGTAACATTTATCATTTTATCTGCTTTTATTCCACCATACTACATATTTCAGCTTTAATGAAGGTCTGTATGAAGAAAAATAAAAAGACTTAAAAATCCCTGTCTGTCACAGGAAGATACAAAGAAGATTATCATTGCTCACTTCTTTCTCAGTTGTCTCCTTGACCCTGAACTTAAGTCAGGCCCTCGGGTTAACATTTATGAAGATGAGTTACTGTATCATGACCTAATCCACCTTCAGGACTCTGGTGTCTACTCGGATCCTGTTGGGAAGAGCTGGGATCCAATCTCAACACCTTTATCAGTTCCTGGAATAGCAGAAAAATAGATCTTAAAAATAAAAATGCAACCAGCCTTTTATTTCTTTTTGTTTTGTTTTGATTAATGTATGCCTTAGAATAAATTACGAAAGGACTGGGCATACATCCGTGTTAAGAATTTTTCGGGTGGAGGAGGGCAAAGGGGGGAAAATCGAGACAACTGTAACAAAATAAAAATAAAAAGTAAAACAGAAACAAAATGCTTAAAAGTCAAAACAAGTATTTTTAGGTTAAATATTATTTCTTTGCTCTTTAAAGGTAAATGCTCTTTTTCTGTTTTGTTTTCATTTTATTTCCGCTGTGAATGCACATTGTGCCCTGGCTGCTCTGCTGTAAAAGCCTGCATGCGTGGGGCAGCCGGTGTGCAGCACACCGTGGCTGTGCTGACTCCGTCTGACGGACCAGACCAACACAGACGTGTTCCTATGCAGGGACCCCACTAAGGAGAACTGTCACACTTATATCCTGCTGCTTGGAATATGGTAACTCCTATTCAAATTTTGTCTGTTTTCCATCAAAGTTTCTATTGTTCTGGTGTCATTAAATTTGGTTACACATGCCCTGGCTGGCGTAGCTCAGTGGATTGAGCGCGGGCTGCAAACCAAAGTGTCGCAGGTTTGATTCCCAGTCAGGGTACATGCCTGGGTTGCAGGCTATGACCCCCAGCAACCACACATTGATGTCTCTCTCTCTCTCTCTCTCTCTCTCTCTCTGTCTCCCTCCCTTCCTTCTCTAAAAATAAATAAATAAAATCTTTAAAAAAAATTTGGTTACACAGACTATGAAACTCATAAAAGATTAGTCTGATCATTTTTATGTTAAGAATTATGAAAGGTACTGATGCTTACTTGCTTCTGCATAGCTTTCCAATCAGACAGTCAAGAATACCAAAAAAGAGAAATAAAGTTTCAGTACAGAAAACCTGAAAATTGGATCAATACTCCATGAACCGTTTGGGGAAGAGACAACCATTTAGACACACCAACTGCACACTTACTCCTCTCAGAAATCAGTGTTTCAAATTCCCAGAAGCAGCTGCCATCCTCCTGTGAAGTAGCCATCTAGTCTATTTCACCACTTTCCCAGTTCTGCTCCCCCCAAGAAATCAACATCTGTCTAAAATAAGAGGGTTAAACAGATAATATGACTTTAGAAATAAGTGGAAGCAATGCTGCATTCATTCCCTGTTGCTGCTGAAACAAATTGTTAAAAATGTTTAGGCTTAAAACAACAAAAATAAGAAAAGTATATTACAGTTCTGGAGGTTAGAAATCTAAAATGTTTTTCAATGAGCTGACACAAAGGTCCTCTCAGACTTGGGTTTCTTTGGAGGGGCTTGTGGGAATAATCTGTTCCTTTGGTTATTTTCCACATTCTAGAGACCGCCTGCATTCCCTGGCTCATGGGCCCTTCATTCATTCGACGGGCATCACTCCAACTCTGCATCCTTCTTCACAAGCCTGCTTCTGACTTTGATGCTGTAACACCCTTAAAAAGACCTTTCAGTGTGTACACATGGGAAATCCAGGGTAATCTCTCCATTTCAAGACCCTTAATTTAGTCATTTCTAAAGTCCCCTTTGCCATGTAAGATAATATTCACTTAATCAGCAGATGATGGTTTAGGTTGCTCTTATTTATCAGGGGACAAAAAGGACTTAGCAAAGATGGGTTAAGTATGGCTGCAACCCATCCCTACCTGAAACAGCCATTTTTTGTAGGATGTTGAGGTGATGTCCCAACCTTCTATATGTTGATAGAGAAATGAACAAACTTTCCTAGGGAATAAATAATGGAGTCAGTAGAGAAAAGGATTAGCCAACTGAAAGTGTTCAGTACAAATTGTCTTGGTGCAGTGAAAGCACCAAGAGAAAATTAATGGCAAGAAGAGATCTGTATATATATGGGTGCATAAAAGATACAGTCAAATAAAGACTAACCAGGACATAGTGATGTCATACATAAGGACACATCTGCACTGATGCGTTTATCACATTTAATCTATTCTTATCTCTTAATTTTAATTGTATTTTTAGCCCCTCAGCTTCTATCTTTCTTGACAATACATGTTATAGTTCCCATTTAAGTAATTAGTTATTTTTAAACTAATCAACATAAAATGTAAAACTAGAGATATAGAAAGAAAACTGAGAGCAATATTTATTTATTAACTGATTCACTTCTACCAACTCTATCATATCTTTTAGAATATGATTCTTAAAATATGATCCAGAGTTCCAGAAGGTCACATAGAGTTCAAAAAGAAGGTCACAGAATACACTGTAAAGTACTGCAAGATGACAAGAGTTAAATAGTGGATGTTTGGGACAGAATCACCTGTCCCTGCCTTGGTGACTGGCCATCATGCAGCTCACCCTCTGTGGTAGGTCAACATGCCCTTTCTCCTGCACACCTGCACTTCTGCTTCTGAGGTGCACTGCATCCAGAAAGCTACAATGTGGGGATGGTTAATGAGATGCCCCTGAAACTGAGCCCCAAACCTAGCTCTGAGCAGAGTAATAGTTAAAGGTTACAGAAGAACAGACCACATAGGGTTCGTTATCAAACACAGAAGCATATTCGCACAACACAGCTTTGCACTTCCAAAGGAGGAAAGAGTCTGTTTGGGGTAATTCATTCTGGAACTGTTCTGTCAAAAGTTAATTAAATTTTGGCTTTGTAAGGCCAATTTGGCTCATATGTTTGTGTTTTGATAAAGAAGTTGGAATAGTATTAAAATTCTAGCAACTCTACGGACATTACAAAACTTTCTCTAGGCACAATTCTTGTCTTTGGAAAGAATGAATGATGATTAATAAATGATGGCAAAATTTGAAATGAGTTCACTCAACACAAACTTATTGAGTTAATTCTGTCTGCCAGACATATGCTAGGTATAAATCATCATATGCTAGAGCAAGTCAGCTAGACTGCAAAAATAATTAAGAGGAAATAACAATTGTTACTTAAAATGCCTAATTCCATGCAAAGTTTCAAATTTAGTGAAATTTCAGAAAGGTTTATGACTTATTATCTATTATGAATTATAAGACCTCAAAATATAGAGGCTTAAAAACATTTATGTCTCATGAGGCAGTTATTTGGGGCTCTTATGGCAGCTTGATCAGACGAGGGAATTAGAGTTCTTTCACCCTCTACTCTCTCATTACCAGAGGTCTTTTTCCACGATGTGAATGAGAGTTTCAGCCAGCGGGAAAAGAAAAGAGAAAAAGGGAAGGTTACTCATATCATTTTAAGAAAATGATCTAGAATTTGGCCACAGTTCTGCTTATATCTCATTACCCAAAACAGAACATCAGGACACACCTGATGAAGGCAGAGGACATACAGTTACCTGGAAGGTCAAGGAGGTCCTTCTTCCCATGATATAACACACTCATCACTAACCCAATAATAGCTGTGGGAGACTCCGGCCAGCAGAGTCCGCCATTGTGGCTGAAAGAGAAAATAAATGCACAGGTGACAGCAATCCTGGGGAGAAAAGGGGACGGCACGGCTACTCTCTCAAGGGGAGAGAGAGAGCCTATGAGTGTCTCGGCCACTCTCTCAAGAGGAGAGCGCCCCAACCCTTGCCTAGACAGGCTTTTATTGTTTTTCTCAGGTCTTACATCAGAGAAAGATTTACTATCTATTGCATAGAATACTGTTGTCTACATTTTAGGTACAATCAAGGAAATGAAAATAACATGCAGTGGCAAGCTGATTAGCTCTGTCCTTGGGAGAATTCACACAGGCTTTGGGAATTACCTTGAAGATAGACAATGCACATTTGTTGTTTTAGACCAGGGTGATGGAGTTTTAGCAAGAGCAAGCCATAACAATCAGTATGCATTTTCTAGGCCTGATTCCCACAGGAAAACTCGGTTTGAAGGTCTGGCTCCTGCCCACCACCTCACTTCTGTAGGTTTTCCATACGGAGCTGAGTCACATTTGCCAGACTGAAACAAACCGGTCCCCTACAAATAGTAACACAAAGACCCATCAACTGACTATACCAAGATAAAATTCCACAATATCTGCATTATAAGCAATCATCTCCAGCAGGTTCTAATCCCCAAAATAAACTATGTCCCCTTTTATATGAAATATAAAATAGAACAGAGTCGTGATAACTACTATGATATTCCCATTTGAAAAACAAAAACCTAGGAAACACACACCCTCTGTTGCACAGCCACTGCCGATGTGTATCAGGCATGAATGTGAAAAGACTCTGCCTTAAAACTCAAAGGATCCCCCTTGATGAGTTTACCATGGAGCTCGGGTGCTGCTCGCTCGGAGAGTCTTTCGCCTCATTTTACTTGGGGACCACAGCTGTGCTCATGACTTTCCCCTGGTTCCTATGGGGATGCACTTCCCAGGCTTTTGCAGTCCAGGTAATTATGGTTCGTTGATCCATTTATGTATTGAATACAGTTCCCATAAGATATATGACAGAGTTCCCATGTACTGGCTTCCAATACATTCTACATGCATGTGGTTACAACAAAAAACTGTATCTTTAAGTAGCTGGTTTATTGTGTAACTTGTTTTAATATATGAAATTCGTCTTCTGTGTTAAAAACATTACTGGCCTCAGAACTCTGCTATCCCTGTCTGCCCACAGAGAGAAACCTTACTTTGAAGCAGGGCTTCAAAGTGAGAGCTAGAGATGAGACACCACACTGGATGGAGAGGAAAGAAAGAGAGCCCCTCTGGGTGTGGGGGCCCTCCCACAGGCACCGGCTTCAGGAGTGGGCAGTGAGCGCCTTTTAAGAGGTACAGTACCCTCCCTCTCCGTGCAGCCAACTGCATCGCAGGCTGAATGGAGCTGAAACTAGATTTCAGCCCTAACTTGCCCTCTTCGTGGCGGTCTTTTTCAGTGCATCGCACTGAGCTTGCATGAAGGTCACCTAAAACCACAGGCCTACATGGGGAAAATGTCTTTAATCGTATACTTGCAGCTGGGCTGGTTTCCAACTTAGGAGTCAGAGGAAAGCTTAAGGACCATCTTGTCTGCTGTTCACGAGGCCTGTTCAGAGCCGTGTCTCCTAAAAACCAGTCTACATTCTGCTCTGGTAGAACTGTGCTAGAAGTAAAGAGAAAGAAAATATTTTACATGTGTCCAACCACTTCTGGGGAAAGATGAAGGTCTGTTGGTACATGGTCTTTCTTCCACAGGACCCCAGAAGACATTTTTGCCGTGCCACACCAAAGGTCACCATCTCCCGCACAATGGCCGTGTCCTTACTCAACCTTCTCCCTGCTCTGCTAGGACAAGCCACATAGATTTTTTTTGTTTGTTTTCTTAGCTTTTTATAATTTTCTTGTCCAGAATTTTCCTACGTCTTTCTACTAAATTCTTTATTGCTTAGGATACATGCTAGGCTACTTGCACACGAAGTCAGAAAACGCAGTGACTTGAAAAGTATGTACACTTGTTTCACTCCTACGTAGCAGTCATGTTGGGTACACAGGGGCTGTCGAGGGAGCTTGGTGTTTGGGGGAAGCTGACCGTCTGTAGACTGGATCACTGGCCTGCTTGCTGCGGGTTAACTCAACACAGTACCTTCTAGTCCACAGGCTCGGGAAAGGAGAGGTGAGCGCACACCTTTCCCTCCTAAGTTTAGGCACTTCCGAGATCCCGCACACGTTTGGCAGCCGCTTTCAATACATAGCTACAACTTTGAATATTGATGTTGAATATTTATATGAGCATAATTGAGAAACCTAACTGGTTACTCATTTTTTTATCAAAATAGTTTACATTGTCAGGTTTTATTTGGAAAAATAAGTTATATAAAAAAGTGCAAATGTCATGTATTTCCTCGGACATTATCCAACCAAATTCAAAGCATAAAGGTCAGTTTCCATTAAATATATAAGCATATATTTGTGAGAAAATGCACAGATCCAACAACATATTTTTGCTGAAACCTATATTAAAATAAATGAGGTGGAGTGTCTGTAATTATCTCTGAGCAAACTTCTCTTTTCATCTCCCCTTCATCACAGCCCCTTGTGTAACCCTCTCTCCACAACTGACTTTCCCATTAAAATTTCATAAGTTCAAAGTTGTTATTGTGAATGATTTGTATTCTGACAGGAAGGTGTATAGACACAGTTATATTCACCCTATCAGCAATAAATTACCTTCTGCTAAGGTAAACTTAGAAAAATATTAAAGCATTCATAATCAAAAATAAATCTTCTATTTCCACATTTTCATAAAAATGAATTTCTAAGTGCTTATGTAACAGGGTGCAGCCAAGAGGGGAGCCCCAAATAGGGATCTGTAACAAGATCCAGAAGAGCCTGGAGATAATTGGCTCCACACCACAGGGCCACACCTGCCCAGAATGCTGGCAGCTGTAGCCAGTTGTGAGAGGAGCCGGAAATGGGGCTGCAGAAGAAGATTGGCGCTGGGATTTAAACCGAGATGCTGCAGCCACTGAAACGGGGGAGAACTATGCGGAGCCCTGGGGGTTGGGGGGAACCATGTGCAGCCCTGCAAGACAGAACCACACAGCTTTAGCAGAGTGACGACTCTCTTGGCCCTGAGGGAGAGAACCACGCGGCTCTGGCAGAGTGGGGACTCCTGTGGTCTGGGGAGAGAGGACCACGTGCCTTTGCCAGAGTAGGGACCCCCGCAGCTTTAGGAAATACGGTACCCTGGACTGGGCAAAGGGGGAAGGAAGGACTGTGTCTGTTTGTGGGTGCTTTAAGGGACTTTAGGATTTTTGGTGAAGATATTAGGTCCCTACTTTAAGTTTGTATAGCATTAAATAAACGTTTCCTTTCCTTTTCACAAATCTCTGGCATTGAGAGACGTCTTTCCTCTGGCGGTGGACATAATGGACCTGGGGGGTTCTTTATATCGTCTCAGCCTCCCCCCTTGTTTGTTCTGTAACACTTAGACTTATAATAGATCATGTACTTTTTTCCCAATCAGTACTACACCAAAAATTTGTAGACTTATCAAATTGTCTATACTTATCAAATCCTGAAACTGATGATTTTTGTTACAATCAGCAGATCAGCTCAAAATGTTTCACCAGAAACTGCAGGCTAGTTCCTTCTCTGCCTGATTAAGAAATATCTGGAATTTAAAAGCAACTTTTAAATACCTGGAGGTTGGCAATATCAGGAAGCAGGTGTGGATTGGGAGTGTAATAGAGCAAACAGTATCACTGATCTGTATTTTGAATATTGAATGATACATTTTTTAACATAATTGATTGCCAATAACAATTTGGGGTTGGAAAATTCGGCTTTCAGTCTTTAGTATAATAAAAATGAGTTAACATAGGTAGATTTAGAGCAGTGGCAGGCACTTAAAAAGCATTCAATAATGTCAGTTTCTGCTTGTATTTTAGTCACAGTCTTATTCATTGCTCTGAATGTTTGTGAAACAAAGAGTAATTTATATACTTCGTACAAGGATAGCATCGATCTATATTTTGTCCTTATTTGTCACAAATTATTTGTAAATCAGTTTCAATTAATAGCTTGTAATTTGTCTTACAAAATGTTTCTTGGTTAGTCAATTCAAGATATTGAAGAAAATAAAATACATTGAAAAATGCTCAGAAGGTTTACATATAAGCCTACCTAAATGAGTATGGGGGGGAAGAGAGCTGTGAAGGAGAGAGTTTGACTGAAATCGTTACTTCAATGAATGATTAATTCGTACAATTAATTTAAATAACTAGAACCACAAAAAGAGACATAAGCAATTGAGTATATTACAAATTTCAAAGGAAGATGCTTAGTAATAGAAAATAATCTTGTAGTACAAGATGCAGATTAGTAACTTTTGAGACAAGTTTATGAATTAAAGTTACAGACTTAAAAAGTGTTAAGAAGGATAAACATGTAACTTACATTAGGATTATAGTTATGATATGATATAGAGTATTATATACCATTCTGTTGTGGCAGACAGAATAATAGCCTTCCCCAAAGGTTCAGTCTCTAATCCCCCCAAATCACAGCTGTGTCGCCTCCTACCTAACAAGAGGAACTATGTAGATATGATTAAGTTAAGGGTCTTGAATTGGGGAGAGTATACTGAATTCTATATGTTACAAGAGCAACAGGAACCTAATATGTATAACAAGTTTAAGGGATTTGAGAAGACTAGGTTATAATTTAGGGAGTACTACTTTTCTACTCATATTCCTCATCAGCCAGATGGGCATTGTGGTGCCACACAATATTATGTTGGATAATATTACCTACCACACCATATTATGTTGAAATAACCTTAATTGAAATAATGTATTATTTATTCTAATGTTTAAATAGCTCGCTTCCATAATGCAGTCACTCAACCAGTATTCACTGAGCTCCATTTATGTGTCCTTGGCACTGGGGATACAGCACTGAACAGCCAAAAAACGCTCTGTCTCTGGAATACACATTCTTCTTATATGCTCTTCAGATACTAATGCAAAACCTGAATCCTCCAAATGACTCTAATTAATTGTCCCACATAATTAAAGAGTTAATGACAACTGATGCATTGTCTCAAGGTAATGAATGCCTTCTTAAATCGAAATATACACTTACTATTCATTATCTAATGTTTTAGGTATTTTTGAGTTGAAAAAATAAGCTAATATAATAAATAATAATTAAAAGATTATTGGATTGTAAGTGATGATGTTTTTTCCGATGCATTTGATTTACTATTTGACAAAATTTTAGCAGTCAAGTGATTTATCTACTTATGTAGAAGTAATAAAAATTCTGTGCACCTAAAATCATACAGTTAGTGATCATAATTCACCAAATTATACCAACAAACTATAGAAATATTGAGTCAATATTTGCAACATACTAAATTGGATTTTTCCCTTTGAAGCTTCTATCAAATATCAAAATTCAGGTAATATTAACTTCTTTCAATAACTTAGCCAAACCTAAATAATTTAGCAGTTTGTTGTGTCCATTTTAACCTTTCTACATCTCTGATAGGTGCTCAAACATAACATTAGAATTTTCTAAATGGCTCAGAAGCAAATAAAATCAACATCGCAAGATTATGAGCACAGGGATGATATCTAAAATAAGTCATTTTTTAAAATATGGCTCATCCTTATAGGTGAATGACACACCATTATTAGAGAATGCACCATGATCATTATATCCAGATATGACATTTCACACTTAGGTTGTATAATCTGTAGCCTATTAACAGTGACAGTAAATCTCTTGTTACTTGCAAAATAGTAGAAATAATTATCTATAGAGACAAAAATGGGTGATACTTTGCATCTTTAGGTGTATAACTTACATTACTGCTCAGAGATATTTCTATTATGACATAAATACCACATAAAGCATCTATATAATTTAAAAATGACCAAGGCATGACAATGTAATAACTGATGAACTATAGAGGATTTTGATTATTTTTTTTAGAATTTTGATTTTTAGCATTGTTTTATACCTTGCAACATCCTAAAACAGGACATTGTATACTTTAGCAATTTTTTTCAAGTAGATATTACCATGAACGGAAAGCTTATCAGCATTATGCTGGATTTCACTTTTTTCTAGGTTCAGTGGTAAGGGTAACTAGGCTAAAATAGATTATTGAGCATGATTCCACTATAGTTAATTTTCACAACGAAGCCACACAGGTTAAGTCCCAGATTCTTGCTGCTCCTAAGACGTCTAGGTTACCTATAATAAGCCAGCAGAATTAATTTTATGATTCCTTGTTTGATTAAATTTGCTTCTATTGATTTTGCTCATGTCTTTCCATTTTTTCTTTTTTTTTCTTTCTTTTATTTATTTATTTTTAGGGAGGGAAGGGAGGGGGAGAGAGAGAGAGAGAGACATTAATGTGTGGTTGCTGGGGGTCATGGCCTGCAACCCAGGAATGTACCCTGGCTGGGAATTGAACCCGGGACACTTTGGTTCCCAGCCCGCGCTCAATCCACTGAGCTACGCCAGCCAGGGCTCCATTTTTTCTTTATGCCAAGTGTTCATTGCATCAAATTTGTTTTTCATCATAAAGTTGTTAGTTGGCACTGCAAGGGTGATTAGGAAACTCAGTTGTTCAGGGGCGGGCAACAGCAGGTTTACAGTTATAACACCAATAAATAATATGATAATTCATGAAGAATAAATTATGTAAGCCCTGGCTGGCGTAGCTCAGTGGATTGAGCACGGGCTGCGAACCAAAGTGTCACAGGTTCGATTCCCAGTCAGGGCACATGCCTGGGTTGCAGGCCACGGCCCCCAGCAACCGCACATTGATGTTTCTCTCTCTCTCTTTCTCCCTCCCTTCCCTCTCTAAAAATAAATAAATAAAACCCTTTTTTAAAAAGAATAAATTCTGTGTTTCACATACTCACATCTGTAAACCCACTCTGTTTATACTCACACCCACAAGGTGCAATGAGGAGCATTCCGTCAAGTCCTGTAAAAGATCAGTACGAAGTGAATCTGAACAAAGGCTTCAGAGTTAAATGAAGTGCAGGATTAAGATAATTTGCCTCATTTGGCTTCTTTCCTCTCCAGGTCTCTTGTTTGTTGTTCTTCAAGTGCCTTGTGGGTGCTAGATGGAAAATACAAAAGAAATAAGTAATTATTTGGCAAGAAGAAAGTTTACAAAATATTAAATACAGACTCTCTATGCACATATTCTTTATCAGCAAGTTGAATTTGCCTATTTTACATCCTCTTAGCCAATCCTTTAAGAATATATAGATTTACTATAATAACTAATCTTCTTGGATGCTTTTTAAAATATCTCTTCAAGTGTCAGCACTTTACACAGGGGCTTGTTTGCCAGAGTGGGCCAATTAAGCTCTTGTGAATGGCAAGCAAGAAAAAAGTATAAGAAGAATTCACTTCAGGCAAAAGAACACATTTCATTCACAGAGATTTTAAAATGTGGATAAAACCATCAGAAAATATGATAAATTGAATCACAGTTTGAATTTAGACATTTTTGTGAAACTATCCTAAAACTTCACAGTAAAAAGCAATAAAAAATAAAAAAACAAACATTGTGATAAATGGTATTCAATAGATATGTAATATAATAAAAAGGATTAGCCAGTAAATATACAAGATTAGTAATAATAATGTCAGTATTAACTGAAAAACTTTAACTCAAATTTTCTGAAGTGTATAGATTTTATACAGTTGCAATATAATCTTCAGATGTGTTATGGCATTGTAATCATTTATCTTACTTATATAAGCATGAAGTAAGCATACAAATTCATTCTCAGTATAACATTTTGATGAATATACAATTATTTGAGCAATATACAATACTTAGCAATATATAATACTTAGAGCAATATACAATACTTAGAACCAAGCTGACCCTTCTGTTCCTCTCATAGAATAATTGTTACAAGTAAAACAATTTTTACACAGCTACTCCTGGTGCATATCGGCAGTAATTCTTCCTTGGCTTCATTTTACATCCTTTTATCCACTTGGAGTGGATAACCATCCACTCCTTTTGGATGAACCATGGTTCTGTTGTTAATATAAGGCACAACTCATACCACAGTCTTGTATGGCTGAGACTTGAAAATTTATGTTTTGGAATTTCATACTTTGAGAACATTTGTCTTCCTCTTACCCTATTTAATACCTTTGAATAATTCCTGCCACACATTGTATACATATAGAGTAATGTATTTAAATTTCTCCCAGTAAGATTAGGGCTTTTAGGAGAAATTCCTGAGCAATGGTGTGGAAGATGATCGAGGCTGGTCGGGATGACCTGGGTGCGGGGGGGGGGGGGGGGGGGGCGGGGGGAGCAGTCAGTGATCTGAGAAGAAACAATCAGAGATAAATCTCAGCAACAACATGGAAACTGAAAATCGTAAAATTTTAGTTCTCTTCCACAAAAAAAAAATGAGAAGGAAACATCAAAGATAATTCTTTGTTTATGTTATTGACAATTATGATACATAAGGTTGGGGGTGGGGGTTAGGGTTAGTGTTTGGGTTAGGATTATACACATATGGTTCTTTTGAAGATATAAAGGGTTTTAGGTAACAATTGATCACCAAAGAAAAGATAGCCAGTAGGTATTTTGAAATCTAAATTCAGCAAACATATTTAATTTTGATAATGATTTTATATTCATGATGGTGTTTATCATTTTAAATGAGGTTGTCAGGGGACAATGTATTTAAAAAAACAAAGAAGAAAACATAATAATAGATAGGAACTCACCAATACTTGAAAAGGTGAACAAAAAAAAAAAAACACGACATAGATTAAGGAAAAGGTTTACAAGGTAATGGTACAAGAGAGGGCCAAATACATATAATTGGTCAATATGTATCCCAAAAAACAAAAGAGAAAGCTGGTGCCAACAGATGACAATTCCTTCAGTGACTTTACCACTCTCTACAAATGTCCCTTAGTACATGCCCTTCTCATCATTTTCACAGCACATCTCAGTGTCAGACACAACCCTTGCCCTGCCCTGGACTAACGAGAGCCCTTAGGTCTCTTTGGGAGCATGATAAAATGGGCAATCAGAGAAAAGCAGTTTTAGGGGAAGGGAGAAAACACCTTCTATTCATAATTATATTAATATTTCAAGCCATACAAAAGAAGCAGATATTAAGAGAGGCACCAAATTAAAATATTATAGATAAAATCACTTCCAATAAAATTAAAATAATAGAAAACATAAAGCATTTGACCTATTTTTTGAGAGTCATAAAACAGTAACAATTAAATCGAACCACTGAGTGAATATAAGCAAATATAATTCTAGAAATAAAACCTTCAGCCCTAGAAATAATTGTTTTTACATACACAAATCCTAGAGACCAAAAAATCGATTATAATCAATTGCTGATGAATTATAATCGATTGCTGTTAAATTCACCTAAAATATAACTTAGAGAAACAAAATATTGAAAAATACAAGAAAGATATTCAGAGACTAGTTAGATACATATTTTAAAGGTATAAACTTACAAAGAATAAGAGTTTCATTAATACAGAATGAAAGGAATAGGGTGCTATTCAAAACATAATTTGAACATTTTGCAAAATATTTTGCTAATATAATTTTGAATAATTTGCTAAAAGTTTTTCATCATGAATGCAGTCAGTATATATTACGGGTGTTGAGCTTTTTGCCAACCTAGCTTTGGTCCTGGGGTGGGGGTTTATGATAAATGGCATCTTTCCCTTTCTCTCAGGTTCTGAACATTTTGAGAAATAATACAAATAAGAGGAATTCTGAGGCCAAATTCACACTTTTCGTACTGATAGAGACTGAGATACAAGGTGAGATTTCAGGCCTTTGGCCAAGCGTGCTACCTAACTGAGTCTTGGAACGTGGCACAGCTGTTCTTCCACTTGCAAACGAAGCTGGCCACAGGCAAGACCCTCTGTTGCTCAAAAAAATCTGCTCCAGGGCAGCAGTGGAAATTCTTTCTAATTCTCAAGAAGGACAGCAGAAAAAGCCAGTCCTAGAGCAAGGGCAGTTAACTTCTCTGCAGACCACCCTCCCTCCAAAAGACTGCAGGGCAGAGCCCAGCCAAGGATAACAAGCTATTTGTTCTTTTTAAAGAAACCTATCCGGTAAGTGCCTTCCCTCTCCACACCCTCCATCTCATCCTCACACCGCACACAGAGTAGCCTAATACTAAAAATGCAAAGTGATGGCCAGGTTATTCTCAGGGGAATTTATTTCCACAAAGCCAGGTGTCATCATCCCTAACACCAAGTTTATGCAGTAGACCCATACAGTTGGTGCAGCTTTCATTAATCTCTTACAGTATTTATGTGAGGCCTACCACTGTGCTCAGTTTCAAAAAAGAGGGTAGATTCTGGGTTCTATATACTTGGAAGTCTTTTGGTCTAATCAGCCTGCAAGAGTCAAATTGTTGGCCACCTCTGCCTGGTGCCAGACCCACAGTCCAGGAGAACTATACCTTCAGCTCTTTCTATGCTTTATGTCGTCCATGAATGTTAGTATTATATTTGTGAAAATGAACATAGGTATTCAGAAGATATCTATCTCGAATGTCAGCAAGAGAGAAAGAGAGAGGGAGAGAACAGATTTTACATTATACAGTTCCAGTGCCATCTTGATCAGTTGTCCCCTAGCAAAAAAATTTTGGCACTATAGATATTTAAAAATCAACAAAACAAACAAGCAAGCAAAACAGAACCAGAGACACTGAAATAAAGGACAAACTGACAGTAACCAGAGGAGGGGGGGGAGGATAATGGGGAAAAGAAGGGGAAGGGTCATCAAGGAACATGTATAAAGGACCCATGGACAAAGCCAAAGGGGGGTAGGATTGAGGATATGGGAGATGGGGGTGGGTGGGGCAGGGGAGAGTGGTGGGGGGAAGATGGGGACAACTGTAATTGAACAACAATAAAAAAATACACACATACACAAACACATACACCCTTACTTAATGCTATTATCACATGCTCAGAATCTGTTAATATTATACTTAACTCTGAAATATACATGTTATATTTGAGTCATATCATGACTCCGAAAAGAGTAATAGAGTAGGACAACGAAATAGCAATTGATTTTTTTTTCATAAGAGAAGAAGCTGGTGCAGAATTTTCATGATATCAGCCATAGCTTAGGGTCCTTCTATCTCTCTCCTCTGCTATCCTAAACACATAGATACTGGCCCCAGCCTTCTGGTTGCGTAACTCCTCCCCTCTCTCCAGATTTCACATTACAGGTGGGACACAGAAGGGAAGAATAATCAATGCATGGAATTTGGACCAAAAATATTCCTTATTTTGTTATAATTTTATTGTTTTCCAGAAAGTTTGAAGTGATATTTAAACCATATAACATTGTTTTTAGCAAATTTAGTCCCACATTTAAGTAATTAACTTTCAACAATTCTGAAAGAAAAAATAAGCTAGGAATGATTTTAAACTTTTTATTGGTGGTCCATCAAATTACTTTTTTCTTTAAACAAGAAGTTTATTTAAACAAGACACTTGACTTGAAGGGGAAACTACCTAAAATTCATTTCTTTTAGAGTAATTTATTACTACTTAAACACAGATTGCCTTACATGTACAAGTACATACAAAAAAGTTATAAAATTGTCCTTGGTTTTACAATAAATGAAAAACATTAAAGTTCTCCAATCAAACAAGGTATGCAAGGATTTTTATGTTGTTCTTTTCTGTTAAAGGGCAAAAGCAAAATAACTTACCGGAATATAAAGGTAAGAGCTGAATGTGTATGCCACTAACAGAGAAAGGGGGTATCTTCATGGAACCAGTGTTTTCCCCCACCCCATCTTCATGTGATGTCAATCAAAACATACTATTGGCTGTTTAGTTTTTTTTTAAATGCAAATGCTTGTGCACCTACATCAGTTACTTTATGTACAATAAAGGAATGTGGAAAGGAAAATGAAAGAATAGAGAAAACTATACTGTAGTATCAGGATGCGGTGGAACCAAATTGCAATTTTCTAACTGAGAATGTCTTCTTGATCTGGAGGAACAGAGTTCTGAAAGAAAGTAGCCAGTTCCCTTCTTAGTAAACACTTACTTTCTGGGACTGGAACACATCAATCGTACCTTCATCCTCCATTTCCCACTATCGCTCACAACAGGCTTTCATTAGTTTACTAAGTGGGGTGTGCCTCTTAATCTTAAACCGCACCAGAGAACCATCCTGCCCCACCACCTTCAAATTAATATAATCCCTGTTCTCAGTCCAGACTCCTTCCTTGGGCTTTTCGTGGGCCATGGTGATCACCCGAGTCTCCTCGGCTGTCGTTTCACAGAACAGGTACCAGGTCCTCCTCACAGAAGGAGCGCACGAGCAGCGCCAGGAGCCGCAGAAGAAGGAGGCGGCAGCCGTGCAGCAGGGAGAGGGCGCCCCATCAAACTACTTTGATTAAATATGGACAGCACATGGATGCTGTTTATAGTGAAAAAGTATCCACAAGGATGAACAACATTATTCCAATATTCTTATGAAAAATGACATGTTCGGAAGGATAAAGGAAACTCTACAATGAAAAAGAAAATATGAGGACTTGCAGACCATACATATAAAAATATTGCATATTATTTATTGATTGATTACTAGGCTAATACATTAGATGTTAGTAAATATTATTTAGTATATCCCATGATAAGCCAGTATTTCGATTTTGAATCATGATTAATATGTGTTCTCACATTAACTGGTGAGTAGTTATTAGTCATGGCACTAGACTAACATTTTTACAAGTGTCATTTTTTTGTCAAAATAAAATCACATATAATTACACTTAGAAAGATACAAATGCTGTGGTGCTAAAAAAAACAGGTGTGCCTTTACATGATCAATTTTATTTTGTTGTTCAGCATGGTGAAAATTTACTATTACCATCTTTTTGAAGCTAATTATAGACCTTTGACATTTAAAAAAAATGAAAATATTTTATATCAGCATGTAGAACCAAATAAAAAATGCTGTTCTTACCCAAGATTTGTAAAATATGAGAATATCTTTCTAACAACAGAGCTAGTTTGTTATTGAAGTCCACATACATATAACAGCATAGAAAGAGCAATTTGATATCATCATAGATCCCTACTGTAATATAGTAACTTGCTAACAGACAGTGAGTGGTGTAATTTTTAATATTTTCTACAAACTATGTAAATTATTTTCACCAACTTAATTATTTAGATACATAATGACTTTTATCCTTAAAACTCTGTCTACTTCACAGTGAAAAATTTTTGTGTAATTTTTACTTAGCTGCTCTAACAGTCTTTTAAGAGAAGTACTAAATGGACCGTGTCTACTGCTGCATAATGTATAAATAAACTCAATATAATTCTTTAAAGAGCTTTGTGGCATTGATTGCTTTGAAAAATACTTCATTTGCTCAATCTCTATTGTTTAATTTTTCAGTAAGAAGAGAAGAAACAAATGCTCTGCCCTTGAGCAGAATTAGTTACAGAGGATTGAGTAAGAATACAATTAAGAGACGACAAAAACTAAACAAGTGCTGCGTAGCAACCATGAAAACCTTCAAAATAAGGCCTATGAAATAATAAAATTCAATATGCCTGATCAAAGATCTTAAGAGATCTTTGCCAAGTGTCATATAACATAAATATTCAATACTTTCAACTTAAGCAGAAATTTTACAATTTGTGTGTTCATTGGAAAAATATTCAGTGAGCATCACGTACATGCCAGGTACTATTCTAAGAGTTGCAGGTAAAGCAAGACAGACATCAAGGATTCCTAAAGCAGATTTATCAGGGAGATGTACACTAATAATCAAGTACATAAGCAAAGCATATCATTTCAGTTGCTAATTAATGCTATGGGTAAAATATGTTAGGGCAGTGGTTTAGAACTAGACAACAGTAGGGTTGCAGTATGCTAGAAATTTTAAGCAGAGTCACATGAATGAGGAAGTGACATTTTAAAAAATGGATGAAACGGCCATGGCAGTCTGCCTGCCCATCACCAGTGCCCTAGAGTTCCCTTTTCTCTCCCGCCTCTCCGGAACGTGTTTGCTGACTCATTTATGACGGCCATCCTTACCGGTGTGAACTGAACTTGAACAACAACAAAAAAGATTATTTAAAAACTAAAATAAAAAATGAATGAAGTGTTGAGATGACAACGACAGTAACAAGCCCAAATAACCTGGATCTCTATGAAGCTTACTTGGACTTCATTAGTTAAAGTCATTTGCAGTTTTTGACAATGTGATTCATTGGTGTTTTCTTAAAAAATGCCATATAAGGATAGATGGGCAATTATACATATGATGTGACATGCTGAGGTTCATAGTTTAAAAGCTATTATTGGCACTGAAATATGGGGTGAATTTTATCTTTTAAAAAAGCACTGTCCAAACAAAATATAATAATATAAGCTACAAATGTAATTTTAATTTTTCTAATTTAAACACACAATCCATGTGAATTTTTAATATGACGTTTTGCATTCCTTTTTGCTAATGTCTTTGAAATTCAGCCTGTATTTTGTGTATAAACACATCTGCCTCCAGACCGGCCACATTACAAGTGTTCGACAACCACGCATGTCTGGTGGCTTCCATGCTAACACAGCACACAGTTGAATATCTTTGACAGGTGTTTGAAATCCAGAGAAGAAATGTAACTAGATAAGTAAGAAAACAGTGTTCTATGAGTGCAGATTAAATTTTTATTTTAATGAAGTGTTGGTTATGCACACCTCTTCAGGAATAAAAACGAGATTAGATTAACTGCACTTATCAGGGACAAGCAGATAAAAAGTTTGCAAAAAAACAAATCAGAAGTTTGCAATCCACTTAGCCAAAAGCAGTTTAAGTAGAGATAATTAAACTGTTGATTGTTTTTAGAATGGCATGTTCTTCTTGATTCTATGAAAGAATTAGCTATATTTGGTATGTACTTACTTTTAAAATGCATAATATGAAAAACTGTCAAATTAAAAACAACATATCATTAATTTGAAAAATATGCTTATGAGTTTCAAAAATATTGATGATTAACCCTAATGAGCAAAAAAAAAAACCCTCATAAAAAAGAAGTTTATGATCAAGGGAAAAAAAAAACAATTTCCCACATGGAGATAAACCAACATTCATGACTTCTAATAACACTAATCTAAACTTCAAAAGTATATGGATGACAACTTTACTGTACTTTCACAACCATAAGTAAGGGTGTGTGTGTGTGTGTGTGTGTGTGTGTGTGTGTGTAAGGCCCCCAACCACAATGCTTATTATAGAAACATTCTCCCATTTAAAAAATGGACTGGAAATAAAAACTTTTAAAATTACAGGACACAGATTAAGTTTTTATATGCTTCTATGGGAGAGACCTGGCTGGACGTTTGTGATAGTCCCCTTCCATTACTCTAAGGCATTACCACAACTTCAGTGCCTTAAAACAACACAATTGTATTCTGCTGCAGCTCTAGAGGCCCAAAGCCTGACGTGTCCACTGAGTTTCGACGTGACCCCAGGGCCATGCTCCGTCTGGAGCCTCTAGCGGAGAATGTTTCCCTCGCCTTTCCAGCTGCTGGAGCCGCATTCCTTGCACTCCTTGACTTGTGGCCTCTTCTTCTTGCATCTTCCTCCTCAACAGTGTAGCATGCTAGTTCGGCCAGGACTTTGCTTTGTCACATCGATCTCTTCTGCATGAAATCTCCTTTAGTTTCTTTCTTACAAGTACTCTTGTGACTATATTTAGGGCTGCTGTGATAATCCAAGGTACTCTCTCCATTTAAAGATCCTTAATTTAATCACGTTTGCAAAATCTTCTTTGCCTCCTGAGGTAATACTATTCACAGGTTCCAGGCATTTGGGCGAGGGTATCTACATCCTCCTGCAATGACATATAATAAACCATTTTGGCTTCTGAGGACAAACAGGACTCCATTCCAAACAAAGTTCACCAGGAGAAACAGTGCACAATGGCGTTCTAAAATTCAACATTTATTGCAAGTTCAGTATTTTCCCTTTTACGTTCAAAATATTTATAATATCAATTCCAATTCTAATATGCCATGCAAGTATTTTCATAGTTGTAACAGAGACATGATATCTAAGAGTAATTTCTTCATGCCTTCCCCAGGACTCTGAGTATACTATATGTCTTCTTGCCCTCCCTCCTCCTCCAGATCGGAAAAAGTCACATTAAAGATCAGATGGAGAGGAGATTCATAACAAAGAGCCAAAATGGTTCTTTCTTCTTACATTAAAAAACATGTTTTTCACACTCACACACTGAACCAGGTACACTGGAGTTTAAAAGACAAGAATGTATTGTGACTGTTCTCTAGTGTTGTGACAAGTTCAAAGCAGACGACAGTGCCCTGCTTTGATATCTCAGCAGATGACATTATGTGGGGAAAACAAACAAACAAACAAACAAACAAAGCTGCTACTCTCTGACATTATGCACACAGAAGCAAAGATACAAAGATGTTCTATAAATAACTCAAAGATGTTCTATAAATAAGTTCATTCATGTCTCCTCTCGTTAAAACGTGGTTCAGGGTCAATATCACCCAGGGACAATAACACCTGTTGTGAAAACACAGGCGATGAGACCCCACGACCACAGGCAGGTCTGGAGTGGGGCCAAACTTCTGCATTTATACCAGTTCCTAGATAATGCTAGTCTTGCAAATCTGCAATACAACTGACACTATGGAATCTGGGTTTCGGTCTTAGTTGGTGACCACACAGCTACTTTTATTATTGCTCTGAAATAAGATGAACTTCACATATCATACATAGCCTGTCCAAAATGCCTCATGGTAGTTTTAGTCTCCTTTTAATCAAAGCCTGTTGTACAGAAAAGAGATTTTCATGTTGTCAGAATGAGCCAGAGACTTGTAGCAAATCTGTTGCCTTGCATCTATAATCCCTTTAAGAAAAAATAATCCATATAGAAAAGAAGCAAAGAAAACTTCCTTTTAATCATTCTGAATTTTTAAAATATGTTCTTTGATTTTCCAGAATTTTCTGCAGACACACATATGAGCTCTATTGATTTTTGTCCAATAAAACCAATTACTTATAGCCTTACAAACATACTTTTCCTGAACTGTCAGCCTTGCTGTGGGCATCCAACATCATAGCAATTAGAGAGAGAACATTCAATGCATACTTAATTGGTGACAAAACTCAGTGAGACTTGGCATCGCCTCTTCATGAGAAGGCTTCCTTTATCACATTATTGTGGTCATTATTTGGTAATTCTTGCTGTGAATTATGATTCATGTTAAAAATCTAGGACATGGGATAATTTTTTTTGGAATTCTAGTATTGCCTGGCATAAAAGAAGCGGGTCTACCGCTGTGCTCCCTACAGCTTCCTTTGGGTTTTCTGTTTCAAGAGCAGACTCTGCCATCTATGTGGTTAGCATAAGAAAAGACTTTACTACAGTGCACTGTTTTGTTGCTTCATATTTTATGCATCAAAGAAGCAGAACCACCCTGAATGTTACCAATAAGGAATTGCAGGAGGTAGCTTCTACATACTTTGAGTAAGGGACTGCAAGTAAGAGATCACACACATTTGTAGGAGCAAGTGGAAAGATCAGATCTGGGAAATGGAGCTAAAGGCTCAGAGAAGAGTTATTAATCAGTGCTTTAGACCATTGGACTCTAGAAACAAGTTGGAGCATTCGGACTGGTCCAGATGTCTCAGAGGCACCACAAAGGGGAGCTAGTGAGAGCTGTTGCTTCTGTAACATTTGGTGGAAATGAAGCCACTGTAGGTAGACACAGGAGTGGGGAGGAAGTACTGGAAAATAAAGTGGAAGGAAGCCAGGACAGACTGCACCACCCTGGGCTATGTGCATCTGGCTTTTGCCTTATGTAATCATGAAGTTTTTCAAAAGCCATGGTCCCTGCCCTGGCTGATGTGGCTCAGTGGACTGAGTGCTGGCCTATGAACCAAAGGGTCACTAGTCCAATTCCCAGTCAGCACAGCCTAGTTATAGGTGCAGAGTAACCCATGAAACATCACTGTTTTTCTACAGAATCATGAAAATGCATATTCTAAAGTGTAAATGTGTTTTTCAGTGGCTAAATTTTGGATTTGATTATATCTAATAAGTATAAAATTTGTGTACATATAATAGTTTGATATTAGTATATAAATTTATATTTATGTTTTATATACAATATATCAATAAACATGTAAATAATTAGAGATATTTTATGGTTTGCACACAGACATCAGTGTTGGTTCCATAGGGGTCTTCTGGTATTTGGTCATTTCTTTCTTTTTCTTTTATGGGACATTTAATTAACCACACGTGTTGAATTTCTATCTTTAACATGCTTATGTTAAAAACCAAGTTCAAAGCATAAAAATTGTGGTAATGGTAAAATATGTGTTCCCACTGTTTTTTAGAAGCATTAGTATGTAATAACTATTTTTAAAATATCATTGAGGATCTTCTTTGCTCTTTACAATGTCCTAACATGGCACAGTTAAAGGGTTAATTAACCCCATGATTCCAGCTACAGAGATACATAAATGAGCTTGTCTTTAGTTTTGCAGACTCATAAGACAAAGCAATCTTAATGGGACCAAAGAAGATCCTTCAGTTAACTATAATAAAATTAGGGCCCTGGCTGGCCGTAGCTCAGTGGATTGAGCGTGGGTTGTGAACCAAAGTGTCACAGGTTTGATTCCCAGTCAGGGCACATGCCTGGGTTGCAGGCCATGGCCCCCAGCAACCACACATTGATGTTTCTTTCTTTCACTCTCTCTCCCTCCCTTCCCTCTTTAAAAAATAAATAAATAAAATCTTTAAAAAGTTAAAAAATTTAAAAATAAAATAAAATAGAATTAGGTAAACAACCCAACTGGGTGAGATTTATCATTGAGTGTGTTGTGGGGTACACAGCAAGTGAGGGACACTGACAGAGAAAATGAAAATGGATTATGCTAATGATGGTGTTGATTGATAACCCCAATTTTAAAATATATTATCTTATTCAAAATGTTATGGCAAACTAAAGGTGTTGGAAAAGTGTATGCAAACAGAGAAAGTATAAGGGTATTACTTTCAGCAAGATTTTCTCAACACCAATATTGGTCCCTTTGTCCCAGAGGAACTTGTACAGCTAAGATAGATTTACATACACCTTTGAAAATGGGACCTGGTGAAAAACATTGAACCATGGTAACACTTGTGAATTATCTTGCAAAAATTGGTGTTGACTTTTTGTTGCAGTAGTCTGAGTTTACACATCAGGTTTCAAAAGTATTACACATAAAGTCACTCAGTAAGCATGGTTTTGAAAACATACCGTATTTTCTGTATTCTAAAGTTGAGGTTCTGAAAATATGTACTGCACATAGATCAAAAGGGTTGTAAACTCTTTATTCACAAAAACAATGATACATATTGCTATTTATAGCAAGTGATTCCTCTTTTTAAAAAATAGCTAAAATTAACTCCTTACTAAATAAACGCTAAGCTTGAGAAAAGTCCTGTGATTTTATCTCATAAGGAAAGATTAGCCTTACTTTACTGATTTTAAAAAATTAAGTTTTAAAATCAGGAAATCAATACCACTGGAGAGTGTATACACGCACGTAAGTGACTTCAGATCTTTGTGTGATGATAAAAAATATATCCCTTCTCTCTTTCCTCCAATAACAGATGAGTCTTATAGCAATGGTCTGAAGAGAAGTGGAGTTCAGTATCATAAAAAAACATTTTGGAAAGGAAGAAAAAGTAAAAGAGAGAGAGGGCAAATGAGAGCCGAAAAAAGAGAGAGGCAGAGAGAAAACTACCTTAAAGGGATTTTTGTCTCTCGTTGCTCATTTTAAAGACAAGTGCTGTTTTAGCTTCTGTAATCTAGGTCTTCACTGGCCCTTCAAGTTTATGTCTCACTTGTCATTTCTCACAGTTACAACACCAAAAGAAATCTGTTTCCTGATTAATTTTTAAAACAACGTATTCCTTCCTTACCTAGGGTTTAAACAAAAGTAGCCAGATAAAAGTTATCTCTATGGAAACAGAAAGTAACACTGGATAGAGAGATATCAAATCTCATTTTTTAAAAAATTTCTCTTTAGAATCTACATTAAACTTGCTCTGTTATCTGAAGTATAGTTTGGCAAAAGTAGGTTTTCTAAATTAGTAATTTAGAAAAACGTTTTTTTTTCTTTTTTTCTCTTCTACCATTTAATCCCTTATAACCACTTCCCCCTTCCAGCTCTCTAGAAAAGTTATAATCCACAGAAATTTATGAAATCTCTGAAATGTTCTAGTTAATTATATCCCTTATAGCTGCTGCACACCTATGTTCTGTTTTGAAACAATATGTTTTGTTGAAGATATCAATTAATAAAGCTCACATTGCCTCTTGTACAATGTAAAAGAGATGATAAATCCTAATTACTGTGAAGTAACAAATAAAGGAAGTGGTTCTAGAATGCAGAGCAATATTCCCAGTGGTACTTCCTCACAACTGAAGACTACACTCTCAGAATGACCAAGTCCAGTGGCAGGGTCTCATGGGAAGCCAGGCTGCGAAACCCACCACTTAATGCTTCTTATTCTTCACTCCCCGCCTTTGCACTTACAGCATTTCCAACCAACTGCAACACTTAATTCTATGGTGTTCGGAAGTGGAAAAAAAAAAATAGCTAGTCACGTAAAATCCTGTTTTAATAATTCTGGAAAAGTGAAAGTTTTTGCAAAATAACTTGCTAATGACTCAAAATTGGCTTAGCTTTGGCAGAATAAGTGAAGTGTTTTGAAAGCTTCTCAGTAAACTACAACTTACTTTCTGAGCCGGGAGAGGACACGTTCTGCTGCCCCACCTCCACGAAGGGCTCTTCACCTTCCCGTTCTCCACGCAGAGCAGAATGCTCACTTTCTGCCGGAAGCTGAACATTTCAAGTCAATGCTAAGAAACCGAAAACTTTCATGTGAGGTCATCTATATTTTTGCAGAAACATAGGTAGGCTTTTTATTTATCGACATATCTGGAAACCTTCTGTAATGGACCCTGAATTATATAAATTGTCTTACACCACCTGTGTGCACACACACACACACCCAGACTTGCACAGCCTCAGAATTCTGGTTATTACTTGTGACACGTGTGTGGAAAGCACAAAATATACTGTCCTTTTGGTGATTTTTCCCTGAATGAATTTGCTCTTCACAATAATTATATAAATCAGCTACCATCATCCTTATCTTCACATGAGGAAATCAAGGAACAACATGATTAAGTCACCCAATGTCATATAGCAATTAAGTGGGTTTCCAAGTATCATAGATCAAGCGATCTGGCTCCCAAAACAGATTCAATGGATGCTAATCAAATTCTCCACGTTTAGTTTTAATTTAGGCACATATGGTAGTGTTGTGATTATGGTACAACCTGGGAGTCTACTCGTATAAATTCATATTGACAGCAAGGATAAAGATCTAGATGGACTTGCAGATGCACATATGCGTGCAGACATAGAAATGAGGATGGGGTAGAGAAAGGTGGGCGTGGTCAGGGGTGGGGTTTCAGTTGAGATTTTTGAGATAACTAGTATGTCATCAAGTCTCTTTTGTGCAAAAGTGGATAAACCATAGTAACACATTAAAAATTTTTTATTGATGACAAATACATAAAGTTAACATGCAGAATTTTTTTCCTCAATAGCCTCCCATGTGCCCAAATAATGCATTTTTGCTTTATCACGGAATGATGCTGTAGTAATATAACTGGTCTATATTTGTACTTTCCATATGTTTCTGGTTATGTCTTAATGTGATTTTTATCACAAATTTAATTTTTATTAGAAATGTAGAACTCACCTATTATTTATAAGAACCGGTATAGAAAAACCAATGTGGTAAAAATGAACATCTAATCTCACATGTGTTGTTTTTGCAACAACAACATTAGTTAAAAATCAATAAAATAGAGTAATGAAATACAGCAACACGCAAGCACCTTTTAGCAAACAACCAACGCCAATATTTGGTCATTGCAATTTTATTAAAGTGAAGCATCGGGAGTGGTTTGCATTCGTAGACTCTGACGTGCAGTGGCCACCGCTGGCAGCATAACTGCCCCATTCAGCCCACATTGTGCCACGCTGAAAATGGAACAAACCCCAAGGGCCTCAGCGTCTTATGCAATGAGTTCAACATTGTAAGTAATGAAGTCTGAACATTTAATGAGCCACAGGCCAGCAGGCCAAAGAGTTTTGTTGATACGTTGCACCAAGGAAGCGCATTCTAGAGGAAGGGTGAAAAACTGCTTCTCCACGTGGAGGAGAGAAGTGTCTTACCTAAGGTTGGGGTTCTTAAAACTTCTGAAGAGAATCTAAGGAAAGTGAAGGAGACTTCTGGGTTGGTTGCTGTTTTTGAGACAGGATTAGGGAAAATGAAAATTTAAGGGCTGAGTGCTCAGGAGTTGAAGGCAGGTTAAGGATGGGGTGTCCCCACCAGCTAGGAGCAGAAAAGCAGGTCAGGTTGTATCACTGGTTAGAAAGTACCAGTCACTCAAAGACAAGGTCATTATGACATGATACAACCAGGAAGAAACCGTATTTCCTGTTAAATTTGCCCCTGGCTTTAATTTTGTCTGTTTTCCAAATTCATCAACACTAAGACTGTGTGTGTGTGTGTGTGTGTGTGTGTGTGTGTTTTATCTTCTGTTTTGTTTCTTCCTTTTTCCAATTAAACAGATTTTGTGCCTTTCAATCCAAACAGGGTTTTACTCTTTCAAAAGCAATACAAAAAATTCACTTAATTAAGCTCTAATATTATGTGTTAACAAAGGCAAATTTTCCCTTTTTTATGAGTGTTCTTAAACAGGTGAAATTTAGAGGAAAAATTTAACAAAATTTTTAACTGCAGTTTGTTTGCATTTGCCTTATGAGAAAATACATCATCAAGTCTTTTTGTATGTAATTTTATAGAAGAAATAAAAGAAGCCACACAGAATAAAAGGTAGAGTAAGAAACCTCCATTTTGCCTAGGTTAATGCCTGTCCAAAACAGTCACTCAAAGAGAAATCAAAAGCTGGACAATAACATCCCCACTCCCTTTGGCCTAAACCTGTGTGGCTGCACAAGTACCCAACATGGGACCCAATGGGTCAGTTTCAGAAGGCAGAGGAATGATTCCATTCGACTCCTGATCTACTGTTTTCTTCCATGCAGCAGAAGCTCCACTAAAACATATGATCTCTCTCACCCTTTTTAATCACTCCTGCCCACAAAAGGAAGGAGTGAACTGAACATTCACTGGTCGATTTAAAGAGAAGAAACTAGGCATGTCCGAGTCAGCTTCTTTTCAATTCTCGTGAGATAGTGCCTGCTTTCACTGGGTCTTAAAGAGTTCCTATCCCTGAGAGTGGCAGAGGCCACGAAGCCAGCTGGGGACAGAGGGATAAGGGTAGTTGGTTGTGTTTGCTAAGCTGCACCTGAGTATGGGTGAATAATTAGTGTGATACTGAGTCTGGACATTAGAAAGTTTTCTTGTGCTCAGGTATAGCCTATACCCTGCAATATCACTCGCATCAATAATGATGATGTATTCTGACCTCCATCTCTAACTGCTATTATTTTATTTTGTCCTTGACTCATAACTTGAGTAGGGAAACAGAGCCCAATCAGCTGTTTTCCCTTTAAATCTCAAGAGTCTGTATATAAACATCTTTATATTTTAAGACTTTTCAGTCAGACTATTGTGAGGATATCCTGGGGAAGATCTCCTGTGACTGGATTCCTCTGGGTTTGATTCTAGAAAGAACTTATAGGGGCCGGGGAAGTGGAAAGTGAGTCAGAGAAGGAAAGGAAGGCATGCAAGGAACATTAGGAAGCAAGTTCCCCCAGTGAGCTACTGGGACTCAGTCTGAACCGAGACTGCCGGGAGACTCTGGAGACTGCTGGAGAGCCATCCACCTGCGAGGGGAGGAGGATGGTCCATGTATTCACAAACGCCCCCTCCTTGCTGTGAAGGACTTGCACCCAGGCATGTGGAGCTTGCTCTTACAGCCAGAAAAGCTTCTCTTTTATTAAGAAACCACTGGTATACACACATAGGGTGAAACTCAAATCGTACGGTCACCAAGAACATCTGCTGTGGAGAATTTTCTCATCTCCCCCAAACACCTTCTCACACAGAGGAGTTTCCAGGTAAGACTCATGAAGCAGTGGTAACATGTTATTTCATTTAATTAAAAGTGTTTTCATTTTTAGGAGTTCAAGGACAGTTCATTTCCTATACAGATCATAATCACAGAAGCGTATTTTATTGGAAATAAAACAGTTCATGAACATTTGCTGCCAAAACTGTTTTCTAGGACCACATACTTTACTATAAAATAAATAGTAACAAGAAAGAATACCTAAATGTATAGAAGCAAAGAGGAAAGCAAAATTAAAGTAAAATTATAAACACATGTATGCAAATGTATTCTCACGTACATGCACATTCTCAGAATACAGTTAAAGCAACTCGTTTACTCATAACGAACCAATAAAGCATAAACCTGGATATACAGAGGACTGAGTACAAGATTCAAATTAATATGAGAAGGCAATCCCAGTTCTGACCCTCATTTACAATGTTTTGGAAAAGATCTATATTATGAAAATAATTTTTTATGTGAAAAATGGAAAATGTCATCAAAGAATTTTTATTTTCCTCCTGAGATGTATTTCCTATGACTCTAAGAGTGCTCAGCTGGCCTCAGACAAGCCAACAGTATTCACCTGGAACTGTTTATCAAGTTCTCCTACATGACCAGTCAGACAGGTTTGGACCAATTCAGCTTATATTCCATAAAGGAAACTAATTGGATAAATAAGATGCTCAGCTGAGACTTTTGCTTCCTAAACATGGATTAAAGTATCGCATAATAGTTATGAAAAATTATTAATGTTAAGAATTAATTTAAAAATCAGAGAAAAGGAATGGCCACTCTTTTTTTCGCCATCCTTTTAAAAAGTGCCAAGACGACAAAAACAGTAGCTTTGCCTATAAACATCCTCAACTCATCACTGACTAAACCTGGCAAGACCCAATCCTTCAAGATGTCACTCCCACGGCTCTCCGGGCAGCGGGTGTTCTCCGACATTATGAAATACAGTGAGTGTCCAGTCCCAGGTGACCACCATGCTTAATTTGCTCAATCATGCCTGTAACAATTTATTCAGTACTTGAGAAATACGACTCAGGGTAATGTATCCAAATCACATTACCAAAACTAATGGTTCAGGAGATCATTATTATCTTTGCCCAGAGAAAGATTTAAAATTATTAACAAGCCCACATGTCCATATCATAAACTGCCACTTTACGTCTGCTGCGGTGACTGCAGGAAAGGGGAGAACTTGGATCTCCGCTAGGGGATGTTGGTAGAATTCCTATCCCTTTATTACGTTATTCCAGAAAGGATCTATCAGACACTCTAGGCTCACCCAGTTCAGGCAGAACTTTGAGACGAAAATCAAGCAGTCAAGGTTTATGTGAAGGTTAATGCTACTGTAAACACCCTCATAGGTGTGGGAATCCCAAGTGAAGAAGTCACTGACTTCGAGAACCTCAACGCTGTGATATACATGATTGGAGGACTGATTGCAGAAAAAAGTCCAGCAAAAAAAAAAATATGCCTATACATGCAGAAGAGCATATTATTTCTTTGTAGCCCTTTCTGCTTGGGGAGGAAAGCTGGAGGGAGAGGGGTATAAGGGGATGAGATGGTAATAGAAAAAATGCAATAAAGATTAAATTTTTAAAAGAGCTGAAGGCTGAAAAGAAGATCAAAATTCCGATAATGATTAAATCATTTTGTGTGCATTCACAGGAATATGAGATTCAAAGGCAGCCAAGCAATTGAGGTTTATACCTTCTCCCGACATAAAGAAAAGGACAGGGTCTGGGCATCACAAGGGAATAGGGCAGTTCACAGGAATGTAAGGTGTTTGGTAATTGCCTGTTCACCCTGCAGAGGAGGGAAGTCTCCCCTTAGAAAGAGTCATCCCTGGTAGTAACTCCCTTCCTGGTACTGGCCCCCTTTCTAAAGTCTTTTAAGCAATTAAAGGAGAGATAAAAAGGTTTGCCTGAGTCTTCTGGGTCTTTCTTGCCTTCAGTTTCACATGCCAAACAAAGCAGCATATTTTATGGTGGCACATTCCAACACTATTCAGTCACTATCTGAGTAGCATCTTTGTTTAAAGATTTGAGTCATGGAGGTCCACACTCCTAAGGGCACATGGTCCAATAGGACCCTAGACATAGTTTTGCTGCTGCTGAAGCTTCTTAAGCCTCTGTCAAAACAAAGATGGTCATCCTCAGGATTGTAGGAAAGCACACCCATGGCACTCCTAGGGCACAACCCTTAAAACTCAGATATTTAAACTTCATAAAGCTCTTTATATATTTTGGAGATTAAACCCTTGTCTGAGGTATCATTGGCAAATATGTTTTCCC
The DNA here is from genome assembly GCF_004126475.2 of Phyllostomus discolor. Lineage (NCBI taxonomy): Eukaryota > Metazoa > Chordata > Mammalia > Chiroptera > Phyllostomidae > Phyllostomus > Phyllostomus discolor. Next base: position 14,471,040 of record NC_040904.2, on the reverse strand, counting down.
ATACAGTTGGTTCTCTTTTTATTTTAATACTGTTTTCTTTAGCTGTGCAGAAGCTTTTTATTTTGATGAGATCCCATTTGTTTATTCTTTCCTTTATGTTCCTTGCTCTGGGGGATGTATTAGTAAAAATCTTGCTGCGTGAAATATCTGAGATTTTCCTGCCTGTGTTCTCCTCTAGGACTTTAATAGTGACATGGCTTATATTTAAGTCTTTTATCCACCGTGAATTTATTTTTGTGTATGGTGTAAGTTGGTGTTCGAGTTTCATTTTTTTACACACAGCTGTCCAGTTCTCCCAAAACCATTTGTTAAAGAGACTGTTTTTACTCCATTTTATGCTGCTGCTCCCTCTTTCAAATGTTAATTGACTGTAGAGACTTGGGTTTATTTCTGGGCTCTCTGTTCTGCTCCATTGGCCCATGTGCCTGTTTTTATGCCAGTACCAGGCTGTTTTGATTACAATGGCCTTGTAATCTCCAAAATATATAAAGAACTTACACGACTCCACTTTAAGAAGACAAGCAACCCAATTAAAAGATGGGCAAAGGACTTGAACAGACACTTCTCCAAGGAGGACATACAGAGGATCCAGAGACACATGAAAAGATGCTCGATATCGCTAGCTATCAGAGAGATGCACATTAAAACCACAATGAGATACCACTTCACACCAGTCAGAATGGCCATCGTAAACAAAGCAACAAACAACAAGTGTTGGAGAGGTTGTGGAGAAAAGGGGACCCTAGTGCACTGTTGGTGGGATTGTAGACTGGTACAGCCACTATGGAAAACAGTATGGAATTTTCTCAGAAAACTAAAAATGGATCTGCCTTTCGACCCAGCAATTCCACTGCCAAGATTATATCCTAAGAACCCTGAAACACCAATCCAAAAGAACCTATGCACCCCAATGTTCATGGCAGCACAATTTACAATAGCCAAGTGCTAGAAGCAACCTAGATGCCCATCAGTAAATGAATGAATCAAAAACTATGGTACATTTACACAATGGAATTCTATGCAGCAGAAAGAAAGAAAGAAGGAGCTCCTACCCTTTGCAACAGCTTGGATGGAGCTGGAAAGTATTATGCTAAGTGAAATAAGCCAGGCAGTGAAAGACAAATACCATATGATCTCACCTTTAACAGGAACCTAAACAATAAAACAAAGAAACAAAGTATAACCAATGACACTGAAATAGAGAACAGACTGACAGTGTTCAGAGGGGAGAGGAGAGGGAATTTCAGGGGAAAAGGGGAAGGGTTTACAGGAACAACTATAAAGGACACATGCATAAAAACTAGGGGTGGATGGAAATGGGAGGGAGGTGGGGAGGGCTGGGTGGGTGGGCTGGTATGGAAGTAAAAGATAGAAAATTGTACTGCAACAACAATTAAAATAAAATTTAAAAAAATAAACCTTGTAAAGCAAACATTGTCACGGGTAAGGCCACTCAACGTGACAATACTAGTCTGAGCTTCTCTGGAGGATGTCCTAGAAATATAAGCAGGATAAAGAACCCCCATGCAAAAGCATATTAATTACCCAGAGAGAGAAAGAGAGGGGGGAGATAGAGAGAGAAAAGACTAGAGACTGGGTGGCAGGAGGCAAGGTGGGGAATGAAAACAAATCGCTGAAACAGAGCTTCTAAATTTGACCCATTTGAAACTCCATAACTTAATAAAAGAATTCATATGACAAAAAGATAAAAGAGAGCTGAATGGATTTTGCACCTCTACAACAAAGCTCTAAAATTAATTTTCATATCAGCTGACATAAATCAGTTGTCAAGCCTTCATGTCCTTAATATTGAGTCAGTTTCCAGTTACATCCTGAGATCACACTAAATTTGAACAACGTTTCCCCTGTAATATTAAGGCAGCTCTTGAACATACAATACAGAACACATGTTTACCTTAGCCACAGAAACTATTGGATTGCTTAAATTACCCCATAATGAGTATGGATGCTCTGACACCATGTGTAATAAAATCAAATTAAATTAAGCCTTTGGCACTTACAAATTAACTTGACAAAATGGAACCCCATGGATATCCCATCTCCTATTACTTAAATTAGCTAATATGGCCAATGTAAACTAAAACAGGACATTCCAGTATTTAAATCTATTATATACAAACTATCTAGAGAAGAAATGATTATTCCCCACTGATTGTTCATTTAACAACACAATTTTACCTGTTGTTAAAATTGGAAAGAATGAACATCATTTCCTAATAAATCACCATGACCTTAATCCTGTTGCTTCATTCATCTGGGCTCCGTAGTCAATGTTAAAATTATTAACACTATCCAACCAGAATAAAGTAATCAGTTTCCTATTGTAGATTTGACTAATATATTTTATCTGGTGCCTATTTCAAGACTCTCAGCTGTAATTTGCCTTCCCCTCCATAAAACACAATATAATGTTACCTCACTACTTGAGTACCTTAAGTGCCTTGAAAGCACACACAATATTGGCCAACAATATCATAATAGCGTCCAACCTCCTCCAACATTACATTGGCAAGGATATTCACTTGGCACAATCATCCAGGACATATAAGTACAAAGGAGCTCACAAAAAGAGGAGAACCGTTACCTGCTCACATAATTCAAGGGCTTGCCACATCAGTTAAACTCCTGAAAATTATTTCGAAAACCAAGAGCTGCTTTGTATCTGATACTGTCAAGTAATAGCTATTGATGTTCTCAGCACCACAATTTTCAAATTACTTCAATATGTTGTCGGGTTTTTCAGGTCTCTGGATGCAACATGGATTCTTCGTTTAAAAATTTTACTTAAGGCAACAGGTCCCTTCCAACGTGTCTCTGGAATGTGTCCGAATTGCAGTACAACAGACACTGCCATTAGTATCCACCAAGAACCCTTCAGGCTAGAAGCTTTAACAGTCCCCTCTCATATCCTGTGGAATGTCTAGATTACTGTGATAACTGCTCTTTGTCCGTAGACTTGAGCTGCAAGAGCGTGCCCCCCTTGTCTCCATTCCATGTGCCATTAGAATTGCTTGTCACAAACTGGGCTCCCCTGGAAGAAGAGGTTCTCGCGGCTCTGGACCAGTGACTCTACATGCACAGATACTTAGAACTTCACTCATGCAAACAGCATCTCACAATCTCATCACAGCCGTGAAGAAACTTTGATAGAGGGTGGGTCCAAATATGGACCTTCTGGCAAACCCCATATGCAGGACAGAGGTACCTCTCCTCTCCTCAGGTCCTCTCTGCCCCAGTGTTGGAGGATGTCACCAGGGCATCCCTGATAACGACAGGATGCAAGGGTCAACACGTTCGTCCAAACTCTAGGTAGTTATTTTAGCTCTGGGTGCACTGGCCAACAGTTAAGCTAATTTAAATAATTTTACAGAATTTGGGGTCATTAACAATTGTTTGTCTCTAGTCTAGCCAGTAACACCACAAAAATTCCTTATCCAAAGAACACCTTGACTCACAGATACCCAAAATAAAAGTCCAGCCACATCTGTACATGGCTTCACCTGCTTGTCCCTTCAAACTCCCAGACATTGGAAATAATGTTAGAGAAACAATTCAATTTATTGCAGCTTCCAATCTACCTTTCTCTGCTTAATGACAGAATAACATATTTGTCCCTACTTAGGAGGAGAGTTTTTCCTCCCCCACAGTTTTCTGGGGTATCTATCACTCTAGAGCTGCATTATTCCTATTTAATAGTTGAAGATTTCCAAATCACTTGGGTTTTCCTAAACAGGGCAATAAGCCTATACTTCTGAGCTATTTAACTTCTGGTTTATCTTTATCTTAGCATACAGTCTTTTTAGATAAAAAACTTAAGACAATTATTTATCATAACTTTTTCTTTTTCTGCACCCTCATCTGGGACAGGAGTCTCCATGGCCCAAGAAGAACATCAAAAATACAACTAATCTTTTTTTACTCTTTCTTTTTAGACCATAATATGCCTGTCATCTTAACAGAATCAGCTGAGAATAGAATTTAGTATTTCTGCTCCTATACCACGAATAAAATTCCTTGTTCCTTTTGTCAAACCAAAACCTTCAGTTAATCTCAGTGAAAAGGTCAACTTGAAGTAATAATACTCCATGAACTAATGCAGAGCCTCAGTCAATTTCATGTGCTATGCACCAGCTCTTTAGGAGTCTCTTTGATGTGCAAGATCTTGGGTGATTTTTTGGAATAAGATGACAAAGTCATTGCTGTAATTGTAATAATTCAACCAGCTATTTTTCACCCTTCATGTGTAACTACCACACTAAGTTATTCATCATATTGTTAATCCTAAAGCACCTGGAAATGTAACTTCATTAAACTTTATTCTTGATGAAGGTCTCTATCCCTCATAGCTTGTACAGTTTGTATTTTGGAGACAAAGATGTGACAGAGGTTCCATACTGTAATGTCTAGGTTTCCTGACTTTAAACTTGTCTTACAAAATCTCTTCATGAAAAAATGTGTAAATCAGCAACTGGTGAGTTTATGTAAATTTTGAAGATTATATGCATATATACATTAACATTACCTGTATACATTGTGTGTGTATGTGTACAAACACAGAGTCCAGCACAAATAACACCCCTTCTTATTACAAACTCTTTTATTACAAAACCATAACCATGTAACTTTGTAATGTAACAATATCATACTCAAGCATACCATATGACATTTAGGTGAAATGTGCAAATTAAAACTATACATTATTACACCGGTATTATTACCCTACCGACCATACTCTAGCAGGCATTACCTCTGCCGGACCCTGCACACGCACATATACATGTACATGCATGCCACTTCTACTAGGGAACCAGATTTCAGAATCACCTGACATGAAAATAAATTCTATGGTTCATTTACATGCGCATTTATTTATAGGCTTTGTCCCCAAAATGGATTAAAACAGAATGTATGCCCTATATAAATAAGGAGCTCTAATGCTTCTCTGCACATTTAATGTTATCTATTTACCTTTTCAATCAAGTGAAATTCCATAAAAGGAAAGTCATTTTCCTTTATATTACAACTTGATTAAGCTTCTTATTTACAACATGACTACATAAATCTGCAGGATATTTTTGAAGGTCATCTAAATTCCACTGTGCTAATTAAATTAATTGACAAGGGCTGGCTGGGTATTTATACAGTATTATGAAGAGCTCCATTGTTATTACCTATTTTAAAGTAATTGTTAAGAACTACACATTTACCCCTTTGTTAAATTAACAGATGCAATTGGAAATCATAATATAATAATTACTTGCTCAGTTATATTCTACAATTACTCTACTTGACAGTATAATAACATTAGAAAAACCACCAGTAAGTACTAACTAAATCAAAGCTTTCTTATTATGGAGAGAAGAGCAAACTTTTACAAATTTTTAAATAATACACTCAGAGATACATTTACTAAGCTTTTTAAAAATATTTTATTTATTTATTTTTAGAGAGGGAGGGGAGGGAGATAGAGAGAGAGAAACATCAATGTGTAGTTGCTGGGGATCATGGCCTGCAACCCAGGCATGTACCCGACTGGGAATCGAACCTGCGACACTTTGGTTCACAGCCCATTTACTAAGCTTTTATCACTTGTGTAACATTACATTTTTGTGATGAACTATAGTGTACCATCTCAATTTCTTAATTTAAAAACTATTAAATGTATTCTTCCCTATGATGGGAAAACAAATTTTAATATTTAATTATCATGACATTAAGAATGTAGCGATTAATTCTGCCATTAATTTTTGATTCATTAGTTTCTTACAAAAAAATTTAAAAATTCAGTCTACTCTTGTTATTCAAGAAATGATACAAATTGAATGTTAACATCAAAAAATTAGAAATTTGATCTCAAATATTTTGATGTTAACAACATATCCTAAGTGATTTGTGGTAAAATATACTTTCTGTAATCAATTACATTTAGAGGATAATTTCTTGCCACTTACTAGGGATTGAATGCCTGGGTGCCTCCAAAATTCCTCTGTTGAAGCCTGAATCCCCAATGTGGTGATACACAGAGGCGGGGCCTAGCGAGGTGATTAGCATAGAGACCCTTTTGTGAGGTTAGTGCCTTGATAGGAACGTGAAGGGGCCAAATCTGGCTCCCTCTGCAGGAGGGAGTACAGCAAGACGGTCATCTGTAAACCAGGAAGAAGGCTCTCATCAAGAATCTGCCCATGCTGGCCCCTGGGTCTCAGACTTCCAGCCTCCACACCTGTGAGAAACATTTTTTTGTTATTTAAGCCACCTCATCCATGTACCTCTATAGTAGCAGCCAGAGCTGACTACTACAACAATCACTTATAAACATCCTATTTGAGACTAATTTGCAGTCTTTTGTTCCTGATTGCTTGATGCTCTAATTCTTGATTATCTAGAATCTATTTCACCTGTATGAACATTTCAAGTATCCCAAAGGATGGTCAAACAGGGTAGATGTTTGTGAATATACTTGTAAATTCTCATTTTCTAAGAGTTTAGCCATGTACTAGTGATAATAACAAATTTGAAAAACAAAATTCTTGCTATGGCTGTCCTTACATATATTGAAATAGAATAAAATTATAAAAATAAATAAACTTTAAAATAAAATTAAACAAGAAGAGAGAAGGCACATGATTACACCAATGTATGTTGATTGACTTTAGATATCTTTAAAAGATTAAAGTTTTTGTTTTGTTTTTGTTTGCTATCAATTTAAACAGCAAAAGGCTTTCATTCAAAATCTTGGTCTTACACCAATCAAATTAACCATTTTACTTTGATGTTGAAAAGATTAACATCTTTTTCCAGTAATTCTTTCCTATTCATGGTAAGATAAATAATGTCCCTCTATTAAAAAATAATAATTTAGGTCCCCATTCTGGAATCTATGAGTTTTCTATTATAGGGATAGGGGGTTGTCACATGTGATTAAGTTAAAAATATGGAGATGAAGAAGTTATCCTCAGGCAGGTCCTAAATGTCAACCCAGTTATTTTCATGAAAAGGAGGCAGAGGGAAATCGGACAACAAACAGAAGGGAAGGAGGCATGAGACGAAAGCCGAAGGAAGCAGAGGCAGGGAGAAGATGCTACATGGCCCAGTCTGAAGGTGGAGGAAGGAGCTAGGAGCCAAGAAAAGCAGCTCCATGGCTGAAAAGATAAGGAATAGATTTCCCCCAGAGCCTCCGGAGGGGGCACAGCCTTCCCTTGCTGGTAGCCTCAGTTTAGTCCTCTAAGTCTCATTTCAGACTGTGGAAGCCGGAACTGTCAGGAAGAAAAAAAATCTGTTGTTTTAAGCTTCCCAGTTTGTAATGATTTCTTACAACAGCCGTAGGAGAATAATGCAATGTATTGGTATGAAATGAGTCATTTTTTTACTAGTTGGTATATTTTAAGCTTTTAGAACTACAAGTTTTCCCACCATTCAAATAAAAAACCTTGAGGCAACGTATATGTTCTTTCCTTGTTCTTGAAATATCCTCATCAACATACTCAATTTTCCCAGTGTACAAATGCATTTGAGAAATATTTTAAAATACAAGTCCATAGGGAGAAATAAAATGTGTTTTTATATATTTTTTCAATTCTACTAATCAGAGTTAAAGATGATCAAATCCACACCAATCCTGAGGTCAATGTGGAAAGACATTCTGCAGTGTCTTTTTATTTAGAATAAAGTTTCAAGCAACTGATGACTATTGAGCCATACCTATAAATTCATTTATGATTGGAAAAGTGCCCACATTACTCATTTTAAGGACATTATTAGAGTACATATAAGATTTATGTTTCTTTTTCTTTTCTTTTCTAATCATAATATTAGATTTCATCCCTAACACAACAGCTAATACTTATTGAGTACTTACTATGTGTCAGGCGCTGTTCAAAATTTTTATACATATTAAGTTATGTCATCATATCAGTCTTCTAATGTTGGTGATAATAATGTTACAACTATAATTTTACTGGTGGGAAAATGGAGGAACAGAGAGGTTACAAAACTTGACTAAGGATGCATACAAATAAGCAGAAAAGCAGTTTATTTCTCAGAAAATGCCTTCTTAAGGCTGAGTGGAATCTTATGCAAAAGACCTGATCTCACTTATGTTACGAAGTTTTGTGATCAGAACATTTTCATAGTACTACTATCTTCTTCGTTATTGCATAGAAAATGATTTTAAATGCATTGAGACTTAAATGAGCCTCGAATTTTATACCTTGATTACTTCTTTGATGTTATTATGTGGCTTAATTTAGCTGTTTCTTTTATAAGCTAATGAGGAGCGAGCATCCCAGAATTTAGTTATTCAGTGTAATTATTTGTGAATATCATCCTCCAAGGTTATAGTCACAGTCTAAAGAGCTTTGAGACAATGACTATAACATGTTTACATAAAGATTCATCGTTACGATGGGGAATATCAAAGTATAACTGGAATACATTAGATCCATAAACTCAAAATGTCAAATCATGTACTTTTTAAAATTGAAAACAAGTTTCTCCGCTGTTGCGCGTGGGTCACCGGCCAGCAGTGAACATGGAACGCTGTGGATGGCTCAACGAAAACCACACGAGAAAAAACATGCACAGAGACAAACTAGTTTCTGTGGGGAAGTAGGGACGAAATGCCCACCCCCCCTAGTGGGGAGGGCCCTGATTTACCGTCCATACCTGCTTTTATTGGGCTCATTTTGCATAATAATTCAGGTAAAGTACAGTACTTATCAGGGGGAAGTAAGAAACTATAGAAAACAAGGAACTCTGCTGGTCTATTGAGTCGGGGTCAAAGAGCTGTAAGACTTTGAGGAACAAACTTCCTCCTCGGACCCCTCTCATTCAACTGAGAGCATTCTAAACAAAGAAGGTTTCACAGTAATTTACATGTTCTTTCTTAGGCCTGATCACCCGGGGAATCCGCCCTTTTCAGCACAGAGCTGCACCACCCTCCATCATTGTTTCAGGCTTAGCTGTAGCAAGGGAACTAAGGCAACCAAGAGACAAGGAGATTTTCTCCCAGACGATGAGAACTCAGGCTATGTCAAAGCCAAGGAGCGAGGGTCCATCACCCCCTTTTGCTGCAGACCCCCAAGTCCTTCTTTTGGGGGGCCTCCCAAAGTGATCGTGCCTGGCTTAGGTCGTTCCCCCCGTGGGGAATCTTACCCGTCTTTGGCTAACCGACCAAGCTTTTGGGGTTCAGTTATGAATAAAGCAGCAGAAGCAGCATTCCTGCCAGGGAGATAAGCTTTTGTCTCCTTGCTGGCTTACAGTTCCAAGGGTGTTCCCTTAGCCTTAGCCTAGGCGGGGGTTTCAGCTTCTGATACCAGTCAGGACGGTTCCCAACACTCCGCATCATTTCTCATCATCTCTAAAAGGGAACCCCCACAGGGTGAAGACTCAGCTGACCTCCAGGCCCTCACTGCATATATTCTGAAATTTGATCAGTCAGTGTTACCACTGCTTTCTATTTGCCACATAATGCAAGTTCCGACAACTGGTCTACCACCGGTGGATTTCCTTGTGCTGGTCACTGTGAATATTTGAGGGAGAGTGATGTTATTCTCTGAGCACTTACACTGTTAGAGATTTTCCTGGGGACAAAATTTCTGATGCACAGAGAGTTCTGTGTTCTGTGAAACAATGTTCCAAATCACAGGTCATTACCAGGTACCTTGTACCAAGCTTGCTTTAAACCAGTGGTTCTTAACCAGAGATGATTTTCCCCCTGAGAAGATATTTAGTAATTTAACTGTTTGGTCATTACAATTGGGGCAAGGGGTTGCCACTGGCACCTAGTGTGTAGAAACCAGGAATGCTGATAAACATGCAATACCCAGTGCAACCCCCAGAAACAAAGAGGTATATGGCCCAACATGTCAATCACACTGAGGATGAGAAACCCCTGCTTAAACTGTTGTGGAGCTGAACTCCAGGTTTAAGAAAACATTGTTTTTCAATCTTAACAATACCAATTGTCTGGTTAAATAACCATTATCTTCTAAGCATCTGAAATTTCTAACCTCTTTCATCAGTATGACTGATATGATATGGACACACCTCCAATTATTCATGGAGGGAAACCATTGTTATCACCAAAAGGTTGGTTTCCTTCTGAACTAACAGTGATTGAAGAAGTCATCTAGAACTTTTCTTACTAGACCAGAAAAAAATAGAACAAATACTTACACTGAGAGTCCCACTACATAGTAATGAAGGAATGAAGTAAAATTTAAAATAAGGATGCAAATCAAACACTTGAAGGGGATATCGGGAAATGTTCATGTGTGTACTTAACCTGATTTTGGATATCAAGTAGAATGAGCATGATTTAGTAATACTGTGTATGGCTTTGTAAACCTCTAAGTTTGACTCAGCAACTTTAATTACTGTAGAAGCTGTTTGTTTTAGTTTTAGTTTTTAATAAAACTTTTGTAGGATGGACAGTCTCCACATTATTATAATGAATATCATCAACAATAAGTAGCTATTTTTAATACTGTAATAAGCCATACATTAATATTCTTGAATCCCTAGTCTACAGGTACATAACTAAAACATTTAAATCTCAATAGTCTATGCTTTATCATTTCTGAATTTATCATTTCTCATTTCCCACTGTGAACAGAGAGTAGGTACCCCCTGGGGAGCTGCAATGCTGTCATGAGAGATCATACTGCCACCACTTAAAAAGAACAGCTCTTGACTCTGGGACTCTGAATATTAAGTCAAAACATCAGAAAGAAAATATGCTCCTGCCTTCCCAATGTGCATTTAAGAAAATCAATAGGCACAAAGTTTGAAAAGTTCATTGATTTAAGAGACCTATCCCAAGGCTTAAACTCTGGCTGTACTACTTAGTTATCTATATAATATTAAAGAACAGGTTTAAAATTGTAAATATTTTAGAAGTACCTCCAAATAATTTATGTAAGCCTAAATCCTGAAGATTGCTGCATAACAATTAATGCATTTCAAATGCCATTACATGAGGCTTTATAGTAAATATTTAATTTATATTAGACATTAAGAGTTTCGTGATGAAGAAAGCTCACATTAAATAGTTGACAAATGAATAGCTAAATGAATAAAGATGGGACAATATGCCAAAGCTTAAGAGTATTTTGTCCCTTTTTTTAATGAGGAAAGGCCCCTTACTTATCTTATATTCTTTAAAGAATAAAGAGAATGTGGGAACACCTTATGGCAAAACAACCCCTTTTAGTGTATGGATCACAAAAACAATGGACGGGATTATCGTGGCTAGTCTCACACTCTAATTAGATGTGAGAAAAAAAATTAGACTCTCTGTCTGAGGTTTAGTTAAGACAGGAAACACTGGAAACTTTATCATGGTCAATGGTTCTTCATGGTTCCAAAACAGGGAGAAACACTTGTCATCTAATATCTACTCTTCATCTGATTATTTCAATAAACCCATGAGAGCCACAAGATAGGCTTATAGATTCCATATTGCTGTTAAAAGTGGGAAAAACAAAGCTGGATCATAGCCGACATGCAATGACAAGCTTGTATTGTGATATTAATTATAGTATAACTCTTACAATCTAGCTATAAATAACACCTTTATGAATATCTGTCAGAACCCCAATCTCTAGTGCAGGAACTGCCTCCCTGTTTCCACCGCATCCTGCAGCCCCATGACCACTGGGAGAGCTCACGCTTTCTCATGTGACTAAACAATTTCTCATGTGGACGCCTTTAGCTTGGCCCTCATCGACCTCAGCACCCTCCTTGGTCCCTCTTTGCCTGAGCAGTCGAAGCAGAAGCCCCCCATCATGAGGCTAGTGGGGTGAACAACCTTATGGCCAGCCTGGCAGCCTGTTGCTTTCTCCAGCCCTTTCTTTTGCTCTCTTTCTCCTTGACATGCTAGAGTTGAAATTCTAAAATTTCAAAGTAGGGGGCAATATAATGCAAAATTCTCTTTGCAAATTTTTTTTCAATTACAGCTTACACTCAATATTATTTTGTATTAGTTTGAAGTGTATAGCATAGTGATTCAACAATCATACACTTTACAAAGTAGTCCCTATGATATTTCCAGTAACCACCTGGCACAATAATATTAAAATATTATTGACTATATTACCTATGCCAAAAGGACATTTTTCAGACAGCTCTGTTTTGGGGTTTTAGTATGCTTGCATAAATACGTATAACTAGATTTTTTGTAAGCAGTCCATCTTTCAATTTTAAAATGAGCTGAGAACTTACATAATGTATCAGACTTCTTACATTACCTAATGCTGAAGCTAGAGTCTCTTGTTTTACATATTCCAAATGTATATTATGGGAAAGAGCCTCCCCAGCCTAAACTTTTAACAAACCACAACTCGTTTGATCAATCTTACCTTACCTAGTAAGGTAAGACTGTCCCCATGGAATCACACAAATTTGAGCTGACAGTAGAGTGAACCCTCTTAATGGGCCTGGGAATAAAGGCATGTACAGAAAAATATCCAGAAGGCATATTATCGGCTACGTAGTTCTTACCGAGATCACTGCAGATGTCTCAGCGAGTTCCAAGGTTGACCAACCATCTTTAAAAAATAAAAAATGCTCTGAGACTTACAAAATGTGGGAATGTAAAAGAAATCTTCACAACATAGCATTTTACCCCCCCCCAAAAATGGCATCTTGTAAGAGTCTAAAGATCTAAACAACTATGGTTATTTTATGCCAGAGAAGAAGTAGGCTGCCCAGCCTAATGAGAGAGACCACCGACTGTCTCGTTTCCAAATCCAGGAGCAAGACAGAAACCGCACGCATAGCTTCGAACCAGAACAGGAAGTTAATGTGCTCCTGTGTGCTGACATTTGCTGTAAAGTTAAACCTTAAGCTTGCAAGCTAATTTAACAAAGAGCAAAGTGAGTGAAAGTGGGAGGTTCCCGTGCTTAGAGGTCCTGGGACGAGCGCAGGACAGAGTACTTGTCGCTTCCTGGCGCAGGGTCAATCTTAACGACTCCTGAAAACAACCTCAGTTTGAATTCTAATGTTATGCTCCACAAAAAACTAAAACTGTAAATGAAAGAATTGATCTTAAAAGAAAAATATAAAAGTACTAAGGGTATATAAGCATAGAAACTATTTCTCTGATTCTGAAATATAAAAAGATGGTTTCCGTTTAAATACCCTAGAGAAAAAAATTGCGAAGAGGGAAACTGGCAGACTCAAGGGTGAACTGGTCTTTTTTTCTCATATCTTCATCTTAGCTATGGAGTGATTGATGATCAGAGGCATGAACAGATTCATATGGCTACTTGACACAGAACTAAGATGAACACAGTGACTAGTTCATTAAAACTGTTCCTGGGGTAATTACTAAACTCATCAGGAAGACCCCCAGCCCTCCAGTCTGAAACCTCATCACAGCCAATCACAGGGTAGAACTGGAGACACCAGCAGTGACCTAGGTCAAGTTTCGGAATCCTTAAAGAGAGCCTAGTGGCTGGCTCTGCAGCCTAGAACCTTTATGACAGCTTTGCTCTCCAATATCAGCTGCCTCGCAAAAATAATTAATTTCCACATGGAACAGGAGGATGTGAGACACATCAGTGCTATTAATTATTCAACAAGGGATACAGAGGTAAATTACATAAATCCAGCTAGTCCAATATGGTTATCATCAGGCAACAGTAGTAATTGATTTTAGCTTTATAATTAAATTTATTCTTTGTATATATAGCAAAAATGTTCAGTAAAGTAAAACATAAAAATATACCAACCTGACAGTTAAAGGTGACCTAAGATTTCATTGAACAGTTTTCTGATTAGAAAGGAAAAGGACTTATTTTTGTGTTTTCCTAATTTCATGGATGTTAAGGACAAACCCTCTATAAAGTTACAATTTTCATGTCTCGGTTATGATGTGTTCTATCTCTTCAATGTTTGTTTTATTGAACTCAGTCTACAATAATATAATGATGGCCACAATACTGAAATAATAATAAATTTCTTATTTTATCTCAAACAAAGCCTTATAATCTGTAGCCATGTGTATGTATATATGTGTATTTATATGTATGTGTATATATGTATTTGTACATACACTTTAACCCTGCCATCACTGTACTCTGTGTAGGTCTCATGGATTAATATTGTCCAATTGTCTTATGCATAGACCATTGCTAAATGTAATGGGGGACTTTCTACCTCCTCTCCAGCCCGTGTGTGCACCTGAGATCATATACAGTCATATCTGAGTGGCGTTGCGACAGTGGCTTTTATAGAAGTCTCTTGAACACCACTAGAGGCTTATAATCTCTATTTGAATTTAAACATCTGTCAAACGTTATTGTCAGATAGAAAATGCATTTGTATTATTTTCCTTTAAAATGGTTGGTTTCTAAATTTTTATTTTTATGAATAATATTCTACTTTTATTTATTTATTTGTTTATTTATTTATTTATTTTAGAGAGAGGGAAGGGAGGGAGAAAGAAAGAGAGAGAAACATCAATGTGCGGTTGCTAGGGGCCATGGCCTGCAACCCAGGCATGTGCCCTGACTGGGAATCGAACCTGCGACACTTTGGCTTGCAGCCCATGCTCAATCTACTGAGCTATGCCAGCCAGGAATATTCTACTTTTTATATTAACATGCAGTGCTTCGTCTTCATGGCTCCAGCCCCACTAAATCAAACGGGTGCTCAGAAGACACACGGTATTGTGAGGGTCCCCGGGGCAGAGGCGCTGTGCCAGGCCCAGAGGCAGCCTGTGAGTGACTAGTAAGGAACCCAAGCAGAGCCCACCCACCGCAAACAGCCTCACACTCACACTCTGTTAAAAGCTGAGAGTAATTTGTTTCTAGATTTTAAAAAAATGCGTACTACCTGTGTATATGTAATACACTTGCATGCCTATTTGCCTAAATGCAAGTCTGAGATAAACATATTTTGAAACACAGACATGTTATGTGGGTATTTTGTATTTGTTCAAAAGGGCTGTGTATAGTGTGTATACGTGGAGAGGGAGAAGACAGTTGTGTATGTACATATATATGTATATAAACAGTAATATATATGTATATATGGAGAGAGAGAGGTCATCCCAGAAAGCATTGTGACTCAAGGGAAAGCAGTGGAATACAAAATACGCTTCAAAGATAAAGAAACAACTGGGAGCTGGGGAGTAATACCGCATACTGTGCTCATTATTTGTTTCTTTTTAGCTCACCAAGTGTACTCAGGTCTCAGCCTTAGGGAAATGAGTTTGCATTTAATGATTGAGAAACAAACAAAATTGGATTTTATTAGCATCTTCACGGGCCTCAGAGGGTATGTGCTAAAGCACAAAGTTCTTTGGGGCTTTCAGAGACAATACCCTCAGCACACACATCGGCACCAGTTTGGGGTACTGGGAGCACCGGCACAGCTGTCAGTGAGGCCGGCCCCAGCGTGGAGCCACACCTTTACCAGGTATCAGTACCTTCGCAGTCGCTCCAGGCACAGAAAACACGGGCGGAATAGATGGAAAAAATCGATACATGCACAAAAAATGCCCACAGAGACTGAAGTCTGACAACATTTGAAACACTACTAAAATGTTCTGGATGTGTGTGAGATATATTTGGTGGAGGCTGCAATCCCCATAAAGCAGGTAAGAGCAGGACCAGAGAAATACATTCTGAGCTTATAATTATCTACATAGTTCTGTATATAGTTTGATGGTTTCTTGCTCATACCCTATTTTCTCCACAGTCTAGGAGTCTAACAGGCCACAGCTGGTATCAGAATCACTGTGTGTGTGTGTGTGTGTGACTACGGTATGTACAACGCACCACACAGCATCTTTCTATAGAAACCGTATCGAAATTTTGTGTATACGGACTGACAATTTCTTTTAAAAGGGATATTCATCAGATTTAAACATAGCAGAGTATCCACTAAATTTACATTAAGGAATGTTTTGCCATGAGCAGTATGGTTCAGTTGGTTTAGTGTCATCCTGCAAAGCAAAAGGTCCCTAGTTCGATTCCTGGTCAGGGCACATGCCTGGGCTGTCAGTTCATGCCGGGTCAGGGAGCTTATGAGAGCGAGCAATCGATGTTTCTTTCCCACATCAATGTTTCCCACCCCCTATCCCTCCCTTCCCCTCTCTTTAAAAATAAATAAATATTTTGAAAAATGTTTTGTTTGTATATTGGATCAATTGAAGACATCAAGTATACTTTTACTTTCTGAATAACATATTGTATATCTCACAGGTTCTCCAAATTTCTCTTTTTATAGAATTTTTAATTATCTTAATAATCTTTTCCATCACTTAAGGCAGAAGAAACACCTAAGAGTGGCATTTATAGCCATTAAGTCTGCAACTTAATATTTATTTCGTAACCACTTAACACTTATTGGTACAGAACATCTCAAACTTCCAAAGGAGGTTGGATCCTGTCCTTGTCTCTTTTTTACATTATTTTTCACCATACTTGCCTTTTGTGTTACTCATCACTTAAACCCAGTTTCACATTAAGGCAGCAAGGAAAGGAATTTAGTGATCTGCTGTATAAACCAAGAACTAATTTGAACTAGTAGTTTTTAAAGTTTCCGGTATATGCCACTGTGGTTTCCTCAGTAATTTTAAAAGCCTCATGACTTACTAATAACCCTTTACAATTTGAAACAACCCTGTGAGTTTGCTGTGCTACCCTGAGTGTGTTTTGGTGCTTAGTTTGGAAAAAAATAGATTTATTGAAAAGAAAATGATAGAGTAGAAGTACAGTAGTACTGAATAAATGTGGTAAAATATTTACTGATAAAGGAACATTGTTGACAATAAGTCTTGTCATTTGGACAGAAGCAAATAAAACTTGGTGCCATCAAAGTAAATCAATGTGCAGTGAATAAGTGTTATTATCATATGCATAGTTCTAGACTAACATTTGCAAGCCAATTCTAAGTTTTAAGGTGGTTTTCTATTTCCACAAGATATTAATATATTATCTACAACTGTTTATACAGTGAAACTGAATATAAACCAGATGAAAAATATTTTCTCTTTGGTATAAGAGAATTTGTTTGTCTAAGAATTATTTCTCTGAAGATTAAGATTTCATCAGCATAAAACTAAGCCACATTAATGATTTTCTGCTTGTGTGTAGCAGTAATAAGAAATTTAATTAAAAAATCCTAGCAAATAAAAGTTCAATACAGCAAAAAGCTGTGTTCCCTTATAAGCAGATGAGGTATCAAAAAACAAACGAAGAACAATATTTAAATATTTTCTGAATGAGAATTAATTTGTATAAGCATTATTTCCTCTAATACCGTGTTTTATGTTCCTAGGTGTTTCCAATATCATTAGAAAGTTTCATCCTTTATGACATTGCTTCCTTTTATGTAATGTAATACAAAAATCAAACATGAATATAATCATAAATACATAAAATGTATTATTATAGCGCTAAAATGAATAGCAGTTGTGCGTGTATTTGTGGGTATTTGTATCTGTATGGTTCCCATGCTCTGTAACCCTCTTTTTCTGTTACTGCAGCACCAAATCTCCAGCTGCTCCCTTGGGTCTGTTACCTCGGGGAGCTCCGCAGATCTGGAACTCCCATTGGCAGGCGTCTGACCACCGCCCAGCGGCCCCAGATTCCTTCTCTATCTGGCATCCCACTGAGCTGCTCAGTGGATACACCAGCCTCTCCGGGGTCATGAGGCACTAGTTTAACTTTTTCAACATCCACTGTACCTCTAGGGAAACCTAGAGAGATTCATGGGGCTTCAATCCAAATAATCTGACATCTCAATCGTGTCTCCCTAGTTCCTGTCCTGGGGCCCGACAGTCCTACTGCTCCAGGTCTGAGCAACAAATGATTTCCCATTGCACTGCAGGTCCACAGGGATGCACATCTTATTTGGGGGCATAATTGCTTCCTTTTTTCTATTTTATCTAAATTTGGGGATTAAAGGACTGAAAGGCAGTGGTCTACCACATTAATCAGCCTTGACTTGACCAGACGTTTGCAGAGCAGGATAAAAAAAAAATTTGACTTTTAAGGCATGAACATTATAAAATATATTACATCTAGGGCAATATACTTGAAATAGTTCCTTATAATTTGGGAAACAGGATAAATGAAAGCAATCAACTGGGTCTCAAATGTTGAAAATGGATGAAGAAAATACAGGGAAGTGATAAATACAGTTCAAATACCAAGGTGTAAGAAAATGTAATTTTATATTAATAAATGACCCTCCATCAGGATAAAGGATTTCGACAGAAATCAAGTGCATAGCAATTGGAAGTAACTCAGTGAAAACGCAGGGAAATGTTCTTAATCCAGTTGGGAACTGCCTGTCATCAATTTAAAGCTTTAGGTCAGGACTGGAGAGAGACACGGGGATACCTGCAGCAGGCTAATGACTTGGTCCTCATTTAAAACAAATATAGAAAACGTATATTTGGCAGAAGAAAGAACTCCTTATAAACGTTCATATTACCTGAGTTTGAAATAAGAGATTAATGGCCAATAAAGACTGTAAGATTACAGCCTGACAGGTACGAACTCCCATACTCAGGAAACGGTATTGTGTACATGGCCGTATATTCTGCTTATTCAAATAGTCCCCTCTCTTAGTCCATCATTTCTACATTCTCTGCTTTCCTAATACAATCACAAACATGTATATCAGCTCTGCTCAGCTTCACGGATTTGCACTTGTTTTTTCCTTATACATGACAACTTTTCTCCCGTGTAGCTGTCTGGCTCACAAGTTCACCTCCTTCAGGTCTTGGCTAAACTTTCTTCTTTCAGTAAACCTTTGATTAACTCTTGCAAAAAAAAATAAACTTTTATCTGTTTTGGTTCCTGCTATATAGCCAGAGTCTGGGATGGTTTCTGACATGTAATGAGTCCTTAGTAAATATGTAGTAAATAAATAAGCATTGCATTGGTTTTTTTATTGGCTACCTTTTGATAACTAGATAACATCCATGTTAATTCAGTATGTAAACCATGATCCACATTAAAGGTTAAGTCTTAATTTTAAACTGCAGTCCAATATCAAGTTTCTCTTTGATGCATGATGTATTCTGCTAAAATATAGTTGCGGAAATTGAATTCAATTGAACTGAAATACTTATGTTATCTGGGAGTTTAATATATATTAAGAGCTCTTAATGCTAATGAACAAAATAATAATAGAAAATATTCCATGTAATCTACTTGTAAAATACAATACACTAGTAAAATGCTTTGTAAACTGCTAATGAAAAAAAAAAACGAGGTAATTATAAAGTAATGGCCACTGAGCTGTACATTTCAGCGCTTTCATTTCAGCGCGATCGTTACTATCCCAGAACCTGCAATGGCTCTATGTGCTTTCAGGCTAAAGACAGTGCAAAATGCATCCCCACTGCCTTTATTGAGTATGAAATTGTTTACCTATTAAAATAAGCATTATATCCATTAACTACAAATTTCTTTTTGTAAACCCTTCTCATCCAAGAACACTTTTACTTACTACAATATAAGCATCCAATAGACAAAGACTTTTTTCCTGTAGAACACTCAAAAAACATAGAAATTTAAATGCAACTTTAAAACATAAATGATTCAGTTTTCCGATCTCCCTAAGTCCACACTTGGAGTTGGAGAAGTTGTGATATCCCATAGGGTGGAGAGCCGTCTCCCGTAAAGTACAATAGTTTTCCTGGCAGCCTCTTCAAAGGCAGCCAGTCATTCAAAAGAATTGTTTCCTCCTTTTCAAAAACACCTCTCCCCAAGAACACTTGATCAGTGCCCACTTAGTATGCAGCATACTGTAGATGTAGTCATGAACATGCTTAGCCAGAATGTTCCGTCGGCATTCTGTGCACTAGGAGACCAGACTTAGATTTATGTTGGAAAAGAGAGAAGACAACACCTATCATAATTTTAAAATAATAATTATTATCTAGAGAACATGTGTACATACAAAACAGAGCCACATTTTTGACTAAGCTCCTTAAGAGGTGGCTGCTATATAATCATAATATGGTTTCACAAGTAATTGGTATGATCAGTAGCAGTGTCTCCTCAAAAACCTCATAAAATTATATTCCAAAATATATTTTCCAGAACAGATGGATCATAGGTGCTATGTAAAGTCAGCTAAATAAAGAGAGAGATCTGTATATATAAATAACATATTGGTATCACTTCAATGAACATGTTTTTGTTCTTTAACTCATTTCAGTGTTACTTCTCTTTCTCTGGCTAATTCCCTCTACGAAATGATTGATTACCACTCTCATAGGCCATGTGCTGAATCTGAAGCAAGACTTGCCAAAGAACACTGAAATGGAATCAGACACTCTAGGAAGTTAGCCACCTCTCTAGTGATAGCTCCAAGCATCAATTATTCTGATACTGAAATCTCTGCATTTCCCAATAATAAAATAAAGAAATGTCTACGTTAATAATGTAACTTATACATTAACAATGATCTTGAAATGCTAACTCATCTTCTATATGTACAGTTAAGAGATTTAGTGGCCTCATACGCTTTAGTCTCTAAAATACAAACATGTTTATCACAGCAAACTCGCTCCGGTAAGAATGTAAATAACAGTGCAAATTCAAGTCCGTACCCTGCATTCATCTTCCAGATTCATTACTAAAGTGTCCTTTGAATCCAACTTCCTTCATTTAAAAAACAAAGACCAATTCACTAAGGAAGCATTTTTATTTCCCAAAAGTAATACCCTGGAAAATTCACATGTAGGATTTAATTAGGTAAGATATCTTCAAGTGAATAATTGACTCACTCACCAGATAATTTCTGAAATGTTTCTGTGAAGGCAGGCATAATATATTTTTACTTTTGGGTACCAGGGGGTAACATGTCTTATTAATGTCTCCAATTTAACTGTTCTCCTTCCACAAGCCTATTTTACAAATAGTCCATCAAATAAAGTGGTTTCTTTTATATTAACTGTTCACTAAAGAATTTCTTGCATAGTTATGCATTTCTAAAAACCAGCTTCCACTTTTCAATTTAAATACCTTGAATCATTTGTTAGCTAGAAGATACCAATTTTAAGTAGTTATATTACTGGGAAAATAACAGTTATGATTATTTTACTTAAAAAGCTGTTGGACAAATAATATCAGTTATGTATCAAAAGAGTGAATTTTGTGTTATTTTCTTTAAAGGGCCCAAACTTTTTTCCTATAAATAAATGCAATATCAAAGCAATTTCATTGGAAATTTGGTTTAGCTAACATAATTATTTAGCATGCAAAGAGATCTGTGCATTTTTATTCCAATTCATGTATTCCATAAACTGTAACACTGACATGTAGCCTATTTTTTCTGAATAGTTCCATCTTTTTTCTGAAAGACAAATCCTATAAAGTAACCTAACTAGTAACCTCCATGCCTTCATGCCCATCTATATGCTGAAGACATCTGCATGATTGTTGGGAACCACACTGCCTGGTTTCAGGAGCTGTAACCACCCCATGGCTAAGGCTGAGTGAGTGACCTTAGGACCGTAAGTCACTAGGGAGACAAAGCTTATCTCCCTGGCAGGAGTGGCACCTTTGCTTCTTTTACTTCACCCTGCCTGGCCCCCAATGCTTGATCAGTTAGCCAATGACGGGTAAGATTCCTCAAGGGAAGGATGATCTAAGACAGGCACAATCACGAGGTCCCCAGGGAAGGACTTGGGGGCTACAGGGAAGGACTCGGGGGCCTCTCCCCTTGGCTTTGACATAGCCTGAGTCTTCATTCTGTCTGAGAGAAGTCCCCTAATCTTTTGGCTGCTTTACTTCCCTTGCCTGCCTTAAGCCTGAAACAATGCCAGTGGTGGGTGCTGCTCTATGCTGGAAAGGGTGGGTTCCCTAGGGCAATCAGGCCTAAGAAAGAATATGTAAAATCCTGTGAAACTTGCTTTGTTTAGAATGCTCTCAATTAAATGATAAGGGTCCAAACAGGAAGTGAGTTTGTTCCCCAAAGTTTTATGGCCATGTAACTATCTGACCCTGACTCAAAATAAACCCTCAGAATTCTTTTTTTTTTTTAAGATTTTATTTATTTATTTTCAGAGAGGGAAGGGAGAGAGAGAGAGAGAGAGAGAGAGAGAGAGAGAGAGAGGGAGAGAAACATCAATGTGCGGTTGCTGGGGGTCATGGCCTACAACCCAGGCATGTGCCCTGACTGGGAATTGAACCTGCGACACTTTGATTCGCAGCCCACGCTCAATCCACTGAGCTACGCCAGCCAGGGCTAGAATTCTTTGTATGTTATCTATTGTTTGATCCTTAGTGCCCGATAATGATTAATAAGCTTTACGTATACACCCTGTATTCCTATGCAAATTAAATCCAATAAAAGCTTCTCAAGGTGAGGGTCTCCAAGGCTGAGAGAGAAACTGTTCTGTCCCTTTTCCTCCACAGGACTTGGTAGTCCGTATGAATTTATTTCATCTCATCCATAACACCTCGGACACTGCCAGCCAGTGTCCGAGTCACATGAGGTCTTCCAAAAAATTACACAAGGCTGTTTACCCATGAAAATTACACATATGTAAACCAGTAAAGAAAATAACATATTCAATTCACGGCATCCATAAATTAGCTTGCAAGTTGGATAAAATCACAGACCCTTCACAGCTTTTGACAATTTTGGCAATGAACATGTGATACTGACAGATTCGTGGCCTTCTGGAAGAAGAAAGATGAATACCCTGCAAATTGTTAAAAGGATTTGAGGGAAAGCTATATAAAACATGGTGAAAATGATGAATTCATAGGCTCAACAGGAATATAAATGGTTTTTGTCTTTGTGGCCTGCAACTTAGAAGAAATTGGACAGGAGGTTGTGTGCCAAGTGTCATGACCCAGGATCAAAGGCAGCATCCTGGGACGGCTCACTCTCCCCTGAGGAGGAAGTCCTACTCGCCAACTTGGGGTAACCCTCTGGTCCACTGCATTGTGACAACTAGCAGTAAGACCTGCCCAGGGCTGGCAGCCATCTGGATGCTTCTCATATGCAGTCATAGAGCTGCAGGCCTATGCTATAACTATAGGAAATTTAAGACTGTGTGGGCAGAAACCAGGCAAACAATCAGTCTTGTACTGGTTCCCTTGGGAAAGGCAGGGCAAGATGTGCAATGCTTGTAAAGGAAAAATAGCAACAGCTGAGACATCTTAGGTCTCAGAACCTCCTACACTCCTTAGGTTTATGAAGGGTGACACCGTGGTGTTGTTTTTTTTTTTTTAATTCTTGTGCTGCCAAAAGGCACTTTTGCTCTCTTTGGGGAGATTTCTGTTATAGAGCAAATTCCCGTGGGAAAATTGTAAATGAGATATTGGCTAGTATTCAGGTTCTTATAGCATAGGGTTGGGTTTATAATGCCAGCAATGTTGACCTACTGGAGAATGTGTAACAGACCAATCTAAACATATTCTTGAATTTATACTAGAAAGCTGCCCTATATCTTATGTAGAAATATTTCAAGAGATGATACCTTGGTAATAGGGCAACAGACCTGGATTAAGGCAGGCTCCTAGAAAAAGGTCACAGCTCTGTGAGTTAAACTGAGAGGAGGCATACTCCCTGACCCCAGGCCAGAAAGGAATGTGGGGTGTCATTGCTGAATCAAGGAAAACTAAACCTGAGAGACACTGTTGGTAATGATGTCTTCACAGTTGGATGTGGGGCTCTAGTAGACACATCAGGAGTCTATTTGATAGAAGCACTGGAAACAGAAAAGGAATGCACCTTGCTCACTAGCTGCAGGCCACCCTCTACCACTGCATTAACCTCCTGCAACCTGCAATGCTTTGAGAAAAAGGATGCCTGGGGATTAGTACCAAGATCTCTCTCGACTCCAAAGAACACTGAAGTCATATGCACGTATTCGAGTATGAGGGGAAATTTTTACCTTAGAAACTAAATGCTGAAGGGAAGACACAGCAGAAGCAGAGTGGACTACACAGGGAATGATTTCAGTGAACTATGGGTCATTGTTGACGCATTGGTATGTCTGGCGAAAGCCCATTTCCCATGCAGGCCGTGTTGACTGTGGGTACAAGTTATAAGAGAGTCATGGACTCAAATCTGCTGAAAGATCAGGCACCATGAGCTGGGGAGTCACTCAGAGAAAAAGCAGTAAATGTTACAGAGGGAGCAAGTGGGTAAGGCGCCTGTGAGTGGAGATGGAGCACACAGAACCAGCAAGTACCAGGAGTCACCGTGGCAGAGCTGGGACCTCAGAGCAAGACCGGAAGAGCAGGAATGCGTCCAGAAGAAGCACAGACCTGACAAGTAAATAGAACCACTGCAATAAAAGAAGTCCCAGAGAACAAAGAAAAGTGACTCTTTGGAGCCTTTAAAGCTTATCTCTATTCTTATTATTTTATAAACTCTGTCCCTGTTCCTAATTCCTATGCCCAATGATACCTATGGCCTCCTTTATTCTGGCTTCTATGTCCATTCCAGGATTAAGACTATTTTGTGTGTGTTTTTCTAGTTTCCACCCTTAGCTGATGTAGGTATCACTCATGGCATTTTCTCTGTCCTCCATCACTACATTTCAGCCCATGTTTAATGCATCAGCTTGGCTTGCCATTCTCCACCAGAAGGTATGAACAGGGTCTTCTGTTTTCACCTCTTACTTCTCCCTCAGGAGAAGTTATTTCTTCTATCCCTCCCTCAAGGTGGAATTATCAAATTTGAGAATCAGAAACAAATCAGAAACAAAGTGCCACTGCCCAAGTGCACCACGTTAATAAAGAGAACACACCTGACTCAGTCAGTTTCACATCATGTGCCTTTTGTGAGGATAGCTCTCCTGGTTTAGACCAATGTTTAGGAAAATATATAAGTACTTGTTGGAATTATATCTAAGGGGCAAACTACATAGGATGATGTGAAATACTCTGAAAGAAAAAAAATGGAAGATGTTTATTTTTATATTTTAAGCTCCAATCATGGATATAAAAACTCTAAATTTACCTATTCCATGAACAATTACCGAATTATGTATTTGTATAGCATCTGTTTCCATGGAACATAAGTAGTGAACGCAATCTGCAGAATATGTAAATGCAGATTTTTGTGTATAAAGCATCTTTAAAAATATGTTTTTTCCATTTGGGTAACAGCCCCAAACCCAGCTAGATATGCAATAGCATTTTGACTCAGGGTCTGTTTGATGTAGAAAAACGGTGCTATTTTCTTCCTGCTCAAATTATAATATGCTTTTTCTTTCATTTAATTCACAGGGTGCTTCATTTTCAATGAATAGTGTTCATTCTCTAATGCTTTATTATATCAGTTTATGGGAACAATGTTTGTTTCATTGGGGAAAATACTCCTCATTCCGGTACAATTCATTTGCTCATAGCCAACCCAAGAAAAAAAGACAGAAAAAGTCCAATGATTTTTACAAGTAGAGAAACTTAATTTAATTTATAGAAACCCCACTTAGTTTAATGTGAGAGACAGTTATAAGGAACAAATTGCTGTTCATCGTCAGCTTGTTCGGACACATCTGTAATGAATTTCAGAAATGAACGAGCATCAGGCTCTTAGCGTCGACTCTGTCATGTGTTAGAGACACATCACTCGGATGCTCTTTCTTAAGTAAATCTCCTAGAAATTAGAAGTGCTGTTCTCTAGACTGGCACCTAACAGGCAAGGAATTTTATAGAGCTAGTGTTCATTTTAAAGTCTTCTGCTGCTAAGTTACTCTTTTTTCTTACCAGATCATTAATGATAACATTAATAGGAAAATATACGCAGAAAAACAGGCCAGTTGTAACTTAAACATTAAGTGAAAAATAAAATATCTCCCCCCCAAAAGAAGTAAACTAAAACACACAAAAAGACTTTGAAGACAAAGAGAGGAACCTCCCTCATTTCTATTGAAGTCTAATCTTTTAAATTTGCCTACCATTAGTTTAATGGCACACAGGGGAATTTTTTTCTAAAATATTAAATGATTGTTGATAGTACTGAAGCATTGCCCTAATTCTAAATGCTTTATAAAATAATCAATTTCTTCTTGTGTCCAAGTTGCTTTAAAAAAAAAGAAAAACTGATATACAGAAAGGATTGAGTTGAGGTATAAAGGGATTGATAGAGATTTCAAGTAACACTAACTTAATTTTACTGAAATCTTCAGCTAGTTTCTTTTCTTCCTATGTGGTTAACTGCTGGTCCTGGGAGGGTCAGCGTATACTTCAATTCTATCGCAACAACAAATATAAGGACAAATTGCATGATTAAAGCAAAGTTCCCAAGAGATAGATCTTTAATGTTCTCACCACAGAAAAGAAATGATAATTATGTGACATTATAGAGGTGTTAGCTAATTCTAACTTGGTAATCATATTGCAATATATAAATGTGTCAATTTGACACATTTAATAGTTGTATACTTTGAATTTGCACAAGGTTACATGTCAATTACATCTCCATTTAAAATGGGTCACATATTCACAAAAGATCACAAGTAATCATAGGCAGAATTCTCATAGATAAATATAAGAAAGAGAGTAAAGAGATTTAATGCCAACAACAAACCAACAGTACATGTAATTTTAAAACATGAATGCCAATTACATGTCAGTCTTCTAAGGGAGGCCCTTTCCTAAAATCTGAGTGGGCTACTAACTGCTTCAACCAGCTAACTGGTGTAACAGAAGTTATGCCACATTACTATATTGGTTTTCTAGGGTTATCATACCAAAGTATGACAAACCAATGCTTTAAACAACATAAATTCATTTTCCCACAGTTGTGGGTCTGGGAAGGCCAAGACCAAGGTGCTGGCAGGGCTCATTTGTCTTGAAGCCGTATCCTTAGCTTACAATCAGCTGCTTTTCCCTGGTTCCTCACAAGGCATTTCTCTGTGCACAGGTATCCTTGGTGTTGTCTTCTCTTCTTAAAAGGACACCCATCCTATTGGAGTAGGGCCCCACATTGAGGACCTCATTTAACCATAAGCACCTCTTTCATGTCCATGTCTCCAAGTTCAATCACATTGCATGTTAAGGCTTCAGTATGTGGATGCAGGCAGGGGAGGAAGAGGGCCACATCAGCCCACAGCAATGATTTTTGAGGTTGGGTTAAAGTAGACAATGTAGCTTCCACCTTTATTGACTTTTTTTATTTTATAGCTTTGAATCCCATTTGAGAAGCTCAGCTACCAAAAACTGTGCAGAGTCAATGGAGAGAACAGCTGTTTCATGCTATAAATGAGACTCTAGGTGTACATGTAGGTTTGTATAGGTTTCATGGGTATACAAATGTTGCAGAATGATATGATTGACCTTTGGACTTTCTATCTTCTGTACTAAAGTTGGAATGACTGGATCTAATTCAAATAATGTAGGATTGAACTTGAAAGTTAAATTCATTAAAAAATGAAACTGTAAATAGTTATGGCCCCAGACTGGGTACTTGGTCTCATCTTTATCTGCTTTTGCTTTCTAGGTGATACCATCCAGTGATTTAGTTGTAAAAAAAAACCTCTATTTTGAACTTTGATGATATCTAGAATTCTATTTCCAGCATGAGCTGATCTCTAAACTTCTAACTTGTGTTTCAAATTCCCAGCCCAAGTATGTTTCTCACCCAACTTTTGTTATCCAATAAAATAGTAACTCCCAAGCCAGCTATTAAAAGACATAATTTCCCCACACACTTAGACCAGTGACAAAGGTTGTCCAGACTCACACTTGTGTGGCTTCTTACCACCTACGCAGCAAAAATGCTAGCCCAAGACATGATTGTCCCTCCCTTGAACACTCTAATGCCATCTCGATTGGTCACTCCTACTTTATCTCTTGCCCCTCTACTGTCACCTCTCCACTGTCTAAGAAGACTTCACACACACACACACACACACACACACACACACACACACACAATTGACATTGTTTTCATTCCCTGCCAAAATTCTTCAATGGCTGCCCATTGCAGTGAAGATAAACACTAGATCCATCGCTTTGTTCTACAAAGTCTTACTTGATTTCCACCTTTTTTTTCCTTTATTATACATTTGCATTTTACCTATCCTCATCATAACAAGCTTGTGTCTGCATTAAGGCATTTATATCCCAGAAAAGCCCTTCCCAAGACCTGCACAAGGCAAGCTACTTTCAGTCATTTAGATCATATTATTAGGGTCCTTCCTAATCCAAGCTTTATCTAAACATAGAATCAGAGACACTCTTTTTATTGTCCTATTATATCACATTGTTTAACTTTAGTAGTGGCATTCATTCATCATGCTTCTCAGTATTCTCTTATTTATTTCTGCATTTATTTTTTTTCTGCCCTCTACCACCACCAGAGTATAAGTTCCATGAAATCAGGGTCCCTGTCTTTCTTCTTCACCACTATAGTAACCATACATGTAATCATGTTCAATTCGTAGTAGAAAATCAAGAAATATATGTTGATTAAACTAATGTTTGAGGAGCTTAAGCCACTTTTTAGAATTAAGTGCAAACCGGTAACCCATTTTCTAATCTCCTCTAAAATTGTACAATATCTCTAAGTGTTATTTTTCATACTATAAAGGGAGATAGATAAAACATATTCTCACTTACTTGATATTAAGTTATTTAAAAATTAATGAATTTTAGTATCATCTAAAAAGTGGTATCTTATTAGTGAGAGCTCAAGATTTTTTAAAAATCTCATTTTTATATTTAAACCTCAAAGCCTTTTAAATCATCAAGATAAAAAGTTAATAACAACAAGAACTACAGTTTGGAATGTGGTTATTATAACTAATTTTTTACTTCTCTTTATACTTTTTATTAAATATAGAGTAACGGTCTCACAGTGGCCATCTTTGTAATCAGGCCTAACAATTATTAAACATTGTAATTTTTCCTGTAGAAATGATTCTCCTTATCTCTCTACCCACAGCAGAAACCAGGGGGTAAACATTTGGTAGCTGCACCATCTAATGTCCTAAGGACACTGTAAGACCTGACTGTGAAAACCCCAAGTGTTTCATATTAGGATAATATTTGCCTTATACTTGCCTCTTTCCCTAGAAATATTAATCATAATGTTCAAAATAAAAAAATAATAAATAAAAGTACATAATCTGTCTGTTTTCCCTTTTTTTCTTGAAATGGACTTCACCCCACAACACAACTAGAAGAAATGTTGACCTTTGTGTCATTCCCAGCACCTAGAAGAGGGACCAGCACATAGCAAACGCATCATGGAATACTTACTTTTAAACGAATTTTTAAAATGTAGATTAAAATCCATATACTTGTATGATTTCTTCCTAATCTCTTCACTGTATTGTTCGGGTCCATGTTGTGATGTGTTTGGTCTCTCAACCTAATTTTTATGAATGTATGTACTGAATGATATGCCCCCTGTCTCCAAAATCTTATGTTGAAGCCTCAGTTTTCAGTCTGTCTGTAGTTGGAGAAAAGGCCTTTAAGAAAGGAATTCATGTTAAATGAGGTCTTAAAGGTGAGGCCCTAATTCAATAGAACTGGTGTCCTAGCAAAAAGAGAGACACCAGAAATCTCTGTCTCTCCCTGCATGCACAGAGGAAAATCCAGGTGAGGACACAATGAGGAGGTACTGCCCAAGGGCCAAAAAGAAACACCTCACCTCAGCCCACCCCTGCTGCCACCTTGATCTTGGAGCCCAACCTCTGGAACTGTGGGAATATACATTTCTGTTGTTTAAGCCAATGAGTCTCAGGATAACCACAATTATTCCGATCATTCTACTTTATGCCTTTGTCACCTGAGATGGACAAATGATAAAAGTAATGATATAAGAATAACTGTACATGCGTCTCACTATTATCCTCAATTACGAAGCTTGTGCTGGATCTTGTAGGTGGAGGTAATGAGCTGACATCCAACACATCTGTTGAACCCCAAAGCACACTCTGTGATCCAGTATATCAGATAATCTCCCATTTTGGAACATATTACCAAATGGACTAATAAAGAAGTAATTTATTCATGAACATATTGTACAACATATGAGACTTTTGGAAGCAATAGGGCTATCAGAAAACAAAATTTCAGGTGTTAGTTTAAGTGTATATTTGCTATGTGGCCTTGAGCTCCTTTGACATTTATACTGAGACAACTGATACTTTCCTAGCAGACTGATAAAGAAGTTAAATAATAAATGTATTAAGTGTGTAAGAAAGCATCCTAGACTCTATTATGTATCATGCAAATACAGTATATTTTTATTATTTTAAGAATACCAATGCAGTATAATTGTACTGAGTGTTTTTTGGAAGATACAAGCAAATAAAATCAGTGTTTAAATGTCTTTCAATAATTCAAAATGATGTATCTTAAAATGTATGTACAATTTGTTTAATACGCTTTATGCTTCATTACATATTTTTGCATTTCATTGTATCAGTTTTTGTATTTTAAGTATATTTTATTGATTATGTTACTACACTTTTCCAAATTTTTTTTCTTTCCTGTATCGTCCCTCTGCCCTGCGTCCCCAGCCCTCCAGTATCCCCCCTTAGTTCTTGTCCATGGGTTGTACATACAACTTCTGTGACTTCTCTGTTTCCTATACTATTCTTAACCTCTCCCCATCTATTTTATGCCTACTAATTATGCTTCTTATTCCCTGACCTTCCCATCCTCCAGTGCTCCCCTCCCCCTCCCCACTGAAAACCCTCCATGTGATTTCCCCTTCTCTCGTTCTGTTCCTGCTCTAGTTGTTTGCTTAGTTTTTGAATTTGTTTTTGTTTTTGTTTTTTAGGTTCAGTTGTTGATAGTTGTGAGTGTGTTGTTATTTTACTGTTCATATTTTTGATCTTCTTATTTTTCTTAGATAAACCCCTTTAACATTTTATATAATAAGGCTTGGTAATGATGAATTCCTTTAACTTTACCTTATCTGGGAAGCACTTTATCTGCCCTTCCATTCAAAGTGATAGCTTTGCTGGATAGAGTAATCTTGGCTGTAGGTCCTCGCCTTTCATGACTTCAAATACTTCTTTCCAGCCTCTTTTTGCCTGTAAGCTTTCTTCTGAGACATCAACTGCATTTTTTATTTTAATTTTATCAATCAGAAAGAACAAAAACATACTGTTTAACATATATTCTATATTTCATGTATTTATTATTTTAACATTTATTTAAAAATAAAATTTTAACCAACTTTACAAAAGGATTTGAACTTCCTAAAATATATCTTCATTACTTATTATTCATTGAAATCACAGAAAAAATATTGGGTGGTATTTGGTTTTCTTTAGTACTAGTAGAAATTCTCAGAACTTTTCAATATGGTTAGGTTTATCATTCTGCTTTCCAAATTTATTCATCATAATCAATTCTATCTTTTTCTATATCCTGGCATATGGTAAAGAAAATATTATTTTTTCTGAAATAGTCTTACACAAAACCTATCAAGGAAAGACTAGAAACATAACAGTCTTTAGCTTCCATCAAAAGTACTAAAATTCTTTTGTAAGACTATATATAAATATTCATGGAATTCCTAAGTACACACTTATATTCCCTTTATTTTTATGAGTAACAATCTAGTAAAAATATCATATATATGTAACTTTGATTATCTAAAAGCAGATGATTTCTATATAATGGCATTCAAATGAACAATTCTTAAACTCATTTCATAAAAAGCACTCCCTGTCACTTAGGTGAATCTTCAACTACTACAATTTAACAAAAAGTTTGCCCATGCCAAACATTTAAGGTCAGGAGTGTAAAGCAATATTTAATTAAATAAAGTGGGAGACAAATCTTATCTCATTTCCCATCTCTGAGTTTTTCTTTATTGAGAGTAATTATATATTTTATTCAACAATACTAAGTAGCAATAATTGGCTTAGCCAAAACTGAGGGGAAAACAGGAGTTAAGAACAATAACACAGAAGGACTTCATTTCCCTTAATATTTAAGAGACTTAAATTTTCCTTTAAAAAGGATTAATTATAATGTGCAAAAAACAGCTAAAAATCATCCAATTCCATGTAGTAATTGGTTTCAGAGATTGAGTCATTTACTCATCTTCAGCACCCATATTTTGAATAAACTTGCTTTTGACCAATATGAGAATTTGTTTATATATGTGAAAATCTATAAAATAGAATATGTAAATTTGTATTCAATATTAATGGAAGTGGAAATGCACACTATTTGCTGTCATGGTCTTTATAGTCTGAGAAACTTCCTTTGACCTCAGTCATCTTTGTGCGGCCAATGTCCCTGCCCGGTCTTAGTGTCACTTCCCTGCACCACAAGAACCCAATAGCAGATTGTCATAAACAAGCATCCAAAGGTCCAGGGTTCTTTCTATGTGATTATCCAATCTTATCTTAAGTGATAAGCATTTTGTGTGCATGTGTTCATGTGTGCATAAAACTATACTTTAAGTACTATTTATGTAGAGAAAACTTCTGTTAAAATCTGTGGTGGTTGCTAGGTATGGCCGATTACTACTCTCATAGGCATAAAACTAACAAGACCTTCCTCTCATTGAAAATACAGCCATATGTGTTATACATGACCTATACTCACAGTTCAAATGTGTAGCTGTCAAAATTCTGCACAATGCTGTCTCCCCTTATCCTCAGGGTCTCTGCACAGGTAGCTCCCTAGGCCTATTTTTTATATCTTCTCCATGTCCCTATCCAGTTCCTTGGCTTTCTTTTCTTCACTCAAAAATAACCATCTTCTCAGGGAATCATCCATAATTCCATAGGCAAGAGAGAACCATAAGACTACGTTTTCCTTATCCTTTATAATTTCTATAATTATATGTTTACTTTTCTGATTAATATTTTAAGGATTAAGTATTGAAGCATTATCAGCTTTTCAAGAATTGTGATTATTAGCATTTAATAAATGACCACATATGTAAGGGTTTAAATGGATCACCTCTGTTAAACCTCACTATGGCACAGTAGGAATTGGGGAGCCAGTTTGTTCTCTAAAAGAATGAGGCACTCTGAATACAAGGGACTCTGCTAGTGTAGGGCTTAGTTTGGTGGGAGCTGGTATCACCTTAATAAAAGAATCTTTAGGCTGACATGTACTAGGCTTGCATGAAGGAAACAAATAATGCTCTTTGGAGAGATACTACTAGAACAACAATAAAGGACAAGGCTTTAATAATAAATCTAAAATGTATTGTGTCTCCTTGGTGAAAAAACATGGTTCTAAATTAAAGTAAAGAAAGTGTTTTGAAACCAGGAAAAACTAATGTTCTGATAGTGCTCTCTATATATATTGGATTAATTTTTATAACTAGTTTAGGCAGTTAGAAAATACATGCTAAAATTGACATTATGTCACTATCTAAATCAACATGAAATGAAATTAAAATTTTTGGACAAAAATGATCTATAAAATGCAGCTTAATTTTTAAGTGGACTCATTTAAAAAGCTCACTAACAGTCTTTCTATCTAAACCTCTGTTCTAGAATCTGCTAATTTTGATACCACACAATGAAACATTGAGTTTGACCACCCAAAGGCCGAAGACCTTGTCATATATACCCTCTTTAAGAGACATCAGATTCTGCAAGAGACAAAATGAAATGGTAGATCAATATAAACAAACAAATAAAAATTATCAACATTTCCCCTCAAAACACTCATGTATTTTACAATAAATTCCAAGGAAGAATGCTACAAATCTACATAAAACATTCAAAGTTGATGTAAAAATGTACCTGGAAGTGAGAAGAATTATAAGTATATATATAAATAAGGAACATATCACCCAATGTTTAGAATTACCTGTACCATTCAGATACCATAAAATGCATACCATTTTGATTCAAATAATTTTTTTTCCAATTATTGTGATGGCCAAAAAAATAGAAACGAGAAGTCATACTGTCAAAGACAAGTGAGTTTTCCATCCTCAGATATGCTACAGTGACTCTCCTGGGTCCTCCAAAAATATCACAAATTTTATGTGCATCTTGGTCTACAATCTCCTGCAGACAACCTCATCTAACTCTGTGTGTGTGTATTTCTAGGAAAAAGGTCAAAGGATTAAGTAACAGTCCACTTACAGAAGATAATATTATTTCAGGGGATCCTATTATCAGAAGATAATATTTCAGAAGATAATATTATCTCCTGAAATAACGTTATCTTCTGAAATAAACAGAAACATTAGTGCCAGCTCAAAGTACAAGTGGAGCTATCTCTGGGAACATTTCCCTGTTACTCCAAACTGTACAAAAGCTACTGTAATACAATGTGTGTTTTTTTATAAAGAGTCCATATCCTTAACATTTCCATTAGAATTTTCAAATAATCAAATGTTGTTTTAAGGTGCAATTATTTTAAAGTGCATGAGACGGGAATGTTAATTGTGATGTGCTCTATTTTTCTTTGCCTTTGGTCAAAGGCAAAGCACTCTGTAATACAAACAGCATACTTCCTGAGAAGTGGGATATGAGCGTTGGTACTATGAACAACTGCAAATTCAATTTGGATAAAAAAGGACATGTACTTTGATATCTGGTGTCTAGTCATTAAGTTACTAGAAACTAATGACTAGAAATATGTGTGTAGTTTGAAATAAATAAAATTGTATTCTAATCACATTTTTGAGGTATCTATTTTGATAACACTAGTTAATATAGAACTATTTTTTGAACTAGAAAGTGTACAGTTCATGATTTCTTATAAGTTTATATATGACCCTTATGTTTTAAAACAGATAAGTTTTAACCCTGAATATTTTAATGCTTTTATAAATATTCCATGGTTCACTACATGCAAAATACATTGTATTTGTACACAATTGTACAAAATGTTATCTAAGAAACTATGGCCTTCCAAGGATTGTTTCCCCTATTTTATAGGCTGTGGTTTGTTAATATCTGCTCTTACGAGATCTACCCCTTGGAATGTATTATCTAATATCTTGGGTACTCAAGCAAAACTGAAACTGGAACAGCTCTGTTTTAAACATCTAATTGCAATACAGTGTTTTTTGAAAACACATCTATATTAAAATATGTAGAGCCTCAAAATATATCTAAAGAGGCTAATAAAATTCAAACATGAAAATCAAAAAAGGCCAGCACTAAAACAAAAATATGGGATCTCATTTCCTAAATAGAATATTTGTAAATTTAATTTAGCATTTTATATCAAAGAATAATATGTCATTAAGGTTTATCAAACAAGTAAAATGGTGGTTCCATAAGATAAAATTTATAAACTAACTCAAAATATTAATAGAATCCAGGAGAAAAGCTACATGGTCCAATAGAGGCAAAAAATAAATGAAATTGGATGCATATTTATGATAAAATTACTTAAGCATTAAGAATAGGGGAAAGTTTTTATCTACATATGCTTGGAAAGATATATTATTAAAATATTACATTAAGCTTCATAGTTTTGAGAGATGTTAAGCATTCCTATTAAGGACAGAGACAAGCATCAGAGCCCATTATCTCAAATATTTATCTTTCACTGGGTCCTAATCAACACAATGAATAAAGGCTGTAAGATACAAACATGCATATTGAAAGAGAAAAACAAATCCTCATCATTCTGAGACAGTATGATTTATAAGCTTGAAATTATAAAAAAAATAGAACTAATAGAGAGTTTTAGCAAGATTACCAAATAAAGTATTACAAAAAAATTTGCCTTGCTATCTATCAGAAATAGCCTATTACAAAAAGTTAATTATATTATTTAATATGTAATGGCATTGTCATCAGTAAATATCTAGGAATATGTGTTTTAGATAGGCAAATATTCTTTTGAAAGACATACTAATAGCTTCCAATTATTTTGGGTGAGCAAGATATGATAGCATGTCACTCAGAAAAAAAACCTTTGCCCCTGTTGTAAGCACTTTCAGCTGTCAGCTACCTCAACTGCACTGAAACAGTTTGTCGAAAGTCATGCCCTTTTCAGGGTGGCCCACATCCAATTACTGATAGTGGCAGTCTCAACAAATTTGGACCAATGTGGGACAACTATCATGAACAATTTTAACTCCAGAGTTCCCAGTGCACTTTGTCAAAGCTAGTATGGGGTCAGCATGAGAGCTTGATTTCTCTTCCTGCCCTAGCCTTTCTTTTCCCTCCTCCCCAGTTACTTAACTCCCATAGACAGTAGTTAATAAATGCCCTTAATAAATGGTGATTAGTGTTTAATCACCATCGCAGTGTCTTCTTCTTAGAGAATCCAACCTACAACATTAAGTGTCAAGAGTGGTCCAGGAAACCAGGCAATAAGATGAATTAATTATTAGAGTTGGATCCTTGTCTGTCTGGATAGCAATAGGACTCCATCAGGAGGAACACACATAGTCCAGGGCAAACGAGGGATTTCCAATTGTTCTCTTGGTGATTTGAGTTGGTTCTGTAGGGAAGACCATGTACCAGTGGCAGAAATATCAGGACTTTCAGACATCCAGATGGAGAAAAGCCAATAATTATAAAGATGATAAAATGGCTAGCTATTGCTCACCTTTGGTAACTGCCATAGAATAGTGATTCTTAGAGTGTGAAGCAAGGCTTTGTTGTAAATGCCCATAATCAATCTTCATCCATAATCTACTCTAAGCAAAACTATAAAAGTGTGTGCCTATCGTCTATGTTTGAGAGAGGCCCATCAAGTTAAACTGAGCCACTGCTTTAGAACACAGTTAAGTCCATTGAACACTAAGTGTGCGAACTAAAAGTAATCTAAAGTGAGTCTATTGCCTCCTATGATCAGAGAACAGAAAAAGCAGATGACACATCCAGAATTTAATGTCAATGTAGACAAAAACACTAAAGCCTCAGTCAAGGGAGTTATATTGCAATATGTGAATCTAGTTTGGGAGTGGGGATTGTCTGGATTGATGCTCCTGAAAATGTTGAATCCTTAGATTACACCCAATCCTTTGAACGTGCAGAAGAAGTACATTTTTATTAAGACATAACACTTCCTTTTCAAGCACACAAGACAAGGTCAAATTCTGATATATAAACCAATAAAGAAATCAGTCATTTTAAGATCCAATCAGTGTATGACTACATGGACAGTGAAAGAAAGAGCATTCAAAGGACTGGCTCGCCATGGTTCTTGTGCAGACAATGCTGAGAAAAAGGTGAGCGGAGAGATAAATTCAACAAGGTGATAGAATACAGTTTTGCTGAAGTGCCCAGTCTAGACTGCAACCAAGTAGTTTTGTAGTCTGTAACTGTACCCCAAGGGAAAACAGTAAGAAATTTTCATGCTTCATTAGAAATTGGGAGGCAAAGAAAATCTTTCCCATGACAGCCTACTTGGTAGACAAGGAAGCCAAGTGAGAAAATGGCTTTGGAGCATCTTCTCATCAGTCATACATACTCTTGTGTTCCAGGGTCATCATCAACACATGTGCCACCAAGACTCCAATCATCTGTAGCTCAAGCCTTGTCCGTGTTGACCTAGCATTCAGCACTGGCATACAGTGTTTCCCTTCCATCAAAACCATTATTTATTGAAGGTAATGCAAAGGCTTTTCCCTGACAAGACAATATGGGTTTCCTTTTTCAGAAACCCACTTTCCCTCTTGCCAGTAGACCTATAGTTTGTATTAAGTTCCCACTAAACCAAGCTGGGGAAATAATCTCCTCAACCCTTTTCCACAAGTGTCGCTCTCCAAAGTACTCCATACTTAATATTCTGTACGTGGAACACCATCTCAGAGCTTGCTTCATGGAGACCCAACTTTTGACAATGAGCTTACTATAAATCCTTTACATATCTTGTCATACTTACTCTATGCAACTCTTTTAACTATCTCACAGAGATTTTAAGTATTAGACTCACGGTTATAAAACTAGTAAATGATGGAGAAGTAGAGTCATGATGTTACCATATGCAGTTAGGTACTTAATAATAAAGGAAAGAGAGCAAAGGAATTGAACATTGAGTTTAATACACTGGGGAGCATAAGCCTGTTTGCTTCATTGGGAAGCTACAGCTTAACACCCCAGGGGATTACCAAGCATTTTTCCAAGAAAATTAACACTCCTCCCTTACCCGCTCCCACATTTGATTTTGAGGGGAAGGAGAGGGAGGTGCTAGACCATAAACAGCTGTCAGTCTAACTAGCAGATGTGGCCCATAAAAACCTGTGA
The DNA here is from genome assembly GCF_004126475.2 of Phyllostomus discolor. Taxonomy (NCBI): domain Eukaryota; kingdom Metazoa; phylum Chordata; class Mammalia; order Chiroptera; family Phyllostomidae; genus Phyllostomus; species Phyllostomus discolor. Next base: position 14,432,924 of record NC_040904.2, on the reverse strand, counting down.
AGTTCATTGGATCTTTTGAAAAAGCACCTGGTTTGTCCCAGACCCAAACTAATATAATCCCAGGAGAACAAAGAAGCTCTCTTTCTCCCTCACTGTGCATTTGTGTGTCTTCTTTCCATGGCCATGTGGCCTTAGAGAACTCATGACTGATGACTTCAAGGACTCCACACACAGGCTCCAGGTGGGAGCCTACATACCTCTGCATAGCCACAGAGTATAGCAGGAAACACAAGCTGAACTAGCCAAGAGCTGGGCGGAACTGACTTTTAATATGACGTGGAAACTATGGACACTGGCTTTTGTTTAGACATTGCTGAAAATATGGTTAGACTTTTTCCATGATGGGACAAAAAGAGAGGGGAAAATAGGGGCAGCCTTGTACATTTTGCCACACCACAATTGCCCACATGCGGGTCCTTGAAATGCTTTGTTCATGATCCTGTGGAAATGCCTGATTTCCACTAACAACAATGATCAAGTGCATGCTTTTATCCACAATGCTCTGATGCCTCACTACAGGAGAGGTCTGTACCCTTCAAAAAGTAAATATTACCCAATAAAACTTTTACCTCAATAAAAAATAAAAATGTGAATAAAATGAGAAAAGGAAAGTTCTTAGGGGGATGTTTGTAAAAAGATGAGTTGCTAATAATTCAGGCTGAAAGATGGACCCAAATGTTCGGTTTGTAAATATATGAGGGGAGATGCCAAAAATGAATTTATCTTCTGGAGGGCAGGCTCCTTGTAGTACAGACTTCCCTTGCTAGGGGAGTGTTCTAGGAATCCATCTGTATCAGTGCACCAGCTGGCCCAGCTGTGAGAGGCTGTGTTCAGCTTCAGTGAGTTTTTTTGAAAACTCTTTCAATCAATATGTGTGCCCATTTCATGGTGGGTGATTTATGAGCATACGTACCCACTCCATGCTGGATGTTCAGCAGTTTTGGACCAAAAAATAGCACAATCCCTGGGCCTCGCTCTCTCTATTCACCAGATCTTGCCCCAAGCAACTTTTTTCCCCAGGATAAAAAATAGTCCTCAAAAGGAAACATTTTGCCAATGTGGGAAAGGTGAAACAAAAAAACCACAGAAGCACTAGAAAGGCATCAAAAATCAATGAGTTCAAAAACTGTTTTGAGTAGTGGAATAAATGTCTCAATAAATTTATTGTATCAAAGGAAGAGTACTTCAAAGGTGACTAAACTTTAAATGTGTAAGAATACACACACCATTTATTTATAAATAAATTCTGGAGTGTGTGTGTGTGTGTACAAAGTGATGAGGATTTGCACTAGAAATATATACATGACTTAATGTTAGAAAAAGAAGAAATATAAAAATACATGAAATTATGTCAGCTATTGGGAATTAATGTGAAAGTTAGAGCCCAATTCTGATTATGTTGTGTAAAAATTTAAATTGTTGGACAATCAGTAATTCTAGTCTCTACTTGTTTGGGGCGAACATATCCAAATACTGTCTGAACTGGCAGGAATAAATGTATAGGCATTAGGTCTTCATTATTGACAGTTTAAAAAAGCAGATAATATGAAATTATGGCTATGGTAAAGGAAGTGATCATTGCAATTACAGCAGCAGATCAATATGTAAACGTTTTTCCACAATCAGAGTGTTCTTGTATTCTCTCTGGCAAATCCTTCATGTCTGTTACGCAGGTTCAGAAGTGCACCGACATAATCTAATTGCTATCCTAACCTAATTATTTAGAGTGAGGATAAAGATTTGGCTTGGGGTGGTGGACACACAATACAATATACAGATGATGTGTTGTATGATATAGAGTTATACCCCTGACACCTATATCATTTTAATAACCAATGTCACCCCAATAAATTTAGTAAAAAAGAAAAACCTGCAAAAAATAGAGTGAAGTATTAGAACCACCCGGGAAAAAAAAATCACAAGCAGTCCATTCTGGAAAAATGCAAAGTCAGCTCTTAGAACCTGAAGCAAAAGACGCCAAGAGAATTACTAAAAGCATGGGTCAGACAACCCTTACCCTCCGAACAAATTGGGCCTGTCAAGAATCATGAAGGCTCTGTGAGTTTCTCCTACCCACCATGCTCACAAATTAACCTGCCACAGTTTTCTAGACATGGGCAGGACACAGGAGAGTTTATCACTCACGACCTTAGCAGTATCTAAAGTAACATCAACGCGTGGACTCCCTGAGCCCCAGTTCTGACATGAAAAGGGACAGGTGCTGCCAGCCCTCTTGTTGTGGGCGAAGCACACCGGCATTAGTGGTGAGGTTATAAAGCGGGCTGCTAACAAGCACGCTCCATCTCTGTGGAGAGAAACATTATTACCCTGGAAGGTTAGCAAATCTTCTCCAGAGGGAGACATTACCTTTAACAACATCAAAGATTCCCAAGTTGTACCAACGTCATTGAAACTTCATTCTGCAGAAAATTAGCTGCTGAAGCTTTTGCTCACCTGATGGTACAGCAATGTGAAAGACCTATGGATAACTGTCTAACGAAACAACCCATTACCTGGATTTATAAATAAAGTTTCATTGGGACCCACCTACATGAATTCATTTACACACTGCCCGTGGCTCTCTTTGCACTTCAGCCACAACGTTGAACAGCTGAGGGAGAGACTGAGTGCCACACAAAGGCTAGAATGTTACCGTCTGAATCTTCCAAATAAATGTGTGATCTCTGACATAGAAAGGCAACTAAATATAAGTGAAATCACTAGAAATATAGAAAGGCCTTACACGTCTTCCTGAAATTTGAATTGCTGTAACATTAGTTGATTTAAAATGTACAAGCAATTTTTACATATATTATAAAACTCATGAAGGAATTTAGTACACACCATCCTAAAACATGCTGACCTGACGCATTGATTATTTGAGCTTAAGGCACTTGAAAAACAACAGGTGCAAGAAGGCCACTCTCACTTTCCCTTTTCTTTCCCAATATCGAAGATGTCCTTCCTATGCCAAGTGAAAAGAAACATTCTTATCACCAGGGGGAGTCGGGGCCAAAAGAACCTGTACAAACACATCTTGGTAAAGTACTTCTTATCTTCCTTGTCATCCCTCCCTGATTGACTGCCCTAGCCGAGACCCTTGCCTTGTCACATTGTCACATTTCCACAACTTACAGTCATGCACCCCATAACAGGCGTCTCATCAACATCGACTGCATGGACAATGGTAATCCCATAAGATAACAGTGGCTGCATTTCCTGTAAGAAACAGAAGGATAGGTGGTTTGGAATGAGTTCACGTTTCCCCTCCTCTCCAGGAGCATTGTCTGTGGAGCTTGGGAACGGGTTCTCTTTCACTCCCAGAACCTGAACTTCCAGTGTGCCAGTTACATCCTGAAGGGGCCACAATTCTCCCACCTGAAATTGCTCTTTGGGATATCAATTTTAAGCTCTTTATTAATAAATAAAGGACTTAGCACCTTTGACCTTCCCCATTTCCTGCCTGAGAGATTCAGCGGAGAAGCCTGCTTCAGGAAGATTATAGGATGCTGCTTTAGCCTAACTTGAATTAAGCGTGTAAACAAGAGGGGACTTACCCGCTCTGCCCCTTGTCTTTGCCATTATGTTCTTCTCTTCCTCAACTCCCTGTGACTCACCATTCTCACTTCTAAAATCTAATCCCCACCCCCTTTCTTCTTTGTCCAAAAATGTCTTACATATCCAACGTTGCCTCACTATCTGTGGAATTTTCATGGGTTTATTATATCTGTATGAATTCCCCATGCACATCTATTAAACTTTGGTTTTCCCCTGTTCATCTGTCTCTGTTAATTTGGTTACTGGCTCAGCCAGAAGAACGGAGAAGGTGGGAGGAAAAGTCCTGATGCTTTGTAGCGCCCACAATCCCAATCAGTCAGCCACTGCTGTGTTTCAGCAAGGAGAAACCCGAAGCCCCGTGCTGCATTCCAAGGGCACTGCAGCCCTCTGAGATCCAGCTGGGTGGTCTCCAGAGTACTTGCTGTAAACTTCTCGTTGAGGACCTAAGATCCTACACAAGGACTCAGGTCCACAGAGCTAACTGAACCAGGATGAGGAGGAGCCACTGCCACTTTGCTAAAAGCATTCTGTGGCTGTGCAGAGCCAGTCTGTCCCCGTATTTTGGAAATATTTTTAGGTAGTAATGGTATAGCACATAGATAAGTTTTACTTCTTTCATTACTTTAATGCTGGAGAGAGCCCTTTATGCCACATAAGATCATGGACCCCCCCAAAATACCTCCAAAGGGTCACTAGTATGGTGATCTCTACCTTACCCAGCCACTTTCTCACTAATGTTGGGCTGGCCACCCAATGTGAACTCTTCGGTGGTTTCCTGTTTTATAACATATTATAACATTTGCTTAACTTTTAAAAGTTTGACAACTTTAAACATTTTTGCTGTAAGACAATTAGTGAATCTGTATGTGCAATAATATAAAATATGTGTATACTCATCTCCCACCTTACTTTGCATTTTTAAAGTCTCCCATATGAAAGTCTTATACTTGAAAAAATAAAAGCACACCCATTCTGCAGGGTAGTACTGAAACTGAGATGCACTGCAATATGCAGGATGCTAATTCAGGTATGAGGGTGACAATGATAACTCTTTGCATTGTGACTTTCCCAGTTTTCCTCCAGAAATCCTCCCTAAATATAGGCTATGTGACCATTTGCTGGCCATAGTGAATGAGAGTCTACAGAGAGAGTCTACTGTATAAATGCACCCCATGTAGCAAATAATCTGAAAGAAAATTAGTCTACACATATCTACACCCTCTCTTAACTGACAGAATCTCTATTGGGCTAATCATTAACGAATATAGTGGCTCACGTTTACACACATAAATTTCAAACAATGCCCACAGAGAAATTCAAGTAGAAGCCAGATGACTACTTGGTAGTGAAGGTAGAGGTAATTAAAATGTTGGATAAATGATCCTTTAACCCCTGGATTGTATGGAACTCATTCATCCAATCCATTCTTTGGCCTTGACTTCTGTCAGTGATTTTCTGAGTCTCGCTTCTCTTTCTGCTACTCTCATTGTATAGGAGTCACTGTTTCCAAATTATCTGTATACGTGAAGAGTGCAGATGTTGTTGGAGAAAATATGGATATCACAATTTCACCTGTTAGTGCGAAGTGATATAAATGTAATATCTGTTAGGATTTGAAAACATAATCTGAAAGAAGTAGAGGCTATTTCATCAAATATTAAAAGGTCAAATAATGAGACATTCCTACATTAGGAAAATTTATTTTAGAAATATTAATCTACTGGGAACTCTTACCTTTGAAATTTTACAAAGGTCACAGAGCAAATTATTTGAAAGCACTGTAAAAGAAGCGGTGACTTAAAGTCCACTAATATTTTGGAGACATTTTTTTCTGTCCTCTCATTTTTACCAGTCACTCCTCCATACATACAATATCTCTCCCACTGCAATCAAATCACATGTCAAAGATAAATGACAATCTTCTATTTACTGAGTATAACATACTCTTTAATTTCTCACCCAGCTCAGTCCCATTGCAATATCTGAGATGATTTGCTATCACTTTTTATGTGAAGATAGTACATCTTTGGCTTTTTGATTATTTTTTTAATCTGAAACATAATCAGTCTATTTGCTTTAACCTCCAAATTCAGGTCCTGAAACCCCCTGCTGTGCACACTGTGATCTAGATATACAAAATGTGTCATTGATCCCCCCCTTAATGAATCAGGACCTTGGTAAAAGTTGTTGATTGCCCTAAAATATACTCTCTTTCCTTCCCATCTTCACACACATTTGATGACCATATTCGCCAGTAAAATTCCTGGTCATTCTTCAAGACCTGGGTGATCGTTTTTCATAACTATGATGTCTTCCGCTTTGAACGTAGACAGAATTCTAGCAGAGGGCCTTATTCTCAAGACACATGAAAGTTCCAGAAAATAAGAAACATTCAATTATAAAATAGATGGAACAAGGGCTTTAGAATCAGAAGTACTATCATTTAAATTTTTATTCTTTCATGCATTTGAAATTAAACCAATAAATCCTTCTCTGGAAGCCTTTGCTGCTTCATAACAAATAAAACCAATAACTTTCCTATGAGAGGTACACAAGATAATGTAGAAAAATCACCTGAAACAATGTCTGGCACTTACTGGTAATTCTATAAAGAGTTGCTGCTACCTCTACTACTATTACTGTATCTCTGTTCTTCCACCTCTTCTTAATAGCAATCAATAGTTGAATGAATAAAATCTTAAAACATCCTTTTTTTGTAAAGCTTTGATATGAATCATGTTAATCACTTTTCTATCTGGAGAGATATATGGGTATATTATACAGGTGTAAAGCATTCTCTGAAATCTATTTGCAGTTTGTTTCTTTCCTGTTGGAGGAAGTTATCGAGAGAATGGGACTGTCAGCTCATTCATGACTTGGACCCAGGCCATGGAAGGAGCCTCCTCCCACCCTCCCATCCTTGGAATGTGTGCTCTGCCCACTGGTCCCACAGTGGGAGCCATTTTGAAGGACATGGCCTTGAGAGGTTAAGGAGTTCTTGAGACCATCTAGACAGTATTCTTGACTGAACATTGTTAAGGCCTTTATATAAACTTTTAAGATTCCCATCAGGCAGGTGTACAGACCTACTCACCTTGCAGATGCCCCGGACAAGCCTCTGATGTAAGTTCCCCTGCTTGTTAAACCTGCCACCTACCAATGCAGAGTGGCCCGCTCCCTCCTTGTCCTTTGTGTATGGGGGTCGGTTTTAAACTTCACCCAGGAAATTCCTGAGTTTGCAAACCAACACTTCAGTGATGTATTTAGTGGTTTATCTGCTTATTGAATTCTTATCAAGTCAGACACTGTGAAAACACAGTAGCTTTTCTTTAGGTAAGATTGATCTATTCTTCCTCCATCACTTTACCTTGTCCCACTAGCCCACAATGAGATCTACTGGTAACAACATGACCATCCACACATCACAATAACCAAATACGTATTGTCCTAGGAAGTAGAAGAATGTTGATGTTTGCTTACAGATGTGTCATTTACTTACTCTTCTCCCCTCTCCCTCTTTTGGGGTTTGAAGCATTTGATAATTCACAAAAAGCCAATTCAGTTGTTAACATTCAGTCATTTTCACCAGTCCCTACCCTAGGCATTTAGTAGGACCCTTCAAGTTAGTGTGAGCTTTTCTTCCACAGTGCTCAATAGCCAGGCAAAAAGAAATTGCATATTATGATAATTATTGTTTAGCTTCTAGGAGGGAAATGAGTACCTATCCTTGACCACAAATGTTGGCTAAAACTATGTAAGGGAAAAGATAGGATATTGGAGAGCACATGCTTCTTCTAAGGGTCAAACTGGTGTAACATAAGTATCAAAGGAAAGTAGGGTGAAAACAAATGGATATGAAGGGACTGGTAGGCAAGCTTCAGAAGAATGCAGGGCTCTGCTCATGGCCGAAGGAAGAGAGAGAAGCCAGCAATTCAGCAGCCCTTCAGAACAGCCACACCTTATTTGTTTGGAATAACACAGTCTTCTGCAATAATTGTAGTTTTCACCAAGATTATCAGTCTGCAGTTCTGCCTTTGCAGAACAATGTATCAATCTATTTAATTTAGGCTCACAAAAATATTTTATCCATAGACATATAAACATGCTAAAGACCAGATCAAGGCCGTAAGAAAATTTGAGGGTACCTTAGAAATTTGAATAATTTTCTAAAAGACAATAGACAGGTAACATCAAGAAAATAATAAAGTCCAATGCTCTGTTTACTTCACAAAGATTTGCTAACGATATTTTAATTATCAACATCCAGGACACTAACTCCAAAGTGTCCAGCAGCACAGATTTATGGAGAAATAAATCTGAGTATCTCAGTGAATGATCAAGGCTGAGTAGTTGCCAGCATTTTTTCTATTGATGGTGTTAAGTGATTTTGCAAGGTTAATGAACTTTAATTTGGATGTCATTATCTTACTCTCTCTGTTTCTTCCTATTAAAGCTCAGTGTGGGCCAAAGCCAGGATGATCTGCTGGTAATTGCTGGATGACAGCGCGTTGCATGACAGTTGTTCTGGAAGATATCTGGCCATGCTGATCTGGCATGGGCACCTAGTGAAATGCCACCTAGGTTACTGCAGAGCATGAATCAGAATGTGTACAACAGTAGTCACCAGTGATAGAACAGGGAGGTTATGTTTACCCAAGTGGTAGCAGCATGGTTACACAACCACTCGCAGCCTTCTTCGCACATGAATTAATTAGCTTAAACCTCTCCAAAGTCACTTAGCAAAGACTGCAAATCATTGGAGAAACCAATTAAACCATAATGAAGGAAGAGACCACACTGATCAGTTTGGCCATGCATTATAGACTGCAAAGCAGTCTCCATTTATGTATATCACATGATCTAAGATTGAATTATGGCCAGAATTTTTTTTTAAATTATTGGGACATAGACAAGATTTTAAATAATTTTATATATGGGATGGGTGGATATAGTAGAATGCTAAAAATGAGTCATCTGGGTAAGGAGAATATGAGGATGGTTTGTATTTTTGTTGCGACTTTTAAATACATGACTGTTAGACGTCATGTATGGAGCAGCCACAGACCTGCCATCTTGGGTGCGGTATGCAGCCTGGATATACGCCTCCTATGCTCCTCTCTCCCAGAGGGCGTGAAGAACAGGCCTGGATGTCTGCTGAACAGGCAGTGCCTTCTTCTAGAATCATCTTCCCACCTCAGAGTCCTCTAACCATCACGATTTCCCCAAAAGACGCCTGGTCCTCATTCTCTCTCACACACGGTACGTGCAGCTATTTGTAAAGAAATACCAGTGGTTCTTTATTTCTGCTGTAATTCAAAGAAAAATTCTACCTTTTAATGTAAATTTATTTTTAAAATTTTACATGACTTTTATTCTAATTCATAAATTGGGTTATTAATCAGTCCATCAATAATAGTAATTGAAGTTATGAAACATAGTTTCCTAGTATCCCCACTACATTTCATCTAAGTTGTGTCTTAATACTTTGTTCAAATTCCAGTAAGTCCTAATTCTCTATAGAGCTTGCAAAAGCATTTTTTTCAACAAGTGTCTATTCCTCTTCTGGCAAAAATGTGATATCCAAAAGCTTGCTTCATAGAACATTCTGATCCTTGAGATGATTTTTTAATATATTCATTTTATTTTTAATTAAGTTTGGAAAGTACCGTATATAATAACCATTCTTTTAGAGATTAAAATGTAGAGTAATTATAAAAGTTCTAAAATTTTCTGACATAAAACCAAACTAGCTTGATTTAATTCAGGTCTCTCCAGATGTATTTGATGACAGAAGTTTTCCCCCATTCTCTAATTTTTTAAAACAATTTCTATATTGTATTTGATGTATGGAATCTCAATTTAAGAAACACTGTATTACAGAAAGCAGATAAAATTGATTAGTGATTGGTTTATGTGCTGCTTTATGACATTTTTTGTTGTATTGAAATCTGCCAAGTTTTCTTATTTACCTTTTTCACATTTATGAGTGCCTTGAGTAACATCTTTTTTCTTTGTTCTTGATGAGTCACATATAAAAATCACTAAAATACATGAATTTTAGCTGCAGACTTTTAAAGAATATTTTCTAGTCCTATTTTAATATAAACTAATTTAGTCCATCCACACTACAGGCCTTGCCCCATCAGCCAAAATGTTATGTTATTGTTTTGGGGTTTTTTTGGCTATGTCAATGTCCAAGTACTTGCATAGTGATATGATCTCATAATGATTTGGTCCCCAAGTCACACAAAATTCTCTGAGATTCTTTCATTTATTTTCTCCCAACTGATGCATCATTGACATATGAACTTGGCTTAAGGCAATTTATATGCAGGCTACATAATGCAGAGAGTGAGGCAATTGCCCCAGTTAGTTGTCTACATTGATTAAATTCACCTTCAGTCTCTTTTTTCCAAATCATAGGATGAGGATATACAAGTAAAGGACCCAGTTAAAGCTCCTACATTCGTCAGATAACACTTTTCTTCCTTCATAGGAAGAGTATTCATCTTAAAGATTATTATTGTAAATGGGTAAAAGCTTGAAGGTCAGTGATCCTCAACTTTCCTGTGTGTCAGAATCATCTGGAGAGCTTATTTAAAAAGACGCTGCTGGTCCACTCTCCTAGAAGTCCTGATTCAGCACCTCTAGGGTGAAGCCTGAGAATTTGCATTTCTAATAAGTTCACAGATGATGATGATGGGCCCGTTCTAGGCACCACACCTTAATAACCATTTACTCATGCTATAAGAGAATTGAGCATGTTGTAACATTCTGTGTTAACTATGGAATATTTACAACACACTCCCATCTTCAGAGAAAATCTAGCCATACATATACAAGCTTAGCATTTCTACTTGCCACCAGCTATTAGCTGACCACGTGGGTCAGTTAACTGTTAAGTTGCTGACCCACATTCCTATTGTATTTCTCCAAGTGTGTATGAGAAGGTGTTGACTGAAATAATCACTTGCCTAGAGTTTAAGACACCATTTTTTAGAATGTTAGCTCAGTTCTATCAAATAATTTACCCATTAAAAAAGTTGAGGCCCTGGCTGGTGTGGATCAGTGGATCGGAAGATTGTCCCAAAAACCGAAGGTCACAGGTTTGATTCCCAGTCAGGGGACATGCCTAGGTCATGGGTGTGGTCCCTGTTTGGGAAGCATACAAAAGGCAACCTATCAATGTTTCTCTCTCACATCAATATTTCTCTCCCTCTCTCTTTTCCATCCTTCCCCTCTCTCTAAAATCAATAAGCATGTAAATGTTCCACCCTTTTCCCCCATTATTCCCTCCCCTCTCCCTTCTAATCACCATCAAGGACATATGACAACAACAAAAAGGGGTGGAAATGAGGGATGGAGGCAGGGAGGGCTGGGGTGGTGGGAGGGGTGGGGGAGGAAGGCAGAAAACTGTACTTGAACAATTTTTTAAAAAAGGAAAAATAAATGAGTCCCGAAAAAAATAAAAATAATAATCCTAAAATAAATCAATAGTCATGTCCTTGCGTGAGGATAAAAAAAGTTTAAAGTTAAAAGTTAAGGCCCTGGCTTGGTAGCTCAGTTGGTTGGAGTACCAAAGATTATGGGTTCAATCTCCAGACAGGACACATATAAGAATCAACCAATGAATGCATAAATAAGACAACAAATTGATGTCTTTCTCTCTCTTTCTAAAATCAGTTTTTAAAAAGTTAATATAAACCAAAGAAGTTCAAGAAACTCTGCAAGACAGTTTTTATGAATCAGTTAGGTAGACAAATTATCAAATAAACACTTTCAGGAGTCTTCTTGGGAAAAGTAATTGACTGCCACAGTCTGCTTTAGAGGAGGAAAGTTGACTCGTAAACAGGTAACGGCATGTTGATATATGTGGAGAAAGGCTGTGGACAAAGTAAAGGGCATATCCAGGCACAACGATGCATTCATTCCATGTGGACAAGAGGACATTCTAGACTTTATTAATTTGGGAACTGATCAGATTTCTTTCATTTTGGAGTTGCCACTAAAATACAGAATGTCCAGTTAAATTGAACTTTAAATAAATGACTATTTTTAGCATAAGCATATGCCAAATATTGATTGGGGTATACTTTACCAGAAATTATTGTTTTTTTTCTGAGCACCAAATTTAAATGGGTATTTTTGTTTGCTAAATCTAACAACCATATTCTAATTGGACTTGCTCATATGAAAGGCTGGCACAGAAGTATGGGTGTTCAGTAAGTCCTCACTTAATCCTATTGATCGGTTCCACAACTTTAAGTGAAACAAAAACGTATAACAAAACCAATTCAACCACAGGCTAGTTGATATAGAGTTGTTACTACAGCATCTTATGAACCTTATAACAAAATGATGATGAATGAAACAATGTTATGAGAGGAGGTACTGTATGTATCTAGCTACAAATACAGTATTTTTCCTTCTAAACATACCATTGTTTGTATGATTCGGCATTCATTCAGGGAAACAGAATTCTCTCGCGTATCAACACCTTACACATTTGTTGAAGAAGCTGGGGAAGAGAAGTTCCAAAATGGGAAAGGTAACTCACCAACCTCCCCAGACACTCAGGCAGCCAGAAAAGTCAAGACCAGCAATAAAACCTGGGAAGCCAGGCAGTTCCTGCTGCAGGAGTGGGACTGAGAAAGCAAGCAAGTAGACAAGCTATGGAAAGCTCTTACTTACCTCTGCCGCTGGAGATGAGCCCATGGGAACCAAGAATATTATGGCCAATTGGTGATTAAAAATACCAGACAAAGATCACCCTGGATATTTTTGAAGGTATAAAGATAGCCATTAGGGTTTACTTTTACTGTTTTCTTCCCTTTTTGTGTATTTTCTTATTTTTTAATTAAATTTACGAGGGTGACACTGGTTAATAAAAATATATATGTTTCAAGTGTACAATTCTATAATACATCACCAGTACACAGCATTGTGTGTTTAGCAAAGACAAATCTTTCCATCACCATATATTTGACTCCCTTTACCCTTTTCTACCTCTCCCCCCACCCACCCCCTTTTTCTCTGACAACCACTACACTGTTGTCAGTGTTTATGAGTTTTTGTTTGTTTGTCTTGTTTGTTCATTCGTTTGTTTCAGTTTTGGATCTCATATATGAGTAAAATGTGCCTGACTGGGCATTGGAGAATCAAGTATTCCTTTCCTCTCTTCTCAAAGGCTTTATCTCTGTGAAACTGGCATTTATTCCAGTCTCTTCTTACATGCAAATCCTACAGGGAACTGTGATCTTCACACTTTGCCTGTGACTGGGAAAGAATAAGTGTATTTCATGTCCAATGGCCTGCTGTCTTTTTCTTTATTTCCCCAACTTCTACCTCCATATTTCGACAGCTTCAGAACTTGGATGGGGATGGAAGTTGATTCAGAATCAACAGCAATCACAAGGACAGGTGCACGAAAGAGTTTATAAACACCTGCTTTAAAGTGTGAAAGCCCCTATTAAGGGAATGCAAGATGACATCCTGAAGTTCCTAGAGTCAAACAACTTTTTCCTCCTGTTAGCGTATACCCTAATTCCTTAACGACCTCTAAAATCATCTGTGGTTGCTTTCATGTTAAGCACTATTCTGTTTCATTGTCTTTATCATGTGCTTAAGTCTAGCATATGGCATTATAATATTGCTATTGGCATATTTTAAAATAATGTAAACATGCCGTTTTCACATACAGATTGTGTTAGCCTAAGTTCCATAAGAAAAAAAAACTGATTCTGAGGAAAACAAAAAAAACCCACGAAGTACCTTGTACTTACATGCTAACACATTAATGGGAGTGCGGTCACAGGGAAGCAGGAAAGAATGTAAAAGGGAAATGAGGCAAAAATGAGGAGGAGTAAGTGAAAAAGGGAATTCTCCCACCTGGTCATGACTTTGTGGGAAGAGTGGCTGATTGCTCTGTTTAACAAATTACATTCAGAGATGTACAAAGTATGCAAAGAGCCTAATGGAAAGAAATCCAAGACAAATGAACCCTTATCTTCAAATGAATTCTTATATACTTGTGTGTGTTCAATTGCATTGGCAATTACATTTCAACCATTTTTCAAGAGCTTATTTTTAACTAATATATTTATGGTTGGCTTTTAGTTTCGGGGTGTTTTTAAAAAATTCACTCCTCAATTATTGTAGAACTCTAACCTGTAACTAAGCAAGCAAGTTTTAGGGGAGATTCACTTTCTTTATGAAGTAACTTTCATCCCATAAACATTAATGGAGACATGGATTATATCAAACACCAAAGCTCAAGTATCCTGCCATGTCTTTTTAAAACTAAAGTTCTTGATGTGCCATGATCACCATTTTTCTTATAGTAAACAGATAAATGAATAAACAACCACCTATTTAAACATTAAAATTGAAATCTATTCCCATGGAAACCTGACAAAGTACAATTAGCAAAAAACTGACTTCAGAAATTATGGATGTGGTATGCAATTATAATAATTATTTTCATTTCATAAGTTGCTTACCATTTTAAGGCAAATGAGCATGCAGCATAAAATTCTTACATATTATTTATATAATACAGTTTAGTTCTTTTAACGACAGTGCTAAATTCTACTCATGCTTTTGATTTACTTTAATTATTATTGACAACACAGAAATATGTTCTACTCTCAACTTCATAAAAGCAGACAGATAAATCACTGAATCATATTTTGAATTAAAAATTTGAAAAATTTTAACTTTACAGATTTATTTTTCTATAACCCCAAGTTTTGCTGTAGTTGGAAGCTTATTGATAAAATTTTTCTGTAGAAATTCTTTGAACATACATAAACACTGAATACATACTTTAACAAATGATGCTTTACAACCTATAGCCATGCAGAGGCAAATGTATTTGAGCTAGCTATAGATGTTGATAATCATTTCATGAAGACATAAGCAAGTCAAATTAAAGTAGTATTCTACTTGATATTTCAGGCAAAAATATTATGATGGATCAGAATGCAGGCAAACCTCATATTGGCTCTACAAAGTACATAAAAAGCAGAAAAAGTATTACATTTCCCTTTTCATTTTGACTCCAGGACAGAACATGCTGTATAATATTGTTTAAAAATCAACATTTTTTTCTCTTTAAAAATCAACAAAAGGTCTTTAAAACCTTGATGAATGTACTTCTCACAGCTTAACCTGATCTTTATGATTGCTGAAATTATTAGCTGATCAGACAACATTTCTCTTGTCACTTTCTCTTGATAAACTTATCTTGATGACAAGGTCAAAGAGGACTCACTCACATGTACATTGTCCAAATTCCTGGACAGAAACTTACTCAGTTGAAAACCTTAAAAAAATGTTTTGCTTTTTTTCAAGCTTATTGGCCTGAATTAAAAAGAAAAGCAGTAAATTTACTTTTCAAAATGGATGTTTCCCAATACTACATAATAAATACTCAAAGTATTAGTTTCTGTTTTATAAGTATACATACTCTTGCCCATTAGATTAAGAATGATTTTACCTATTATAAATTGTGCTGCTATGAACATTGGGGTACAGAGGTTCTTTTGGATTAGTGTGTCAGGGTTCTTAGGATATAATCCTAGCAGTTAAATTGCTGGGTCAAAAAGCAGATCCATTTTTAGTTTTCTGAGAAAATTCCACACTGTTTTCCATAGTGGTTGTAACAGTCTGCAAGCCAAGTGTTGGAAGCAACCTAGGTGCTCATCAGTGAATGAATGGATCAAAAAACTATGGTACATTTACACAATGGAATTCTATGCAGCAAAAAGAAAGGAGCTCCTACCCTTTGCAACAGCATGGATGGAACTGGAAAGCATTATGCTATGTGAAATAAGCTAGGCAGTGAAAGACAAATACCATATGATCTCACCTTTAACATGGACCTAGTAGTCAACAAAACAAACAAACCAGCTAAATATAACCAAAGACACTGAAATTGAGAACAGGTGGACAGTGACGAGAGGGAAGAAGAAAGGGAATTTCAGGGGAAAAGGGGAAGGGTTTGCAGGAACAAGTATAAAGGACACATGGACAAAAATAAGGGGTGGGGTGGGAACAGGAGGGAGGTGGGGAGGGCTGAGGGGTGGTTGGGCTGGGTTTGGAGTAAAAGGCAGAAAATTGTATTTAAACAACAATTAAAATAAAAAAAATTGGAAAAAAGAAAGAAAAAAAGAAAGAAAGAAAGAAAGAAAGATTTTACCTAAATGCTAAATGATAATAGCTTGAGTCTTTAGAATTTCTGAGCCATCTGCGAAGTTTTTTTAATGTTCTTTAACAAATATTTACTTTGAGTGTGACTGTGTCCTAGGCAGAGTGATGATGACAAGATACACATGAACTCAGGTCCCTGGGGTTCAGTTACAGATAGATATCAGATAAATAAATGATAATATATAGATAGATGATAGATAATAGATAGACAAATAGATAAATGAAGCAAACAAGGAATTGATCTAAAGAATAATACGGATGTGCCTACTTTAAGAAGGTGCTTGGAAAAGGCCTCTCTATGGAGGTAATATTGAATGGGAGATTTAAAAATGGAAAGAGAAGAGTTTTAGAAACCATGAGGGAAACATCAGCACATATATACAATGGAATACCAGTCAGCTATGAGAAAAGGTGACAAATTGGATGCTAAGCCAAATAGGTAACATGCTAAGCGAAATAAGTCAGAGAAAGTCAAGAGCCATCTGCTTTCACCCATATGTGGGCTGTAAAACTGAAAGCAGCAAATAGCCAGGAACTCATAGACACAGACAACAGCATGGTGATTACCAGAGGAAAAGGGGATGGGGAAGTAGTAAAGGGTAAAGGGAATCAAATGGTGAAGGAAGGAGATTTGACTTTAGGTGGTAATACAGATGATGTATCAGAATTTTACACTTAAAACCTATATAATTTTATTAACCAATGTCATCCCAATACATTTAATAAAAAGAGTAAGTGGGTTAGCCCTTAGCTGATCTGTTAAGAATAACTTAACAGATATTCTTAGATGGGGAAAAGATAGTATTAAATGATGTTGGATATGTAGATATTAGTTTGTATTTTACTTCAAGTAAAATAAGGAAACACTGGTGATTTTGTAAACATAAAAGACAAATGATGCAATTTATATCTTTAAAGCGTCACTCTAGTTGCTATGTTGATATTGAAGAGCCACAGTAGAATCAGAGAAGTACTTTACCAGTGTTGTCACAGGTTGGGGAAAGCTGATGGAGGTTTGACTAGGTGGTGGACAAGACATTCCTGAGAAGTAATCAACAGCAGCAACATAGGTACTTAGAGTAATGACAACACTTTATAGCAGTCTGGGGTATTTGAAAGAGTAATTACAATGTTACATACGGAATCTAGATTATACACAGAATAAAGTGATGACAGAAGACACCCTGAATCATCATGAAAATATTGTGAGGATAATGGCTTGGCAGTTCCAATAAAATTAAAAGATCGTGGCAGTGAGTTTCTTCAGCAAGTGAGGATACAAAATGTTGTGGTTGGGAAGCAAACTTTTTGAAATAAAATTTCAAAGGTGGCTACATATCTGGAGATGATGAATCAAGAGGGCAGCCATGGCAGTACATCGCTGAGCTGTGGAGAAGGAAAGACAAGTGAAGACGAGATTGTAAGAGATCAGCATTAGATTGTGATCTCCATGGAGGTATAATTCATGAGGATGAATGACCAGTGCTGGAAAAGAGAGAAGGACAAGGTCCTCACTGAATTAGGTAAAATTACCATGAAGTTAACAATATGGGGTTATTGGACAATTCTTGCAGCTTTTAAAAATATTTAGAAATTGAGGTTGGAAGCAAAACTATAATTGTTCATTGAAGAACTGTAAAATAAAACAGTCTCTTCATCTCTAATGTAGAGATAATTACATGTGATTTAAGGTTAGGTATATTGGAACATAATTACTTCAACCTTAGCGTGATAAAGCACTTTGAAAGCCTTAGAAAGAAAATGCTAAAAATATACACACTATCACCATTATAAAAGCAAGCTTGAATCCAAAGTCTCTACCTAGAATGCATTTTATTCTTCTAGTTTTGTTTTTATGAGCAACTCTACCTCAATACACAACCTCATTTAAATAGATTTATAAAATTTAATATGAACAATTCAGAATTGTTTACTATGCCTTATTAATCTAAGTAAAAGACAAAAATCAATGTTTTTCTTAACAGAGCAATGGAGTTATTGTACACAGGAAAAGATTGTTTCAGCTTGGATTCCTTGCCAAGCAATTAAAACATGCAAACAAATTGCTAAGAGTTCTTATGAAACATAAATACTGATATTCTATGTCCTTGAGAAGACTATCAAATATCAAGAATTGGGCCAAAAGAAAAAATGTCATCTGGTGTCTACAGCCTGCTATATAAGTAACCTGTGATTAAATTTACCAAAGAAAAATCTGTAAGCATAGGACTTCTAGAAAATTCAAATTATGTATGACCATAAAGCATTTAGCATCACCTGTGAATCAGGGATGTTTCTGCTCTAAACAAAGAGCCTCCTGATTTAAAATTTTTATGTTTTTGTCCCATTTCTTCCTTCTCATATTTTTATTCATTCTTGCACAAGCATCATCTGGCTAAAGAGCAAAAAGCAGGATGAGGAAATCTTACGGGTACACACTCTAAAACAAATGAGAGAGCAAAGTTCCTATAACTTTAAATATGGCTCATGTCCTTTGGGTTTCTACCTAGATATTGGCTAGTATTAGGTAACATGATAAAACAAAGCATGTAGTAAAAAATATGGTTTCATCACTTACTGTAAATTATTGGAATCCTAGGCTAAAAGCCTGTGGTTAGTTTCTATGTTTGAATGAAGCATTGCTAGAAAACTTTTTCAGATTGGGAAAGTGATTTTGAAAATACCGTATGATCTCACTTTTAACAGGAACCTAATCAACAAAATGAACAAGCAAGCAAAATATAACCAAAGACACTGAAATTGAGAACAGGTTGACAGTGACCAGGGGATTATAGGGGAAAAAGGCTGAAGGGTTTGCAGGAACTATTATAAAGGACACATGGACAATAACAAGGTGGGGTGGAAACAGGGGAGGGAGGTGGGGAAGGCTGGGGTGATGCGGAGGGGTGGGAGGAAAACACAGAAAACTGTACTTGAACAACAATAAAAAATGTTAAAATAAATAAATAAATAAAATTAAGATTGTTCTAAAGTTAAAAAAAGAAAATTCAGTTTATTTCCATAGATTTATAACCCGCTAGAGAACTTTACTTATTTCTTGACAGAGTGAAATCACTTAGCTTTAAATACTTTTCCACTTTCAATGTGGAGATGGATGAATTTCGATGCAGCAAAAGATGATCTCTCCCATTCTTCATTCTTTAGATTACAATGATAAAATGTAACTCAAATTTATAAAAAAAAAATATGCTGTGAAAACCTGTCATAAAAGTAGGAAAATTTTGGATGAAACTCTAGCAACAATGCTCTATTAGAAGTCACTTATCTGATAATTTGTTGCTTTAGTTCATAATTATACACACAAGGGACAGCTGTCTAACACATGCGTCAGTCAGTCTTAATGCTTTACGATTGCTACAAATACCGAATTAAGTGAAGGACTACAAATCTTCTTTTGTGTTTAATAGACAGATTGTAAAAAATGAAATAAAATGGAATTGATTTGACAGAGTCTACAGAGAATACCATACTAGTTAAGAGCTCAAGTTTTAAATCTGGTGAAATTAGAATTAAATTCTCTTTCCCACTTATAATGTGTATCATTTTGAGTAATTTGGTTAGTTCTTCTAAGCATTTGTTCCTTCATTTGTAAAATATTATTATCACACAGATTTATAAGAATTAAATATCTCATGTATAAAACACCTAATGCCTTACAGTAGTAAACCTCAAGAAATTATATATACATAAGTATTATATGTGGTCATATTATTTCTATGTATTTATAAATGTATTCATATAACTACATGGATATTCAAAATAGGTCTTGCTCAGGGAACTTACATTCCCAAATGATATTATTTTACTAAATAGCTTATTCCATTCTAAAAAAAAAAACAAGCAATACTCTAATTGAGAGTTTTTTCTGAAATAGGAAAACCATCATCTATATTACAGTTTATTTTAAAATTTTTAGAAAATCAATTAAAATCAGTTAAGTTAGTTAAAGAAATTTAATTTATTAGGTAAATATGGTGTCAAACTAATCTTTTCCTTTTTTGTATCTACTTTCCTGCATAATTTTCATGTTATATCTTTGTGTGTCCCTGGGTCACCATGACATATGAAAGTGC
Organism: Phyllostomus discolor; assembly: GCF_004126475.2. NCBI lineage: Eukaryota > Metazoa > Chordata > Mammalia > Chiroptera > Phyllostomidae > Phyllostomus > Phyllostomus discolor. The sequence goes on along the minus strand of NC_040904.2, from coordinate 14,413,062 downwards.
TTGTTAAACCACATGAAATTACTCACAGTGTGGTTTTAAAATATGCTATAATATTGCCTTAATCAGACACTCTCAATAACCATAGCAGTTCACTGTACAGCTTTTAGATGAAAGGAATTTTACTCAGTGGCGTCTGTATTGAATTGATTGGAGAATTGTGCCTCCCTGGATCACTGATAATTTTCTAGAAATGTTCTCTAGAAATTTGCAAGTTCACAGATTCACAATGCCTAAAAATTACTTGTACTTTAAATCTAATTTAAATAAGTAGCTGCTTCTCTCAATGAGCAATTTTACAATGAAGTAACTATTATATTAACACAGATCTGGACAAGAATTGTTGAAGGCCACTATGAAGTTTTACACTTTTTTTCTCAAAGAACAGCACACCATACCTTAAACAACAAGTCAAACAAGCCCCTCTAACATCTTCATTTCACATAATAAAATTAGACACATATGTGGTAAATTTTATCACCTGGAAAGTAAATTATTTTACTCAGCAAAGTGTTTTTAGAATAACTTAAATAGCAGCTATTTTCATATTCTACATTTTTCTTCTAGTGAGGAGATGTCTTCCTGACTAATAATCAGCACAATGTAAATTAAAACAAGACCATGCCATCAAAATTTGAAAATACCAAGTGTTCTTGAAGATATATTGGTATAAGAACTTGTATACTATATCCCTTTATTATTTTCTGGGACACTTTTCATGATGTAATTCTAAAGTTTCTAAGCACTGGAAATCCAGCATTTGGTATCAAAAGAAAACATTAAACCTGAGAAGAAAAAACGTACAAGATTGAAAGAGAAAAGGACAGAGAAAATTGTTTTAGACAGAACATGGGGAATGTAAAACCCCTTCTTTATTGCGCTGGGGCAATGAGTGGGGCATTCTCCGAACTCATTAGTAATTCTGAACAAGTAGTCCAGAACAGGTAACATTATATGTATTAATAATTTATCAATAGATAACACACATATCTCTTATTCTTCAGATTTCACATTCCATGTAAATTCATAATGGGCATTGCTTGATAAGTATCCAGGTAAGGACATTTGTCAGACATCCTTTATGGCTACAAGCTATGCAACATTTTCTAATCATTCACAAAGACAAATGTTGCCATTCCCAGTGTCACTGCAAGTGCCTTGTATGTGTTTTTATGCCTTATTTTCTTTAAAGGCCACCAGACCATAAAAGCATAGCCCAGCTTCAGGCTGGTATGCTTTGGAGACTTCAGGTGGGGTAGGGCAGTTGAATTGGGTTTGAAAACTGTGGATAAGATCCAGTTTGTCACAAATGCACATGTAAATTCTTGCTAAAAGGCAACATATTTTTTTTTGCTGATTAAAATCAAACCTATATGTGCAATTATATAAAATAGTTGTTATTATATATAAAGTCACCATCCCCTCTGACTTTATAATTAACTCACCTTATTTTTACTGACATCTTAAAGGTTATTTAGTATCTTGGTTTCTCCAACAGAGCCAGAAACTTCACATGGTGGGACCACTGTGGTTCTTTGTATCAAAGATGTGTCGATTTTTCCCACAAGGAAAGTCAAGAGGTAATTCATGGCTGGGTGCCATAATCCATAACCAAAGAGTTAGACAAATTACCTAGAAACCATGGATAGACCCAGGTTCTACAAATAAAAGTAAGTATTTTCAGATTTTCATAACTTACATATCATACATAATATCCTTGTACCTCACAGAAACTGAATTTTTAGTTCAGCTTAGGTTTTGTTCATAAAAACCTGGTTTTCCAGAAACACAGTAAAATCTTGGCATACTAAAATAATTTCAACAAACTAGTATGAAGAAATACCACTTTTTGCATAATACTGATAATTTTAAAGCATATTTCCAACTCCAGCTGTCTCACTGCCACACCTGTCATACCACCCTGGCTAGTGTGGCTCAGTGGGCTGAGCGTCAGCCTATGAACCAAAAGGTCACCAGTTTGATTCCTAGTCAGGGCACATGCCTGGGTTGTGGGCCAGGTCTCCAGCTGAGGGCATATGAGAGGCAACTGATCGATGTTTCTCTCACATATTGGTATTTCTTTCCCTCCCTCTCTCTATCCTTTTCCCTCTCTCTAAAAATAAATAAATAAAATCTTAAAAAATAAAACCTGTCATATCAGGAACTGTCACCTGTATTAAAGATCTCCTCCTTTATACAATAAGAGCACACTAACATTTGAGACATTTAATTTTTGTGTGTTGATAACAGAAACAATGAATTAACCTTATATATTTGTGATCTTTTAGTCAAGTTTACAGTAACAATAACTAGGTCATGTCTATCCATTTCAGTGGGGTGTTCTCACTCATTAGTGATTCTGAACAAGTAGTCCAGACCAGAAATTTCAGCTCGAACAATGCAGCAACTGGCATTTCCCAAGATGCTTGCTCACCGGCATACCAGGATGGTAGTCATTAGGCTGTTTTCCTTCAGTGGAGAAGGGAAGACTAGCAATCTTGTTCAGTCCCTGCATTGTTTCAGTAATGAGAAAGTCAGTTCTGTGCTGTAGGAATTTTTAAAATATGCAATACCTGACTATTGAGTCAGGGGCAGTGGCCTTTTTTCCCTTAGACTGTCAAATTTAAAAATTGACAACAGCCAACACAGCAATAGCCGTCCAGTGTGAATGCCCTGTCTTAAACCATAAATATAGGTCATGTAATAAGAGTTGCATTTTATTGGTCACATCACATAATGAGATTACATCTGATTGGTTAATTCTTAGTACCAGGAATCCTTATATACAAGTATAAACATCTGACCTTTTAAAACATCACTTTGGAGCTTAAAGGGAAGCTATTCACTATTATTACTTTTTGGAAAATCAATCAAAATTATATCTGTTTTTTAGATATGCAAAAAAGCTATCATTTATTTATTTTAAATATATTTATTTATTTATTCTGTGGTGTGCTGCAGGATTTTAGATAAAAATGGTTGAAAACCACTGGAGTAGAGAATGAAGTAAATATCACCTCTGTGTATGGAGGGGAACAGGGAAAGAGGGAAAGAAAAGAAATTCTAGTCTCCTGTTGACAAACACGGAGGGATGCCATCCTGTTGGAGACATGGCTAGTCACACAGTATAGAACAGAACTCATTTAGAGCATCTGTGAGTAATGGGGGAATGAATTCGTAGCATAAAGTTTAATTTTACTGGTTAACAGGAAAAGGTGAAATGAGAAGGTTTATCAGCTGCTACCAGGGTTTTCTTGACACCAGAGTGAAATTCAAGTGAGGAGAGGGTGGCTGGTCATGCTTCCAGGAAGAAGAAAAGAAATTAGCATTAGGAAATTGTTTAATGGCGATAGCTATCATTTATTAGTTTTGGGAGACATAGTTCTAAGATAGTAAATCTTGGCACCTAACAACTCATTATTAGACAGCAAAGCATGCTAAGCTTTTCCAGTGAAGTTCTAGCTATGTTTTCAGCTGCAAGTCCTTGTTCTGAACCCATTTACCAGACATTGACTTCACACCATCCCAGTCCTGTGAAAAGAACTCTGTTGACACACTCTGGTACTTTGGGACAATAGAATCACTAAGCCGCTTCCCAAGCTTTCTATGTCACTGCATGCAGAGACAGTGACAATGTCTGTGTGGCACACTGCACTAACGGCTGCCCAGGAGTAAAGTGAGTGGTCAGGTGCTCTAAGAAGCCCTGGGCTGTGCCTGGCCACACTGAGGTGGCTTCTTAACAGGGGTCTCATCACACTACTTAGGCAAATCTGATCTGATCCACCAAATGAATATTCCAGCCCACTTATGAGCAGTTTACAGGCATTAAAGAGAAATCAAAGCTCTTCTTTTTCTGCAGCTCTCATATTTACAAGGGCTTAAGCAGAACATCTGGCCACTTAAGAATAGTTTCTACATAAAATGTAAACATGTGTGGGGATTTCTGATTTGGCATTTCGGATGCCTTAGGCAGTGACAGTGCTAATGAATTCAAGAGAGATTATAACCCACTCTACCTACGGAACTGTAAAGTGTGAGCCCATAATCTCAAGTGTTCATTCCTCAGATCAAAACACTCTAGAAGAATCCTGCCTGTCATCACTGTGTTTGTTTTTGTTCATGGTTATGCTTTATCCATTCTGAATAGCATAAGCTCTCTCAAGGATTTTCAGGTGAAAACACGGACACTGAATATATTTACAAATAGTCTCCAAAGGGTGAAGAGGAAGGAAATAGTTCCCTTTTTTTGTCTTGAGATCCCCACCCCCAAACACTCTGTGTAATTTACAATGAAACAGTTCCTCCGTCATTAACATAAAACATCACTATACGGGCTTTGCTGGATAAACTTGGGGGCACATCGATCACGTTCAGCTCCTCCTAACAGAACCCCTTCATAGCATGGGCTGGGGCAAGAGTTACAGTGTGCAAATGGAGAGAGAATACTTTGCTATTTTGAGCAGCTATCTGGAAAGCAACAAAGATAATCTGTGTAACACAAGGAGACTCACTGTCTCCAAGTTTTCTGCCTTTCCTTTCCCCTTCTTTTTATTTGTTTTTAATTTAACAAAAGAAAGGCAATATTTGAAAGAGTTACCAGGGGAGAGTGCTCCGCTGACGAAGTAGACTGTGGAAGTAGCGTGAGAGTGAGGAATAACCACAGCCGGGGCTGTATTATTGGGCAGAAAACAATCTTTTCTAACAGCCAGAGTAGAAAGTAACAGACGTACCATTAACAATTTAGCTTCTCCAGAAGTAAGAAACACTCATTACTTCCACAATTTTTCTCAGCCAAGAAGTACCCGCGGGCATTGTGAAAGGGACGATAACTGATGGGTTTTAATATGCGAGTGTACACGCTCCAGGAGCGCTGCCAGCCCCGCCACCTGGGCAGCACGCGGACGCGACAAAGCGCTAGCAAGACCTCCCCGAACACACACTGCAGACCCGAGGCCAGTTTTATTTACTTGCCCACCTACCCGTCTTTTAGCTTTTTTCTCTAGTATATGTAAGTTTCACTAACCTGCAAATACATTGATTTATACCTATGTACAGTTATACAAAAACATATTTAAGTAATATTACTCATAGGTCTCAAACATAATGGTAAGAAGCATATCAAAAGTCCATAATGTGTCCATTAAGCTTACTGTTTTCAATGTCATGAAAAATTGGAAGAATTTATGGATACATAGATAAATATACAGGGATCATATTTTTATTTTCTTTCCTTTGAACTTTAATTTTTCTCATCAGAATGTTTATACATAACCAGTATCTCAAGACTTTACCTCAAGTGTTAAGTACCTTATTGTATTCGTCCAAACTCCCAAAGTAATTAGAGATTTAACATATATATTTACAGAAACATAAAAATATAAAATATTTATGTAAATATATGCTTAAGCCCATGGTTTAGTATTAACTATGTTTTATTTTTCATAAAATATTAACCTATTATTTTGAAAAATAATTACAATCTATTTACATGTCAACACTCATCATTTTTTTAAAACATAATCAAAGTGCAGAACCATACTTTTATATGTTATAAATGATCATACTAAAGTATAAAACATTTAAAACATTTCTTCCCCATCACCAAAAATGCAGTCATTATCCACCGGCTGTAGTGATCCAGCAACAGGATCCACACAAACCAAGCAGCTCTTGAGATACAGAACCCTTGGTTGAGTTTTAAGGACATTTTTAAACCACTCAGTCAGTGTGATCCTGGCATTTCTCCAATTCTATTTGAAATCGTGCTGACAAACGTTTCCCACTGGAGATTTTTATGTTCTGAGATATTAATAACAAATTTTCGTACGTAATCATCAACCAAAAAACTTATGACCAAGAGTTAAATATATACTACACAGTTTTTATCTTAAAAACGAAGAGGCACAACTTGCCATTTTCTGCAACTATTTTTTGATAACCAGGCTTCATCATCTTAGCTCTGTATTTTGTATTTAACTTAATTTTCCTACAGGAACGCATTAAGAGTAAGCCCACCAGTTTTCTCTGTTTCCACTTCAATGAAATTAGTCTTTCTTTTAATACTGTCCCGACCACAGCATGGGATGGGGGTGGGGGGAGATTTTATATAACCACAAATCATAACATTTGGTGATTCTATGCTGTTCCAAAGTGAGAATATTCATTACTATGAGCTTAAAGGGCTTGAATTCATAGAATTTGTAGTTAATCATAATTATGTAATGAAGTTGTGTTTAAAATAAGAAGATCATAGGTAATACCTTCTGTTTTCCTTTCTGTATGTTCGAAACAAGCAAAGATGATCTGAAGCACGAAAACATGACTATGTTGACCCTACATGTTCCAGAATATGTTCGGGCAACAAAGGACTTGAAGAGAGAGGCTAAATGTTTCCCAGTCACTCAGAATGAACAACAGCTGGCAAGACAATTGCCATAATTTTATCAAAGATCCAATCCACCTCATTTCTTCTTTTTTTTTTTTGGAAAAATTTTATCATTTCAGAACAGTTTAAAGTTCACAGCAAAATCAAGAGGACGGTACAGAGATTTCCCAAAAGCCCCCTGCTTCCACATATGCAAATCCTCCCGCTTATTAACAACATCCAAGAATATGTGCCTTATATGTGCATGTATACACATACACACACACATATATGGATTATGTATATATGTACTTTGAAGGCATCATCAAGTGAAATAAGTCACACAGAGAAAGACAAATACTCTTATGCTATCATTTATATGTGGAATGTAAAATAGCCAAAATCAAAAAACAAAAAAAAAAACAATGTGAAATCACAGTTACAAGGGGCTGATGGTGGGAGCGTGGGAAGATGTTGTTATAAACCAGCAACTAATAGATAAATATCCTAGAGATCTCAAGCTTAGCATAGTGATTTTAACCAACAATAATGTATCATACACTTCAAGTTGCTAGGAAACTAAATATTAATTGTCTTCACAACAAAAACAGAAATAATTATATGATGTAGTAAAGGTGTTAGCTAACACTATGGTGGTAATCATACTGCAATACTGGGGTGGAAAAAAGTAATTTGAAAGTTATAATATAAGTAAACAATACAATTAATAAATAATAATACAAGAACAAACTCTGTGTTTTGTGTACTTATGACTGTAAGGCTACGTTCATCAACCCCTGTTACAGCAAATTAATACATGGTACACCTAAAACTTATACTGTTATGTATCAACTGTATCTTAATTGAAAAAACTACTCACTAGATTGGTACATCTCATAATCACCCATAATCCATAGTTTACATTAAGGTTCACACTTGGTGTAATACATTCTATGGGTCTGGAAAAATGTATAATGACATATATACAAGGTTTGTCTACAACAAGTCAAACCATCGTTAATAGAATGAGAATGGTTTGCATGACATCGATGTAACCTGGCAGCCAAGGAGGCTGGAGTAGAATTTGCATGTGTGAACAATGATGACTTCACTGCACTAGTCAGTGGGGGCGAGACATGCTATTGAGTGAGCATGTGTACTGTGTGGCCCTCACAGTCGAAATCACTGAGTGAGTAGAGCAATGAGTCTGCATCAAACTTGGCGTTAAGCTTGAACATTTCTCTACAGAAACTATTTGGATGATTCAAAAGTCTGTGGCTATGGGCAACTGGTGACTGGCAGTTTCATCATGACGACATGCCTTCTTACACATCATGTCCAGTGCCAAGTTTTTTGGTAAAACATCAAATCACCCAGGTGACTCAGCTCTGCTACAGCCCATACTTGGTACCCTGCAACTTCTGGCTTTTCCCAAAACTGAAATCACCTTCAGAAGGGAAGAGATTTCAGACCATCAATGAGATTCAGGAAAATACAACAGGGTAGCTGATGGTGATTGAGACAACTGTGTGAGGTCCCAAGGTGCCTACTTCAAAGGGGACTGAGACAGCTTTGTCCTATGTGCAGTGTTCCTTTTATCTTGTATTTTCTTCCATATATGTCTCTATTTTTCATATGACATGGCTGTATATTTTCTGGACAGACCTTCTACATCATTATAATATTATACAGAGTATTTTCACTGCCCTATAAAACTCCTATGCTGTTCCTATTCATCCCTCCTTAACCCCTACCCCCATTGACATTCACTTAATTTTTTGTTGTGTCCATAGTTTTTCCTTTTCCAGAATATCATCTAGTCGAAGTTGTACAGTATTTAGCCAGTTTAGATTGGTTTCATTCATTTAGAAATATAAATTTAAGATTTCCTCATGTTTTTTCACAACTCAATAATGTATTTCTTTGTCATGCTGAATAATACCCCATTGTCTGTATGTACTACAGATCTGTTTATTCATTCATCTACTGAAGGCCATCTTGGTTGTTTCCAAGTTTGGACGATCATGAATAAAACTACTATGAACACATTCAGGGTTTGTGGAGACATCAGGTTTCAACTCCTTGGGGTAAATACCAAGGTGTATGATTGCTAAGTTACATGATATGAGTATGCTTAATTGTGTAAGAAACCACCAAACTCTCTTCCAAAGTAGCCATACCATTGTGCATTTCCATCAGCAATGGATGAGAGTTCTTCTTGTTCCATATTCTCACCAGCATTCAGTATTGTCAGTTTTCCAGATTTGGGTTATTCTAGTAGGTATATAGAAATATCTCACTGTTCTTTTACTTTTTATTTTTCTGAGAACATCTGATACGGTGAATCTTTTCATATGCTTCTATGCCATTTGTGTATCTTCATTGGTGAGATGTCTGTTAATGTTTTAGTCCACTTTTTAATCAGGTTGTTCTCTTATTGTTGAGGTTTAGGATGGGTTTTTTTCTACTTTGCATAACAGTCCTTTCATGGCCATGTATTTTGCAAACATTTTCTCCCAATCTGTGACTTGTCTCCTAATTGGTCTTTTGCAGCGCAAAAGTGTTAATTTTAATGAAACCCAGCTTATCATTATTTATTTTATGGATGGTGTCTTTGATAATGTGTTTAAAAAAATCACCATACTAGGCCCTGGCTGGCATAGCTCAGTGGATTGAGTGCAGGCTGGGAACCAAAGTGTCCCAGGTTCGATTCCCAGCCAGGGTACATGCCTGGGTTGCAGGCCATAACCCCCAGCAACCGCACATTGACATTTCTCTCTCTCTCTCTCTCTATCTCCCTCCCTTCCCTCTCTAAAAATAAATAAATAAAATCTTTTTTAAAAAAATCACCATACTCAGTCATCTGGGTTTTCTCATATATTATCTTCTAATAATTTTATTACTTTATATTTTATATTTATGTCAGTAATCCATTTTGAGTTAGTTTTTTGTGACAGGTGTAAAATCTGTATCCACACTCATTTTTTTCAAGTGGATATCAAAAAAAAAGACAAAAAAATTAAAAAATCAAGTGGATATCCAATTTTTCCATCACTTTTTATTGAGGAGACATTGTTTCATTTTATTGCCTTTGCTCCTTTGACAAAGTTCAGTTGACTATATTTATGGCATTTATTTCTGGGCCCTCTATTTTGTTCCTTTTCTGTATTTGTGTATTTTTTGTCAATATCACACTGTCTTGATTTGTAGTAAGTCAGAAGTTGAAATAGCATCAATCCTCTAACTCCATTTTCCTCCTGTACCTCATGTATTTTGATATTTATGTTTGCACAAGGACTATTCTTAGAAGAAAGGCTAATTGCTAGGCCTTATGTAATAATTTTTGAAAAGGTTTGCTTTTGAAAACCTGTCTCTATTAAAAAGAAATACTTCTGGAAACAGAAGTATAGCTAAAAATTGTGATTATTTTTTGTGTGTCCACTTGACTAGTAAATAGTACCCAATTATTCAATCAAACACTAATGTGATTGTTGCTAATCTAGGTATTTCTGTGAAGGGGTTCTGTAGATGTGATTAATATCTATAATCCATCTACTTATGATAAACGAGATTATCCTTCATACTCTGAGTGGGCTTTATACAGCAAAGGAAAGGCCGTAGAGGCAAACCGAGTTTTCCCTGAGGGAGAAGGAATTTCAGCTGCGGATTGAAGTCTCAATTCTGTTCGGAGACTATCCAGCCTGCCAGGCTGCCCCTGCAGATTTCAGGTTTACCTAACCAGAGCCCACAGTGCTGCAAGCCAAGATCAAGTCCTTGAAAACATCTATTCACATATACACAGACACACATACACACATCTGTTTCTGTGTTTGTCTGATGGATACGGGAATCACATTATCTATTGGTTTCACTCTTGCCATGTCTTCCTGACCTCAACCTGACAACATAGCAGCTTGCTCCCTTGCTCTGAGCTGAGGAGAAGCAGGTAGAGATCTTCAGACACGGTCTATATGCACCATGGGCATTTCTATGTAACACACCTAAACCATGATCATTTTAAAACAAAAGCAAACTAAACTTGAAAGAGGAAGTTCAAACGATCATTTTCTAAATAGGAAATGATTTACTTGGAGGTCATCTCTAGAGTAACTTAATTATAAGGACATTTTTTCATCCTTTAACTGTATTAAATCAGCAGTGGGAACAATTCTTAAACTGTTTTTATCTGTATCAATCTATCCAATATGCACTCCATCGTAGCTGCTGTGTGTTTGGTACTTCTGTTCTCCTGTGTCACTCCTCATTAATGCACTCGTTCTGTTTCTGTCGTTTGATGCCTTCCCCACTGCCATCTTACTTCATGAACTCATTATTATCTAATTACTATTTTATGCCACTCTTTAATTCATTAGTTTTTAATATTTCATCATTGACTTCCTTGTTTAAATGATGTGAGAAAAATGGGGCTAAATTTATCATTTCTCTTATAAATTCTGGCTTAGGAGAGCTTAATTTCGTTGTTCATATTCTGATAGAAAAGCTAAGAAAATTATTTTATACATTTTATTCAAATCTCTATTGTTGAAGTATCTTATTTCCTGACCTTTCAAAATACTCTTCAAAGACTTCAGAAACACATGTATACAGGCATTTGAAGTTTTATATTATTTCTCTTTATTTCAATTTGTAACATTTCACATGATACATATTTTTAAATCTTAACTCAGATCATATTTATTTACTTAAGTCAAGGATAAAAATGTTGAAAAATTGTAATAAAATATCAGAGCATGTCAGGGATATATCTAAAGTTTTAAAATAGAAAATAAAAACATTTTACTGAAAAAATTAGAAAAATATTAAAGGAAAATATAATTTTATAACATCAGATATAATCTTTTTCATAAAAGACAGCAAAATTTACAAAATGTGAGAATATTTTATTGTGCACATGATTTTACTGCAAATAAAACCATGTGTTCTTTTTTTTTATATAAAACCAAGAATCTAAATCTTTGGTTTAGATTTGAATACCATAAAATTCTCATTCATGAAAACCTTCTTAAAACAGATGGAATCACTTGCAGATCTATCTTTGACTAATAAATGAATCAAATTTTTGATACATTTTAAGTGTTAAATTTTTCCAAGAGATTATCAAGACCAATGGAAAAATGTTTATATCCATCACAATAGTCATGAAATAATGTAATCTTTTTCTCCTTTTTTATGTATCATTGTAGATACAAAATGGTAGTATGTGACTTAAAATTATATGAAAAGATTTTTCACTCCAGTTCATCTTTGTTAACATCCTATGTTAACTTTAATTATTTTTTTTCTTTTTATTGCATTTATTGGGATGACACTGATGAACAAAATCATACAAGTTTCAGGGGCACCATTCTACAACGCATCCTCTATACACTGTATTGCGTGTTCACCATCTCAAGTCTCAGCCCATCACCGTTTGTACACAAAATAGTAACTAATTCTCAAAATATAACCAGAGGCTATGTTAATAGAGATTTTGAGATATAAGTGGAAATATGGTGGGTGTTACGGAAACCACACTTGCCAAAAGGAAGTCCATTATCTCAAGTATCGGGATTACAAGATTTAAAATCAGTCTTTCTTTTTCTTTTTTTAGATGAATTTATATTATTTAATTTACTCACATATAGAATAAAGCTCTGTGCAGCATGTCATTAAATGAGTAGTTTAAATTTTCTCCAAATTTGCTGATTGTCTTTCAAAGTATATTAGTCATTTCATTACTAAAAAGGGAGTTTTGATGATACATTAAATAAGGAAATTGAAGACAGCCTGAATCCAAAATATGCAGTTGATACTGTGGGGGGAAACTAAAAGTCACATCCACTAAATATAAGATTTTTCCACTGCATTCTTTTTTTTAAGATTTTATTTATTTATTTTTAGAGAGGGAAGGGAGGGAGAAAGAGAGAGAAACATCAATGTGCAGCTGCTGGGGCAGTGGCCTGCAACCCAGGCATGTGCCATGACTGGGAATCGAACCTGCGATGTTTTGGTTCACAGCCCGCGCTCAATCCACTGAGCTATGCCAGCCAGTGCTCCATTGCATTCTTTTATAAATGGGGAGACCAAAAAGTAGCAATGCTGGTGTTGTTGACAGAATATTCCTCCATATTCATATGTGTGCCTATGTTATTAAATCATTTTGGGATTTATAATATGCATAGCAAGGATCTGACAGAATAGATATAATATTTCAACCAAATAATTTGTGGCAAGCAATTATTCTGAATTCAAATTTTAGCTCTGTCACTTATAACATATAATGAAAAATATGTTTCTTGATCTCTGTTAATAGCCCTACTTGTTATTGGGTCACCTATATTACAGGGTATTGAGGAGTATTTAAAAACTTCTAACAAATAACACATGACTAATATAGTCACTACTGATCTTATCATTAAATTCATTCCTAACACCAATATATTTATATATTTGAATTGAGAGTAAAATAGCTTTACAGCCTCTTCACCAAAAAGAAATAAAACATTCAGAAATTCTCAAATCAATAAACTGACGCCATAGAAAAAGTTGATAAAGTTACATCATTAAGTAAAACAAAAAACAAAAAAACAATAAAACAAATAATCAAAAATTGCTTGATTTTTTAAGTTTAGTTCCACAATCATTTATTAAGCATGTAATATTTGAGGTTTGTCCAGAAATTATCCATCCATGCAGTATGAAAAATAAAGACATTTATTGAAGAAGATACAAGAAACATTGTACATAAGACAATGATGCCTCAGTCCCCTTCAAAGTAGGCACCTTGGGACCTCACACAGATCTCCTAGTGCCTTTTCCACTGTTCAAAACACTCCATAAAATCCTTTGCTGGAATTGTCATCAGCTGCTGCATCATATTTTCTTGAATCCCATTTACAGTCTGAAATCTCTTTCCTTTTAAAGGTGATTTTAGTTTTGGAAAAATACAAAAGTGGCAGGATACCACATCTGGGCTATAGGGTGGGTGAGTTACCTGGGTGATTTAATGTTTCACCAAAACACTCTGCATGAGACATGATGTATGAGTGAGAGCGTTGTTGGGAGGAAATGATGCCAATGATGAGATGCACACAGATATGGCCATTTTCATTGTATCGTATCTCTCAACCGATGAAGAACATTGAGGTAGTACCTCTTATTCATTATTTGGCCTAGGGGGCATAATCAAGATGGACAACACCTTCCCAATCAAATAACTTGTTCTTGATCTTGCTGCAACTTTGCCACACTTCTTCGGGTATGGAGAACTAGGCAACTTCCTTTGCAATGACTGGGCCTTCATTTCTGAATCATAACCATAGACCCAACATTTGTCTCTGATTATGATCTTCTTGAGGAAATACGGCTCAATGATAGCGCTTTGAATCAAGTCATTAGCAACTGCAGCATGATGGTCCTTCTGCTCTGGTAGCAGAAACGAACGAATTTTGCTATGACTCATTTTGTGCAAAGATCCTGCATCAAAATCTCGGATGCAGTAGTTTTTGGAATCCCCAGATCAGCTTCCAGTTCTCACACTGTCAGTCGCTGACCTTTGTTCATTGCATCCTGTATACATTTGGCATTGCCAGTTGTTCTGCTTGTTGCAGTCCTTCTAGAACATGGATCACTTTCAACCATCTTTGATTCTCAGCCATCTTTGAAGCACTTGTGCCACAATTTTATTTGCACTGCACTCATTGCATCATCCTCAAAAGAGTTCTGAATCATCCAAAGAGTTTCTACAGAGGAACGTTCAAGCATAACACAAAATTTGATGCAGATTTTTTCCTCCACTTGCTCAGTTATTTTGAATGCAACAGCCACACAGTACACATATTCACACAATGGCATCTATTGCCTCCAATGAGTAGTACAATGAAATCGTCATTGCTCTTGAATGTGCATTCCAGTCCACTCCCCTTGGCGGCCAAGTTACACAGATGTTACACAAACTGATTTCATTATATTAACAATAGCTGGACTTTTTCTGGACAGACCTATGCTCAGTATTATGCTATCAGGCATATAGAATAAGGAGATGGTAAATTCTTATCTCTGTTAATTATGGAGTTAGTAGAAATCTAATATTTGAGCATTGCATCAATAATCTTGCAACAAACAGATTTACATCTAAGTAAAGCAAGAGGACAGAATATAAATGAATTTGAAAGCAAAAGCTAAGCAAGGCCTTTCACAGTGCCTGATTCAGAAAATATTCAACATGTGCTTTGCAGAGTCATTAGGATAAAAAAAGATAATAATCATTAAAACCATCTGAGAAAGTCTCACGATAAAATAAAATTTATCTACATTTGGAGGAGTAGTTGACTTAGGAACAGCAAAAAAGGACATCATCAAAGAACAAACAAAAACACACAAAAATCTAAACAATCAAATCTACATGAATGAGAAAATGCATGTGGAGTATTGGGAGACAGTAAAGAAGTGTAAATACAACAGGCTTTCAAAAGCAGTGAGAATCAAGGTAAAGTTATACCACTAAGAAAGATGACATGTACTATGAATATGAATTTGCCCTGATCTAAAAGGCAAGGCGAATCTGAGTTGTTAGGCAAAGGTACATTAGTTTCTGCACTCTGTAGTAAGTTTGGGTCAAACAGGCAGTAAATATAACTCACTATTTTATATTGGATACTAGGCTGAAACTTTTTTTCACCTAAGATTCATTAGGTAATCATAAAGATAAGGGGAATCTCTGCATTTCCATTAGATTGCTCTCCCCTATATGACTAAGGACAGTTGGGACAATAGCTCAGGCACCTGTATCAATAGTCTGTGGAAACTGTCTAACAATTGATCATAAAAATAGGCCCATTTTCCTAGGCATACTGCTATTAATCTGAATTCAGTGTGTATCATTTACTTGTGTGGGTTTTTTTTTAAATAAAATCTATGGTGACAGACTTTTTACAATAAAGAGTCTATATTACCATTTTATTAAAGTCTATAGTAACATGTGTTGACTAATTGAGCTTAGTACATTAAAGATTAATCTCTCTAACTCAATAATCTCCACAGTTGCACGGATATTGATGAATGACTTACAATGCGAGGAAATTTCCTTTTGAGCTTTCGTATCTTATCATTTCAAAAGTTATCACACACTAATTAGAACCCAATCTTTCCTTTTACTGTGTTAACTGAAGATCAATTTGCTAATCACTAAGTAACTCAAGAGCATACCAGGGATAATACAGATCACCTCTGCCTTCTGTTCATCAGACTCATCTGGTTTCTTGCAGGCTGTCAGGACTTCTGCGCTGAGAGTCAAGGTTAACGGAGAAGTCTTTTCCGATGTGGGAGGAGAACCGCCGGCAGGAGCAACATAACAATGAGCATCTTCGGCTCCCACAGGCAGCAGTTCCTTGAGAAGCATTATCAGCCTCTGTAGCTTGCTTTTGAATTTTTTCCCATAAGATATTTCTGTACAAATGGTGCCAGAACTCACAAGTCTCTCACTTTCTATTAAGTGTCATGAAAAAGACATTTTTTTTCTATGCAGACTTAGAAAAGGGAAAAAGCTAGATATATTTTTGCTATAAAAGGCAATTTATCTTCTCTTTGAAATATCTCAACAATTTAAAATTCCCAAAGTATTTCCAAATGCATGAGTCATAGCAACAAAGTAAAAGCCCCCCAAAAGTACCCTTATAAATGCCAGAAACTAACTTTATTCCCATTCATGAAAATAAAATCTTCCTTGAATAAGTTCATTGATTTTGCTACTCCTTCAAACTAAAGCACCAAGTTGGTTTATCTTGGTGACATATCCACCAATGTTATTAAGTCACTAAATCAAATCTATTATCAATTTATTTCTAATGTACAAGGTATGTGAGAACAATAAGGCATAGAAGTTCTGTGCATTATCAATAATTTCTCTTGTACAAGTGAGAAATCAAAGCACAGAGCATTTGTTCAACACCTATGAAACACTATGTAGATCTAATGAAAACAATTATTTCAAAAATACTTCTGACTTGAACCTTTTCTTATAAAATACTCATGACGTGTTAGTAGGCTATTTGCTAAAGTTATTTTAGTGTAAGTCTCCCAGGATCAGTGTGGGTGTATTTCTTTTATGCAGTATATCAGAATTTTTGTTTGAGAAACAGTATGGGGAAATAGAGTTATAGAAAAAAATTGGGATTTAAGTGAATGTTGATAATTTAGTATTATTAAATTACTATTGAAAGTGGTAAAACATGTAGTTTTTAAAAATTATCATACTTATAACTGATTCAGTCTGGAAAGATTGGCTCTTGGTACTTCATTAAGAACATTCACCTTGAGATTTTAAAAAATGGAGTAAATGTGTGAGGTAATGGGTGAATTAATTACCTCAATGATGAGGATCCTTTCACAATGTGCATCATATTGGATATGCATGTTGTACACTTTAAATTTATTACAACTTTATCTGTAAAAGAGAGACAACATGGGCAAACAGAAGATGCCTTCCTTACTGTTTCCTCCCTTAATGATTCTGTATCTTTATTAATAACTGTGGCATATTTTCATTACCTGAGTGGTTGGAATTTTGGAGTGTATTAGTCAGAGTTCTCCAGAGAGAAGGAACCATAGCATAGATAGATCTAGAGAACAGAGACTAAGATAGAGATACAGAGAGAGGTTTGTCATGAGGAATTGGTTCACATAACTAGGAAGCTGAGAAGGCCCGTGGTCTGCCTCCTCTGAGCTACAGAACTAGGAAAGCTGTTGGTATAAAAAATTCATCCGAGTCCAAAGGCCTGGGAACCAGAAATGCCCATGTGTGGAGTCAGGAGAAAAGGAATGCTTCAGCTCAAACGGAAAGCAAATTCACCCTCCCTCTGACTTTTTGTTCGATTTAGGCCCTCAGTGGGTTGGATGATGTCCACCCACATTGGCGAGGGGCGCTTTCTTCACTGTCCACCTATGCAGATGCTGATCTCCTCCAGAAGCACCCTCGCAGACTCATGCAGGAATAGTTTTTAACATCTATTTGTGAACCACACATTAAAGTCCAGTTGATATGTAAAATTAACCATCACAGAGAGAGACTGGGAAATTAATATAGTCATCACGAGAGGTTCGTTTGCATAAATGTTTTGGAACCTTTATGCTCTGGGCAAACATTGGATTGTTTTCCACATAACATCACATTATATCTCTTTATGCCACTCTGTCCTTTTGCCCAGCTTTATTTTTCTATTCACTCATATCACTCCCTGACATATTATAAATGTGTCCTTATTTGTTTGGCTCTGTTTTTCCCTTCCTCCAACTTATAGAATTAGAATGTAAAATTCATAAAAGCAAGGTGATTACTTTGTTCTTAACTGTAGTATCTCCAGAACCCCAAAATTGTGTGCAGCACACGCTAGAAGCTCAGAAAGCATTTGTTGAATAAGCAAATGTTCATTAGTGAATAAATCGATGCATTATTCTAACACTATCATTGATATAGCCATTCCTTCATCATGGAAAGTTTAGTTTCCAGATTTTTTGTAGAAAGGGAATATGTTTCCTTTATATATGTGTCCTGTTCTGTTTTTTCTGTGCACACAGTAGGTGGAAAAGCTAAAGAATGATGAAATTGATTAAGTACAATTATATAACAATTATCAGTGAAGACTGTAACAAAACTGAAGTCTTCCACATCAAATTATAGAATCTGCATAGACTAATTACCAGGGCATTGATAGACTCTTGTCTTACCACCAAGTATCTGACTCACAGTATAGACTCACAGTATCTGACCACCAAGTGGGGCCAGAGCAGGAAGGTATTTGCTTGCCGCCACTCAAGTCTGAACTTTCTGAAGGCACGTACTCTCGTCCCTCCCTTCCCTACCTGCTCTTGTGTGCAGAAGACACGAATTAGCAAAACCTGATTGTTACCTCGCATCCTGGATCTGGATGCCTTGGATACACGTCGGGGGTGGACTCCCGAAGAAGACAAGAAGGAACAGGAAAACTCTCCTTATTTCAATTTCATCGGATGTCCCGGACAGCCTGATCAGAAAGAAAGCATGCCTTCCTCAGAATGAAACAGAGGCTACACAGTACCCTAAATAAACACTGGGTTTTTGCAACATGAACCAAGCAAAAAAGGCCCATATAAAAATGGAAGAATTGAAATCCTTGCAGAAGCAAACTAATTTTATGACACATTCTCTCAAGCTATTGTTTACATTTGCCACATGCGCCGTAGATGAACAAAGTCTCTAACTGCCTAAAGGTCTCTCTATGGTACTTGACTCCAGCAGAAGGGGCGGTGGGGAGGGGCAACGTGTCCAAGAGCGTTTACCAACCAGTTGTGAAAGTCACGGTTGTGAGGTCAGATGAATAGAGTGGGTGGGCAAAGACAACAATCCTTCAATTAGGACTCCTAAAAGAGTGATTTCCCTCCAAACTCCCTTTGTCAGGGACGGATGGCGAAGCCGTGCTCCGTAACTATTGTTGCAGCCTTTGCCTCCGCTTGCAGACTTGGCAGAGCCTCGGCTGTGAGATGCTGCCAAGGCTGCCTCTATTCCTTTTATTACACGCTGGCTCGCTGAGTAACTGCCCTGGCAGTAGCCCAAATGCACGCATATGCCCTGCCACAGTGGTGCCAAGTGCTCTCCGAAATGCCTCTCCTTGGTGTCTATACCTTGTTATAGTGCATGCAACGGAGCTTTAAGGTCCACTTACAAAAAACCCAATTTTGATCCAAAGGACTGATTCATTTAAATGGATAATGAGGATCCTCCCTTTACCTTTTTGCTTCCAATTGTTCATTGGAGTTTTATTGATACGGCTATGTTCTCTATAGGTAGATATGCATTTAGAAGTTGCTGCATAAATGCCATCAAAATTTCCACAACGCCAGTTAGATCACAGGGTTAGATGGCTTTGCGAAGCGAAGGCTAATTCTATCTGATATACTTTATGCATGGGTCCACAAATATTTTTATCTCCCGTTAGACATTCCCATGTTTCAAGGGAAATGGTTTAATGTGGTTTTAATTTACATCATGATTCCAAGGTCTCTGCTCTTTAGAAAGTCACAAAGGGACTTCACTCTCACGGTATCGCGATCATTGTCACCGTGCACGCTCTTTGTGCCAGGCCCTCATCCCGATGCGGAATTTCTGGAAGTCTTCCTCTTATCTGTGCTCTCTCTAAATATGGTCTTCCAAGATGCTATAGAATCAGTTGTGACATATCCCAAGCTCTTTTTATTATTTTTTAATATTTTATTTATTTATTTTTTAGAGAGGGAAGGAAGAGAGAGAGAGAGAGAGAGAGAGACATCAATGTGCGGTTGCTGGGGGTTATGGCCTGCAACCCAGGAATGTACCCTGGCTGGGAATCGAACCTGGGACACTTTGGTTCCCAGCCTGCACTCAATCCACTGAGCTGCACCAGCCAGGGCTAAGCTCTTTTTATTATTAATAAGTGCCTTGTCTTTGTGGTTGTGATTATTTCAAATACGAACTGAAACCCTCCAAATCTACGTCTATAGAACTGTGATTTCACTCACTGGTGCTGTCTCACGCTTTCTTAATTATGAGCAAAGGGATTTGAGTTAAAGTTGGAAGGCTGGGAGAATACATAACTTTCTATCTAGCTCCAAATTAACATACCTTCTTACGTTGTTTATTAGCTTTTTTTCTTGGTCATTCAAATGGAATTCAAAACTTAATTTCAATGAAGTAGTTTCAAAATTAATTTCACTGGAGCTTTTGAAGAATATTCTTTCTTTTTGTGTTAGCTTCTTTACCATAAGCTGATTTTAAGTTGTATAAGGATTTTATTTTGTTCATGATCAGATTATGTGTACTGTGCATTTTAAAACTTTTTTTCACAAATCATAAAATAATAAAATAGTAGGTAAAAAAAATACTTTTTAAAATGATACCGCATGAAAAGCCTGATTCAATTCTTCAAATTTATTTCATGGAAAAAACTCAAGTAGTCCACAGCTCTTTACTTCTGAGTTGAAACTATCCTAAATACCAAAATGTAAAAAAAAAAAAAAAAAAAGGTACTTAGGGACTGTGATCATTAACTTTCTGTAGCAACTTTACTGGTCTGAGGGATGCCCAGATCCCTTTAACTAGTAAAACAGCATTTCTGGGTGTGTCTGTGAAGGTCTTTCTGGAAGAAATTAGCATTTAAATTGATACATAAGTAAATAAGATAGCCCTCAGCAATGTGGGCAGGCATCAGCCAATCCATTGGGGTCCAGAATAGAACAAAGAAAGGAAAAAGAGATGAATGTGCTCTTCAGTTGAGCTGGGATATTTATCTTCTCTTGCCCTTGGACTTGGGCAAGCCTGGTTCTTGGGCTTTCAGATTCAGACTTGGACTTACACCATCAGGCCTCAGTTCTGGGGATGCTGGACTCTACCTGGGATCTATGCCATCGTGTCCTCTGGTTCTCAGGCCTTTGGGTTTAGACTGAAACTGCAGCCAGTTTTCTTGGGCCTCCAGCTGGCAAACAGCACATTTGTGAGCATTCTTAGCCTCCATAAAACCATATCAGCCAATCCCTCATAAGAAACCTCATCATACACACACACACACACACACACACACACTTCAGTTTTGTGAAACTGAAGTGTTTTTTCCACTGGAGCACCATGCATAGCAGAGATGATGAGGGAAAGTGCTATTTGAAGAAACTAAACCAAGGTATGGTTTTCAGTACCTAAGTTACAGAAATAATGTTTGCCTCTTGAGCAAACTAAGTTCTTAATAAATATCAAATGTGTAATTAAATAATGAACTGTCGACCTTGAACAAGAAGTCAGCCAGATGTTTCTCCAGCTAATGGGTTTATTAAGGAACAGTAAAGAACCGCAATCTGAAACAGGCCACCGCGGCAGGTGGTGTGGGAGCTCTGATACAAGGAAGGGGAGGAAAGCCAGTAGAAGGGAAGAGGAAGCTCAGGGGCAGAGGCTCTGACAAACAAAGAGTTCTCATCTCACTGTGGCACTTCAAGATAGATGTAGGGTATAAAATCTCCCCCTAAAGACCCTCCTGATTTATTTTTTCATCAACCGGTTTTTAATTATATGGACATATAGTTTCAGGTGTACAGCATAGAGATGCAACATTTATACACTTTTCAAAGTGATTACTGCAGTAAGTCTTGTAACCATCTCTCACTGTACACATACATTGTAATTATAATATTATTGACACTATTCCTTATGCTGTACGCTACAACCCCATGACTTACTTTATAACTGGAAGTTTGTACTTCTTAATCTTCTTCTCCCTACCTCATTCCTCATTCTTAGAGCAACCATCAATTTATTCTCTGAATATATAAATTTGTTTCTGTTTTATTTGTTCATTTGTTTTGATTTTTATTTCATTGATGAGAGAGAGAGAAACATCACTTTGTTGTTCCACTCATTTATGTATTCATTGGTTGTTTCCTGTCTGTGCCCTGACTGAGGATCACACCTGCAAGCCTCAGGTATCAGAACAACATTCTAACTAACTGAGCTAGCTAGCCAAGGCCAGTGTGGATTTCTAGATTCCGTGTATGAGAAATCATACAATATTTGTTTTTCGCTGTCTACCTTCACTCTACATAATACTCTATATTCACTTTAATGAACACTCCCTATTCATTTTAAATGTTTCTGTTTATTAACTTTTTACAGAATTAATGAATAAATTGATCAACTAATTTGACTTTTAAAAGCATATCAGATTATATTTTTAAATGTACGCAGGACTGGTATTAGTCAGGTGTAGTGAGACACAGAGACAGGGACGTGGTTGTCACAAGGGAAGAAATGTGTACTGAAAGATCCCCAGAAACAGGAGACATGTTGCACCAAGCAGGGCCACACGTGGAAGCACCAGGGTCAGTCAGGAGGCAGGTGGAACAAGCGGAAAATGTGGACGAGAAACTTTATTGTAGTTTTCAAAGAAGGACAGGGGAGGCAGGTCCAGGAGGCTTAGAATTGGCTTGCTTGAATAATTTCAGCGGGCTCTGAGTGTTAGGGGCTGTCTGGAGTTGACTGGTCCCTGTCCTAATCCCCTGTGGTGACTAGGACAGGGGATAGTGGCCTGGAGTGTAAGGGCCCAGGTGGATGGGTGGGTCCTGGGTTGGTTAGTTTGCGCATGAGAGGCACGGTCCCTCATGAGTTGTTTTGTGCCTTTAGGAATTAGCCAACCCTAGAAGGAGCAGTCCTTCCAGTGCCAGCCAGATGTCAAGGTATGAAAATAGAAGGATGTGTTTCATACAGACTAGAAAATGTATTGTCTATTATTGTTTGTTTGCTCAGTCTCTTTCTTTGTTGGAGCTGGACAATGCCCACATTCATTTAGGATGATTCTGGTAAGGCCATCCTATCATGCCTGCCAGCCACAATACCCCACATGCTTGAATACAGCGCTGGATCCATCAAGAAAACTCATGGTCCAAACTAGCCTGAGTCCTCATCTAGGATTTCTATGATGGGTGAGAGAAATTGAAAAGACAAGCACATTCATAGATGGTGAGAAGTTATTTGAGTCTCTGGATCCATGTTAAAAATGTTCCCTTTGGTTAAATTTCTCAGTTATGGATCAGGCAATAGAGTGTTTCTTTATTCTTAGGAAATTTGAGTTGAGTTTACTACTTATAGTGAAAATTATTATGACACAATAGCTTTAATTTAAATTTTACTAGAGATCATAATCCATCCCAAGTAGAAATACTAACCACCAACCCTGACCCCAATCAGTGTAAAGAATTCATCAAGGGCTTCAGCCAGTCCTATAAGGAATAGGACAATGTAATGCCTAGTAGATTCCTTAGTGAATTTTCCCTTTCAGGATACACTAGGCATACATTATATCTGTCACAATTTTATTTTGTAAAAAAAAAAAAAGACATCACATTAATATTATAAAACAGCACTGTATCTATGTTAACATAATCTGTATCTAATTAACACTCATGAAGAGAATTGGACATTTATATGTGTAATACTATAATCAGAGTTTATAATAAATACAGAGTGGTGCAAAAGTAGATTCGCAGTTGTTCATATGGAAAATAATACAGTAATTAATAAATAATAACACACGTATAAACTCTGTGTGTTGTGTACTTACAAATATAAACCTACTTTTGCTTCACACTGTGTTTATTTATATTTTAAAAAATAACTTTGATTTCAACACTCGAATTTGTCAATGAATTTGTGTTCCTCCATTTTCTTTTTAATGTCAGTGAAAGCTTGTGTGTTTGTGTGTAGATGAAGGTGAAAAAGCAAAGTACTCATAAACACAGTACAAACTGGTAAACAAGGATAACATTAAGCAAATTCTGGCTTCTGTGTTGTTGTGCTGCATTTAAAATACGGTCATCGATGACTTGAAAAACTAGAACTTTGGAGCTCTGTCCCATAAGAAAGTCTGGGGAAACCTTCATCCCACCCTCTTTTTTTTATCCAACCCGAGGGTACCACACAATCTCATTACTTACGCACTTCTCTTGGCATGTAATTACAAAGGTTGTGGTTCCAGTAGTCTGAAAATGGTAAAAAAAAAATTTTGTATTTGTATCAGGAGACACTTTCCCACTCCTATGTACTGCATCTCTACAGACTCCTATACAAAAGTGTTTCTATTCTTTCCCCTTGTCAGTCTTCTCTCCCTGCGTCCCTACATCTGGCCAATTCTGATGTTCTTTCTAAAATTATAGTTTTGTCTTTTAAAAAAATATTTTTACATAAACAAAATCATATAGTATGCAGCCTTCTGTGTTTGGTTTCTTCCATGTAGCATAATGCTTTTGAAATTCATCCATGTTGATGTTTATGCCATTCGCTTGCTTTTATTTCTGAGTAGTATTCTACTGGATGAATACACTACAAATTATCTATTCATCAGCTGAAGAACATTTGGGTTCTTTCCTATTTGGCTGCTATGAATAAAGCTACTGTGAACAATCAAGTGCAAGACTGTGTGGATATAGGCTTTTATTTTTCCTGGGTAAAATAAAATAAAATATTTAGGGATGAAAATGCTGGGTCATACAGTAAGTGAATGTTTAATCTTATAACGAACTAATAAACTATTCCAAAAGTGGCTGTAATATTTTGTCTTTCTACTTGCTTCATATCCATGCAAAAACTGGCTCACTAATTGTTGGGGGAGGGGGGCTCTGCGGCCACCACGAATAAGAATAAGTCTACCAAGACATGATCTGCTTGGGGAGGAAAGGTGGCTGATCTCTCAAAGGAGAAAGGCCAAGAGCCTTTTCCTCAATGGGCTTTCATTGGGTTGGTTTGCACAGGAATACAGGTAAAGCTCATTAATCATTGTCAGGCAGTAAGGATCAAACAATAGATGACATACAAAGAACTCTGAGGGCCTATTTTGAGTCAGAGTCAGATAGCTAAAGAGCAATAAAACTTTTGAGGGACAAACTCACTTCTTGCTTGGACCCTTATTTAATTGAAAGCATTCTAAACAAAGCAGGTCTCACAGGGTTTTACATATGTTTTCTTAGGCCTGATTGCCCTAGGGAACCCACCCTTTCCAGCACAGGGTTGTACCCACCACCAGCATTGTTTCAGGCTTAAGGCATTGTCTCAGGCTTAAATCAGGCAGGGGTAGTGAGGCAGCCAAGGGATTAGGAGACTTCTTGCAGGCAGAATGAGGACTCAGGCTATGTCATAGCCGGGGGACGAGGGTCCATCACTCCCTTTTGCTGTAGCCCCCAAAGTCTTTCCCTGGGGGCCCCATGATTATGCCTGTCTTAGGTCTTCCTTCCCTTGAGGAATCTTACCCATCATTGGCTAACCGATAAAGCATTGGGGACCAGGAAGGATGAAGAGAAAGGAGCAGAAGCAGCACCACTGTTAGGGAGATAAGCTTTGTCTCCTTAGTGGTTTATAGTCCGAAGCTTGCTCACTCAGCCTAGCCATGAGGGGTTACAGCTTCTGAAACCAGGCAGCGAAGTTCCCAACAACTAATCTAGTATATCTATTTTTTGAATATATAATACACATACCCCCTAAGCTAAACAGTTATATAAGGTACATACTATAAATAGTTATACTCTACAAATGTAGAGAATGGAGTTTAGAGAGATTAAATGATTTCCTCAAAGTTCTGTAGCTGTTTCAAAAACACTGGGATACAAATCCAGCTCTCTGTGATGCTAGACTATGCTTTGTTAACCACTATGTGATATTACCTTTATTAAATATAATATATAAGTAGACTGAAGTCCAGTTTTTTTTGCATAGTTCTACTTCATATCTTTTACCATGGTTCAATCAATTTTTAACAGTGCCCATGGTCACTTATAGGCATTCCCAGGTTGCGTGATAAACTATATGCTCATTTATAGCAGGTACGATTGACTGACATGACTTATAATGGACATCTAAAGCTAGAGAGAGATGTAACAGTTAAAGGAGGCAAAGTCTGTAATGTAATTTACTGATGCTTCACTTACTTTTATTTCTTTGACTTTTACAGAAAGGTTATATAATAATGACACTAAACAGAGATTTGTTAGAATTTATCAATTATTATTTAACAATGCTAATTCTGCTTCTAGGTGACAAATGAGACATATCGAACAACAAAGATTGTATGAAGGAGTGGACTTTGTCAGATGCTCAGCACTCCTTTCTTGCCTCCACAGATCTGACTGAGATAAAAATGGAATAATTAAACATGTAGGAAAAATGTGAAATTGAGCAGTTCTTTAGGGATGCAAAAATGGGACAAAGAAGAAGAAGAGTGAGATAAAATGCATGTAAAGGAGAAATGGATACCAACAAACTTTGTATCATGTCAGAATATACTTTTTCTAAAAAAAAAAGCACTAGGAATATAAATAATCATTTATTCAGTCCTTCCTGAACAGGTGCAATGGAGTATTTTTTGTTGTACTACACAAATGTGGAGAAGACAGTGAATTCAAAACAAAGAATCTTTCCAGCAGGAAGGCCATTGTGTCATTAAGGGCTGTCTAAATAATTGTATCTCTGAAGTAAAGGAAGGTACTAGGGCTTTTGTACTAATGGGGCCATTGAATGATATGCTGGTGATTGCTCAATAATTGAGGGACTGTCATGGAGCACATGAAACAAACTTCTCTGCTTCAGAGCCTTTGACATTCTATTCTCTTTGCTGCAAAACCTTTCTCCAAAGAGGATAGGGCTTCTCTTATCTTGGCTACTGAGTCACCTTCTCAGTGAGGACTTCCACAGCACCTCCATTTAAAAAGAGTTAAATTGCTAACTCCTGTAGATACACACACACACACACACACACTTCCTAGTCCTTTTCTGCTTGTATTTTCCCACTTAGCATGTACTTTCACCTGATCTTATATATATTTTTCTTACTATCTCAAACCTGCTAATATTTGAACCTCATGGAAGCAAGGATATATATATTTTTTTTTATTTGTTTGTTTGTTCACTGCTCATCATCAATACATAGTCTAGTACCTGGTAGGGCTCAACAGATACCTGCCACATGAAGGAAGAATAAATGAACATGTTCTGCTTCAGTCCAATGGGTCAAACAAAGTCATGGGGAATGTTTGGAGTGTGGCAGATTAGGCTCTTAACATAAAATATTGAATTTGTCTCATTTTGCATAAGTAGCTGTTCTGATCACAAGTATAATGTTCCTGAAGTGTGTGTATGAACAACTGACAGGAAAAATGTGAAGACCCACAGATTAGATGAGAGGTTGAATCTGAGTTTTGTTTCCTTTAATAAAGAAAAACGTTGATGATTCATAATCAAGATAAAAAGATATTCAAAGCACTAAAAGCTACAGTATTAAAATAAAGAATGTCTTTCCCCTTGAACTTGAGGCTTGCTAGTTTATTCTAACATGGATGAATGGACCTAGAGGGTATTATGTTAAGTTCAGTAAGTCAAATAGAGAAAGACAAACACTATAACTATTTCATTTACATGTAAAAAACATAACAAAATGAAATAGAAACAAATTCATAAATACAGAGAACAAAGAAATGGTTGTCAGAGGGGAGGGAGATTAAGAAGTAGAAATTTCCAGTTATAAAATAAGTCATGAGGGTGTCATGCACAGTATAAGAAATGGAGTCAATAATATTGTAATAACTGCATAAGGTGAGAGATGGTTACTAAGGTTTTGGGGGTGATCACTTTGCAAGCTATATCAATGTTTACTCACTATGTCACACACTTGAAACTAATATATGAGGTCTGCCCAGAAGCTATCCAGCCATGTAATATGAAAAACTAAAGACATTCATTGAAGAAGATATATGATACAAGAAGCATTGTACATAGAATGTTACAGTCTCCTTCAAAGGAAGCTCCTTGGGACCTTATGCACTTCTACAAATCACCATCAGCTACCCTGTCATATTTTCCTGAATCTCATTGATGGTCTGAAATCTCTTCCCTTTCAAAGGTGATTTTAGTTTTGGGAAAAGCCAGAATTGCAGGGCACCAAATCTGGGCTGTAGAGGAGCTGAGTCACCTGGGTGATTTCATGTTTGGCCAAAAAATTCTGCATGAGACATGATGCATGAGCGAGTGCATTGTCATGATGAAGTTGCCAATCACCAGTTGCCCATTACTCTGGCCATTCTCATCATATTGCATCTCTCAACTGATGTAAGACACTGAGGTGGTACTCATTGTTTAGCCTGGAGGGGCATACCTGTGATGGACAGGACCTTCCCAACCAAAAAAACACAGTTAACATGGTCCTGATCTTGTTGCAACTTTGCCACGCCTTATTCTGCACCATCTTTGAAGCATTTGTGCCACTCTTTTATTTGTGCTGCACTCATTGCATCATCGTTGAATGCCCTCTGAATCATCAGAAGAGTTTCTGCAGAGGAATGATCAAGCTTAACACAAAATTTGATGCAGATTCATTGCTCTACATGCTCAGTCATTTTGAATGTGACGGCCACACCATACACATGCTCACTCAATGGCATCTACCGCCCCCACTGACTAGGATAGTGAAGTCATCATTGTTCACACATGCGCATCCCAGTCCACTCTCCTTGGCTGCCAAGTTACATCAGTGTCGCACAAGCCATTCTCATATTAGCAATGGCTGGACTTTTTTCAGACAGACTTCATACATTTTATGTTAACTATAATTAAAGATACATTTTTAAAAAGAAGAACAGAAGACTTGATTCTATGAAATCCAAGATAAAGGCTGAACAAAGACAGAAGGTGATGGTAGTCTGGACTCTGGGAGCGAGAGTGGGGACAAGAAAATGCAGGAGGAACACGGCCCCGGGCCCCTTTCTGCGCTACTCGGGGAGACAGGTATCGTTTAGAATATAGACATTTGTTCTGAGAGACACAAAAGAAACCATTTTAGATGAGTCTTCATTTTTCTTACACTTTGAAGTATAAAAAATATTACTCAAAAATCTTACTGACTCAGTAAAAGAGCTAGAGAAAATGAAATAATTTGGACTCAATGGTGCAACCTGAAACAGCGGAGACCTGCAAGAGCAATTCTGCCAAATCCTCTTGCTACAATAGCTCTGTGAATCTATCTGAAAAAAGTGCAACTTTGGACTTTCAGCCCATCTAAGAGAAAACAATTTGGATGTAGCACCTTACAAATCTTCCAGGCCATTAGCCCATCTCTACTCTAATGGCAGCATTCCCAGTTTGAAAAGACTTTTTGCGCTATGCTCTTTTTCAAATACACAAAAACAAAATATGAGTTACACGCTTAAGATTTACAACACTCAGAAAAATAAAACGTTAATTTGTCTCTTCCATAAACATATTTCAAATTAGACTCAGCTCCCTTTTATCTATTATTTCAGATATTTCTGTGGTTTTGCAACTAGTCCAAGGGAGAAACATTTGCGTATTCACTATAAGGTGCAGACCTCATACCTTTCATATTGTAAAAGAAGAAAAACCCTTTTGGTAGTAGAACAATATCCATCATTACCCTGAGGTCAGTGTTATTTACACTGCATTAAACTTGACAGAGAAAGATTGTGCATAAGACATGGCAAGTCCTTTAAGATGAAAATAAATGCATTTCATTTTAATGGAAGCTTTTTCACTCGAACCTTTATTTCTGACAATTAATAGACTTGAAGGATACTACTTTGATGAGGTACCAATAAAATATACTTGTACAATGATGTAGAGGACTGCACTTTTATTTCTTTTCAGAAGCATAACAGAATTGCAGAAAGGGGCTTTGCATACATTATTTCTAATTCTCACAATAACTCAGCCAAGTAGTATCAGAATCTTGTATTACGAATGAGGAAACCTAAGTGCAAAGAGGTTAATTTGAAAGTCAGAGAGCTAAAAATGAGTAATAACGAGCATTTGCAACTAAGTCTTGTTGACTTCATTAGTTAGAATACTTTATTAGGAGTAATTACTGATGCTATTACTTTATTATATCTGGACTGAAAAGGACAGAGAGCAAATAAGGAAAAACTAATGAAGAATCCAAAAATATAAACATAAGTGAATATATCTAATTAGTAGTTTTGAGATAAATTGGGAAAGCTATTTTTAAATTATGTAGCAATTAAATAAAAGTGGAAGATATTTTGAAGGAAAAAAAAAACATCTTCTAATGATAGCCAGGTATAGAAACTTAAGTGTTTCGCAAATGAATTCCCATTTGATTTTGAGTGCTAGTTGAGACAGCTAATAGAAATTTTTCTGAAAGTTAAAACTAGAAGAAAATTGGCACTGTTAGAAATATGTTGCAGTAGTTAACTAATTTGTACTCATGTTTAAAAATAAAAAACTTGTAAGTATGAATCAGAAACATTTATCGGAACTGCCACATGAATTTAGGCACAAGGCTACCACAGCTGATTTAAGTGAAGGAAGCTGGGTTTGGCTGCCACATGGAACGAGCTTGGAAATTCAGTTCTGTCCTCACCATAAGAAAAAAAAAACTTAGGAAAGTAAAAACTTACTGTCCCTATTAGACCCATTAGAGCATTGAGGTGATGGACACACTGTCTCCCTGGAAAACTGGAGAGACAGGCAACTACAGAGAATTGCAGCTGACTGCCAGCAGAAGCCACTGGGGCTGGTTAAATGATAAAGATTTAAATAGTAATTAACAAGTCATTGGAGATGTAGCGTTAACTAGAGTTTAAAAACCACTGGGGCCCGGTCCAGAGAGTCCCCACGCTTTTTGGAGTTTTATCTCCAGTAGCCCTATTTATCACAGTTAAGATCAGAGAAAAATCCCCTTCGCTTTATGCCAGCAGGAGTGGGGGAAGTAGGCACACCTAATGAGAAAGCTTAGGGTGAAACTACTTTATCATGGTCTTCAGAACCTGTCTAGAAAGTCTTCTAAAAATCCCAGACCTACTGGGGGCAATCCTAATGACAGTAAACAATCAGGGGAAAAAAATCACTTCCTAACGTCCAGCTTCTGCTCGCAGGGCAGAACATACGGAAACCATGCAGTCTTTTCTACCCTCAGTCCATTCATTCAGCACTTTTAGGGCACACCAACTGTGCACGGTACTGAAGTGCTGTTTGGGATCAGGATGTCCGAAAAGAATACAGCTCAGTCCCATTGTTCTATAGTATCAGTAATACAGGGTCCAGCAGAAGTAAGGCCTGCTTGAGAGTGGTTGGCAGGGTAATAATAAGGTGTGATCATTTATAGCTTTAATTTGAACATTTCACCTAAACTGTCATCTGGTGTTCTTGAGTATGATATTGTTATGTCACAGAGTTACTTGGTTATGATTTTGTAATAAAAGATTTTGTAATAAAAATGGGGTGTTATTTGTGTCAGACCCTGTAGCATTCCTGGTTTCCGGTTAAGAAATCCAAAATAAATATATCTATTTGATGTAAATAGATAGATCTGTAGGCATAGATCTATATCTAACTATAGATTTTAAAACTCAATAGTTTTCTAACACATGATTCTGTTGTTTATACTAAATGCTACCTAAACGATAGTTTGATTAAACAGTAAAAGATATTATTTAAGAGCAAAGACTGCAGCCAAATTGCCTAGTTTCAACTCAAATTCTTCCATCTCTTACTTGCATGACCTTGGCCAAGCTAGTTAATTTCTCTGTGCTTTATTTTCCTCATCTGTACAGTATGATGTGCAGTGCACATATGACATTATTTATCTTGTAAGGTTGATGTGAGGATTTAATGAGTTAAAACTAAACAGTTCTGGTTACACAGGGAAGAGTTTAACACAGGTTTGCTGCTGCTCCCACTCCATTGTTATTACTGTTATTGTTGCCATTTTTTATAACAAGTTGACGCTTGTCTATATAATCAACAGGGACACATTCTCACCATCACATAGCATGTTAAACACTGCGAATGTTGACTATTTAGTAGCTACATTTGTACTGGAAGCCCTTCAATATTTTATATCTATTATCAAGTAACTATCCTGTTTTGGGGGACACAGACCCACACTGTTTTGTGACAATCACTAAAATCTCACTAAGCACAGAGTTTGGAGTTATTTTATCTGCTAGAAATGTATGTAAATATTATGCACACTTGTTGCTCAATAAAACCCCAAATGACTGGCACTGCACATCAGTGTGTCATATTTTTCCAAGTAGCATAGCATAGGTGTACTCTAAAGTTTATGACAAGAATACGACAACGCTGGGCATCCTCTGGGAGATTTGCTATAACTACTTAAATTCCTCACACATAAAATCTTCAGGATTTCTCCAGAGGAAAACAGCAAGATCTTTACTGTGTCTTCTACTCTGTGCTGTATCTTCACATCTCTGAGACTCCTGATACAGGAGAAGTACATCATTAATCTTTAACCTATCAAGCAAAGAACACAATTAAAGTCAAATAGAATAATGAGTGGCATTAAAGGAATACAGAGGAGCACACCCAAGGATGCATTCAGCCACTCCATATGCTACATAATTACATGCAGCCACTAATTTGCACAGATCCAGAACTTTTAACACTTTGTTGGGAAATGAGAATTGGCCAATCTTTTTGTTAACAGGGCAGATATTAGCTATGCTCTGCTTTGTACCGAGACCATATGGTCTCTGTCACTATTCAACTTGGCCATGGTGACATAAAAATAACCATAGAAGATACATACATGAATAAGCATAAATGTGTTTTGACAAAACTTTATTTATGTACACTGAATTTTAATTACACATAACTTTCATATGTTACACATATTCCTCTTAAAATTTTTTTTCAACAATTTAAAAATGCAAAAATAATTCATAGCTTGTGGGCTATATCAAAATATGTAGCAGGTTCAATTTGGCCCATAGGTGACAGTTCCCTGACCTCTGATATTCTAGAATCAGAATTATTTAAAGTTAACAAGTCAACCTAAGTGCTGTGACCATGATTCTAAGATTAACTAGTAACATATAATGTCTGAAGGCATGAATTATAGTATCAGTTGTGGTTTTGTGATTTACTTATTCCAGATTCTTGACATCAGAAATCATGGGTTATAATTTCAAAACTACCACTTACTATTTTGACAGCCTAGCATGAAAACATAACTTCTGGGATCTCTTTTCCCCAAAAAATATAGTAAACAGCAGATGAATTATATCAACCCTGCTACAGTGTCACTGTGCATTAGATCTTCTGTGAAGAAGCCAAGAATTGACTTCAACAGGTGATTTCCACCTACATCCAGGGTTGAAAACTATGACTTACTGATATCCAGATCTCTTCCTGCTCTATTAGTCTAAGGATTTTTATTCTATAAACTCACATTGACACAATCCTCAATAATAATATAGAATTCAACAAATATTAATTTAAGTAATTAGTAAAAACCCTTTGAAAAAATCCATAGCTATTTAATTTATTTTCCCTTACAATGGCAAAAAAAAGAAAAATATATTTTACTCCCATTACTTTATTATTGAAATGCATAGAATATAAAGATAATAAAAGTAAAGTAAAATAAAGGAACAAACCATATATATTTTCCATAGACCATAGATATTTCAGAGGAGAAAAAAAACAACAATCTTAAAGTCTGTGTTTTTCTTAATGTTTCTCTGAAGCCCTTATTTTCACACTTTAAAGTTCTTTGTAGTTAAACAATTACAACACACTTTATCTGCTTCCAATTTCACTATTCTAAAGGCAGTTTACACAAATATGCAAAATAATGTACAATTTCATAGTATGGTTCATTGGGTGTATCAGAATACATGTGATAAAAGAACCAGAATGAGAGGAGAAAAAGAAAACATAAATATGTATATATTCAAAGGAGTAATGGCTGAAAATTCCCCAATCTTATTATAAAACACTGCCAAAAAGTTCAATGAATTCCTAATAGAAAAATGCAAAGCGATCCAAAGACACAGCGTAGTAAAAATGCTGAAAGTCAAAGACAGGAAGAAAACCTTGAAGACAGCAAGAGAAAATCAACTCCTACCTTAGAAGCAGACCTCAATAAGGTTAATAGCTGATTTCTCAGCAGAAACAATGTAGACTGAGACCATAGAATAGCATATTCAAAATGCTCAAGTGAAGTAAAAAACGACAACCAAGAATTCTATATTAAGCAAAGCTATTTTTCAAAAAAAAGGTTAACTAAAGACATTTCTGGATAAACAAAAATTGAATTTATTGCTAGTAGACCCAACTTATAAAAAGCACTAAAGAAAGTTCCTCAGGCTGAAAAAAAGTGACCCCAAATAGTAATTTAAATTCACATGGACAAAAAATGAACTCTTGTAAAATATAATTACATAATTATATAAGACAGTATAAATGTTATTTTCTACTTTCTTCTTTCAACTAATTTATAAAACAATTGTATAATAGAATATGTATCTAATGTAGTTTGGGGCCTATAGCATAGAAATGTAACCTATTTCTAATATTTCTATTATTACAACATAAATGAGGTAGATTAGAGCAGAAGTATATTGATAAAGTGACTTCAGATGGGGAAGTAATAATAATAATTACAGTTTTATATGTACATATACATGTATACATGTATACACATATGCATAGGTACATATATACATGTGTGTATCAGCAATACCACAAAAAGAGGATTAAGATATTAGAGTCATGCTTTAGTCAGCTGAGGCTGCTATAACAAAATACCTCAGGATATGTGGTATAAATAGCATTTATTTTTCACAGTTTCGGAGGCTGGAAGTCCATGATTAAGCTGTCAGTATGTTGGTTTCTGATAAGAACCTTTTTCCTGCCTTGTTACCTTCTCTCTGCATCCTCACCTGGTAATGAGAAGAGCAAGCTCTTCTGGTCTCTTTCTTCCTCTTCTCATAAAGATGCTAATTCCATCGTGAGCCCCACCCCCTTATGACATCACTTACACCTGATTACCTCTGCAAATCTCCGTCTCCTAATACTTTCATATGGGGGGGTAATATTTCAACACATGAATTTTGAAGAGGACACAAATATTCATAACAAATTATGCAGAAGTAATAACTGTGCCTCACTAGAACTAAATTAGCATAAATCTGAAACTGATTCTGATAAGTTAAAGTATAAATGGTAACCCTAAGGAAACCACCTTAAGATATGCATAAGGAATAGTAAAAAATTAAAGGTGCTGAATACGTCAGTATCCTCCCCAGATGGGTGTCCTGACTGGGAAGACAGGGTGGTTACACGGATGGGCGCCAGGCATGATAAGCTCCCACTCTACGTGTCTTTCAAATATTATTTCTAGTCTTTCATTTTTAGTGCCAGAAGGCACTGTGCAAACTCGTGTAAGGTTGTGCAACTATGTGCACCTTTGTTGTGTTCAATGATTATGTAAATGTTCACAGAAATTAGGCTCATAAAGAATTCATCACTTCATGGAGATCTTCAATTTGGGTCTACTCTACACACATGGACACTGTTAAATCAATGCCCACAGTACCTACAGCCTGATTATGGATGGAGGTGCACTTAGAGTGTTCAAAAATATTAAGAGAGTACACCATGAAAACATTTGACCTGAAAATTCTGTTTGCCAAAGAGATCTTTTCCTCTTACACTGGTAGATGTGCTGTTATGAAGGACGAAACATCATCCCTCAGTTACAGAGTCTGAAAATTACGGTTGTAGTGAGAGGTAAGGGCAATCTGAGCATTATCAGAGACACCTGCCACTTGGTTAGGTTTTCAACTCTGAGGAAGGAGTTGTGTTTGATTAAAGGATGTAAGGTCCATATCGTGGCACCCAAATCAATCACATTTTCAAACTGTCTCTTTAAACACTTACATGAAATTTCTCATTGTGAGTTTAAGTGTAAAATAGTAATGTCGTCATTAGGTTCCTTCCCAAGCACAGTCCATTGATCAGCAACCCTTTCTTTTCGTGTGTCTTAGCTGGTGAGACAGAACTTTTTTTCCTTCATCTGTTATCATATCTACACGTGTTTTATGAAAAGTCTCCCACACCCTAAAGATTAATAACAGATATAGGAACATTTCATTGTTTTATGGTAAGTGCAGCAACACATATTCTGGTCTTTATGTATGCTTTTGGCCCAAGCCTCTTTGAAGGTCTGATTAAGAGGGCTAATTCTCATTGCAACATTGGCTTCATATTATATTCTCTATTTCCATTCTATGGCCATGCACACACACTCAAAAAGTAAGATTTGGGTTCACATCATTCAGGATTCACTGTTAATGCTTTCTGAAGGCGAGAAAAAGTCTATTACCAAAATTTCTAAGAACTCATTCCTTCTTTGACTATAGGAGTAAATTGCACTCCAATCTTTTTTCATAGTAAAGGCATTGGAGAAAGCCTCCAAAATATTTTAACGAACATAAACAACTTTTCTAAACTCCTCTGACTTCCAGTGTAGTAGGTGACTGGAGTGAGGAGGAAGATTCTCTCATAATACCCCCAGAGACTCCCCCAGTCTGCCTTTTCCATGCAATTGCTGGCATTTGAGGTCTCTATGACCTTAAGAAAAACTTAATATAGAGTGTGGAGCTCTACACATTACTAGAACTATTCTAAATTCTTCTGTGAATGCAATTCTTTCATGTCTAGGTTTTGGAAAGCTCTTTAGAAGAATGAGAAAGGGCTTAAAATCAGCCATAAGAAGCTTGTTCTAATCTGAAGAAGGTTTAACTTTAAAGGCAATTGAGATAGGAGGGATTTTTGTTGAGCAGGGGGAAGGAAGTAGGTCAGAAGCAGGGGTCAGAGCCGAGCTCACTGCTGGATTATCATGGCAGGAAAAGGAGCACTGGAATGAAGTCTGGTTGGTTTGGGTTGTGATTCAGGGAGATAGAAAGATTGTTTTCTGTGTTTCACAAGTTTCATTTGACTTGGATACAAACCCTTTCCCACAATCAACAGAAGAATCTGAATTTCCTTCCGAAACTTTCATCTAGCAATCCAAAAATACTGAGCATTGCGTACGTGGAATTATATGCCGTTTGGGGATCTGAGGCCCTTCTCAAGTGAATAATTTCACTCATCTTGGAAGTTCCTCGAAGTGTCCACTGTAGTTCTAAATCACCTCTGGAGAAACTATGTGGTTTAGAAGGCAGGTGTATGAGTAGAGCCACAGTGCAAACACACGGAAGAAGCTGAAGTCTGCCACAAAGAAAGCACAGACTTTGTCAGAGAAAGCCAAGCACAGTCTGGCAACGGGTCAGACAAATGTTTTCTATGTACATGTCATACCTTGAACTTTCACCTAATTGTTTTGCTGTCTTTCACCGAAGACCTGATAAATTCTTCATTCCAATGTTCAGGAGCTTTCCAGGGGTTTCTTTCCCAACCACACTGCCACAGACGAATGTAGACAAGGCTGTGACTAATTCTAATAAGGTGTTTGTTCAGATCTCTTATCCATTTTCAGTTGGGTTGTTTGTTTCTTTGTTGTAACATTTTAAAATTATTTTTTCCAAAGATTTTCTAAGGTTCCAAAAGCAAATAGGGTGCCAAGAATATAAGCACACCAGGCCCCAACATTACCCTGGCTATGAAAATGGTTTTCCATTTTTTTTTTCACAGTGAATCTTCCTTTTTTCCTGTAAAATTCTCCCTATGAATTCAATATTTGGAAAAAAATTGTATATAAAATAAACAGCACTTGTTAAGAGATTTCCCATATTTAAAATTAATCCCACACTTGTACTAAGTTATAGTTTTCTCAAATTAAAATTAGATATACAGTTAATAAAATAATTCAATTCCAACCAAAAAAAAAACCCAAGAGAATTAATTCTACTTTGTTAAAATATTTTGAAGTCTATATTTTAAAATATTGGCTATATTCTAAACACATAACTATTGCATAGAGTTTTAAGGACTCTGGTTTGGAAAAATAGATACAATATTGCCTACCTGAGTTCCTAAAAAATGTCTTAATATTATTATAAATAAGCATTATTTACAAATGTTTAAAGACTATAGGTCTTTTTGATCCATAGACATAGTTTCTATTGAATGATTTGGGCCACCATTCCTTTACTCAAAAGATAATGCCCTAATTTAGATTACATCCCAATAATTCATTACAATGGTGCTGGCTAATGTTAACAGAATAATGATTGTTTTCCAGACTAAGCACTCAGTATTTTACAGGCACTTTGTCATTCACTCCTCCCAACAACCTGAGAGGTAGGTATTTGGGTTTCCATCTTACAGGAAAGCGCATGAAAGCATCAATGGCGAGATCAGCATCAGAGCCCAGATCCAACTGCTCTGACCCCAACCAGTCTCTCCTTTCCCAGCGCATGATGGACGCTGCTGCCACAGTAATTTAGATAAAGCACATATTCAGTCACACCACGGCTGTGCTTAAAAACCTTGGAAGCAGTTTCCCACCCGCTGGCAAGTCAAACTCCCTAAACTCTATGAAGGCTCTTCTCATCATTTACCCGATCTAACTGTTCATTTTAATGCCGTAGCTCTATGACAGAGGGAGACGGACTACAGGGACTGACAAAAGAGTGATGGAAGCCTTTGGAGCTTGAGTAGGTGACATTTGATCTAGATTCCCCAGAATAAGTAAGTTTTACCAGCAAAACAAATGAAGGAGGAAGTATTCGAGGCAAAAGAAGCATTAGTTATTAAGAAATTACAGCCCTGGCCCTAGCTGGCGTAGCTCAGTGGACTGAGCTCGGGCTGCAAACCAAAGTGTCGCAGGTTCGATTCCCACTCAGGGTGCATGCCTGGGTTGCAGGCCATGACCCCCAGCAACCGCACATTGATGTTTCTCTCTCTCTCTCTCTTTCTCCCTCCCTTCCCTCTCTAGAAATAAATAAATAAATAAATCTTAAAATTTAAAAAAAAAAAGAAAGAAATTACAGCCCTGGCTGGCATAGCTCAGTGGATTGAGCGCAGGCTGGGAACCAAAGTGTCGCAGGTTTGATTCCCAGCCAGGGTGCATGCCTGAGTTGCAGGCTATAACCCCCAGCAACCGCACATTGATGTTTCTCTCTCTCTCTCTCTATTTCTCTCCCTTCCCTCCCTAAAAATAAATAAATAAAATCTTAAAAAAATAAAAAGAAATTACTACTAACTCCACATAATTAGATACATGCATGCATACATACATGCATGCATGCATACAAATATACATACAGGGGGAGCAAAGGTAGGATTACAGTTGTGACTACATGAAACAGTTTATGCTTGTATTATTATCTATTAATTATTGTATTATTTTCCATTCAAACAACTGTAAACATGCCTTTGCCACCCCTATACATACATATGCACATATACAGAGACAAAGTATAGTGATATATGTGTGTGTGTATACACGTATATATGTTATATATCACTATCAGAGAACATCACTGGTAATAAAATAATGTGCACCATTACATAAACTGGATCCGAAATAAAACAGAAAAAAGGCAAGAGTTGGCATAAATGACCTTCACTTTGTTTTAGAGAATCTTGATAATATGGGAAAAAAATCGCACTGCAGCAAATAACTTTTAAGATAATGTTCTTCCCTTTATGTCTCTGAATAATAAACAGCACTTCTAAAGTAAAAAGAAGTTATTGGAAGATAAGAGTGACTAACTGTAACAATTTACTTAATACTGCTAGCAGCATGCTCATCATGATTTAATTTACCTGCGCCTACCAATCCAAGTTATGAAGTCATGAATTCTGCCAATCCCACCCAGGCCCCTGATTTGAACGGCCCAGCTTAAAATAGCTCAGTCTGGGCATTAAGATTCTATACCCACCCTTCTTTAACATTCAGTTTTTGAGACACTGTTGAGGTGTATTCGACCTTACTGCAATAAAGGTTAGTTTTGCTCGGTCAGTGATTTATCTGGTCATCTTTTTGGTCTTTGGGGGACACAGCAGGCAACAGTCCTGTAACCTTCACAGATGGGATGAGATCCTCTCACCAGCACAGGTCAAGCTCCTCAGCCCCAAATGGTGTTCTTCCTAAAGGTCCCTTGAGCCTCTTCTCAGGGGTCTCTCCAGCTGCTGCATTGAACTAAGCTCTAAATTGTGTCTCAGCTCCAATTTCTTCTCCCTCTAGCTCTTAGCTAAGCTCCAAACGGTTTAGCATATTTTAACTTATGTATATATGAAATTCTTTTTTTGTGTAAGTTTAGGTTTGAAACTTTTATCCTTGGAGGAAACCTGCCTTTTACTCACAACGGTACTGTGGCTTTTAAAAAAGAATTTTCTTTCTGGTCTTTGTCATATTCTCTTCTAAGCTGATAAGTTCTTAGAAAAGGAATTGGACAGAGACCTGGTAAATCCATCTTTTGTCCTTACCTCAAGGACTGTGAAGTTCAGAAAGATGCATCAGACAGGTGTTATGAGGAAAGTTTGCATTGGCTACAAAATAATAATAATATACACATACATACATATTCACACAGATATACAGACACACACAGTGTGTGTGTGTGTGTGTATATATATATAGCATATACTCTGATCTGTGATTATCTGATAACTACGCTCATAATAAATGTAAGTAGCTGCTGCTTATTGAAAATTAAATAACTGATTAGAAGGATAAATGAGTAGTTGTTCCTAGTTCCTCACTTAAAAGTCTTACTCCCTACTGGGTCAAAGAGACCTATCCCCTGTCATTCTTCCTTCTATTGTTCTGCTCCCCCAATTATTTTGACTTGAAAAATACTACCTAAATTTAAAATGGGCCACTACAAATCACATGCACCACTATTCCCTTCATTTCTCTGCTCTCTAGTACATCCCAAACCAGAGATATGTTAAGAACAGGGAGATGGAGATACGGGACTGTGCATCTTAACACCTGAACTTCACAGGTAGTCAGCTCATTAGAGGTGAATGTTTCCCAGAGAATCTAGGAAGGGACAGAGAGTAAGTCATAGAGAGTGCAAGAAGTTTTTGAAGATCCTCTCTTGTGCAAAATGAGCAGTTGCTGATTGAATCCACACAGTCAGTGCTAATCAAGTCAGTTGTTAGGCAAAGGCTTGGCCTTCTGTTAGGTGCCCAGCACTATTATTCCAGGAGCTGTAGGAAACACAGGAGACATGATCTGTGCCATCAAATGGCTTAAATCCCTTTCGGAAAAAAAAAAGACTAAGATACGTAAACTAACAGTTCTCTAAGTGATGTATCTTATTTTCTACTATGAAAAAGATATCCCTTTGAGGAAACATCCACACAAAAAAAGTAATGAATCCTCCCCCTCCTAAAAACCCATTTGATGTATGTGGAGAATTTATCACATGAAAAATATTTTTTTCTTCTTCAAAAATAATAAGGATTTTTCCACTTTTGTGTTTGTCACTTTTTTATTGATATATTTTCCTTCTACTGAAGTCTGATAAAATGTGTTTTCTTTAACATTTTTGTTATGACAGTGTTCTGATATTAATTAAATGACGAGTGTCAGAGATTTATTATTTAAAACTTGAATTTAGTTATTTCAAAATAATTGAAAATAGATGTTTATAGTAGCATTGCCAAAACCTTTCCACTAATAAATAAGAAAAAACAGCATTTTACAAAATGTATTTCCTTCGTAACCTTAACTTTTACATTAATTTACATCTGCTTTATGGTTCCACAAATCAACTCCTATAAATATTATTCCCTCATCTATTAAAAATTCCTATGCATAATAAGATGTGGTAAAATCTACATTCATAATTCTTTTATGAATATAGAGTAATTGACTTTATATGAGATTTTAAAGAATTAAACACAAAATGTGTTCTTGAAAGAAGATGAATAAAAATTTTTCCCTCACTGAAAATTTGTCATTGTTTTTATAGCTCTTAATTATACAATAAAAAATTACAAAAGTGGCTTCTCGCAATATCATTAGGATAATATTAAACCAAATTCTTTCAGTGCAAATGTCTGTTCTCAGTTTTCATCTTTCTCAGTTCCCGCATAGCATTTGACAATGTTGCTCTCTTGTTGCCTACGGACTCAAGGAAAATTTATTCCTTTTACATATATAAATTATACCTCAATGAAATTGATTTAAAAAGAAACACCTGTGCCAGAATGATTTAAATAAGTGTGCCCACATCCCATGTGCTTAAACTAGAAAACCAAAAACTTGTCATCCTCCCTTCTCCATGACCTTAATCCAGTCAGCCGTCCAGTGCGGGCACTTCCTCGGAAATAGCCCTCAGATGTGTCCTCTCCCCTCCCTCTTCATGCCCGAAGCTCCTTCTCACCTTATAGCTCTGCCAATGTTATATTTGTCATCCTTGTTCTCCCCGTCCAGTCTTACAACTGCCGCCAGACAAATTTGACTAACACGTTCTGTTTGTTATTGAAATTACTTGCTCAGAGACATATAAAGGTTGCCTATTTCCTCTCACATTGTCTAAAAATCCTTATGCCTCCTGAACCTTTCTCTCTGCTTCAGAAAGAAGATTCTCTGAGCACACCTTCCTCACATATATCTTTGTTCCTTTTCAGTGGCGTCCCCACAACTTGAAATGCCTTCCTCCTCTAAAATCACTAAATGTGCACCTGTGTGTATGTTTGTGCGCAACCACACAAAAACTTTATTTCTTAAAAATCAATTTTTTCTTTTTGTAGTCAAACTGGTCTCATTCAGCACTGACCCATCTTGCCTCCTTCTCCCTTGTGCGTTTACTTCTTCGGTCATT
The DNA here is from genome assembly GCF_004126475.2 of Phyllostomus discolor. Lineage (NCBI taxonomy): Eukaryota > Metazoa > Chordata > Mammalia > Chiroptera > Phyllostomidae > Phyllostomus > Phyllostomus discolor. The sequence goes on along the minus strand of NC_040904.2, from coordinate 14,370,602 downwards.
AAGCCTTTGGGACAACGAGATTCTGATCAGCATCAGATAATCCTATGAACAAGGCCTCCCATCAGCTGGCCCCAGAGACAGAGTTTTGGTTCAACTAGAGATAACATCTGGGCCTCAGGTGTGTTTCAGCGCCAGACCCGGCTATGCAGTGAAACCAGACAAAGAGATGCCATGGCTGACATCAGGACCAGATACCATGGCTAATGAGCCCTTATCCTAGCAATGACCACTACCCTGACCTCAATCATAACTCCCTTAGTCACCATGATTGATGATTTTTCCCATGTCTAACCCATGCCCTGGGAACCATCAGGGAGACAGGTCTTTGAGCATTAGCTCACCTGTGTCTCTCAGCTGGGCCACTTCCTAACAATAAACTCTTCCTTTCTTTGTTGCAAAATCCTATGTATGTCTTATTTAGGTTTTGATGTGTGTAGGCGAATGAATCCCTTTATTCCATTAATGCATGTGCTTTATATTATATGCATATAAAGCTTATACACTAAATTTGCAACTTAGAAATGGATTCTAAGCTACCAAATTTTTAATGAATTTCCATGTCAGTTGTCTCTCTTTCTGTCACAGACATAGAGAATGCAGCCCTTTTTGTGCTATGGAGGTTTCCATGGTAGCCCTTACTATCCAGGCATCTGCAACTTAGGGAGGCTTCAATTTTATTAAAACCATTTAAATCAGGCCCTGGCTGGCATAGCTCAGTGGATTGAGCGCGGGCTGCAAACCAAAGTGTCGCAGGTTTGATTCCCAGTCAGGGCACATGCCTGGGTTGCAGGCCACAGCCCCCAGCAACCGCAGATTGATGTCTCTCTCTCTCTCTCTCTTTCTCTCTCTCTCTCTCTCTCTCTCTCGTTCTCCCTGCCTTCCCTCTCTAAAACTAAATAAAATCTTTAAAAAAAACACATTTAAATCACCAGCACCTCCTCTGTCTCTGTTGCTCCCAATAATAACTGCCAGCTCTTGACTCTATTTACCATGTACCACATTTTAAATGTATCATATCATTTTGTTTAATAGTTTTCTAACTGCTATTTAATTATACCAAAAAAGTGTAAGATTGAGAAGTTGGTTATGATTCACATCATTTTTGGATCAGAAACAGAAAATTCAAGAACTTATGACTTTCTCAAGGTCATGGGATAAAAAAATATTAAAATTAGAACTTGCATACTCAGGTGCACATTTTTTTGATTCTTAAACAAACCCGACCTCTGCTGCTTCCTAAGAGAACAAACCTGACCTACATTTATTGCACCTACATTTTGTTAGCCTCCTTAGATAGTTAAGTCAGCATTTTCGCTGTACCCCAAGTAGACCAAAAATAGTTTGGTTTTGAATGATCTCTGTCAACGCATGAGCTCAAAATTGAGCTACTGCAATTACTACTGCACACACACAAATGAACACACAAAGAAAAATGATGAGCATGTTAAAAACAAATACAATTTTATTTCCCAGTGAACTGAACAAAGCATAAATATGACAAAGTGCTCATTGGAGAGTAATTGTCAGCCTTCCTCTCAAACAATATCAGGCTCTGCAAAGTCAGTTGGAATATAAATGCAAAATATGTTGACAAAAACACATTTAGACTAAAGCAATAACAGTTACCAAAACAGACTATTAAATTATTTTAATAACTTTATAATAGCAATGTAATACTGTGAAAATGCCCAAGCTAATAAAAATCACATGTGTCTGATTTAGCAAAAATAAATACGATTTAAATCAGATCAAATTTTATAAGGGGTGCTATAAAGTGAATGTATTCTGCTAAAAAATCAAGGAATCATGTGAACAACTAAGTTCTTTGACACAAACACAAGAACTAAAATGAACAGATACACACTCTTATGTATGTATAGAAGATAGAGCTAACATTATATCACTTTATGTTCTTTATGTTAATGTTTGATTCAGGATGTTAATTTGATGTTATAAATTTTAAAATATGGTTTAAATTGAAAAGGGGATATATGTGTATATTTGCATGTGTGTGCATGTTTGTTTATTTTACTACCTACGATTACCATGTTCATGTTATCTGGTATTCTCTAGCAATACAATTTTTGTGCTAGCAGGTAATATTTAAAATTTCTATTCTAAATAATCTAATCAAAAATAATAAGTAAAAAGAAAAGCGCTCCTGTAAAATCACAACTGTGCTGAGTACACACGAAATATTGCACATCTACACCATCATGTGCACGCGTGTATTTGTCTCACTTCGGAACACACTACTCTGCAAATGTGACCATAGCAGATGACTGGGTGGCTCCAATCTGTCACTCCCTCCTGCTTCCGTCCCCTGCCATGGGCTTTGCAGCATCCTCCATGAGGTGGTGAGAAGTGCAGTTTCCTGACCGTGGGTTCAGTCAAGTGATTTGCTTTGGCCAATGAAGTGTTAGCTGATGTGACACAATTAGAAGTTTGAAAGAGGTTTGCAAGGTCAGACTTGCTCCTTCTGCCCTTCAGCTTTGGCATGAAACAGACATACTTGCTTTGCTTGTTGAACCAGAAAGAGGATGAAAGACACACAGAGCAGGGCCATGGGGCTCCATTTCCCTGGATAAGGCCCGTCTATGTGTCCGCCAATAGCCCTCCAAACTTAGGACATGAGTGAGCGAGCCCATCTGAGATCAGCCAAGCCCCACGCTCATAACTGGAAAGTTATTGTAATAAATTATTCTTATTTTAAGCACTGAGTTTTGGAGGTGACTTACATAGCAATGACCAATTGTAACAGTGATGAGATGACCTCCCAGATCAATATTTCATCATGTAGACATTAATGGAAAATGGATTAACTATCTGTGGGGGAAAATATTTACTTTGAGAATGTTTTTTCGGTTTCTGCCCCTCACACAATTGCAGTAAAAATGATCATACTACAAATATTAAAACTAATATTGTCCACAGCTTTATAAAGTACATTTCCTATTTATATTAATTTTTTATGTGATGGTGAAAGAGTACATAGTCACTGGGGCAGGTGTTTTTAATATGTTTTGCTTAAACAGATGCCCTTAGGTAATGTCAAAATTAAACCCAGGATTTCTCACCTTGAATTCGTTCTTTCATTCCTTTCTTCAGGATATTTTCATACAGTTGAATATAACTGAGGAGAATGGAGCAAGAAGTTCAGATGGCAATGAAAAAGATCAACAATACTATCACATGCAGGAGGAAAAAGAAAGTTATATTTTTTAAATGTGAACAAAGTCATGATTGCCAACAGTAAAAAATTATTCCAAGGTTATGACCTCAATGTTATTATCTGTCCATGACCAAAAATATTGTCCTCACAGAGCTCTGCCACCGAGCTCTGAATAAGCCAGCTCTGAAAGAATGGCTGGGCTCCCAGGACAGCAGATAGCCATGACCTAAAAGCATAAGGAAATGTAATCACTTTTGATAAATGAAATGAATTTAGGGTAGTGAATCCAGATCAAATGACTAGAAAACATTTTTTAAAGCAGCATTTTTCTTCAGATTAACTTCCCAACATATTACTCTATCTGAAAAACATTAAGGATATTCATTGCCACATAAAAGGACAATTGCAACACAGTTGGGAATAGTGTGCTTTTCCCAAAGAAAGTTACATCTGTGTATGAGTTCTAGAAGTCATTGTTGTCTTCAAGGTTGTCAAATACATGGAATTTTTTGTTCATGTCCTTACATCCACAGGCAAATTGTTTAGATAACTTATTTCATGAAAATACCTTCTGTTGATCATACTGTACAGTTTGAATCCAGAAAAAAATTAAGACCTATCTCAGTTTTTTTTCTTACAGAATTATTTTCTGCCTATGAAATGCAATGTTCTAACTTCAAATAATGTATGGAAGAAAATTTATGTGTGATGTGTGGCTTCCTGTATCAAATATATATATATAAATATATATATATATGCAAATAAAGTAAATGGTAAATACTTTAAGAATTTTGTAGCTCAATGGTATATTATAAAACAGCTTTGCAATACTTCTAATGTTTTATTTTATACCAGCAGTTGACAAAAATGTATCTGAATTTTTAAAAAGGAAGAACGAAAATCAAAGAGAAATGTAGAAGAAAAACTTTTCTCAGAGCATGAATGATGATATCCAGAAACCCCAGGTGGTTGAGGAAGGAAACTTTAGAGAGAAAGACTTCAGAGACTGAAAATGCCAGAAGCTATTAAAACTGTAAAGATTGCTTCCCGAGAAACTGTTTATTCCGGAAAGTGAGTGGGGAAATCTTATGGCTGAAAAGAAACAGAATCGAATGAGTTTCCAGAGTGTCTTGGGATTCAGGGGTTTGCTTTTCACCTTATTTTCTCGCAGCAGATGAAAATGGGGAGAGAAAATGAAAGCGCTTGTCTCAGAGATCCAAAAGGGAGGAGCAGTTGGCAAGTTTGGTGAGCACGGTCAAATTTTTTCAGAAGTTTGTTTTCCTGTTCACTCGAGTTGAGTTGTTTGCTTCGATGTGTGAAAATTCTTCAACCTACAAAACAGTGAGATTTTGGAGAAAAGCTTTTAAGGAAAAAATGAAAGCTTTGTTTCGCACAGCTCCTTATAAAGATAGAAGTATTAGCCATGCACAGTAGGTGGTACAATGCTTCTGCACAGAAATAAACATATAAAATGGTGTGATGGGGCTGAGCTTATTTCTAGAGGTACTTTTAGGTATTAACATAGTGTCATCATCATCATCATCGATGAGAAGTTAACAATGAATGGTACAAGAATCAAATAATCAAGAAGTAGTTAAGTTTTTTTTCTTTTTTTTCCTTGTGCTCACCTCTATTGAATATTTCTCCAAGACATTCTCTCTGGAGACATAATCTGCTAGAGTCCCTCATGTATATAAAGTTGTTTTATAAGTTAACTGTCCCCCAAAGTACTGAATGGAAGAATAACCCAAATTCACCTTGTAATCTACTGAATTGGTTTCTTTGAACATTCTATAAAATCTATCCTATGGGTAATCAATAATATAGAATGTTCTAGATAAGAATGAGTTTCAGTGAAGGCAACATTGGAAATGATGGGGAATGAGAAAATTGAAAATTGCATATTCTATAATAAAAGTCATAATCACAAAGCACCATCAGTTTTTAAAAATATAGATTATCTTCTCTTAACAGAGCTAAAGGCATCTAGAACTCAGAACAAATTGACATTTTGCAAACCCAATCTTCAAAACACAAAATGGTGAAAAAGTATGAAATCATTTTCTTCTATAAAGCTGAGCACATTCCACCCTGAAAATAATGTAAAGTGCTTCAACCAAGACACAGTGTCTTGTATATTTCTCCAGTGTACTTGTGATAGTCAATTCTGTATATTTGTGACAGTCAATTCTGTAGAAAATGACATAGTTTGTTCTGCATGTGATCATTCTTCGAACCTGAGAATCAAGGAGTTTGCTCTTATTTCTCTGCTTTCCTTGATGAAACCATTTCTGTGCTGACTAAAATTTATAGCTCTGCTTTAACTTCTTTCTTTGTTCATTTAGATTTCTTCTGATTCAAATCCCTGCTTTATATTGCCTTCCCCATTACAAAAATACACACATGGATAAAGAATAGTATAAATGATAGCACAATTAATTCCTTAACCAGTTTTTAAGTTTACTGTAGTAAAGGGGGCTAATTCTTTACTTCTAATCTTCCCAAGGGTAAGGACATATCAAATGTTATAACAACCTCAGTCAAGGTCCACAATCTTAGTACATCACACAAAGGTCACTCTTGCTTTGTTGTTTTAAAGTCTCCAGTCTTCATACATTGACCTTGCATCACCATTCCCCCTTCATAAAGGCCCTAGTTGATGGAACTCAGATTAAATATTAACCCTAAACTACAAGATAATCCAATTTACTCCTTTGCCTGCCAGCTTTTATTGTCTGCCATTCCTTTGTTGTTTTTCATTTCACCACTATATAATCTGCCTTCAATTTTTCCCATTCCTGCAAAATGCTACTTATTTTTTGTTCTCATCAAGTATTTCATTAAATACTTGATGAGAACAAAATACTTAATACTTAAGTAGAATTAAAAAATTCTACTTAATTCTGGTCATTTTATCATCTTATCATCTTACATAGTTCTACAGAGAGAAAGTTGGCTAAGTATATGTCTTTGTATTTTCCTATAAAAGTTTTTTAGCTATAGTCTTGAAGGATATTCTTTTTTCCTGGGGGATATTTTCAGACTCTTCTAGATTTTCTGTATAGTAATATTATGGGTAATATTTTCAAAGAAAAATCTCTCAAAGTAAATTTATTTTATTTTTGGAACTGAACAATTTTCCAAATTTTTGGGAAAGTTCACTCTACCTCCCCATTGACTCATAAAAAATATGCTTATATTTTTTTAGTGAATATATTTTTAGTCAACATTAGAGAGCAATATTTATTCACTGAAACAATTTATCCAGGTATTTACGAAATAATTTTGTCCACCAGTTATAACCAACTATGGCCATTAACCACTTTACATATTGAGAGCAGTCAAGTGAAGCAGCTCTTTGCCCTCAAAAAGCTCACATTATAGCAGGGGAGACAAAAGATAGACAGTAAAAAGTGAAAGTAAGTAATATTTGTTATGAAATGAAATGTGCCCCTGAAATTTATATATTGAACTCCTAAAGTCTAGTATCTCAGAAGGTGGCTGTGTTTGGAGATAAAATCTTCAACTACATGACTCTTTTAAAATGAGTCCATTAAGGTGAGTCCTAACTGGACTTGGTGTCATTAAAAAAATGAAGATGTCGGAACATATTGAGAGGCACCAGAGATGTGCATGAACAGAAGACAAGACCCTCTGCAAGCCAAGATGGAGGTCTCAGAATAAACCACACCTGCTGACACTTTGATCTCACATTTCTAGCATGTAGAACTGTGAGAAATTTCTGTTGTTTAATCCACCCAGGTTGTGAATTTCTGTTATGACAGCTGTAGGAATCTCCTTGGAACTCCATAGAGGGTATGGAGATTATTTTAAGCTGAAGATTTGAAATTCAATGAAGATGAAAAGAAGACATCACAGAGCTTCCCTAATCTGACCAAAAGCAACAACTGAGAAATGAGGCTCCCATAAATCACCTCTTTGGAGACTCTATTCCCAGGACAGCAACAATAGTAAATCTACCATAAATCCTCACATTTAGAGAGTTTCATTTTCATAAACAAAATGAAAAGGCCACGCACACCTATAGAAACAGGTGTCACATATATCACAAATTTTCATATCTCTTATTTGTTTTCCTAAAAACCTATTTGTAAAAAAAGCTGATTTGTTTTCCCATAGAAGCATTCTCTTCCCCTTTTCTTTTTGCTATTAAGAAGGTATATAATAGAACAACCATCACTCAGAACCATCAGAAATCTAGTTAAATGGAAGTCTGATGACTATGGAATTAAAGAAACCACACCTATCCAGACTGGTAGGAAGGGCAAGATGCAGACAGGCAGGTCCTACATCCATGTGTGGTGAATAAAACCAGGTCCCCCAGCCTAGGGTTCTAGTGCCAGGAAATTAAGACCCCATAACTTCTTCTGCAAAAAATAGCAGGAATTGTGTTGGTGGAAGAAATTTCTAGAGTCCCAAGCAGTTCCTCTTACAGAACTTACACATCCTCTGAGCCCCAGCACTGGCTAGAAGCTTAAAAGGCACCAGTGGCATGCAGGGAGGAACTGGTGTCTGGTATCAAGTCAAGAGCTGAGGAACAGCTTTCTCCCAGACAGAAAGGCAGGCAGAGGCCATTGTCTCTTTCTTTTCTGAACCCTCCTCCCACAGAGCCACAGAGCTAGCAGGCAGGTGCCGTATCTGAGACTCCATCAACCTAGTTAACACTGTTTATCCAACTCTGAATATCCCCTAAGGCTCTGTACCTGTCAACTTACAGCTGTTAACAGTGGTGTTTCCATATTAATGGCTGGTCTTGGCTCATGCTTCACAAGTTCCTAAATCTGTTCAAACAAGCAACAGCCAGCCTCAGTGAGCCCCCAGCTTTATTAGCTCTTCCTAAATAGCCCAAAGCAAAGCACTAGCAGCAGTCAGCCAAAATAGAGCTTGGCTTCACCTGGGAATCTCCAAGCCCAGCACAAATAGCAGCCATCTCAGATTGCTTTATAGTCAGGCTGGGTGGCCCCAGGCAGAACACAGGTGAGGGCTGACCTTGACCTGCACCATCCAGGAAATCTTGGGGCCCGTGCACCCAATGGACAGCTACAGACCATGTCAGAGCACCACCATCCCAACACTGCACAGCTGATCCTCCACAAACAGTAGAGGTTTATGGTCATTGGTCACAGCCAATCCTTGCAGCTGACTGGCCTGGGTAAATCCCTCTCATTGATCTGTCAGCAGAAACCAAGGCTCAATTACAAAGGGAGGGTGTACTCAGCCCACACAAAGGGCTCACCTCAAGTACCCAGCTTGGGTGATAGGGGAAGCTGTTCCATTGGACTCTATAAGACATCTATTACATTAGGCAACACTACCAAGACACGAAGTCAAAGCAGCTCTATCTAATACATAGAAATAAACACAGGGAGGCTGCCAAAATGAGGAGACAAAGAAACATGGCCCAAATGAAAAAAACAGACCTAAACTCCAGAAAAAGAACTAAACAAAAAGCAGTTAAGCAACCTATCAGATGCAGAGTTCAAAACATTGGTTGTAAGGACGCTCAAGGAACTTAGTGAGGACCTCAACAGCATAAAAAAGATCCAGTCAGAAATGAATTAAAGAACAATTTACAGGGAAACAACAATGGAGTGAATGAAGCCAAGAATCAAATCAATGATTTGGAACATAAGGGAGCAAAAGCAACCAATCAACAACAAAAAGAAAAAAGAATTAAAAAATGAGGACAGTGTAAGCAGCCTCTGGGACAACTTCAAGAGGTTCAACATTCTGGCATCATAGGGGTGCCAGAAGTGGAAAAGAAAGAGAAAGAAATTAGAAATCTATTTGAAAAAATAATGAAAGAAAACCTCCCTATTTTGGTGAAAGAAATAGGCATACAAATCCAGGAAGTACAGAAAGTCCCAAACAAGACGGATACAAAGAGGCCCACTCCAAGATACATCATAATTAAAATGCCAAAGGTTAAAATAAACAGAGAATCTTAAAGGCAGCAAGAGAAAAGCAGTTAGTTACCTACAAGGCAGTTCCCATAAAACTGTCAGCTGATATCTCAAAAGAAATGTTGCAGGCTTGAAGGGATTGATAAGAAATATTCAAAGTCATGAAAAGCAGGGACTTACACCCAAGACTGCTCTACCCAGCAAAGCTATTATTTAGAATCGAAGGGCCGATAAAGAGCTTCCCAGACAAGGAAAAACTAAAGGACTTCATCATCACCAAACCATTATTATATAAAACGTTAAAGGGACATTTTTAAGAAAATGAAGATCAAAACTATAAACTATAAAATGGCAAAAAATACAAATCCATCAGCAATTCAATCTAAAAAACAAACTAAGCAAACAAGAAGAACAGAGACAGAATCATGGATACAGAGAGCATTTTGATGGTTGCCAGATGGGAGGGGGTGTGGGGAAATGGGTGAAGACGTGAGGGGATTAGAAGTACAAATAGGTAGTTACAGAATAGCCATGGGGATGTAAAGTACAATATGAAAAATGGAGAAGACAAAGAACTTATATGTATGACCCATGGATATGACCAGTGGTGTAGGGATTACCCTAGGGGAGAGCTGAGTATATGAGAGGAAAGGGGGAAAAATTGGGACAACTGTAATAGCATAATCAATAAGATATAATTTTTTTTAAAGAAGATATATAAGCCTCTAACTTTACCACTTAACAATCCAGGTATTTCTTTTGTTGGTTACTATATGCATACAAACTTTTTTTACTCCAGGTAAACTATTTGTTGTCAATTTAACTTGCAGGCCTCAGGAAGTGATATTAGAGGGCAGAGGGAAAATTGTTCTTCCTCAACAAAATCCAAGCAAACTAATATAATATCAAATAGTGATATATACTACTAATAACAAGGAAGCAAAGGGATGGAAGCTAATCAATCAGTTTAAAAGCCATAGGAAATGTCTTTGAAGAGGTGACATTTGAACTAAGACATAAGTTCAAAGATGATTTGAGAAAGTTGACATTTGAGCTGCTAACTAAATTATAAGGTGAATTGGAGACAGATGAATTCTAAAGTGCAAAGCTCCTAAGGCAGGACAGGTTTGGTGTGGTCTGGGAATAAAAAGCCCAGAATGAATGGAGTAAGCTGTGGCCTCAGATGAGGAAATGACAAGTTGCCAGTCATCTGGTTGGAGGGTTTATAGGATAAAAAGTTTGGTTTTCATCATCATTCTGAGATAAGCTGTTGAATAGTATTAAACAATCAACCTAAGTCAAGTTTAAATTTAAGCAAAAATAGTTTAAAGGCACACAGAATCTTCTGACCTGTAGGCAGACGCATTATTCATTGTGCCACTGGCCCCATACTAACAAGACTCCACACCAGCGAGACAGACAACCCAATTTAAAAATGAGCAAAGGACCTGAACAGGTGCTTGTCCAAGGGGTACATACAGAGGGCCCAGAAACATATGAAAGGATGCTCAGCATCACTAGCCATCAGAGAGATGCAAATTAAAACCACAATAAGAAACCACTTTACACTAGTCAGAATGGCCATCATAAACAAATCAACAAACAATATGCCCTTGTTGTTTGTTGATTTGTGAAGAGGTTGTAGAGAAAAGGGAACCCTAGTACATGTTTGGTGGAAATGCAGACTGGTGTAGCTGCTGTGGAAAACAAAATGAAGTTTCCTCAAAAAACTAAAACTAGAACTGACTTTTGACCTGACAATACCACTGCTACAATTATACTCTAAAAACCCTGAAACGCCAACTCAAAACCTATACATCCCAATGTTCATAGCAGCACAATTTACAATAGCCAAGTGCTGGGAACAGCCTAAGTGCCTACCAATAAATGAGTGGATCAAAAAAATATGGTACATTTACACATGGAATACTAGGAAGCACAAAGAAAGAAGGAACTCCTACCCTTTATGACAACAAGGATGGAACTGGAGAGCATTATGCTAACTGAAATAAGCCAGGCAGTGAAAAACAAATACCATATGATCTCATCTATAAGTGGAACCTAATCAAAAAGCAAACAAGTGAGCAAAATATAACCAGAGACCTGGGAATAAAGAACATAGTGACAGTGACCAGAGGGCAGGGTGGAGGGGAATAAGAGGGGAAACAAGGGAAAGGGTCATCAAGGAACATGTATAAAGACACACAGACAAAGACAATGGCGGGGAGGATTGAATGTAGGAGGTGGAGGTAGGTAGGGCAGGGGACAGTAATGGGGGAAATGGGGACAACTGTAATGTAACAACAGTAAAAATAAATAAAAGTCACAAAGAGGGGATTTCATTTTCTAAATACTACACAAGTATAATTTTATAATCATTGTATTCAAAAGGTCATAGCCATAATTTTTTTCAAAATTCCATATAATTATCAATACTATATGAAAATTTCAAATAAAATTTCACTAGTGCAGCCCTGGCTGGCGTAGCTCAGTGGATTGAGTGCGGGCTGGGAACCAAAGTGTCCCAGGTTCGATTCCCAGTCAGGGCACATGCCTGGGTTGCAGGCCATAACCCCCAGCAACCGCACATTGATGTTTCTCTCTCTATCTCTCTCTCCCTCCCTAAAAATAAAATAAATAAAATCTTTCAAAAAACAAATTTCACTAGTACACTTCACAATATTTTACAGAGAGGAAATTTAATTATAAACCATCTTTTCAAAATAAGCAGCATACCCAAAGATAACCTGTACTATATCTCTCATTTTTATTTTAGTTAAATGAAATTGATTTTTACATTTTGTAGCCATTATCAAGGCCAAAATTATTTATTAGTTGGACTACAGAATAAACATAATGGGTGCTTGCAGCTGATAATTTATGAGTGCTATTTCTATATTTTTCTTTTTCATATGGCACTTTAATATAGAAAACAAATTAATACAAGTACCTATCACAGAGTGCTAATAATTTAAAAATTGATTGTTATTAATAAAATATAACAAATAAGTATACTTGGAAGGAAATTATTTAGAAGAAATATTTTAGACCACTAATATGGAGTCTTTAGCATGAGAGCTGAGAATTTGAAAACATTGCATTTTAGATATCTCTAAAGAGAAGCTCAACTTCATTTTTATTACTTGGTTATTAATTTGGCATATTATCCTCATAATCTAAAGTGAACACTAATCAATTTTCTATGTCATGTATTGTGGCAAACAAATTTAAATGTCACTTACAGGTGTAGGTTGGTGAGCGGATATTTGCTGACACTTCCTTAGGAGCTGTAACTCCTTGGAACAGTAAAGACATTTTTCTTAGAAATTAGTTGGTGTTCAGTATTTAGTACTGTGTGTATGCATTATGTATTAATTTTTGTCATAACATGGACATGCTAGGGTCCAAATTAGCTGTGACTATTTAAAGCAAAAAATGTTCTAGGCCGTTCTGCCTAGCAATATGTTTTTACTTATAATAATGAACTTAATATTTGCACTCAGAGTTACATTTATTGTACTTAAAATTTACTCTGATGTAGGTCCTTTATATCATGATATAATTTCTCTAATTTAACTGTTTTATAAAAATGTACAATTATAAGACTAATCACAATGGTCAGATACTGAAATTCTTGGACTTAAACACATTTTCCTCCCCAAACTGACAAGGAGATTTGTATGAGAACTGCAATGCAACTGTTCACCTAGAACACATGGAAGAGATCCAGAAAAGAGAGAAATTCCCAGTGATTGCCTTGCACTGTGCAATCTGTTCCAAGTCTTTGTGGAATCTTCACACTTTCTTGAGTTGGTTATCATTAACCTGACATAATTCACAATACCAGTTTTTCAGAAATAAAAGCCATATATCTGGTCATGTAAATCACTATCCACAAAAATGTAAAATTTGCTGACCCAGAGTCAGTAGAGTGAGAACACATTTCGCTATTTTTCCCAGAATGACAGTAGCAAATATAAAATAATAATAATAAATAAAAAATAGTTGTAATTCATATTGATAGTTTTTTTGTAGATTTCAAAGCTTTTTACACATTTTCCCACTTAACGTGTCTACCATTCTGTAAGGTATATATGATCACATTCACCTCGAGAGAGTCAACTTGCTCAGACTTCGAGAACCAAATTCCTACATCCTCAACACCCTCTTGGGATTCTTTTGTGATACACCTATTGCATAGTACAGATCAACACATTGAGATGTTTTCTATAATTTAATTTTTTAAATAGTGATGAAGGTGTACTGTATTTTTATCTGATTTTCTGACATGTAGCTTTAAAATATAAAACATTCCAAAAGTCATTTATCAGTGTTAATTCAAATATTTCCATCATCAAAGAATACAGAAGCACCAATCATTTACTGAGTTAAATAATCTATATTTTCAAGCTTATAATTATTATCTAAATACTTTTTATTATTATTTTTATAGAATATCAACGCCTTCTCATTAAAATCTAAATGTGGAAATACTTAGGCAAAGAGAATTGGAGAAATTATAATGCACCAAAACACAACTCAGAATAAGAGCAGACTGTGGGAGGTTCTTTGACAGGTGAAGAAATGAATCATTTAGGAAGGGAGATCAAAATTTGGATTTTCAGTCACCCCATAATTGAGAGAAGAAAAACAGAGAAACATGAAGAGTATATTATTAGTATTAATTAGCTATTGGAAAACACTAATTAAATAACTATGTACTACTTTCATATGATTTATTATATAACCAAAATAGATTTGGTCAATGATTCGCCTCATAATTACCTGGGTAGTATTAACTTCCCCAAAGAACATTTTAAAATACAATATTATTATCAGGCCAAAAAGTTAAATTCTTTTAGAGGTTGAGATCAATAGAAAATTGAATTCCTCAAACATCTCATGTCTGTGGCTCCTTCTCATAGCTGACAGATTGCTCGGGTCTCTAGCAGATCCAGTACTTTTTTCTCTCCCAGTTTAAACAATAGGCTGTTGCTTTAGATCAATATAGCATGCAGACTAAGTTGTGAAGCTCAAGAAGATAAAAGAATTCTGTTATTATCCATCTCTTCACATAATCTTCCCACTCTTGCTTCTAGAATTGAATGCATGCCTTCATGAATATCAGATTCAATAATAAATTGCAAGAATAGTAACAAATCTTTACTGGTTGCTTCTGTGCACATTTTCTCACTGAAATTTCAGTGGCTTTGATATATTCCACCACTTCTATCTAGTTCCAAAATATTTTCATTACCTACCCCCTTAAAAAACTTTGACACATTTGGCACTTCTATTCTCCCGTCTTCTCAAGCTGTGAAACCATCAATCTGCTTTCTGTCTCTATATTTACTTATTCTGGATATTTCATGAAAGGCCCCATATTGTATGTTACTTCACTTTTGTGGTGTTTACTGTAAACAGCAAGTGGAAGTATCATAACTTGGAAAATAAAATGAACTTAACAGCTCTTACAGTCCCTAGGGGCTATGTTCCATGTGAACTTAGACCAAATAAATCTAGTAAAAATAGTGTTTCTTTATTTACAGCTAAGTACATACATTTGACAAGCATCTTTTATGGTATGATTAGAAAATGTCACTAAAATAAATTAGTAATTAATTTTGCTGTATCCATATGTTATACTTCACAATTAAATCATCCTTACTGTGGTGCAGTATTATTAAGTTTGTTACAAATGTTAATTTTCATGATCCTCATTTATACTCTATGAGAAAAGCGCTATTATTTCCTACTTTGTAGATGAGAAATCTAAGGCACAAAGAGGTTAAGTAACTCCCCAAGTTTACAGGTATTAAGTGGAAAATGCAGTCAGGTAGGGCCCAGAATCTATTGTTGCAAGGTCACATGATTGCTCTCATTTATTGACTCCCACTCTCTAAATGGACTATCAATTACCAACCACAGCCATGGGACTCACAGTGCCCGGCCAGGGCTGAATGCATTTTCCTGCCCTGGTGACTTTAGGTTTGGCCTTGTGACACACTTTGGTCAATGGAACAGGCAGTTGTGATGGATGCATGGTTCTGAGCAGGGACTTCCAGAGACCTGTGTGTCTCCACCAGCCCTCCTTGTGTCTGGCACAAAATAGCACACCCTGGATGAGGGATGATCCTTCAGCCAGGGATCACAACAAAACACAGATGTGGAAGAAAACTCCTGCGGTCCCTCACATGCAGTGCAAGAAATAAATAAACTGTTGTTGTAGTAATCCTCTGCAGTTTATGGGCTTGTTCTTACTTAAGTGGGTAAGAAGAGTTTGCCAGGTTTAATTTTTAACTACTGTGCTACATTTTTTTTCAAATACCCTGTGTATTTATTAAACATTAAAGTTGTACTCAAGACTTTAAATGCTTTAGTCCCACAGGGTCACAACACCAAAAAAAGAAAGAAGGAATGTAGGTGTTTCACCAATTCCATTTTCTCATTAAAAAATGTATAAATTTTTCAAGGACCACTGAACATCTGGTGTGCCTTCTGGCCATTTTATTAAAAGTCTTCCATATAAAATTCAGTCTACCTTGAAAATGACAGTTTAAAATTAAATGGTGTTATATTTATTCTTAGATCTTTCAAAGTATTTAAAAAGCTAACTCACTTGATCTTTACCATATGATTCCAATAGCAATAATGAAAATGTTCAAGCAAAATTTTCCGTATTTGCCTTGTTTATATGCTTCACAATATCCACATTACCTATTGGGATTAATCCAGGTCTTTTATGCCTTTCTTTCTGTTTAGTTTTCCTCTGTTTCAGAAATAATTCTCTTTATTTTTTTTCTCAATAGTGGCAACCATGACAGAATACTTTCTAGGACTTAAGGGTTAGCATACTGGAAGAATTTTAAAAAGGTGTAAAGAATCACCCTGGCTGGCATAGCTCAGTGGATTGAGCATGGGCTGCGAACCAAAGTGTCACAGGTTCGATTCCCAGTCGGGGCACATGCCTGGGTTGCAGGCCACGGCCTCCAGCAACCGCACATTGATGTGTTTCTCTCTCTTTCTTTCTCCCTCCCTTCCCTCTCTAAAAAATGGATAAATAAAATCTTTAAAAAAAAAGGTATAAAGAATCAATTATTGAATTCCTGATTAAATAAATGAATATTTATATCAACAATAAAAGTGGGCAGGCATTTAAAAACTTAAAAATAAAAAAAATACAAAATGCAAACATCTTTTTTTCTTAGTATACAAAATGCTTATTCTCCATGTAGTTTCTCTCTTGTTTCTTTCAGACTTTGTCTACTTCAGTTCTCTCATAGTTCTGTGGGTTTTTGTTTTATTTTCCTATTTAAAATAATAGGTCAAACTGGTCCCTTCCACTCTTTTTAAGTTTTTTTAAAGTTCTGTCATTTGGTCTCATGAGGACCCATTTGTGTTGACTCTGAAGCACAATATTTTTTAATATTTTGGTTCTCCTACAAAATGATGTTATTACTTTTGTAAAATCTCCTCATTGGTTACTGATGTTTATTAAATACCTCCTGTAAGCCAAGCTGAGTACTTGGTTCTTCTCAAAAGTACGTTTCTAAAGCTTCTCCAGGTTGCCGCGCAGCCCTCTTCTCTTGCAAGTTTCCTGTTCCCCGTGAATCATGTAAACAACGTGTTAGGACTCATCAATGTATGTTCACCCGGCTTTTACCCAGGCTGGAGCTCCCCGCCATCTCTAAAACTTCAACAGAAAGGACATTTTTAAAAAGGAAAGAACTTACTTATTTCAAATTTAACAACTTAATTTTTAAGTATTCTAAAACTAATTCGAACAAAAGTCCCTAACCAGAAATGTTGATTCAATCCTCATTTTTAAAAACCTGGAATATATTAACTGTTTGGTTTTGGTGCCTTGATAGATAGCTGAGTTGAAAGATGTCTGGTTTTGAACAAATTTTAATAGGCTGTGCCTGTTAAGATTTACACCCATGGAGAGTCGACAAGCTTCCAATATGCAAAGCCAGGTGTGTACGTGGAATTCAACCTGTAATCAGGACCCAGCCATTCTGTAGAGTAGGTCAGAGATAAATATAGCGGAGTTGTGCCAGGCTACAATGATCTAAGATTGTGAAGAGTTTACTGGTTTTGTTGTGGTTGTTGTTGCTTTTATTTTTTTTTCACCAAGGCCAGCCCACTCACAGCAACAAAGACTAATCTACATTATTTAAGTGATGTACCACATTATTTAAGTGATGACCCTGCTGTAGAGCACTTTCAAAGACACCCGTGAACCCTCAGGACATGCTTCTGGGAATGCCACGGCCGCACAAAAACCGTTTGAGAATGAGGTCATCGTGTTGTGCAGCCCTCGCACTATCATAAAGTACCACATCAAACTGTAAGATTCTTCTCTGAAGCTTATTGTCTGTTATGTTTTATTTCCTTAATTTGATTTTACCTGCATGGTAGATTCGATTTATATTGAAAAACATCTGCAAAATTACAGAGGACAAAAATGTTTGGTTATAAACTGTCATAGAGGAACAACTTCTTTCTTCTTTTGAAAATATGCAAAAGACAGATAAAATCTGTAGTTCAGTGTTTTGCTTAAACTATCTGCACCATAATATACTATGTAATATTGATAAATAATACTAATGCTTCGACCACTTATTTTCCTTGTATTTCCCCAAAATAGAGCTAGGGCTTTTTTTTCATTTATACAACAAATATATCATTATTTTGCAGTTTAACTATGGAAATAAGCAAGATACAAAATAACCCTTAGTTTGAGAAAAATACTATGTAAATATTAAAGAATTCTTAAATAAGTCCCTTCAAGAATTATGGAATGAAAAGTCAAAGTGACAGGTTCTCACAACCCAATGGAAAAAACAGAGTTATAATACAAAATTATGCACTAAATAGATGCGCTTTCACTTGGATAAAGGACTAGGAGTAAAATAAAATAATGTTTTTTTATTATTTTAATAATGTTATTTCCTTATTAAGTATTAATGATGCTTTGTCCTATTGTTATTTCTGTTACCATGGTCATCTTCCTTACGATCTCTCCTTAATTTCAAAAATATACAAGAAACTGCAAAACCGTCATTCTCTGAAGCATTTGAGATCTTGCTCCCTGACAAATGTTGTCAGCTTGGCTCAAAAAAAAAAAAACTCACAAAAATCCCTGCAGTTTTCTTACATTAACAGGAACATGCAGTGAGATTGTTCAGTAACTAGTTCCTTTCCCATCCCCTTCACACTTAGAAACCCGAAAGAAGATTATTCTGACACCTCCAGTAAAACTTTTTTTTAAAGTAACCAATCATTTCCTCATTAACAAAGCCAGGAGCTTTATGATTCCGTGCATGTGGAGCAGGAAGTGGAAGCACAGGAAGGAGGCTGCAGAGACAGAAGGGGGAGTCTGAGGCTTCTGAGGGGACCTAATGGTGAGACAAGACATCAGAAAGGCAGAGGATATACAGAGAAGGAGATCCAAAAATCTGTATGGAAATCTGTCTTGGCAAGAGAGTGCATCTCACAGTCCGTGAAAGGACTTCGACGTGAGATGTAATTCAATCACCATTAAAAAACACCCAAGCAGCTAACCAAACAAAAACCTTACTGGTACTGAGCAGTGGAGAGAATATTACGATAAGCCAACAATACTAACACTTGTCATTCTAATTCCAGCAATTCTGGAAAATCAAAATAATAACCTAATTTAATCAAATTAGACCTAAGAAAAGGAAATGTGTTCCCTTTCCTAAGATACAAGGT
This sequence comes from Phyllostomus discolor, assembly GCF_004126475.2. NCBI lineage: Eukaryota > Metazoa > Chordata > Mammalia > Chiroptera > Phyllostomidae > Phyllostomus > Phyllostomus discolor. The sequence goes on along the minus strand of NC_040904.2, from coordinate 14,351,768 downwards.
GGGTACACAGGTATTCACTTTGTAATCTTTAAATGTCACGCGTATATTTTAGATGTGATGTTACAGGTATGACATTTTACAATGAAACATTTTTAAAAGAATGAAATGTCATCAGAAGTTCAAGCTGTTTACAGATACATGAATTAAATGAATTCGAGTCACACCTTATTCAGTGTAGAGCAGGTGCAGCGTTCAGGTGTGCGGGGCGGGGAGAGGGGGTCAGCCTCGGCAAGGCAGAGACATGAGACGGGCAACAACTAACTGGCTTCCGGGGTGCAAGGTGCATCCTAGGCCCCCTTGCCATCAGCAAGGGTTCACAATGTCTTCTTCATGTTGTCTCCCACAGGACTTTTCTAAGCAGGATTCCCCGACCAATCCTTCCACAGGTAGAATTAATTTCTTTAGCCTGTGCCTTCCTGTTTTATTTTATCTTTTTCCTCTGAGTTTGGAACTTATCAACCACTCTATAGTCTGTGTGTGTGTGTGTAATCTTACTGCATGTAGTTTGAGTTCTTAATTAAAAGAATTTAAGAAAGAAGATGCGTATACAATTACTCTCTGTATCTCCTGTGCCTGAGTACCTAGGGCAATCAATGCCTACGTGTGTAAAACGGAATCACCAGTGTAGTTGTCCTATTATCCTCCCTTTTATTTTCATTTTCTCTTCTGTGTTTTCACGCTTATCTTCTTTTCCTGGAAAATTTTTCCTTTTATCTACCCAAATCAATCCTCTCTGATGGCGTCTCTCACAACTCTAAGCCGCAATGGTTACCACTGAAATACCACAGCACAAACCCCATGTGTCTGGACCAGCTCAAGTTACTACAGCAAAACACCACCCACCAGGTGATTTAAACAATCTACACTTATTTCTCATGGTTCTGGAAGCTGAGAAGTCCAAGATCAAGGTGCCGAAAGACGAGATTCTTGGTGAGATCCTCTTCCTGGCTTTCAGACAGCCACCCTCTTGGTGTGTCCCCACATGGTAACTCTTTCTCTTCTTACAAGAACACTGAGCCCAGGATGGGGACTCTACCCTCAAGACCTCATCTAAACCGAATTCTCTCCAAAGGCCCCACCTCCAATACCATCATATTGGGTACTAGTACTTCAACACGTTAATTTGGGGCAGACACACACATTCAATCTGTAACATCATTTCACACAGCTAGTAAAAACATGCTTGTGGTTAGAGGTTTGAAGCAACCTTTCCTCTTGACACATGAGGCACAGGTCATGGATGAACGCTGCAGGCTCATACCCTCAAGCTCTTTGCTAACCCCAAATCATGGGCAACAGCAGAGAGAAGACCATGCAACAGACTGTTTAGGCTATGTCCATCATGTATGTATTAAAATCATGCCTGGGTTTACATTTTCTCTTACCCTCAATGAACCAATTGCTCTTAGAAAATATTTGACTGTAAAACTATTTCATGCACATCCACCCTAAAGTGATTTATTTCCAGTGGTTCCCTTTCTGTCTCTTTTATCCCACTCAAAAATAAAGGACATATAAAAATGAGCAAGATGTATTCTACTACATTACCTTATTTATTATACTCCGTTTTTTGCCAGCCTTAAAAATAACACTTTTGCTTATTTTTGTGCGTGTTGTAGAAATTTAACCACAATAATGCTTTCTATCCTTAAATGTTCAGTTTTGACATTATACTGTTCTACATTTGTAGCTACTGGTATATATGATACCAGTAGAGATGTAAAAGAGCACTTTATGAAAATTATTAAAACATTAGCACCCAGCTGTGGATAGGATAAAAAGCCATTTACACAGAGATTCATTTTCAGAGTGAATTCCAAAATGTCACAAAACAGAAAACCCCACCATTTTACCTCAATGATGTTCCAGCAATTTGCAGTTGAAAAACCAGCCTTCCAGTCCCCAGCAGTTCCCCGACGCCAGCTCTTGACTGATACCTACCGAGCGCCGCCGAGGAACACGGCACTCTGACCATTTCAGAAGCCATAACCACTCGGGAAAGAACGCATTCCTCTACTCGGATTTTAGCAGGTAAATAGAAAAAGCAATCCGTTTTAAAGACTAAAAAACAATCATAATCTTTATGTGCTTTTTTTTTCAGCTTTAGTGCAATTTCATCTATAATATGCTGGAAATTTCAGTGGAAAGGGTATATTTTATGAAGTAGAAAATTTTATTTTTTATTTTCCCAGAATGCCCCTTCTATTACTAACCTCTGATTTTATTAAACCCCACTGAGATATTTCCTGCAATAGAGCCTATGAAAAGTACAATCCTTCAGAAATTTCATTAAGACCAGCCCATAAACTGCCTCGCGACTTCTTCCCGCACTGACACTGTTACTCTCATCATCTCTCCGCACGGCTCTCCCCTCAGTTAGGTTTAAGGAGACAGATCTGATTTGCAATTTGCTGGGCAGTGAGGAGGGAATTTTTTGCAGGAGCCTGAAAACCTAAGTGTTATGTGCACCCTTATGAATTATACTAGGTTTCCTGCAGAAAAGGTTTTAAAGCTTGTTTGTTTGTTTGTTTGTTTGTTTGTTTAATTTGGGGCTGCAGTGATATGTACACATCTGAGGCTACTCAGGGGAAAGAACAGAGACGGCTATTGCATCCCAACGTAAAATGGAGAAAAAGGGACATATTCACGTTTGCACTCTTGCAATCAGAATCGTGCTGGCATGCTGTGGGAAGGGTTTCGCACATGCATACATGTCTCCAAATTCATCAAGATGCACACACTAAGTATGCACAGCTTCCTGTGTGTTGACATCCCGCAGTAAAGCGTGTTACAAATATTCTTAGATCATTGCAGTATCGTGATTCCCATTTTCTTAAACCCTCACCCTACTTTATGTGCAATTCTAGAGTTTAAGTCTCAGCCAAGGCCTCCTCAATGCCCTGCTCCTCTCATTCAAATAACGGTTGTCTTCCACACATCCCATTGGTGTGGCTGGGCTTCTGAGAGAACTGGAGTAACTGCTTCCGTGCCCACCTTCTCTGGCTACCTCTGTCTTGTTTGTCAAAAGGCACGTGACTCACTCACTAAAGCGCAGGAATGTCCTGTACAAAGGCAAGAGGAAAAGGGCGACAGATTTTCCTGGTTAGTGGAACAACTACTCAGGAAAGCAGGCTACGGTATCCTTTGTTCTTGTGAAAACTTAGATACAACCATATCTTATTTAAATGAAGCATAAATAGGAAATGTTTCCGAGTGACAAATCTTGGACCTTCTGAATCCCAGAGAAAAACTCATAGTGGAGTTGCTAATTAAATCATGAAATATTTTCTGCAGTTACATTGCAAATGATAGAAAAAAATATAAGAATGCCTTATATGTTAGTTTGTTAGGGCTGCTGCAAAAATGACCACAGAGGGGTGATTTAACAGGAATTTCTTTTCTCACGGTTCGAGGGGCTAGAGCTGCACGATGAAGGCATTGGCATTTGGGGTTCTCCTGGGACCTCCCTCCGTGACTTGAAGATGGCTACCTTCTCCTGTGTCCTCACATGGCTTTTCCTCGGAGCATGTCCATTCCTTGTGTCTCTTCAGGTCCAAATCTCCTCTTCTTATAAGGACACTGGTGACATTAAATTAGGGCTCCCCCCTAACAGTTTATTTGAGTCACTTTTTAGAGACCTTATCTTCAAATAGGGTTACAGCCTGAAGTACTAGGAGTTGGAAATTCAACATATGAATTTTGAGAGGAAACCATTCAGCTCACAACATTGAGCATCCAGTTACCGGAGAACTGATGGAATGTGTGTGTGGAGAGAGAGAGACAGAGAGAGAGGGACAGGCTTATTTCCAGGAATCGGCTCACACGATTATGGAGGTTGGCAAGTCCAAAATGTACAGAAAGTGGAGACATGGGGAAGAATCAATGTCACAGCTCAAGTCTGAAGGCAGTCTGTTGGCAGAATTCCCACGCTGCTTCCCCGAACGGTGGGTTGAGTGCTGTTATGGTGGAAAAGGCCAAGTGGAAACCACTACCCTGCTCTTGCCTGGAAAAATAGTAGACCCAAACAGCTCTGCATTCCTGGGGCGATTGCAGAGATAAGTGCCAGCTTCAAGGACTGGAAAGATGCAGGGGTAGGAGTCCTGCCACCTCCACATTCAACTCACTGATTTCACCTGTGAGGAAGACAGATGGATCTGGAGAATGACAGTGGATTTTCATAAGCTTAACAAAGCAGCGACTCCAATTGCAAATGCTTTAACAGATTGTGGTTTCATTACCTGAGAAAATAAACATATCCCCTGGTACTTGGTATGCAGCTATTAAGCCACCAATTTTTTTTCTTTTTTTTTCTCTCTCCTTGTTATGAGTTGTATGTCTGCAATACAGGTGATCCCTTAGGCTGTCTCTTGATATTACCATTCCTTGTGATTAAAGTTAGTGGAAAACTACATGCTAACCCAAGCAAGACTACTAAGTGCTTCAAAAAAAAGGTTTCAGTCACCTCACCAGGTTAAGAACCATGACCAGTTGAGATGCTGGCTCAGGCAAAAAAGAATACAGAATCTTGCAGGTTCGATTCCCACTCAGGGCACATGCCTAGGTTACAGGCCGTGGCCCCCAACAACTGCACATTGATGTTTCTCTCCCTCTCTCTCTCTCTCTTTCTCTCTTTCTCTCTCCCTTCCCTCTCTAAAAATAAATAAATAAAATATTTTTTTAAAAAATTTAAAAAACAAAAACAAAAAACAATAACACTTTATTTAAAAAAAAGAATACAGAATCAATAGTTGGAGGTGGGTAACTATAAATAGGTACTACCTATGACCACATGACCAGTTAAAGAAATAAAGACTATAATTGTCATGAGTGTTTTTTTCTGATTTTGTTTTGTTTGTGTTTGAATGTGTTTGAGTATTTGTGTACATATACGTAAACACTAAATTAATTAATTACTTAATAATGATGTAAAGAGTTAGTGTATTTTCAAAGATAAGCGTATCTGTTTGGTGGAAGTACAACCTTGTTACTTACAATCTTTACATGGAAAATAACTGTGGTTTAAAGCAGAAGAGTATGGATGGCAAGTTGGCAAGGGGTGGACTTATGATGCTATTTTATGTGTTCACTTGGCTGGAACACAGTACCCTAATATTTAGTCAAATACATTCTGAATGTTTCTGTGAGGATGTTTTTGGATGAGATTAACACTTACATCAGCGGATTTTGAGTAAAACAGATTGCCCTCCATAAGGTGGGTGGGCCTCATTCAATCACTGGAAGGCCTAAATAGAGCAAAGTCTTACATCCCCTGGGCAAGATAAATTTTATGAGCAACCAACCTTTGGACTTAAACTTCAATATTATCTCCTTCCAGGATCTCCAGCATACCAGCCTACCCTGCAGATTTTGGATTTACCAGTCTCTATAATCATGTGAACCAACAATTCTTAATATAAATTTCAATCTCTCTCTCTGTTCGTGTGTGTGTATATATAATGCACACACAAATTCTACTGGTTCTATTCCTCTGGAGAACCTTGATAAATAAAATATGGTGTGATTTCATTTATGAAGTTTTAGAACAACAAAACTACACATGATGCCAGAAATAAGAGCAGGTGGTATTTCTAAGGTGGTAAAAATTGATAAAGGGCCCAAAATACATTTTCTGGATGATGGAAATGGTATAAATATTAATTATTAATAAGGCCATATTTTTCAAAACTAATCAAGCTGAATTCTTAAGATCTATGCATTTTACCATGTTTAAGTTGAACCTCACCTTTTTAAAAATGAAAAAAATAAAGGTCTTGCCCTTGCAGACTTTGGAAAAATATTATGTAGTCATTAAAAAAGAAGTTGCTGAATGTGGACCAGAACCCCCGCCTCCCTAGCTCAGGGTGATGGCTGATGAGCATACACGGCGGTGTGCCCTGGGCAGGCCTGCTTGATGCTTGCTTTGTGCTTAACTATTATTAACAGCTTTTTCCCCTCATGAAATTTCTCTAGCTAGGACAAAAAATTATATGCTCACCAATTAAATATGCTTGCTTGAGTTCAAATTTTGTCAGAGAGCACTGCAAAATTAGCATTCAACAGAGCTGCCGTCTCTCTTCATAGAAAAAAATTTCCTGTTGATTATAGAAAGTTTTTCTCTCCAATTCTTCGTGCATGTCTTCAGCCATCTTCTTACAGAGATTGCATATCTGGTCCGTGGGGCTCAGATTTCTACACACCTTGAGAAGTTTCTTATCCATTTCTAAGTAGTGTAGTTCCTCCTGACTTAATTTTCTCTGAGGTTGCATGACGTTTTTGGTGTAAATCAGGCATTATTGGAAGCTTCAGCTGAAGCTTCTGAAACTGAGGTGGAGAGCAGACGACAGTTAGTGGGGGAAGGTGAGGAGGTGGAGGGCTGGAGCAAAAAGGAAAAGGACTCATGGACATGGACAACAGTGTGGTGATTGCTGGGGGCAGGGGAGTATAAGGGGACTAACTGGTAATGGAAAAAAAAACAAAATAAAGATTAAATTTAAAAAATGGGAATTTTCAAGTGGAAAATATTTTTTGGAGACTTTGTTTGGAGACTTTTCATTTATCCAATAAACTCTTCATTTATTTTATTCTCTTCACACAATTTTCTAGGCAGTTCTTGTTTTTCCTCCTTCAGAACTTTTAAAGGACACATTTAAGTTCATACCATTGATGAGACTCTTCAGATCCATTTTCTAACAAACTAATTCATTGGTCACCATTTTCTGCTTTCTTTTTCTCAATTCTAAGTTCCCATTATCCACATGATCTTGAATGAGATCAACCCATGGTCTTCAGTATGACATCAGAGATTTTAACTGGCTCTCTTTATCATTTGCAACCTTTTTTATTCATGCATTCAAGTGCTCCAGCATCTCAGCATGTTTCTTTTTTCCTGAACTCTTTGCTTCTCTCTAGAAGTTTCTTGGCAGGCAGAACTGGACTTTACTGAAAATGAGAGTTCTTATTCAGATTTTCCATTATTTTCTTCCGAAGTTGTTCTCTATTGTTCTGTGATGCTTATGATATGTGTTTTTCATCAATCACTTAGGAAAGTTTAGGGGCTCACTTTCCTGTTTTAAGAAATTTTACGATGTCTTCAAGTGAAGTCCTGTACAATTCTTTGTTTCGTGCCCCCAAATATAGAGTCTGTAACGTCGACAGACTGGCCTCCAACACAGGTGACTTGAGAGCTTCCTTGGCTTGTGCCATTAGTCCACTCTTCTCACTGCCTTTTTCATAGACATCAGCCAGGGCACAGCGCCTTCTGGCTAGCTCTTTGCTCTTCTTAATGGATGTCAGCTCTTTACTATAAAAACTATCACAGCTGTTCATTCCAGGGTCTCTGAGGAAAAGCCAACAAGACCAGGACTGGCAAAAAGACATCTCTGTGGCAGGCAGGAGGCCCTCCATGGCTCTGAAGGGATCTGCAGGTCTGCCCTCTAATCGCCATGTCCCGTGGGCCATGAGCAACCATATGGAAGCTGGTGGAATGTTCTATCTCTAAAGCATACAAGTGCCTGGCAACCAGGGCAGTCCAATAGTTGGGCTGGGGGAGGGAGAGGCCGGCCAGGTTCTAGGAAACAGTGCTCCCTAACTTTGCTCAGCTTACTGCTCCAACAGAAAATGATCTTCCTTATCTAGCACATCAGGGTACAGAGAAGGGGCTGACTGCAGCCTGGAGCTGGGACCACTCCGTGCTCTACCTGGCCCTAAAGCAAACCTAGAAGGTCAAAGCATCCCCATGTTGTATCCCCTTCTCTGCGCACAAGTGTGTCAGGGCATAGTGGTGTAGCCCACATCCTTGGGTGAGGCCCGTTCTTTTGATTTCAAGTTTCCTTGGGTCATGCTACAAAGGTCCCGGGGACCTCCTTCCTCTAAAGGCCCCTGCTCTCCACTGTGTTTGACCAATGTATGCAGATAGGGGCAGAGGACCAGAGAGTTCTCTCAAAGGTATTAGTTAACAGACTGGGAATTCTATTGTAAGAATTCAGGAGACATCCATTGGAAATAATAAAGTCTTAGAATATCAGGAAATGTTGTGGAGCTGGGATGTCCCTCTTCAATTCAAGTATCTCTGGAAGGGGGCGGCTCTGCCCCAGGGGTGACACGGTGACCCAAACACCTTCCTTCATGTGGCCTCCATGTTCCAATCATGTCTCCCAAGGTTACTCATAGACACTCCCCAACTCACCAAATCGTTTATGAAAGCATGCCTCTTCCCTCCATTATACTTTTTTATTATTTATAATTTGTCCTTAAATCATCAGGGGTTTTTAATGTTTCCCTTTTCTTGACTCTAAATTTGTTTCTCCAGACCTGAGAAGCAGTGAGTTGTCCCTGCTCCTAGCTGCCTAATGTCAACCATGGAAGCACTATGTTACAAACTGCCAAGCTAACAACAAAAAGTATTCCTTTATTTTAATGAGACATTAATGTAGCCTCAACATATTATTTTGTTTTTATCTTTAATGCAAGTAACCAATGGTGCCTTAAGTTTCTTATCATGATTTTAATATTTGAGAAACAGGAGCAAGCAGCCCTTATGGCGCTCATTCTAACAACTGCAAAAAAAATCTTACCATACATTTTACAGGAAAAATCTCACTAATGTTTGCCAATCCATCCAATTGTTGATTCACCACTAAGGTTAGAAAATAATAGGCCTTTTAAATTTGTGATTCTTATACGTTGACTTTTCATCACCAGTAAGAGAAAGTAGATGATATCATTTGAAAGGGCCCAGAGTATTTGTCAATAGGTACAAACATATAAAGAACAAGAACACCTTCAGGAGTTTTTCACTGGGATAAACACACTACCTTTGTAGAACCATAATAAAAATAACAAGGACTCAAAGGAATAGATATCAGAAAATAGTGAAAGAAAGAAAGAAAGAGGGAGCGAGGGAGGGAAGGAGGAAGGAGGAAAGGAATAATTTTGATCTAGAGAGTCCTCCGCAACTGTGACAGAGAACAGCATTACTATCATGGACATGTAAACATTATTGAATATAACACTTCTGAAGTTGGAAAAATGTCACCTAAATTCTTCAAATCCTTGGTTTTAATAAAGGAGCAATTTTATTACTGTTTGACTTTCTGGCTTTCACAATGTTCAATACCTCCAGTATTCGGTAACCAGAGGGGACAGGGGAGGGAGATAAAGGGGGAGAGAAGGGGGGTGGTCATGAAGGAACGTGTATAAAGGACCCATGGACAAAGACAATGGGGGGAGGAGGACTGAATGTGGGAGGTGGGGGGGGGAGGACAGGGGAGAGTAATGGGCAGAAAATGGGGATGATTGTAACTGAACAATAACTAAAAAAAGAAAACTAATATCTACATATTCTAATATATTGTTACTATTTAATGCAGTCAACAGTACATTTCCTTTAAAAGACCATCACAAAAATATGGTTGAGCAAAGCTAAATTCACTAAACTATGAGTGAGAGATTTCCACCTTGAGACATGTCAGGAGTGTCTTTTAAAAACAGAACATTTATAAAGTATGGGGGCATGACTTGAAGTAGTTTAAGACAAGTTTTTTAAGGTAGTGAACTGGATGGATTTGGGAAAGTTCACAAATACTAGTTTAAAACTTGGTGGACATGGTGAGTCAGTCCTAGGTGAGTTTTGATGAGCAAACTATTATCCTGAAAAGTCAGCCTATTTCCCAGATGACCCAACTGTCAGCTTGAATAATTTGGTTAACATGAACTTTTCAAAGCTTGGGACATTATTTACTAGTTTTCAGTCTAACATTCCAACCTTAGAATTTCCTGTGGCAAATCGCTGCTCTCTGACAGGTGGCTTATTGCTCCGTTTTCATCCAAGTTCCATGCCCGAGTATCAGCCTCAGCCCAGAGCCGCTGCTCTGCTGACCGCAGCCGTCGGGTCATTGGGGACCGTTTGCCCGGCACTGTCAGGCAGCCCAGTCTCCCAAGCCCACCTTCCCAAGGCACGCTGCACGTCTCATTTTCATAAACAACTCAAAAAAACACATTTAGATTTCTGGGAAAACGACTCATAAGTTTCTTATAAACAACGATTTGGGTTTTTTAATGGTTCACAATATGTTTCCTTTCTGATATTATTCCTAAAAGTCTAGAATGAACAATTGTTCACAGAGTGAGAAACTTATTGTATACATAGCTATATACACCTGTATGTGTCCCTGTGTGTGTGTACCTGGGGGGGGGGGGTGTTTCTTGTTTATGTCGAATGTTGAATTTTCAGACTTAGTCACTGGAGAAAAAAATGTATAACCTTCTACCGTAAGATTTTATAGTTGATTCTTTAATTTATTTGAATATAAATAAACCAGGTGCTTACTATTTTGAATATAACACAGGAAATAAATATGTTTTCATATATTAAAATGTCTTCTATTGAACAGTGGTAATATTAGAGTTTAGTCATTTCTTTTGGTTTATCTTTCATAATGGCTTAGTCCGAAAACATTGACAACCCTGCCCCAATCCTCTCTCCCTCTCTCTCTGAAGTACAAAAATACCTTTATAGGCCAATGAAGCCCAAAAGCTTGACAATCATATGAAAGAAACTCTTTATTCCACTTCTGTAAAACTCCTTATTTTTAAAATTAATGTGTTTATTGTCCAGCTTCCAAAATTGTATCACATAGTTCAGTCTTCAGCCTTGTATACTGTGTCCTAGAAACTGAAGAAAAAAAGTTTCTAGCTCAAGTTCTTTGCAAATCCTAAATGACTGGAATTTGACATGGGAATCATGGCATGGAACAAGATAAAAATAAGCACGGCTGCTAAAAATAAGCCCATCTGAAACTTGACACTTTCTGCATATATACACACTACTTGAAATGGGATCAAACATTTGAAATAGTGTGATATGTGCAAGTGTGTGTTAATTTTTGCTTTCAGATACTCATAAGCATAGCTTTACTGGTATATTTAAGACAAAATATATATATTTTAGTATCAGGAAATACAAATTTTAAAATAATAAAATCTTAAAGTCATCTGGCCTAACCTATGACGCATATATTTACTTTACATCTTACTTCCGTTTAATTACACATAAAACTAAAATATTCACCAACTCACATTGATTCTCATCACTGCTACAGAGAGTACTCAGTGTTCTAAAAATCTATCTAAAATTGAACCTGGGTTCTTATCTATCAATGGCATCATGATCTCCAGCTTATCTTCATAACTATACAAACTGCACAGTTCTTTTCTGCAAACATAGTGACATTTTAAATATCTAGAATAGTATCCAATCTCTCACAAAGTATCAAACCTTTTAGAAAATTTCACACCAAAAATTGAAAGCTCCTAGCATAAATTTTCTTTGTGGTTTTTTTGTCTGTTTTATAAACCTATTGTTTAAGCTGTGCATTTTCATTGCAAAACTCCAAAGTACAGACTTACTTTTTCTCAGGTCATATATTTCTGAGAAGTGACTCTGGGTCATTTCTCTGGCCTCATACAACTCATTCTTGTTTTCTCGTTACTTTAAGTCATGACCAGCCCCACTGCTGTAACACACAAAACCTCGGATAACTGCCAGAAGGCCGGGGAGACTCACTCACAGCATGCTTTGAACCCATTAGTGTTTCGTTCTGCTTTGTTTTTCATTGTATCCAAGCTTTAGGAAGATATATTCGACCTACAACTTGGTGTAAGTCCAAGGCACACAATGTGTTGGTCTGACACACCTGTGTAACCCCTTTAGTGTCTGTCATTCAGTTGCAAATATCTGCTTTCTCCTATTACCCTTACTGGGGCATTGCTCATCAGGGGATGCCCAATGAAATCTGGAAGGAAAAAAATTATGTTACCCTAACTCAAGAATTTCTGTCCAAAGGTATGTCTTCAAAGGAGGGTCTGCTTATTTGCTGACCATATCCTTATTTCTTTATCCCCCTGTCAAATAGATAGCATTAGTAGGGAAAAGTGTGTGTAGGCTATGCAGACATTTTCACTAGCTTGTTCCTCCTCCACCCAATTTCTAGAAATGCTCTTCGTTTTTCATCCTAAGATTCCCCATGCAGGTGTGATAGTTAACCCCATATGCATACTTGGTTAGGCTATGATGCACACTTGTTACTGAAACCCCAGTCTAGATATTGCTTTGAAGGTAATTTTTAGATGGGACTAACATTTAAATCAGTAGACTTTGAGAGAGCATATTATCATTATCCTCTATAGTGTGGCAAGCTTCATCCAATCAGTTGAAGGCCTTAACAAGAAAGAATTCAGAATTTCAGGAGAAGGAATTATCTTCAAGATTGAAACAAAGAAACTCCACCTGAGTTTCCAGCTGGCATCTGCCTTGAAGAATCCGCACTCAGGACTGCAACATCAGCTCTGATCTCAGCTTCCAGGATGCGGTCTGCCTTCCGGATTTTGGGTTTGTCATGTACCACCTCCCTTAACATAAATCAATGTTTAAACAACTCCTCTCTCTCTCTCTCAAACATATATATTTGGTTCTCTGGAGAACCCTGACAAATACAATGTATGTATATTTTGACATGTGCATGTACAAAAAGATAGATAGATTCAATAGATCGAGTCTGCTATGAAGATAAGCAATGTAAGTTTAAGCATACTACTTTTTAATTTAACTAAGCTAATCAGTACATATGCATGGTACAGCATTAAAAATACCAAGTTATTGAAAGTAAAATTATTGCAAAGCTCAGGGACATGATTAAATACTTGTATAAAAAGAATATGTCAGGAAGAGTGGAAATCTTAGCCTTAAGAAAAGTATTTTGAACTTTGTTAAATATATCAAATTTCACATGAGACGTCAAAACGTGATTGCAAGATAAACAAGAGTGCTCTTTCTAAAGATAGATTCATTTCATGTTTCTGTTTCCTTTAAATCCTAAGAAGAGGAGTGGACAGCTGTTTGCCTGTTTTTGTCTTAGAACCAACCATTCTTCCATGTCTGTCTGTCTGTCTTTTCTTGGGAACCAGAACTTCTGCCAACCCTTCTGCCTCTAAGAAGTTTCTTTTGTCAAATGAGAGAGAGAGAGAGAGAGAGAAAGAGAGAGAGAGAGAGAGAGAGAGACATCGCTGTACTTGCACTAATAGGACTACACGGCAATTTCACTCCATGGATTGTGCATTCATCCCAGATGAAATTCTGGTGATAGTTATGAGATGCTTTAGCCAGAAGAGCTGCACCACAACATGATGAAGGAACAGAAAACCCATGACCCTTCTGAATTTCTTCCTTAAACCTTCCCTTTAATCTCCCAACAGCCCAGTCCATTTTATTTCCTAAATATCTATCCACTCGTTTTTATTTTCACTCCCTCCCATACACACAACCAAGCAGCTGTCTTCTCGCCCTCCCCTAACTCACTGATCTCCCTACGTCTAATCTGGCCTTCTTGTATTGTCCATGGAAGCCTCAAGTGACATCCCTGTGCCCTTAGAATAAAAACCAAACTCTTAAATTTGACCTACAAAACTGAATCATCTCGCCGCAGACTGACTTCTCAGTCTCATCTGAAATCTGAAATATCTATCCATCCCTCTCTCTCTCTCTCTCTCTCTCTCTCTCTCTCTCTCTCTCTCCCTCCTTCTCTCCCCCCTCCCCATTTCAAATCTCAGGGCTTCTTCCAGCCCATCATGCTATTTTAAACTCAAAGACATAATGGAGGCCATCAGCGAAAATGGCAAAGACTTCCAAATTTCTCTTTCCTCTATAAAAGAAATGACAAAACTCACAGAGATTTTCAGAACTAATTTTCTCCAAACACTAAAAATTAACAAGATGCTTACAACAGTCCGAGGAGGGTGTGTTCAAGAAAAATAACTGCGTCTTCAGAAGAACAAGCCCCACAGTGATTTATCTTGCTCTCATCGCTTCCCCACTCTCCAGTTCTGTGGTAGTCTTAAAAATTAACAGCCCACAGACACGGTGAACACTTGCAGCTTGGCAGGCGCCGCAGCTGGCAGAGCAGGACTGGAGCTCCTTCAATGTCTCATTCCAGGGAGTTATCATTATTTAACCTGTCTGGTCATTCCCCGTAGGATCCCCCTTGCAAGGCTGTCTTTATTTAACCTGACTCGAAGCTTACCAGTGTGAAAGCCTTTGCCCCAAGGCACTCGGTTTTAATTATAAATCTTTTCTCCTATCTCATTTAAGATACAACTGCAGGAGGAAATAATTATAAATCTGGGTAGGTGGGCACTCAGTGTAAAATAATGGGATTTGTGTAACAACCATGGGCACAAAGGAGGAGAGGGAAATGAGTGATATAACAATAAAGTTTTTGTATATAGTTGAAATTGGTATTAACCTGAACTAGACTGTTATAAGTTAAGATATTAACTAGACTCCCCAGAAGAACCCCTAAGAAGATAACTCAAAAAAACAATCTAAAAATATTTACTACTCTAATGATAGATAACCCAATTAAAAATGGGCAAAGCATTTGAATAGATATTGATCTAAAAATATACAAATGGCCAATAAATATATGGAAATACAGTGACATCACTAACTATTAAGGAAATACAAATCGAAATGATAATGAATTAACAGTTCATATCTATTAGGATGGCTGTAGTAAAAATAGCCAATAGTAAGTGTTGCACAGGATGTGAAGAATTGGAACCACCATGCATTTCCAGTGTAAAAGTAAAATGGTATAGTCACTTTGGAAGAAAGTTTGGTAGTTCTTCAAAAAAATTAAGTATAGGGTTACCACATGACTCAGTAATCCTACCCCTAATAATATATCCCCCAAAATAAAAAATACATGTTTCATCAAAAACTTGTACACAAGCCCTGGCTGGCATAGCTCAATGGATTGAGCTCGGGCTGCAAACCAAAGTGTCGCAGGTTCAATTCCCAGTCAGGGCACATGCCTGGGTTGCAGGCCATGGCCCTCAGCAACCGCACATTGATGTTTCTCTCTCTTTCTTTCTCCCTCCCCTCCCTCTCTAATAAATAAATAAATAAATAAATAAATAAAATCTTTAAAAAAAACTTGTACACAGATGTTTACAGCAGCATTACTTAAAGAACCAAAAAGTGAAAATTATCCAAATGTACATAACCTATAAAAGAGATAAACAAAATATGTTATACACATACAAGGGAATTTATTTATTCATGAAAGTGTGAAGTATTGATATATGTATGCATATATTGATATTGATATATGTAGCACATATATATCAATACCTCAAAAACTTTATGCTAAATGAAAGAAACCAGACACAATGGCTCTATATTATACAATTTCATTTATATGACATCCCCAGAAGAAGGATGAGCAGATAGAGGAAGAGGCAAGAATGGCAACTGGTAGTGAGTACAGTTAGGGTTTATTTTGGAGGTGATGACAATGTTCTGAAATTAGATAGTGGTGATGGTTATACAACATTGTGAATTTACTAAAAATCGCTGGATTATACACTTCCAAGTGGTAAATTCCATGTTTACTATATCTCAATTAAAGTTCATTTAAAAATTGTGTAGTATACTTCAGCCCCTTAGCACTTTTTGAAGTTGCATTTATATCTTTGATGTATAACCATCTGAAAGTAACTTCTTTCTGACTCGGCAGAGATCTGGTCTGGTTTTGATTGATCATAGATGCCCAATGTCTAATGCAATACTTACCCCACAGTGAGTGTTAAATAAATAATAGTGTTATTACTAAATTTAAACATGCAGAGTGAATACAACTCATAAGGTTTCTACTGATGTCTGGCAAACTGGTGAAGGGCAAAAGGACTATATGCTCAAGCCGTGGCACAGAAGGGTTCCTTATGTTAGTTAGCCCAGCAGTACTTTCCGTCTGTCCACCTGATGTCGGTCTATTGTCTAAGAATCGACACCACACCTTTACCCACAGGATGTATTACTTAGAACTGTCTTACCTGATCAAATAAGATTAAGACACACAGTCAGAAACTTGTGAAATTGATATGCTTTTCAAAAAGAAAACAACAAACTATAGAGTCTGAGTGTTTAGTAACAAGGTTAATGGATGTAGGGTCTATATAATAAATGCAAAAAGGCAAAACTATATCAAATCTTTTATGCTTGAAATATAAAAATTTTTATAAATAAAAAAGTATTGCTAAAACAATCAAAATACAAGTGTCAGTGTGACTGTTTAAGAATTCTTAATGAGCCCTGGCTGGCGTAGCTCAGTGGATTGAGTGCGGGCTGTGAACCAAAGTGTCGCAGGTTCGATTCCCAGTCAGGGTACACGCCTGGGTTGTAGTCCATGACCCCCAGCAACCGCATATTGATGTTTCTCTCTATCTCCCTCCCCTCCCTCTCTAAAAAATAAATAAATAAATAAATAAATAAATAAAAGAATTCTTAATAAGTATTTATTGCATAAAAACTTGTGCTAGTTGCATTTTTAGAAAAAATGTAATATGTCCATTGGCATTACTTTGTAAACTAGAATCTTATCCATTAATGTAACTTAGACGACCCCAATTTAACTGGAAAACTTATGCAACAAGAATAGTTTCTGTAAATTTATCAGGAAGAAAGTTACCAAGTTAAGCAGAAATAAAAACTACCCACCACAAGGGTCACGAAGTAGGTGAAACTGTCTGAACTAGATTTGAA
Source organism: Phyllostomus discolor (assembly GCF_004126475.2). Lineage (NCBI taxonomy): Eukaryota > Metazoa > Chordata > Mammalia > Chiroptera > Phyllostomidae > Phyllostomus > Phyllostomus discolor. The sequence goes on along the minus strand of NC_040904.2, from coordinate 14,335,171 downwards.
AAGAGAAAGAAAAGAAAAAGATGTGAAGAATATTACCCAGTCTTCTTTCTTTTCCCTATGCTTCCTCCTTTCTCACTCCGCAGGCTGTAAGACTATTCTGCACATGCAAATTGAATTTCAGGAAAAACAAAGGAACAAAAAACTAACACAGCCTACTTATAAAAAAGGTGTCTGATCCTGCAGGAGGGAAGCTTTGAACCGGGTCCCCAGGAGCTCCTCTAACTGTGTCTGAGCATTAAAAGGGTACTCAGATACATTTGATACTTATTAGGACATTCTCCACATCCACAGCTATTGAAGTAGGCAAAGGACACTCAAAGACAAAACCTCCTCTTCCCTGATGAACTTTCAAGCAATCCCAGGGCAAGTCCTTATTACCTAATGGCAAAATTTTTGAGGGCTAATGTAGGCTCCCTGCAGAGACACTGATGAAAAGATTCCGGTTCTGGGTACTCAGAGTAGTGGGGTTGAGGAAAGGCCTTGTTGGACATCCAGGGTCGCGTGTTTTCCTGGCTTTTGCAGACAAAATTTAAACAGAAAAGTTCAAAGAACGTATAGCAATAGCAACAAGATGAAAAGGCACTTGACATCGTGGAAAATATGCTTTTCCAGTTCATGTAGCCTGCATTCACATTTGTTATGTTATAAAATGTTCTGTTTTTAAGTCAGCTTTTTATAACCAAGTCAAAACTGTGTTGGAGGAAAGCAAGGCTGCCTGGTTCCATAGGGACTCTGTATCATGTGCTACTATATGGGAAAATTCATAGACCAGTAATTTCCAGAAACTATTGCATGTAGTTTGTATACAGTAAAGAACAAGAAACTCTCTATCCCCCAATGAGTTTACAATCTAGTAATGAACCTAGAATGTACATCCAAAAATACATCAAAAAATGAGGTGTTGACATCATTGGTAAGAGGTCACATTGGTAGTATATACCCTCATGGGGTAGTATATACCCTCATGGGGTGAGAAAGGCATTTTAGCCCTATGGGCTTCCTCTCAAAACTCCATAAGCCTGGCTTAAAAACATCAGGCAAATTCCAACTGAGGGACATCCTGCCAAATGCCTGACCAGGACTTCTCAAACCTGTCAGGACCATCAGAAACACGGCAGGTTTGAGGAACTGTCAGAATTAAAAGGAGCCTGAAGAGACCTGATATCTACATGTAACGTGATATCCTGGATAAAATCTTGGAACAGAAAAAGTACCTTGAGTAAACACTACGGTAGTATAAGTAAAACATAGACTTTAGTTACTAATAACGTTATCAATATCAGTTCACTAATTATGGTACATGAACCGAAGATGTTAACAACAGGGGAAAGTATGCAGGAGGTATATGGAAACTCTGCTATCTTCAGAGCACCTGTAAACTTCAATCTAGCCTAAAATTACAGGGGGAAAGAATTGATGATGGGAAGTGGGAGATGGTGGGGCAGAAGAAAATGGTGGTGGGAAAATGGAGACAACTGTACTTGAACAACAATAAAAAAAATAAAAATTTTAAAACATAAGGAAAGGAATATATACATCCTACAAGAAAAATTCAAACCCATAAATTTTTGTGTAGTTTTTAATCTACCCTCATATTAACCAGATATTAGCTGGGGTGACTGTCTTTTGACATTTGTCTTTAGAAAGTGGCCAATTATTAATTAACCAAGCCCATTTTTTCCTGATAAATTTGGTATTCTCTCAAGATTTCTCAACATCCCCAAATAGCTTACATACTATACAGTCATTTCCATCTGTAGGAATCCTCTTCTGATGAATAAGTAATCTCATTTTGACTTCTATCCTGTGACTATTTTCTTGTCTCCCTCCTGCTAAAGGATCTGCACATACTAACTTGCTCATACCATTAAAACCTGAAAGTCACAAGGCCTCAAAGTTCAGCTATTGCCAGGGGGTGAGGCTTGGATAAAAATAGATTGCTTTTTATTTGTTTAAATTATTTTAAGAGAGAAGCCCCTGGAGAAAATGCCTGTGGCATTGTATTTACAATGTTTACATAGATGCAAGCAACACTAAATGTACAAACGTGGTCTCTTTCTGGTGTCTGGGTACATAAGGTCCTCAAAGTTTCATGTCAGGAAAGCAATATAATTTCGATTTTAATTTTACTTTCAAACACTTTTAAATTGACATAATAACCAGACCAAGAGTGAACTTAGTATGTACCCCAACTACCACCACCAACTCCCTGTTAATCAGAGCCCTGGTGACAGATTAACCTCCTTCAGTGTTTAATTGAAAAGACTTTAATAGCCCTGGCTGGCATAGCTCAGTAGATTGAGCTCAGGCTGTGAACCAAAGTGTCGCAGGTTCGATTCCCAGTCAAGGTTCATGCCTGGGTTGCAGGCCAGCAACCGCACATTGATGTTTCTCTCTCTCTATCTCTCTCCCTCCCTTCCCTCTCTAAAAATAAATAAATAAAATCTTTTAAAAAAGACTTTAATAAATCAACTGTTTAGAGATTTGAGAAACAAAAGCAGGAAGAGCAACGCTCGGGACCTGGCAAAGCAAGGAAGCTGCTGGCACTGTGGGCCTGAAGGAGAAAGGGGGAAAAGCAGTGGCGTCAGCTCCAGATGCCATCAGTCCCATCAGGGCTTTCCAGAATCCTGTGCCAAGGAGGGAGGGAGGAGAGGAAGAAGTATCACGACTTTTCTCTTCTGCGCTTTTCTGCCAGTGCTTCCCACTGGCCAAGTCCAGCTGGAAGCCGAAGAGATAGAACCCACACGCATCGCTCTCCTGGGTCATGGAGCAGAGAGAGAGAAGGGAGAGTGGCAAAATACCAGCAAGTGGCCCTCACTGTCAAGTACACCCAAAGGGCTGGATACAGCAATTGTCATTTAAAATGGCCAGCTCCTCTTCATTTAAAGACTGTGTATCTCATCTTTCGCCACCCATTCAACTTATTTGCTCTCACGTCTTTATTGGAAAAAATCAGCTTTCCTCTCTTTGCTCGCCTGTGGGCCTCGGTTACTTTCTATGCCAGCAGAGACTGATGACTCCGCTCCGCTACAATGGGCCATCCATCTCTCCGGGCCCACTATTCTGCAGTAAAGAAATAGCTGCGACTTAAGAATTTCTAAGCTTTTACTGCACTTTAGACTCTGGGACAGGAAGGAAAGAGTAATAAAATGGAGGAAAAAAATATTATGCCCCTCAGTCCCCATCCGTTAGAAGGTATAGTGGCTGCTGTCAATTTTAGTTTTAAATATTTTCTTCCTTTGCACTGTCTAAAGAAGAAAATGGAGCCAAACATGAGGAGGCATATATCTGTCAAATGTACTCTAAACTGACATCACTGAGCCATTATTTGCTATTTTAATTAAAAGTAGATTAATGAACAGTAAGCATCTACTACATAGAACTGCTAATGAGCTGAATGAGCAAGGCATCCTGGCCCTCCCATCAGAAGGCTCTTACTACTTGATATCTCTATTTCAACCTAGAAAGTTCTGAAGAATGGTAGCAAATCCCATGCTACAATGTTACTGCTAGCTCCCTTTTTGTCTTTTATGAGATATTAGTCTGAGCAATGCTAACTGCTGGAACAAAAAAAAAAGTTTATTTCCTCCTTTCCTGACAGTTACTGGGACACGGATGAATTCCTGTACATGGAGACTCAGGGACCAGATTCTTTCCATTTTGCAGCTCTGCTGTGTCTCGGGCCCCCTCTTTCATTGGCATCAAGGCCATTGGAGGAAAAAGAAACCTTTTGTGATTGGAAGCACACCTTCCTCCTAGAAGCAGTTGCACAAAAATGGTCTACATCGTCGTTTGCATGCACATCCCACTGGCTAAAACTCCATGGTGACCACGCATCTAACTTCGGAGAGCAAGTACTGTATGCTGGCTACACTGTGTGCCCAAGAAGAGGAAATCAATTTTGGTGATTAGCTCCACCACACGAGGGTCATGGAAATAAATGTTCAAGCATTTCATAATGTCTAAAAAACCACTGAAACTTTTGATGTTTAAACTTAATGCTGTTGCAGTTAAATATTATAAGCTAGAATATTACATTATCTATGTTCAATAATTTAAAATATTCATGTTTAGTGAGTGTGACTAAGCACAAATAATGTGCATTAAATATTAAGGAAACAACTGAAGCAAAATGTTCCACCATATTTTATTCTTATTTTCTCACTTAAATTCCCAAAAGGAAAGGTAGGCTGTGAAGCAACATCCACAATTTCAGGCATAAATAGAATAAAACATAAAATAAGTGTTTACCTATCAAGATAAAAGAGCTTATTGTCTTAGTGCTTCTGAAAACTAGAATAAAATCACCATTATTTGTAATGAAATACCTTCAATCATTTAATTGGGAATAATCAAATTTTTCTGATAAGGAAAAGGTTGTAATAGCCAAGTGTTCTGAAGTTCAAGATTGGTAACTAATTAATTGGTTTTGTGTAAGCTCTGCTTATTGTTTAAGTAAAAATCATCTAGGAGCCAACATAAAATTCAATTAAGTTATTGGGTGATTTTCAGTCATTTAATCAATTTCGACCACTGCTTTTCTACTTTGTGCATTGAGCTATTTGGTGATGGTAGATGTCTTTTTCACAAGATAACCGAAGATTTATGATCTAGTATTGTTAATGAACTTTTACCATGTCCTTTTTCAATGCACAAAACAGTCCTACAATAAGAGTTATTACCCTGATTTTACAGTTAGAATATTTAAAGTGGGAGAGAAGTTAAGCAATTCATCCAGTTCATCCTGTGGTTTACACTTGAGACCCAGACCCTAGATCCTGCCCCGTCTCTTCCCTTCACTACTTGTAACAGTCACTTTCCATTTGAAATGGGCTGTTCCTGAAATGTCAGTGGCCAGGAAGACTGTTTTCCACTGTTTAGTTTACCTCGTCCAATTTTAAATTTGTATTCCCCGTTGTAAGGTTCAAAAATTGTGTTCATTATATATGTAGCCTCACTTCCAATTATAAATAATACCGTGTGTTTTCCTACAGGGGAAATCTTGTTTTCCTCTTCAGAGTGCTTGGTGACCTTTTAATAATGAGTCAAGAGTGCCATCTTCTGTCTATGCTCCCATCAGCAGTTGGAGGTAGAAACAGGAAGCAAGGAATCGGGAGAGTTTACGATCTCTGCAATGTGCTCTATATCTTTAAACATTTGCAAAGAGGCTAATTGTTTGAAAGGTCTGTCGGGGCAGATTCGTGTTAAGAACAGGCCTGTGTGATTAATTATCTGGACTCTTTGAATATGCATTCAAGCAAAGGAAAGAAGAGGGAGGAGACAGGAGGGAGACAAGTGACAGTGACAAGGAACAGGTGGCAAGTGGTGCAATGATTATGCAGTAAAAGGAATAAAATAAGTAATTTTCTTACTTTTTCCACCATTTGTTTACAATTTCCTCTCAATATCCACCTTTGGAGAAACATTTCATCCTGACATGTATCTTTTGCCTAATAAAAAAAGTAAAGTTAGAAATGAAATAATACATTAGTCACTTAAGATTCAATACCAGAAAAATATAATATTCTCTCTGCATAGTTATCAAAACTGAGGCATGTGCCCTGGCTGGTGTAGCTCAGTGGATTGAGCTCGGGCTGGGAACCAAAGTGTCCCAGGTTCAATTCCCAGCCAGGGTACATGCCTGGGTTACAGGCCATAACCCCCAGCAACCGCACATTAATGTTTCTCTCTCTCTCTCTATCTCCCTCCCTTCCCTCTCTAAAAATAAATAAAATAAAATCTTTTTTAAAAACTGAGGCATGTGCAACAATTTATACAAATGTGAAAATCTTATAAAGTTAAACATTCAGCCAAGAAATGTGGTTTTTTGCAAATCTGTGTTATTTTGGAAAATGTATTTTTAGTCTCACCACACTTCCTAGTCATCCCACAAAAGACAGAAGAACTGGCATTCAGTTAATAAGTTCTTACCATGACCTTATGAGCTCATTTAAATAGTTCTACCTCACAAATGAATTTTTTTCATGTATCTAGACTAGGTTTAAGCTTTATGGGTAGTAGCCGTTTTCGGAAGTATGTATGATGTTAATCATATTAACTGCCCACACTGCAATTCTTTTTCTAAAGAATTTGAAGAGATGGTGGGAACCCCAAAGGGAAGCAACTCACATTCTCTCAGTCAGGGAGCTCCAAACTGTGGCAAAGCTTGAGTGTGAACAACAGGCAGCTGAATCCACTGAAAACTGTGGCTTCTGTGTGGATGCTGCTCTCTGGAATCATTTTGCATCTTCAGAAGCAAAGCAGGGACAGAGACCATGTGTGGATAAAATATTGTGTGTAAGTGGAAATTTTCCACGTACCACCAAGGGGCAAGAGTTGCTTAATTGGGATGAATTATCTACAATCTACTTCTATGTACCCACCTGCTTTTAATTAGACTATGTGCAGCATTCCCTTCTGACTACTGTTTATTCTCTTTACATTTATTTTTCTCATTTACTATAATTACCTTAAAGTGAGGATTCTACCACCAGAGAAACTGGGAGTAGTGTTGGCACATCTCCAGTGATTGGAGGCACTTTTGCTTTATTAACTTCCCTTGTGTTCTCAGCTTGGTTTTCTTCTGTGGTCAAAAAATGAGAATAATAATTTTCATAATTTTACTTGTATTTCCTCCCCCCCCTCTGTCTCTCTCTCTCTCTCTCTCTGTCTCTCTCTCTCTCTCTCTCTCCCCACTACCCCCCTACCCACCTGTGTCATCTCTTTCTTTTCTGTAAATCAATATCTGATATAATTCTCCTAAATTTACTCATCAACTAATCTCATTTTATTTTTAATTAACCTTGATGGCTGTATCTTTCTATAACATATACTCACCCTCAAATACACATAAGCCATTTAATTGTTGGCCCTCTCAGCTGTGGTGTTATGGATCTTTAAGCTTCTAAAGTATTCTTTCTCAACAAAATTTGAGAGAGGTGCAAGGTAACAATATAAGAACAAAAGAAGTGTCACTGATAAGAAACATCTGAATAGACAAGTTTGCCAAGTAAGTAAGTAAGTAAGTAAGTAACATGGTGGATCATAAATGTGGAAATCAGGCATTAAGTAGCTGTTAATTTTCTAATGTACATAATTTTGAATCTTTGTATACATCCTTAAGTTTGTCTTTCCTACCTTATTTTGACTATACATTTGGGAACAAAGCTCCCCCATCTTTAAGTTGCCTTAAGGAGTCTTTTTGAGGGCACTAACCAATGGCTCACTTTAACCCAATTATTTACAGTTTTATTTAGTAAGATGATTACAGTTCTATTTACTGATTGCTTACATATGCTAAAAATTCAATCAGGGGATACATGTAATCCTATCAAAAACCCATGAAGTATTGAGAACTTTCTTTATTAATAAAGAAAGAGATACTCCAGTTTACTGTGGCCCAGGCAGAGAAGTCGAGCTACTTTCCGGTGTTTTATAGAGAATGGAGCATAGTTGTGATTGAAGACCAGGTATGTTAGCCGACTTCCATCTTCCTTTCTGGGAATTAAAATGATTTAAGGAACACATATTACTTCTCCTTTTCAATATCCTTTTTCTTTAAACCATTCTTTTTTTTTCAATGAACGTAACTAATCTAAGGGCACCTGCAATCCTTCTACAGAAACCAACAGCTCGTATTTTCTCCTAATACCTGTATTGACTTGGCTTCCCCCGAGTAATAAGTTCATACTATATTTGAATTACATAGTTTCAGTACAAATGCGAGTAGAAGAAGCCCCATGGCTCGCAGACACCATAATAGTGCCCAGGATTAACATTTCACTTGTCCTTGTTCTGATTAATTTTAAAATACATGCCATTGGTTTGATACCTATAAGATGGATTATTATCTCATGTGTTTTTATAGGAAAGCCACTTCTGTATGTATTAGTTTGGTTGGGCTGCCATAACAAAACACCACAGATTGGGTTGCTTAAACAAACAAAAAATTATGGCTGGATGCCCTGGATGCAGGTGCCATCAGTGCTGGCTTCTCGCGAGCCCTCCCCTTGGCTGGCGGATGGCCATCCTCTTGCTGCCTCTTCACACGCTGGCCCTCTGTGCACACGTGTGCCTGGTGCCTCTTCCTGTGTCCAAACTTCCTCTTCCTGTGAGAACATCGGTCAGAGTAATTCAGGGTTCACCCACGTGCCTTCACTTAACCTTAGTTATCTGGAGACCCTATTTCCAAATTCAGTCACATCCTAAAGTATCTGGAAGTGGGGCCCTCAGCATAATTCAGTTCATAAAAGTTCATAACATTGAAAAATTATTGCCTAGAATATTGAATTTCTACTTAGGAAAATGTCACTGTAGGACTTGAAACAGCTCGAAGAAGGAGATAAACTTGATCTGTATCTTAAACAGTTTGTCGAGTTTGGAGTACACAAACAGATGATGAGTTATTTTATCTTTTCAAGGAATATGTTGAGTAGATGAATCACACAGATGGAATACGAGAAACACTGTTACTATGGCAATGAACGAAAGTGTGCTGAAGCCAGGAAGGCTAGAATTAGGGGTGAAAGGAAACAGCATTTGCAATTACATGTGCATCAGGGGATAAACTTAATACCTCAGAGTGTTAGTCAAAGAGAAACGATCCTTGGATTTAGCAAAATATGTCAGGGGAATTTGGAAACTAGAGAAATACAGACCAAGTGGTGAAGAGAATATGTGTAAGAGCTAAGAATAATCCCTTCAAAAGAAAACCAGGTGAAACTCAGTGAAGATAGTTAAACCATAAGAGCAGCCACAACAAAAACCTATTGAGAAAGCATCACAATTAGCTCTTGAGACTATTTCAGAATTTGATAATGTTCAGCGAAATGCAAGCGTAGCAAAGACAGTTTCTAGCAAAAAAGTTTCAGGTCTCTGCAGTGTAAAGGTTTCAGCTGGATGTGGGTGAGGCACCAGAAGCGCCTGTATGGTCCAGAATTCAGTCGTCCACCCTCCACTCCCCTGCCCCTTCCACTTCTCCTCAACCCCGGTCCGCTACTTGTCTTTGAGCTCGTTTCTGCATTTAGGGAAAGGAAGTTTATTCATTCAGGACCTAGCTCTAATATTTAATTGCTCTGATTTAGAAATTCCCAGCCAGTGGGAGATAAATGCTCAAATGTGAGATTGAGGAAAACTTCAAATATATAAGGAGACCATCAAATCTATTTTTATGCCAATATCACTTGTACTGGATTGGCTAAAAAGCCTGTTTAGCTTTTTCCATAAAATAAAAGACATATTTTTCTGCCCTGGCTGGTGTGGCTCAGTGAATTACATGCCAGCCTGTGAACCAAGAGTTGCCAGCTTGATTCCTAGTCAGGGCACATGCCTAGGGTGTGGGATAGGACCCCAGTGGGGGACTCATAAGAGACAACCACACAATGATGTTTCTCTCCCTCTCTTTCTCCCTCCCTTCCCCTCTCTCTACAAATAAAATAATAAAATCTTTTTAAAAAGTAAAAGACATTTTTCATTTTCAACAATAACTTTATTGATTTGGATATTTTGAGTATGTCAGCTACCTCCTATGTGGTATAATGTTGATTTTCTCAATTAATGTCTCCATTTGTTAACTACCAAATTCAGCTGGTCTGCCATACCGTGGTCTGCCATCGTCCGGTGAGAAGTCTCCAGCACGAAACTCCACAAAGCACTGTCGACATGTTTGATCAGTCGTAGCACCTTCTCCATACATGGCACAAATCTTTTTATTTTTGCTTTTCAGTTACATGTTTACCTTTCTTGAAGTAATAAAGCATAATATGTTAAAAATGATTTGCATTTTCTTCCATCTCCAATATTCAAATGGCTACACAAAATTTCACCAATTTTGATAAGTTTTTTAAATGGATGCTGTTCCGGCAGCTGTCACAAAACAATATCACAATTGTTTTGAATGAAGTTAAAGACAACTAAGAACTACTAGAGCTTTCTTACAGAAAAAAAAAACATTTTGGCCAACTCAATAAAATAAATAATTCATCTCAAGATGACATTTTTATAAAATGAATTTGATGTTCAGAAGAAGAGTCACGGCCACGATGTTTCTTTAAATAAAATTTTCAGCCCTGACTGGCGTGGCTCAGTGGGTCGTGTGTCGTCCCACAAATTAAAAGGTCACTGTTTCAATCCCCAGGCAGGGCACATGCCTAAGTTGTGGGTTCAGTCCCTAGTTCATGAAAGGTTCACAAGTCTAGAAAGAACATACAGTTTTTAACAGACTTTTATATTTAAATGCTTGCATACAATTTATGTAGACTACAAGGGAGAACTTGTGTTATATTTAGAACATGGCTAAAAAAATTTTAAAGAGCAAAATCTCTTAGAAATTCTTTGGCTTACAAATGTGAGAATTAGCAATTGCATGGTATCTTTCAAATATGATCGCTTTTCTATAAATAAGTTACTATAAAAGATATAGGGCCATGGTGCAGACATGTTATGGAAAGAAAAGGTATTTTCCTATTTGAGAGAAAGAATTAATGTGGGGTATTTAGGGATTTCTTTAAATTTAGGAGAAAATGTGGCAAATATAGAAAAGAACTTCACCACTAATCAAGAAGGGAAATCACATGTTTTTCTAAATTTTAAGGGGGACAGATATCATTTGGAAGATATGAATGCATCTGATATTAGCAAAGAGCAATTAGACTAGGAAGAACAATTCACAATAATACAGAAACTGGATATTACATTGCAAGATTCAAAGGAGTGTGAATTATAGAAATGTAAACTAAAGATTGTCAGTGTCACAGGGATTTGAATAGTCATTTATGATTATGAAAATGTTTATTAAACTTTTATGCACTAGAGTCCAGGAGACAGTTTATTAACTCTGCGGTTTAATTGGATATCACTACTAGCCTTAGAAATTAACCTTCATGGCAGTAGCCAATGAAGAGATGCTGGCAGCAGAAACTATGTTATAGCACAGTGAAAAGTTTATGAGCATCTAAATCAAAAACTGGACAGAGCCGATGGAGCGGAAGAGATGGATATACTTGACCCAGTAGAGCGGTGTCACGCTTATGAATGACACTCCGAGATGTGCACCAAGGAAGTGTGGGAGACAACCTGGCAGTTTCTAACCAACATGCCTAAGCAAATGATGAAGCTGTTAATTTAGGGAGCAGCGGGGAAACAAAATAAAGGGCAATTCAGACTGCAGGTTTGAAGGAGAAGAGGGAGAGAGAATGTCATATATGAGTGAGAGTTTAAGCTTCATGTGCCTCAAGTTGCAACTCAAATCTAGATGGAAAAGTCTAAGAGAGGGAGGAAAAGGGAATATACCCAGTACTGCCCATTTCTTTTTACACTTTTGAGAGGCTTGTCCCCAGCACTTTCTTTTTTAAAAAAAGATTATTTATTTATTTATTTTAGAGAGAAGGAAAGGGAAGGAGAAAGAGAGGGAGAGAAATATGAATGTGTGGTTGCCTCTCATGCACCCCTTACTGGGGAACCTGGCCTGCAACACAGGCATGTGCCCTGACTGGGAATCAAACCAGCAACCCTTTGGTTCTCAGGCCAGCACTCAATCCACTGAGCCACACAGGCCAGGGCATCCCTGGCACTTTCGACACAATTTTTTCTTCTCTAATCTTGTTGGCTTAACTCATTGATAACTCCCTTATCTCTAAACCTAGTCTCGCTTCTCACCTCCAGGGAGTAAAAAATAAGTCCAGCCCTGGCTGGCGTAGCTCAGTGGATTGAGCGCGGGCTGAGAACCAAAATGTCGCAGGTTCGATTCCCAGTCAGGGTACATGCCTGGGTTGCAGGCCATGACCCCCAGCAACCCCACATTGATGTTTCTCTCTCTCTTTCTCCCTCCCTTCCCTCTCTAAAAATAAATAAAATCTTTAAAAAAAATAAGTCCAAAAACACATACACACTTGTAGGTAGAGAACTCACTGCAGAATTAAATGAATAAATTTGCCTTAATTTTTTTCATTGAAAAATATACTTTTATAAATGGAATACATATGCATATTTATTCATAGCTATGCATTTATCCTTAAATGCCTAAAATTGAAAAAGAAAAAAACCAGGAAGAAGAAAATGGAAAGAACCTAGGATATTAGTGTCCTATGGAAATAAAAATAAAACTTAGAGAACTTGGATTCTTTCTCCCTACTTATCAGAACCGTTTTATGTCACAGGCAGATGGGTGCCTGGATGACTTTACTATTTAATGTGACTATAAAAGGAGGAGCTGTGGGGGCAGGGGTAGCCTGAAATAGTCACTCAAAAGAAGACAATTAAACAGGAGATCTGATTATGCAAAACCAATAAAAGTGTTCATCCCTCTAATATACTTTTTGTATAAATATGTCCCACTCTCTGTGGGGACTGCCAGAAATTAAACACTGGTTCTTTGGGAATGGACGGGTTTATTACTAAGGCAGAATGTCCTTCAAGGCTGCTTTGGGCTTTGCCTGGGGTTCTTAGGAAGGGTCCTCCATCAGAGAAAACCGGCAAACCCCCCAGTATGAAGTGCCCAGTGGAATCAGAGGAGATGACTACCATATATTAAAAATCCCTGAACAGAAAATTCCCAGAAGCTTGTAGGAGGAAAACTGTCTTGCTTAAGTAGTTTTTACTTAGTCACAAACATCCATGGTATCCTCTCTCTGGAGCACAGGCCCAAGGCGCATTGACATGAGCCGCAGGAATATCTCGCTGTACCGGGCAGCCTCCCTGGAAGATTCCTTCGCCCCTGTCCTTCTTTGTCTAGGACTGAGGAATCATTTTTTAAATTCCCATGGGGTTGTTCTCCTTACTCACTGAGAAGGTATATTATTAGAGTCACAGAAACTGATTTTCTGCAGTTCGTATGGAGTCAAGTATACTCAAAACGACATTTGATGCCCTGTGAAATGGGACTTGAAGCTTTCAGATTCCTCATTTTGCATTTGCAACAATGTTTTGAGCAGAGACACAATAGAACCAGTCATCCTGTGCCATTAAATATTAGTGGGTAGCTCCAAAAGCTGGTTAACCGACTGTGAGATTCTGCTGGGGGGAGGGACTGGACTTGCCTGCTTCCCAAAAGAAAATCACAGAATCTGACAGTTGGGAAAAATAAACTGTGTGAGGCAAATAGAAATTATTGTGTTTTTCTCTACTAAAGACATTAGTGAATTTGATAGTACTGGTTTAAAAAAAATCTTCTTTATTCCATTCAGTAACTAACAACCAGAAAGCTCAGAGCTTTTGCTGAAAACTTTAGTGACACTTTGACCTTCAACTTCTCCTACTGAGATGGACAATTTTTGTTTATAAAATGGACTTTCTTGTGATGAAAATGCATGGAAAATGTGAGGAAAAAGTTTTTTCTTCCTCACCTGAGGAATACCAGCACGATACTTGAGGCTTTTGTCTTATTTGTGAAACATCACTTCACTCCAACTGATTATATCTGTGAGGTTAAAAATTCTGGTCAAGTATTTTTCATGTATGAAAAGAATAACATCCTTTTCTTTTTGAAGTAATCCTTTTCCATAGGAACTATAATTTAAAAAGATATGGATACAGAATTTATGTTTATCATTCTTGCTTTTTCCTTGATTTTAAAAAACTCCTGTACATTACTAAACATCTACAATATGTTTATCTTTAGTAATTAAAGGACTGAAATGCTGATATCATGGTAGAAGTAATTGCTGTGCTTATGGGAAGCATTGATATCTGTAAAGTTTAAAGAGAAACACAACTCAGGATTTTATATAGAAAAAACATACTTCTTGACATTTAGAGATTTTAAGATAACTTGTAACAGATTAGACTTTAGGTATTAGGTATGAAAACTACAAAAAGTCTCTGCTTAGAGTTGAACTTTTAAGACTAAAGCATAAAATATATAAAAATAAATGGCTCTGAGTTATAACAAATGTCTGACTCTAGACTCTCCTTTTACTGGACGAATAATTTCACTTTGGTATTTTAAATAAAATTAAAATCATGTTAAATTATTTACCTGAAACATACTCGATCATGGTCTATGTATGTATTTCCCACTTTTTTCTCTTTTTTGTTCTTGTTCTATTATAGTTGTCCCAATTTTTCCCACTTTGCCCTCCTCCATCCATCCCACTCCTGTTCCCACAGTCAGTTCCCACACCATTGTCCATGTCCCATGGGTTATTCATACATGTTCTTTGACCAGTCCCTTCCCCTTCTTCCCACCATTATCCCCCTCTCCCCTCCCCTTGGTCATTGTCCGTTTGTTCTATGTTTCCATTCCTATGGTTCTATTTTGTTCATTAGTTTATTTGTTTATTCAAGACTCCTTGTAAGTGGGATGGCACAGTATTTGTCTTTCACCAACTGGCTTATTTCACTTAGCATAATATTCTCCAGTTTCATCCATGCTGTCACAAAAGGTAGGAGCCCCTTCTTTCTTTCTGCTGTGTAGTATTCCATTGTGTAAATGTACCACAGTGTTTTGATCCACTCATTTACTGATACACCAGAATAAACTCAAAATTGATAAAAGACAAATATAAGTCATGATACCATAAAAGTCCTAGAGGAAAACATGGTCAAGAAAGTTTCAGATATCCCACTTAGCAATATATTTGCCAATATATACCCTAGGGCAAAGGAAGTAAATGAAAAAATAAACAAATGGGACTATATCAAACTAAAAGGTTTCTGCATGGCTAAAGAAACCAAAATGAAAAGGGAACAGACTGTATGGGAGAACATATTTGCCAATGATACATCGGACAAGGGTTTGGTCTCCAAAATATATAAAGAACTCTACCAAATCTACAAACAAGGGCTGGTGAGGTTGTAGAGAAAACAGAACCCTAGTGCACTGTTGGTGGGAATGCAGACTGGTGTAACCACTGTGGAACACAGTATGGTATTTCCTTGAAAAACTAAAAATGGAACTGCCTTCTGACCTAGCAATTCCACTGCTGGGAGTATACCCTAAGAATCCTAATATATCAATTCAGAAGAGCCTATGCAACCCAATTTTTATAGCAGCATAATTTACAACAGCCAAGGGCTGGAAACAGCCTAAGTGCCCCACTTTTCTTCTCTTTTTTTGAAAAATAGCCTTTGTTAACCATCAGCCCCCATCCATCTATCACCCTATTTCTATAATGAATCAGGGCTCTTGACAGAATTTTTCATATGTTGTCTCTTCTTCCTGCCTTTGTAACCACTCCCCAAGTCATGCAAGGCTGATACCTACTCCCTCCACACTGTCAAAACTGCTCTGACGAATTTCCAAAGGGGCCCTTCCAGTCCTCACTTTTTTTTTTGATCTTCTGCAGCATTTGACTCAGTTAATCCTCATTGAATTCTTTTTTATTTGCATTCTACTAAAAATGCCCTCTGGCTTTGTGTCTATTATTCAGTCTTTAACATCAACAAAAAGGACTGTCTGATTTTGTTTCCATGATATTATACCCTCAAGTTCACTTTGCATCCAGCACCATCCTTGCTCACCATGGTCCAACAAACCTTGTGTCCTTCTTTTCTGGAGTTCACCAAGTTCTGTCTCAGCTTAGGTTATTCATAGATATATACTTTGCCTAAAATAGTCTTCACTATGCTGTTCAGTTAGCTAATTTTTTATGATCATTGAAGATCAAATTAAGGGACCGGAAAGGAGTATTTTTCCTGAATCCTAATCAAAAGTAGCTTTCATCTACTCATAAATTTTCTTGGTAACATGGGAAAATAGAGTTGTATTCATCTATCCCTGTATACCCGGTACCTATTCTATGCCCTCAGTAAATGCTTATTTGTAGGGTCTCAGTAAACATTTATTTGTATGAATTAACTATAGATGGTCTCTGTTTTCAAGGAACTTTTAATAATGGGACATAGACAATAACATATTGAATTAAAATTCAGTATACTAAAGTTATTATTCTATTATCTCTACATTTCTATTAAGAAATAAGCCTTTTCCCCAGCTGCCGCTAAGGTGCTTGGACCTTCTGAGGAAGCTAAGTCCGCGTTGGCGTGAGGCCCTCACTTCATCCCGCAATGAGCACCACTCCCGGCAGCGCTGGCCCCACTTTTACCTACTCCATGGCCTGCGTCTGGGAGCTCGCCTGCATCTACTCAGCCCTTATTCTGCAAAACAATGAGGTGACGGTGACAGAAGATAAGATCAGTGCCTTTATTAAAGCAGCTGGTGTAAACCTTTCTGTTGAACCTTTCTGGCCGGGCTTGTTTGCAAAGGCTCTGGCCAATGCCAACATTGGGAGCCTCATCTGCAATGTAGGGGCTGGTGGACCTGCCAGCAGCAGCTAATTCGGCACCAGCAGGAGGTCCAGCCCCCTCCACTGCTGCTGCCCCATCCTTGGGTGGAAAAGAAAGTGGAAGCAAAGAAAGAAGGATCTGAGGAGTCTGATGATGGTGTGGGCTTTGGACTTCTTGACTAAACCTCTTATAACAGTCAATAAAAATCTGAACTTAAAAAAAAAGAAATTCATAGGATGCTTAAAGTGAAAAAGTGGAATCTAAATGATGAATATAAATCAGCCAGGCAAGAGGGGCATATAGAAAAATTATTTTACATAAACTCAAAGGAATGTACAAGGGCCAACAGGACAATATGAACAACAAGATCACGTCTGGAACGTGAGTGCCCTGTGTGTGATAAAGCCTGTCTCTGATGACTCTGCCTGCCTTTCACATTTTTTCATTGTGTGGTAGGTACCATCAACAAGTCTTGTTCCTGTGGAGCAAAACTCAAAACAGAGTAAGAAACAACTGAATATGTTTATATCTGCCACCTTATGTCAGTGACTAAGAGAAAAATATTATAGATTGTTTTGTAGACTGCTTAAACACCATTTACCTACAGTCATCAAATTATAAGCAATTATGCTTCAAAGCTCATTTGGAAGTCAGTTTGGATATACCAACATATATTGCCAATGATCATATTTTGACTTTACCTAAGTACTTTTTAAATCATGTAATAAATTATTCTGAATATCATATTCAATACAAATGTATTAGACACAGAGTTTAGTGTATTACATTAGTTATCTTATTTATTTCCACTACAACACAGAGTGGTAGATGATAACATCATCTCTATTTTAAGAAACATAAGAAAGAACTTGATTAACGAGATTAAAATCACAGTGTGCAAGAGTCAAAGCCAAAATTCGGACTCAGGATTGCCTCACCTAAGTCTTGTACTCTCAACCACTATCTCATACTGCCTCCCATGACCCCTGTGTATAGAAATAGCCTGAGACTCAATAACTGACAACAAAATAATAAATAAATAAAACTACTACTGCACTACCAGCAACAGTGTGATGTCCAGTAATTTTTGTCGTGAATTCTGAATGGCTAGAGAGAAAGATAAAGTTAGATTCCTTGTATATCCAGAAAACTTTTAACTCCTTCTATCTCCTTAAGAGAAATTCTTCTTTAAACAAGTTGTTCTGGGCACAGGATCCTGGGACCAGTAGCATTACCGCCACCTGGGACTTGTTATAAATGCATTCTCAGGTCTCATCCCAGGCATAGGAATCAGAAAATCTGGAGTGTCTCAACAAGCCCTCCAGGGAATTCTTGAGAATCACATCCGGATAATCATATCTCAGGTCCACTAAATGGATACACATAGGCCCATGGCTTCCACAAGGGGGGAGAGTGAGAGGTTAGCAGGAAGAATGGCCACGAGAGCCTCCTTTCGTGTTGATGGAGTACTAGAAAACCAAGTACTTGTCTGTGCAGGGGACATTATTCAGTTCTCTAACTGTGATTCGCAATTTCGAGTTTCCACTGCTCTCTCTGGCAACTCACACTCTCTGCCTACACCATGACTTCGCTTACAAACATGTAACTGTTTGAGCAGGGAGGCTGGGAAGGGCGGAGGCGGCAGTAGCAGAGGGATGAAGTGTGGCTGCGGAGTGGAACCTCCAGGAAATTATAAAGAGATGGTGGGGCCCTGGCTGGCATAGCTCAGTGGATTGAGCAGGGGCTGCAAACCAAAGCATCACAGGTTCGATTCCCAATCAGGGCATGTGCCTGGGTTGCAGGCCACGGCCCCCAGCAACTGCACATTGATGTGTCTCTCTCTCTCTTTCTTTCTCCCTCCCTTCCCTCTGTAAAAATAAATAAATAAATAAATAAAAATCTAAGAAAAAAATAGTTTTAAAAATTTTTTTAAAAAGATGGTGGGAAGATGGGAAAAATCAAGAAGGGGAACACAAAACAACAAAGATGTTTGCAATGTGAGAAAAACCCACAAATTAGCATCAAAATTCCTGAGTTCCAATCTCAAGTCAACTATTTGTTATATGCGTTAATGACAGCATGTAATATAATTAAATGTCCCTGTTTATAAACTGTAAACATACTTGTCCTCTCTAATTTAAAATATTATTGCAAAAATTCAATGAGGTCATGGCTACACCATCTCTTTGAAAACTATATGAAGTTCTATATCAATTATATTAACTTGACATAAATTATTATAAATATTTTACATTTATTATTAGCAAAGAAAATTGCTTCCAAATAACTCTAACACTTTCACAATATGGGTTTAGGTAAAGCTTCTTTACCGCTAATGAGTTTAATTGAATTTTTCTGCCTTAAGTGACAGAAGCTGAACTCAAACCAGCCGATACATGGGGATATTATTGATTCATATCACTGAGAGGTTCAGCAGGGATGCTTGCTTCAGGCACTGAGACGGGCTCCGGCAACGCGGCCGCGGCTCTCTCCCCAGTGCTAGCCCAGGTTGTTTCTGCTTCTCTTTTATGTCAATCAGCTCCACGCATCTTTGCTTCAGGTAGGCTTTTCTCACAACCAAGAAAAGTAACACCCAGAAACCCCCAAATTCTATCCTCTCACCTAGTGATCCAAATAAGGATATATAGGGTCTGTCCAGAAAGTATCCAGCCATGTAATATTAAAAGTAGAGACATTTATTGAAGAAGATACGAGGTACAAGAAACATTGTACACAGGACAATGACTCCTCAGCCCCCTTCAAAGTAGGCCCCTTGGGACCTCACACAGTTCTCCCAATCCCCATCAGCTACCCCATCATATTTTCCTGAATTTCACTGATGGTCTGAAATCTCTTCCCTTTCAAAGGTAATTTTAGTTTGGGAAAGGCCAGAAGTTACAGGGTGCCAAAACTGGGCTGACGGGGAGCTGAGTCACCTGGGTGATTTGATGTTTTGTAAAAAAAAAAACTCTGCACGAGACTGTGATGCACGAGTGGGTACATTGTCGTGATGAAGCTGCCAATCACCAGTTGCCCATAGCTGTCAGGTTCTGAATCAGCCAATGGTTTCTGTGGAGGAATGTTCAAGCTTAACACAAAATTCATTGCAGATTCATTATTTTACTTGCTCACTCATTTTGATTGTGATGGCTACAGCATGCACATACTCACTCAATGGCATCTACCACCCCCACTGAGTAGTACAATAAAGTTGTCATTGTTCAGGCATGCACAATCCAGTCTACTCTCCTTAGCTGCATCGATGTCCCACAGACCATTCTTGCTATATTAACAATGGCTAGACGTTTTCCAGACAGACCTTCTATGGCACTTGTCATGATTTCCCATGGAAAAATTCAGAGGAAGATTTTAATTGGCCTAGCTAGGTGCTTCTGCCCATCTCCAGGGGTGTCCAACCTGCAGTTTGCAGACCACATGTGGCCCAGAATAGCTATGAATTCGGCTCAACCTAAAATTATAAGTTTACTTAAAACAATATGAGATTTTTTTGTGATTACGTGTTGCAATGTATTGAATGCTTGTCCCATGACAACTCTTAGTCCAGTGTGGCCCAGAGAGGCCAAAAGGTTGGGCATCCAAACCATCACTCCTTTACAGAGATGCAGAGCCATGGTGGATGAGCCTGGGTCTCTCCCCAGTCTTGTTACAGGGAAGAGCCAGACATGGAGACTAGAATCCCCACAGGCTCACAAGATGGAAATGTCCCAAAGATCCAGGTAGAGAGGGATGAAGAATTGTCTCCACATTGACTACACTTTAGCTGCAATTGCTGAAAATAACCAAATCAATACCAAAATATAAAACTAATACTATTGAAGTTAGAAAAATGAAATGGCATATTGTGATCAGGTAGAGCAAATTTTGGTTGACGTTGGCAGTCAGATAGGTGTAAGGCACTCCAAATCAAGTAGTACAAGATGACAGGCAATCAAGAAGTCTTGAGAGATACAAGAAGGTAGATGGTGTTGCCTATAATGAACTGCTGTCTTCAATTTATGCAACAAGTAATGTGCTGATGCTTTTCCCAAAATATCTTTGTTAATTTACGGCTATATACTGTAGCTGTTCATAATTCCATCTAGTATTCTCTACCCTACAGTCCTACCTCTCCAGAGCAATTAGTACACTATTCCCCAAATTCCTATCCTGTGTTGAGAGGACAAAAAAGTAAAGAAGAAAAATAAAGGTCTAAACAGGTAATGATCCTAACTCTTATATTCTCACTGTGTTTTTTATTTCCTAAGCACCTCCTAAAATGTTATTTAATGTATATCTATAAGATATCTTTAAAATAACATTAAACTCTTAGATCAACTTTTGTGGTACTTGCTTGGATTACATAAGAAAAATGAGAAGAGCAACTTTCAAAAAGATAGACTACTCCAGTTTGTTTTAGTTTGTTTTTAAGTACATGGTAGGAAGAACTAACTTTCTTTTGAAAAATTGATATATTTTGTTTCCTCACCTGCCAACATTGTAGAGTGACTGTTTGTATGATCTTGAATGTGTCCTCTCAAGGTGGATTTAACTCCAGTCAAAGAAGCTGGAATGATGAAAAAAAAAAAAACAGCTAATTACTATAAATCTTTCAAGTACATTTTGGTCTTTACAGTGTGTTCACATCTCTTCAGGGAACTAACTACTCATTTCCTTGTATTCTCAAAATGTGGCCATTTAAAGCAGCTTAATTATAATAATTTTACAAGCATTTCCTTCCCTATGTACTTATTAACTTAGCTGGAAATTGAAATTTTAATAGACACCACTCTAACTAGACTCACACATTTTACATGTAAGTAATTACAAAGTTAGAACAAAGTTAGAACAAAAATAGTACACCTAGTTACCACTTCATTTGCTGATTAATTAGTAGAATTTACAATAATGTCAGCCTACAAAGCAAAGGCATACTAAATACATTTTAAAAATACCTTTATAATTTAAATTGAATTCTACAATTTGGTTGTTCATTTGTTGGTTTTTGAGGTAGCATTTAATGTTCAGGAAATATCCTAATTTACCGCTCATTATAGCCCCAAATTAATAGGAGGAAATACGTAAAATAGTTTTAGTGTTAGTAATATTGAATGAATTAATAGATTAATGAATGAACTAATAAATATTCAATATAAAATATAAATATAACTAGTAAATGAATATAGAAAATGAAGTCCTCTGTGAGTCCAATGGTTTTGACATTGACTATGAAAGGACCCATGCCGTCCTCACCAAATGGCAAGGCCTTTGTTCTCTTACTCCACGCTCTTCTCCCCTATCATCTGCGCATCAGCTGCCACCTGTCTTAGAAGACTGCACATGCCTCTCTGTGTTACCTCTCAGAGGACACCAGTGTTTCATAGGTTTTCATGTGTGTGAATGACAAACCATGCCCTCAAATCTTAGAAGTATTTGTTTAAGTGCTTACTCTTTTGGTGTTTACTTTTAATTGAACCAAGCAAATGAAAAGGCTGAGCAAACGAATCA
The DNA here is from genome assembly GCF_004126475.2 of Phyllostomus discolor. Taxonomy (NCBI): domain Eukaryota; kingdom Metazoa; phylum Chordata; class Mammalia; order Chiroptera; family Phyllostomidae; genus Phyllostomus; species Phyllostomus discolor. The sequence goes on along the minus strand of NC_040904.2, from coordinate 14,313,445 downwards.
ATCTTTCTAATGGCTGAAGAAATTAACAAGGCACGAACCACCTAACTCTCAAGTGTCTGTACGGTAGTACATCAAAGGTAGGAATAATCTACCTTTGATAATCATAAAGGTAGGAAAAAGGTAGATACAATCAAATATGCTATCTTATAGTGTGACTTTTGTTCAGAGATGTGTCTTCATTTTTTATTCTTCCTAAGCCAACAAGCCCAATAGATTGATTTGATTTCATTTTAATAACTCAAATGGTTTTGACCAACTAATGAGCACAAGATATATGTTCTATTCTAGTTAATGTTTTTGTGATCCTTATGTAACTAAATTAGGGTCAGTAAAAATGAATGCTGACACTTTTTAAATAAATAGTATAATAGAATATCACTATTGGATATGCAATTTGAATATTCTACAGTTAAAAAGATGAAGACTAAAACCAATTTATTTCCATAAAAAGCAAAAACAAGTATCTTGGAAATATGTGGAATTTCAAAATGAAGCTATATTGATACTCGATATTTGTATGGATAATCTATGAATTAAAATACCTAAATACATAAGTTAACTTTTTATTTACAGACTTTCTCAGGAAGATTCTACTCCATGTGACCTTAGAGATCATCGCCTTCATCATAGGTACAATGTGCTTGCCCAGGTCATTTACAGTCACACTTAATTTAATATGAACAGTGTCTCTAAGTTGGGTTTCATGGTCCTAGTTTCACAAGTGGTAAAATGGGAAATCAGAAGCAGTAAGCAACTGGTCTCAGGGAACACAGGTGAAAAGTAGCAAGACCCATGATTTAAACACAGGTCTGTTTGTAGGAAAGCTCATCTCATAAAACACCGCAATGTCCTACACAATTTCTTTCAGGAATTCACTTCACAAAGGCATCACTGGCATTCTTCACAACCACCAACTATTTTCATGCAAAAATGGTTTCCGTGGACATTACTTTCTGCCAAAAGTCTACCATCTAGGAAGCTAGTTTTCCCTCAAGCATGAGTAGAGAGTGGCTTCTGAATTCCTTTGGGTGCAACTTAGCTGATACTAAGGAATGGTTCAGAGCACAAACTTCATTATTTTTTAACACTTTTACAGCCAAATATCTTCTTGACTCTTACCATGATGCAAATGTTTTTCTCCTTTTGTAACCCAAATTTTCGCCACCTACTCTTCCAGTATACTGGAATATTTAGAAAAGAAAAACTGCCTGAGCCCTTGAGATATAAAATTGAGTTAAGTTCACCCTACACAGAATCTGCTCTCTAGGGGCTGTACAATCTTTCACATCTCTAAAATTCTGTTGCTGATATATACTAACTGAAAAAGAAGCCAATGCAGGAAGAAGCTAGTTCAAGGTGTGCAAAGGGCAAATCCCATTAGAATGGATTTGCAATTCAATTACATAAGTCCAAGGGACTCGGCAAATTATTGGGGTTATTCATATTACTTCATCAGAGCAAATGTTCACTGTATTAAAAAAGGAGTTATTAACTTAACCTTGAAAAAGCAGTTAAAAATCATTGTTTTAATGAGACTTGACTTGTAAAGTGTTTCTTGAAGCTAGTTTCATCTGTCATCACTTGTTATAAAAAGTTTCCTTTTACTCTTCAAGAAATGCCAAATTATTGAATAACGATGGGACGTTTCATGTATATATTTTTGCTGAGCTGGGATACACATGTAAAATACATGTGTTTTACTTTGTAGACATGTAAACAAATAGCAATTTTGGAAAATATATCATTCAATAGATTAATAACAAAATTTTATATTAATGAATAAAATACTAGTAGTATTTTGAATAAAATTATTTTATTCAAAAATTTCAGCTAACAAAGCTTTTTACTTATTAGCATTCTTACTAAAATGTATCCAAGAAATTAGTTGAGAAAGGAGTAAAATTTAAAAACCAAAATAATAAAACAATATTTGGAGGTTACAAATAACATGATTCATATTTAGAGTTCAAGTTTGTTTTCTTCATTTAAATGAACAGTCCTCCACTTTAGAAAGAAAATGTAGAAAAAAATAATGAGGAAGAATTGGCAAATCCCAGAAGGACCTGTATAGATATGTCTCTTGGGGAATTATATCACAATATATATAGAAATATTCAACTTCTAATTGGGGTTGCTGTGCAATTCTGTAATGAAGCCTTATGATTTAGTAGAAGCCTAGATAAGAAATTCAAAACCCCACATTCTGTCTCCAGTTGACCTGTCTTTTATTATAGAAATTTCTGAATGCTTTTTTTATCAAAACTTGTGCCTCCTTTTCTTTAATTTCTTCCAAAAAGAAGAATTAACTCTTTCTCTTCTAGTCGTTTTAGTGAAATAAAAATCAGTTCTTTTTGCACATGTATCCATTATTCAAAGAATTATTTTAAATTAGGTACCAATCTTTCTGGTACTAATGACAGAGAAGTGATCAAAAAAAGTCAGGTCCTGCTTCCATGGAGCTTTTCAGGGAGGTAAGAAGGCAAATAATAAATGAGTTTTAAAATATCTAATAAAATGAGTGCAGTAAGAATTGGAAATACATAAAAAGCTTTGCTAAAACAGATAAAATGAGATTATTTTGAATTCAAGGTTAAGTAAGATCTCCCTGGGAAGGTCACATTTAATCTGATGCATGAATTTTATAAAGGACACAAAATGTTACAGATGCAGAACACAGTCAATGTAAAAATCTAAGGAGGTATATGGCATTGGAATACTTAAAAAATGTAAAAGAAGGAATTCCAGTGTGGTTAGTGCCTAAGGAACTTGATCCCCAAAGCCCCATTTATGTGGGACAATGGATGCAATGGTAAGTAAAGGAGAAACGGTGACCTTAAAGACTGATTACTTCACCCAGTTCCTCTACTAATTTGGTTCACTCTTGGACTACATTCCCCAACCTTCTTTGTGTGAGTTAGGGTCATGTGACTGAGTATAACCAATAAAATATAAGTATAAATGTTTCCTGCTATTTCCTAGCCTAACCCATAAAAATCTCTTCATAATCCTTTCCCTAGGTTAGAAGTCACCTACTGAAGCAGACTAAACCACAAAAATAAAAGGAACTTTTGTTACTAATTTACTATGAAGGAAAGCCATGTGTTTACTAGGAAAGTGGCCTTGGACTTCATGTGGGCAAAGAATAAACAACTACTGTGTTAAACCCTTGAAATTTTCAGGTTTGTCTGTTATAACACCTAGCATCACCTAAACCAATACAGTAAAGTATTTGGATTTTATCCTAATGGCAATAGAATATATGAACAAGTTTTAAGTAGTGTTACTGATATCAAAATTCTTATTTTTAAAGTATGTTTGATACACTACAGAGAATGGATTGTCAAAAAGCAAGAACAAGGACACCACTTAATGAGCTATTGGAATAAAGCAAGCAAAAGCTGACAGTGTCTTTTACTAGAATGTTAGTCATAGGGACAGGGAAATGAACACAGTTTTTGGATACTTGGAGACTAAAACCAATAAACTTTGCTGACACATTGTTTGGGGGGAGAAAAAAAGAATTTCTGAAGATGACTCTCAAGTTTTTATTTTAAATTTACTTAAATAATCTTTTTTATTTTAGATTAGTTTGGAATGTACAGAAAAGTTGCAAAAATTCTATTGCCACTCTTAGCATACCCCTCACTCTGTTTCTCCTCTAGCTAACATCTTAAATTACTATGGTCTACTTGTCACAAATAAGGAATCAACGTTTAATTAAATGACTATTAATCAAACACCATACTTTATTTGATATTTACTAGCTTTTCCCCTGAAGTACTTTTTCTATTCCAGGTTCCCATCCAAGAATACCACAGTAGACCACATACTAGTATACAGATTGGCAAATGTGCCACAGTATACTCAGTGTCCTCTCCTTAGCCTCATCAGGTGTATCACAATGTCTCAAATTTCTTTGTTTTTGAAAACCTTGACAGTTTTGAGAAGCACAGGTCAGAAATTTTGTAGAATATTCCTTAATTTGTCTAATGGCTTTCCCAGGCATAATTAGACTTGGGTTACAAGTTTTTTAAAGGGAACATCACAGAGATAAATTATCATTGTCATCACATTATATCAAGGGTACATACTAATGACTTATCATTGATCCTGTTAACCTTGATCACCTGCCAAGGTAGATAACCAAGTTTTTCCATTGGTAGGTTACCCTCTCTTTTCCATGCACTATACTCTGTAAACAAGTCACTAAGCACAGTCTATAGGCAATGGGTAGGAGGTGGAGTCATTTAAACTTTATGTCTTTGAGAGGAGAGTACCTGTCTGAATTATTTGGAATTCTTCTATACAGGACAGATGGATTTTCCATGAGTTTGCTTATTCACTCATTCATTTACATCATTATGTACTCACAGATATTTATTTCATACTTGGGGTATAATCCACTGTTGGGAACTGCCCTGCCATGTTTCAGGAGTTATAACCCCCCATGGCTAAGGATGAGTCAGTGACCTTCAGACCATAAGCCACTAAGGAGACAAAGCTTATCTCCCTGGCAGGGGCACCACCTCTGCCTCTTTTACTTCACCTTGCCTGGCCCCCAGTGCTTGATCATGTAGCCAATGACAGCTAAGATTCCCCAAGTGGGGAACGATCTAAGACAGGCATGTCACAGGGGCCCCCAGGGAAGGACTTGGGGGCTACAGAAAAAGGGTGAGGGACCTTCGCCCCTTGGCTTTGACATAGTCTGAGTCCTCATTCTGTCTGGGAGAAGTCTCCTAACCTCTTGGCTGCCTTACTTCCCCTGCCTGACTTAAGCCCGAAACCTGAAACAATGCCTTAAGTCTGAAACAATGCCCATTGTGAGTGCCTCCCTCTGCTGGAAAAGGTGGGTTCCCTAGGGCGATCAGGCCTAAGAAAGAATATATAAAATCCTGTGAAACTTACCTTGTTTAGAATGCTCTCAATTAAATGATAAGGGTCCAAGCAGGAGGTGAGTTTGTTCCCCCAAGTTTTATGGCCATGTGACTATCTGACCCTGACTCAAAAGAGGCCCTCAGAGTTCTTTATATGTTATCAATTGTTTGATCCTTACTGCCTGATAATGATTAATGAGCTTTATGTATACGCCCTGTATTCCTATGCAAACTGAATCCAATAAAAGCCTCCTAAGGCAAGGCTGGGGCGTTCTCCTCTTGAGAGAGAAGTTGTGCTGTCCCTTTTGCTCCACAGGACTCGGTAGTCTGTGTGAATTTATTTTGTCTCATCCATAACGCCACAGACACTGTGGACTGGTATCCGTGTCAATCCACTACAACTTTATTATGTTGCTCATTTTATTTCAGTGATTGCCAATATTGAAGTAACATTGGCTCCTGTGTCCCTATGAAAAGACCAATCTCTTTGTTGCTTAATAACACCCTAACTTTTGTCACTAGAGCACGTGTTCCTGCCCAAGGTCTGGACTCAGACATTTCTTTGAGAAGCCCTATTTTTACATCATTGGAGAATGCAACTAGAAACCAAGATCTAGACACTGAGTGTGTTCACTGCCACTAGGATGTCATGCTCACAGGCTGTCTTGGTGAATAAAGCTAGAAAATATGTGTGTACATTAACCCAGACATACATATTTATCTATAAGCATTTATGTATCTACTTGTCCGTGTCTATATTAAGCTAAACCTGAATTTGTACTGATATCTCTGACTCAAATCCAACACCACATGATCTATTCTAGATTCTTCCTCTTGCTAATCTGTAATCTCCCTTTTCAAAAGTGAGAAACCTGGGGCCCACCATCCTTCATTTACTTATTGGTTTAATTCAAGAAATCATGTTTAACTGTTTCAAAATTATAAAACTCTATCTTTGTGAGAAATAGCTTTACCAACCAAAGTGTTTATATACAGTTGCTTTTGTTTTCATGCTTACACTTTCCACTCAAAACCTAATTTTCCAAAGTTACATAGTGCAGGTCTTCTACCTGCCATTACCTTCAGTGCAAGTGTGCCATATATTTGTAAAACAGTTAACTCTTTTGTCACCATCTGCATTTCTTTCCAGTATCCCCTAACATTCTGGTTAATTATATTTTTAATTTGCCTACATTGGAGTTACTCTTTCTAGTGTGAAGACCCTGGGTTTTGACAAATGTGTGATGTCATGTATCCACTATAGGAGATTATAGTAACACATGCTACTAAGGTACCACACAGAATATGCCCAACATCCCAAAATTCTCCTCTGTTTTCCCCAAACACTACCTTCTCTCATCTCCAAGGTTCTTGACTTGAGCAACTGGATGAATTTAGTACAGTATCATCTTTGCAAAGGAGAAGGTTATGGAATTCTTCAGTTTAGATTTATTGAGTCTGAGGAACTTTATGACATGCAGGGTCAGGAAGTTATTGTCATACTGTGCTCCCGCCATGGCTAATTTACTCTCTGAATTTCAGGAGATGTGCCCTGGATGTTTCCAGAGGCTGAGGTGGAAGAAGATAATCACTGAGAAAAGGTACAAAAATTAAGCAAAATAAGATCTACTGCTTTTCCCCATTCAGAGAATATGGTAAAGCCTAGTAACTGCTATCCTCCAAATCCATAAAAAGGTAGTAAAAAACGTGAGCATGAAATAAGTTCAGCAGTAATTTTGAAACTTGCTGGTTTCAGCATCACGAGAGTCAGATCCATAGCAAGCCTCTGTGGCCTCCGCGGTCACCCATCCATCACCTCCGAGCCAGTTTCTCCTTCGGTACACCGTGACCTAGACACACTCGCCTCAGTGTGCTCGTTGGGAGGATGGAGAGATGGGAGATTTGGGAACACAGTTTTTTAAAAAAGACTTGTTAAACTATAACTTTTATTATTAACCATCAAGAAACAGAAATGCAAATGATATGGTCACATTCGAAATTTTTTATTTTCCAAGAAAGAACTTTTATGAAAAACAGTATATATTAACAATGTATATAACCTTCAAAGTGATTCTTTAAAATGAAAAAGGGATCTCTAATGGTTCTCTTGGAAACAGTAATTTTCAGAAATCATATCTTTTGGAAGGAAGAAAATATCATCAGCAGTATACTTAACTAAGTGACTAATTCTCAATTTTACCATAAAGCAATTCAGATCTTAAAATTAACATAAATTATAAAGAAGACAAAATATCAATGATTTATCTTCAAACTGTTCATGAAGAAATATTACTCTTTTTCTCTTGACTTAATCTCCAAAACCTGTCTCTTCCTACTGACAGCATTAAGCAATGGACATAACAACTCATGTCCTACGTGCACACAATGTAAGTACTAGTTGGGCTTGCTGACGGCAGAGGCGGAGCCCAGTAAGCACAGTGCTTGCAGTGGTGGTGCATGTGACTGTGCCCTGCCAGCCCAGAGTTCAAAAATCATCCCATGACTCCCCCTGGCACATTACAGGAATGAAGTCATTGCAATAAGCCCACTGTTGTAGCACAACCACTGAAAAAATGATACAAGTTCTGCTTGAATGCACATTTTATATGTCATTTTGCAGAGAGTATACGCGTCCTAGAGAATGGGGGGAAAACAGACTTGTTTCTAGCTAAAATCTAAGGAATTAGTTAAAAATGCTCCACTTTATATAAGCATTTTTAAAAAATGATTTTTGGTCACACTCTGCAAAATGCATATAAAAAACAGCAGTATATGTGGAATGGATACTTGAAAATATTTTTTTCTCCAACAGAATCTGAAAATGTGTCATTATATCAGTGATAGATATAGTTCTTACGGTGATCAGCATAAAAATCAGTAAATCATTACTGGAAATAATCTATAATCAAAGTCTGTATAAGGCTAATTATACATTTTAAGCATTTTCCTAAACCTTTCAGATTCACACTATACACCACTGTAAAGATGCACAATCTTGGAATGTGCTGTGCAAACAAATGAACAGTAAAACACTTCTAGATATAAAGGGAGAAAGTTGTGGCTGTAGGATAATGGCAGGAATGCAATACACTTGCCAAACTCTAAAGCAGCGTCCCAATCTAAATTTAGGGAGGCTGGCGGTGCATCAAATGTTGGATGGGCCGTTTAGGCAACCACAGCTTCAGCCATGCATATGTGCCAGGGCAGTGCTGGCAAGAGGAACCTTGATGATTAATGATCATAAAGAGCAAAGAGAGCCCTAACATTTGTCCTCATTAAAGATAATATTCCACAAACAAGTACGCCCCCAAATTGTTTCCATCACTCCATCATTCCTAGTAAGGATTTCTCAACAAGGGTCATTCTGGAAGATAACCTGTTATCCCCTGTGGATGGAATTTGGATCCCTCCTTCTCTATGGACTATGCTGCTGCAGATTGAATGCATGCATCCCCCAAATTCAGATGTTAGATCCCAATGCCCAACGTGACGGTACAAGGAAGTGGGGCCTTTAGCAGATGTTAGTTCATGAAAGTGGAACTCTCTTCAGTGGGATGGATGCCCCCCAAAAAAGAGACCCCAGAGAGCTGTCTTGTTCCTTTTGCCATGTGACAACACAGGGAGAAGACAGACCTGTATGAACCAGGAAATGGGGGCCTCGCCAGACACCAAATCTGCCAGCACCTTGACTTTGAACTTCCGGCCTCCACAACATGAGAAATAAATAATTGTTGTTTATAAGCCACCTAGTCTGTGGTGTTCTGTTATATAGAGCAGCCTAAACAGACTAAGACATGAGTCTTGCATTTGCTGAGCTTTCTCGGTCACAGGAGCAGAAGGTCTTCCTGTGATTGGTCCCGACACTGGGATGGGCTAGAATACAGTCTCTCTGCTCAACAGTTCCAAGGTTTAACATGATACGCTAGAGAATCGCCAGAATAGCCTGATATGTCGTTCCCTTTTTTATGCATTCATTCCCTTGAGTTATTGGCATCTCCTAAATAAACCATAAAATTCTTTATATATTACACACTCATGGTCCTTGAAAATGTACATTAAATAAACTTTGGTGGGGATCATGTATCAGGATGTACGAGCTTTTCCCTCAAAGCCATTGTTTTGTAAGGCACAAGATAAGTAGCCAGATTTTTCTAACAGAAGAGAAGGCCCAGAAACAGACCCAAGTCCATGTCAAAACTAACTATATTATTTAAAAAAAATTTTTTTAATTAGGAAGTGAGTAGCATATTATTTAAGAAACAATAACAGGATGAGTGGCCAACTAAAAAACAGAGCATTACAGTTTTCCGAGGGGCTTCTAGAGTCAGACTCTGCACAGGGCGAGTCCTACTTTGCAGCCCGCTCGCCCAAGGAGGATTATCCCGACTCATTCTGCCTCATCTTTCAAAGGAGCGGAATAACACTGCTGGCTGAAGAGATTAAGACAGTTTAGTAACATCACACATATACGCTACACAGAAAAGCACTTGACCTCAGTAAATGTGCAATAAATATTAAACATCATAATTATTGGAAATATTAGGTCACTATCTTATGAGATAGATTTGTGGTAAATGCAATACTGACAATAAATTTAATGTTTTATCTTATCTTATATTGAAGAAGTTTCTTTCTAAGGGTAATATGAACAGTTGCTAAAATAGAAGAAAAAAGGTAAACATTATTTTCTTAAGGTTCTCGAGATTATTACAAAAATACATATACATCTTTTAGTAACTTGTGCAAGGTAGGTTAGTACCCTTAATTGTTAAAAATATAATATGTGGGCACTAGGACAAAGTAAGAGAGACAAAAGAGATAAAACGAAAAATAAATTAAAACCCAAGTGGTACATTCTATAATCCAATACTAATAGTATATTATACTGGGAATTATAAGAAGGCATATATGGGGTCCTAGAATTAGAACACAAAATATAACAGTAATAGACAGTATGATCCCAAATTACAAAAATATATTTCCATGTGTAAAAGTATGCATCTCTATGTGTATAACCACAAAATGGGGCAGACCTAAGAATATACAGAATATATTATTAATGACTTTCTCTAAGTGGCAGAATGGTATTTTTAATATCTTTTTTATCTTTTACACTTCTTTTAGTTTTCTGTTGTGAGTATATATTGGTCATGCTATCATAAGGTATCGTGATGTAAAAAAACAAATCTCTCTGGACAAACAATGATGAAATATAATCTAGCCAAGGAATCCACTAAGGCATTCCCTAAAGTTCAAATAAACTTGTCACCTTAGGAACAACGTCCCAGATTTCACCCTACTTGCAAGCTAACAAGTGAGCCAGCCACAGTTTCATGGATACCAGCAGGAAGACATGAGGTTTCTGGGTCAGAGCAAACTGTTTATTACACACAGCTACGGCCCCCGCCGAGTAACATCTTGCTCTTGTTTTCTGATCCCCAGTTCCCATGAGGCAACATTGTGATGGGTATGTGTTTCCTGCCCACACTGTGGAATGAATAACAGGAGAAGGACACATATCATCTTACACAGGTACCGCTGGCAAGCTTGCACCTCTTCTCAGCAGAGAGACATTACCTTTGTTACTCAGGAATTTCAATCTGCTCCAGGGACAAGACAGCAACAGCTTTCCCTTTCAACGAGCATCCCGAAAAGAAAATCCAGATAAAATTGGCAAAAGATGCCTTTGCTCATCAAACGAGACCTGCAGCAATGTGAGAATTCCAGGAGGAATTTTCTCCTGATAAAACCACCTCACTGATTGTAAAAATATATATTTGAAGTGGGTGTATTTGAAGGTGCCAATTCAGTGAAGCACTTCATGTATGGAGGCTGCCATCTTGGAGGTCTGACTATGCAGTCTTCATTAGCATGCACTCAAATACATGGTACTGAATTTCTCAGTTTAACTTCTTTTTGACCTACTTCTCTCCCAAATCTGTCTATTCATGAGAATGCCACAAAATATTTCAGTTAGTAGTCAGGGTTTGAATTTACATCTTTATTATATTGAAAAAGTTAAATGAACGCTACAAAGTATTTTTGAGTAAAGGAAACGTAGAGCACATGACTGTTAGTGAAAATTCACATAAAATACAAAGACAAAGGCATTGGTCTGCTTTATTCAAGACTGTAAAGGTGTTTGTCAGCCTTTTTTTATTTTATCGTTCACTCTTTTTTACAGGCATTTAATAAAGCTAATCTACACAAAAGAGAAAAAAAACGATTAATGGTGCTGAGTGCAAAGACCAAAGGCAAGAGAAATCAGCAAATAAAAACTTTGGTGTATTGTGTCGAATGCAAAAAACTGATTTTGTTTTGTTTAGTTGTTTGCAAAAAACAAGATTACTTTTGTATGAGTGAAAAAATTATATGGGTAAGAAACATAGCAATTTTTTTAACTTTATACTGTGATTTTTCACTCATTCAAAAATATATATATGCTTGACCCCTGCCCAGTGGAAGTCAATGAATTGTACCCTCCCTTATAATCTGTAGACACAAGAGTTGGTCAACTGCAAAGACCAACAATTGAATGTGGAGTGGAAGCTATAGTGAAGCTAAGAAGTCAACACCTAGGAGAAAGTGTGAGGTAATTTTTGAACACAAACAGACCTTCTTATAGTACAGACGAGAGAGAGAGAGAGAAAACAGTGGAAATACTTCAGGAAAAAGTAGATTTTTTTATAAACATCTGTTAATAATAATGGCTACTGCCATCTATTGACCCATCTAAGAATCAATTACCTATTATTCATGAGGCCTTATTAAAACATTATATAGATATATGTATATGTGTGTGTGTTTAGCAATAAAATTAGGGGAATTGAGTAACAATTAAAGCATTGAGTATACTATAAAATGTCAAATGTATTGACAAGTTTACTAATTTGGATATAAAAAATCCAAAGTACTTTTGGTTCTTCTTATTGCTATAAAAGGAACACTTTATTTTTAGAGATGTCTTTATCTCTATTTAAATCTGTAGAGTTGAAATTGCCTGAAAACTAATGCACTTTTATTCATTTCTTTGAAGACAGCAGTTGCTGATTTGTTAATTCCTTTTGTTCTTACCTTTAATCCCGAAGTGATTAAACATTTCTCAATCTTATTTTCATTTCATCCAATTTAGTTACTTCAAAATTAAATTGCACAAAGCCTTAAAGTTTATAATACAAAATATAAAAAATGAGAATCGAGAATCCACAGATGTCATCAACAGGTAAATAGTCACAGAAACTCAGGGACGTGAATTTCACCATTTACAGACCAGTTTGAAATGCATTCACAAAGTTTGCATAAGCATCTCAACGTCTTGTCACTGATCTTTTTCTGGAGAAAAGGATTAAATATTCAAGAATGTAGTTTTCTACCTTCTGTACTGTTAGAGCAAAGCTCTTTTAGTCTTTGTTTTCTAAACTAAAAAATAATGAAAAGTTTCAGAATAGGCCTCCCCAAGGTCTGCTATTTTGACATGCGAATTATTTTGAGCTGAAAGCAATCAAGAATAACTTTTACCTTTCTGTGAAGGAATTTTAAATTGGGTGACTTGCCTATAGTAAGGGTCATTAATAGAAATAACTCTTTATGACCTATGTATATGGCAGGGCAAACATAATTATCAGTTGCTCCTCTTATTAACCTGTGAATTACCCATCACCCCTCTGAAGTCTCAGGCCTCTTCCCTTATTCCTTAGCTCAGGATGTCATGTATGCTTCATTTTACCTTCTGTCTCAACTCTGCCATGTATATGGGAATTCTATATTTACATATGCAGTTAAATTTGCTTATATTCTCTTGTTAATTTGTCTCATGTCAACTTAATTATTAGACCAGTCAAAACACCTAGGAGGGTAGAGAAAAATTTCTTCTTCCCTCACCAAAACATTTATTATACACACTCTCAAATATCACTTAAATCTGTTTTCTCCTTTCTATTCTGTGGTAAATCCATTGCAAAACTGGCCCAAATCCTTTACTTTCGTCAGTACCATTTTTTGTTTTTGCTTATGGGTTTTTGGTGCCCTATCCCTCTGACTTTGAGTTTGGCATGGCACTTGTGTTTTCTATTTGAAATCCCAACCTGGAGGATCACGAATATGTGTAGATAAGCATGGAATGTGCATGTAAACATGGACATAGACATAGGTACAGATTCTTATATATACACTTGGTTCTTTTTCTCTGGGGAACGCTGATTGATAGAACAACATTGATTCCTTTTCTTTTAAATTTATGACCAATAATTTCAATCTCGTCTTTAGTACTATATGACAAACTATTACATTTTCTTTGTAAATTCATTTAATTTAAAATGACTAAATCATATCTACTCTTCTCTTTTTAGTCATCTCAACATTCTTTTCCCAATCCTCACTATTAGCTATTGGCTTGGTATCTTATTTACTGGGAAAAGAGCAACAATCACAGACGAATTGCCATACATTCTTGCTTCCATTCTAGCAATGTGTTTATATCTGTACGGTGCAGTTTGCTTACCACGGTGTCTTCCTTTCCAAAGCAATAGTCTCTCCATGTTGACTATATGAAAGTCCTTCTTGCTGCTCAGATCAACCCTGCAGTAACCTTTATATTTTCTATACCATCAATTGTTACTACTCTACCAGATTAATGCCATAATCATTGTTTTTTAACAAACCTTTCTCTATTCTCTGCTTCCCTTTGCAGCTAAACACCTCTTCTCCGTCCCATACTAGTTCCATTAGCTGAGGGCAGATTTTAAAATTCACTCTGCCTTAGTTTCATCATCTGAAAAAATACAACTATAGCATCAACCTCTAAGAATTGCTATGAAGATTAAATAAGTAGATCACTTAGAAGAATGGTAAGTACACAGTTAACTCAGTAAATATTAGATGTTTTGTAACATGCAGCCAATAACAAAATATTATATAATAAAATATTGTCTTTCTACTCTGTAGAATGCATTCTCATTGATAAGAATTTGTTGCATGGATATATAAAAGAGTCCTGGTCAAGGTACAGTTTAAAAAAAAAAAACAGAGAAACTATGTCAGATATTTCCAAAAAATAGATTTAATAAGGTTATATTGGTAATACAGATGTTAGAAAGCTGGAGAAACAAAAGGACAATTTAAAGTAATTATAGGTAAGAAACTGTAGAGAACAGCTACTGTCCCTAGGGCCAGGGGACCATAGAGAAGAAATGGTGTTTCCACGAGTGTCCAAGAACTGGAACAGTAGTGGAACTTTTGTCTTGGAAGTTGGGGGATTGAAGAGACACCTGCCCAAAAATAAAGGAAGAAAGTTAGAGCCAGAGATGAAGAACTCTGGGTTTTCTGCTACTTTTGGCTTCTGATCTTCCATTAGTGCCTCCAACTGAGGAAACCCAACAGGGAGCCAACTAGAAAAGTCACCTGGAAATTGTATGCAAACACACGGTCCCTGAATAACCCCACAGAGTAGGAGCTAAGAGACAGTGGGTAAATTTCTAGTTAAGGGTCATGCTGACAATGTGACTACATAAAAAAATATAACCTTGTCCTAATCATAAATAAGTTATTTAATATCCTTTCATGGCATAAGATCTAAAGGTAATATTAATTATTTCATTTATCCATGCATTTGTGGCACAATATTACAGTGGAGTTTTCTTCATGGAAAATGATGCTGAGTCTGGTTGTACACACATAGAAGTGGGTAGTACTGTAAGCACCATAAATAAGAGAAAAGATATCCAAGATGATGCAAGTTGTTGGACATACATTCTCAAATCCATGGTTGTCTTCTAGGTAAGAGCAAACTTGTTTCCACTTACAGGATGTTGTCATCTTTTTCTTTCTCTGAGTGTTGTAACTATGTCTGTGTATGGGCATGTACTCACACAGCACAGAGGATGGTGGAAGAGGCTTTACCCTTTTCTCACTGAGAATATGCTTCCTAGATAGGAAAAATTGGGTTGAGAATTTCTTTCCCTTCTTTATAATCTCTATATGTGTCAAGGGGACTAAGTAATCTAATTAATACAGTCAGCCACTTCTCTACTACCAAGAGCGGTGATTAAAGTATAAATTGCATGAATTTCACAAGTCATCAGAGACCTTTATAGATGACAGATTGATGATTTATTTTTTATTAGCTAACCTATAACACAGGAATAAAAATTGTTTATATTTCACAGGTTGAAACTTGAGCAAAATCATAATAAAATGGATTTAAATCACTTCTAAGATAATTCTGAGAATATTCGCACATATATACACACACACACACACACACACATACTGTGTGTGTGGCATATCTTTTTACAAGAGTGTATGCATGTTCCATATTTTTTACAAGAACTAATTTTCTTTCTATCTAGAAAAAATAAATAAAACTATCTGCTTACAAACTTCTTGTTTGGAGTCACCTTTCCATTTTAACTACTCTTGGAAACCTAATTATTGAACATTGCCTATAATGTTCAATAATGATTTAAACCTTGTTTAAATTATTTTATTTAATTTATCACCCCAGAAATTTCAATGCAATTGTATCCAATAGCCTTCAAATACATGTTTAGCCTTTTTACTGTTGTCAAGAAGTTTTGTGGATGTGTGTGTTTTCTGTTTAGAAATAATGAAGAAAAACTTTCCCAATCTAATGATGAAGCTAGACATGCAAGTTCAGGAAGCTCAGCATCCCAAAGAAGTTGGATGGAAGGAGAAACATACCAAGGCACATCATAAATAAATTACCCAAGATTAAAGATAAGGAGAGAATCTTAAAAGCAGCAAAAGAAAAGGAGACAGTTACCTACAAAAGAGTTCCCATAAGACTATCAGCTGATTTCTCAAAAGAAATCTTATAGGCAAGAGGGGGCTGGAAAGAAGTATTCAAAGTCATGAAAGGCAAGGACCTACATCCAAGATGACTCTATCCAGCAAAGCTAGCATTTAGAATGGAAGGGCAGATAAAGTGCTTCCCAGATAAAGTTCAAGGGGTTCATCATTACCAAGCCCTTATTATATGAAATGTTAAAGGGACTTACCTAAGAAAAAGAAGATCAAAACTATAAACAGTTGTGACAACAAACTCACAACTATCAACAACTGAACCTAAAAAAACAAGAACAAAAATATACTAAGCAAACAACTAGAACAGGAACAGAATCATAGAAATAAAGATCACATGGAAGGTTATCATTGGGAATGAAGAGAGGGGGGAATGGGGAAAACTGGTACAGGGAATAAGAAGTATAATTGGTAGACACAAAATAGACAGGGGAGGTTAAGACTAGTATACGAAATGCAAAAGCCAAAGAACTTACACGTACAACCCATGGACATGAACAAAGGAGGGGAGATGCTGGAGGGAGGGGGGTGCAGGGTGTAAGGGGATAAAGGGGAGGAAAAAATGGAACTGTAACAGCATAATCAATAAAATATATTCAAAAAATTGCATCCAACAAAATGCATAGATGCTAAGTGTGCAGTTCACTGCATTTGACAAGATGTAGCACATTTCTGCCACCACAGAAAGCTTCCTTGTGTCCCTTTTAGTGTCTGAGACCTGTCCATGTGTGTGCATGCCTCAGTAGCAGGCAGTCTTCATTGTTAAGTAGTACTACATCATGTGGGTTTGCCACAATGATTTTATCTGTTCTCCTGTTGATAGGCATTTGGTTTGTTTGCACATTTAAACTATTATGGTTTATAGTTATTGATTATTAATTTTTACTAATATAGGTGTTCACTTATATTTGTGTATCCAACATCAGATATATTCTACCAGTAGGTAAACTGTAAGCTACTAATTCATTTCCGTTGATCATGAGCAGAAATGATCAATGTTAGCCTTGCCTAACTTACCAATATTTTCCATTATGATGGTTGTTTTTTGTATCCTGTCTGAAAAATATTTGTCTGTTATCATGGTCACAAATATCTCTTATGTCATCTTTTGCATCCTTTATGTCTCTATCATTTATGCTTAGATCTACAATCTATCTTGGAATAAATATTGCTTATAGAAAGATTTAGGAGGGGTTAGAAATGTTCACTCTTTATAAAAATATCCATTTGATTTGGTACCATTTTACTTGGTGCCTACAAAAAGTTATAATGATGCTTATACAAGCTTAAAGACTTTTGAGGCTGACGTCCCTCAATTAAATGAGTTAATTTTAAAATGAAGTTTTCCTATTTTTGGAAAGGGTATCATATTACATTTATTTTTAGACAATCCTTATTTAAAGATATATGATATATGAGCGCAGGCTGCAAACCAAAGTGTCGCAGGTTCGATTCCCAGTCAGGGTACATGCTTGGGTTGCAGGCCATGACCCCCAGCAACCGCACATTGATGTTTCCCTCTCTCTCTCTCTCTCCCTCCCTTCCCCCTCTAAAAATAAATAAATAAAATCTTTTTAAAAATATATGATGTAACTAATACAATATAAAATAATAGAATATAACAGTTGTTTGGGTTGAATTGTGTCTCACCAAAATTCATGTGTTGAAGTCTTAACTTCCAGTGTCTCAGAACATGACTTTATTAGAGATAAAACCCTTAAAGATAAATTTTTGTTTTGTTTTTGTTTTTCTCTTAAAAAAAAAAAAAGAAATGGTGTTTAAATGAGGCTATTAAGGGAAGCCCTTGTCCAATCTGATTGGTGTCTTCATAAGAAGAGAGTCACCAGTGACACCTGCTCATGGAGAAAAGGCCACGTGAGGGCATAGTGAGAAGGCGGATGTCTGCAAGCTACAGAGAAGCCTCAGAAGAATCCAAACATGCTGGCACCTTGACCTTAGACTTCTAGCCTCCAAAACTGTGAGAAATGAATTTCCACTACTTAATCCATCCAGTGTGTTGTATTCTGTTACAGAAGTTCTAGCAGATTAATCCAGAAGAACCTAGTGAACTAATGCATGGTGTTAGTCAGAAGTGAGGGTTATGAATATAGGGATGGTGTCCCAAGAACAGTCCCTAAAGAAAACTTGTTTCTTAGATTATAGTTCCAATTTCTCTTCCTGTACAGCATGATCTGAGCTCAAGACTTCCTTAGATAACTAAGATAACCTTAATATTATAAAAAGCAGTTGTCATGGACACACCATATTCCTCTCTTGTCCACCCATTATGTCCTCCTTCTGTCCCTGTCTACACCCATGGAACACACATGGAATCCAGATCTTCTGAAAAACTCTGTGGAAGTTCACATTTCAAAAGATGTTCTCCATTGGATCTCTGAAAGTGATTGACTTAGGCTAAAACAAAAGGGTCTCTCTATCAATATTTCTGCAACAACAATTAAAATAAAATTTCAAAAATATTTCTTTCCATTTTCTCCTCATTCATGATGAAATAAAGCGATGAGGAAATAAACCAACTCAGAATTTCTGACAACCTCAGCTTCTCTCTTTCTGCAAAAGGAGGAAAAAGGAAGTCTTTCCCCGCTTTGGTATCCCGGTGTGGGGATGTTAATGACAGTGAAATGAAAATAGAAGAGCAACATAAGCAATGTCAGTTTAAATTGTTCATATCGACCTAAATAATAAAAGTTATTTCCACGGAAAATATAAACTACTAAGGGAAAACGGCATGCTAGACGAATCCCAAATCCTTTCTATAATGGCTTTATTCTCCTCAGTAGTTTTTATTTTTTAGTTACTTTATAATGTCTTTCCACTCTTTCTCTTTACTGGGATGTCATTGATTAATTATAATATAAGTTTCAAATGTACAACTCTATAATGCATCATCTGTACACTGTGTTTGTGCTCACCACCCAAAGTGTAGTCCCCCTTTGTCACCATAAATTCGACCCTATATACCCTCCCCCTCTCCTCTAGTAACCACCCTTTTATTACCTGTCTCTAACAGTTTGTTTGCTTGTTTGTTTATTTGTTCTGTTTGTTTGCTTTTTTCACTCCTCATATTAGTGAAATCAAATGATTCTCATCCTTATTTCACTTACCATAACACTCTCAAGTAGTTTAATATATTCCACTTAAAAAAAAGGAGCTTAAGAATGAAGTTAAAACTGCAACTTAAGTCTTCAATATGAATATTTATGAACATTTTACTTTAATATAAAATACCCTATTTAGGGGAAACAGAGTATTCCAAGGTGTCTGAAGACGTACTTAATATCAAGATACTTTTAAAAAACTATTTTGGATGAAATGAATATTTTAAAAGGGTGTAAAGCATCAAATTAATTAGATATCAATTTAAAATTAAGAGCTATTGAAACTCAAGTGGTATAAAATTAAATGTATTAATTTAATATTTACTCCTTTATAGTTATATGAGGTAAGTCTATAATAATAAGACTTTTAGACACATCGGCTTCTTAGAAAAATTAGGTTTTTTGATAGTCTTTTTTCTTATTTAATAAGATTTCACTCCACACCTCACCAAAGAAATACTATGTATAGTAGTGATATTTTGATATTTCAGGAATTAGCACATTCACTAGTTTACTCAGGTTTTTGTTCAGAAAATATTTATAAAATAAGTTTGTTTCTTTTGTTTAGATAAGTACAAAACCCTTTTGTTCGGGGTACTTATATAAAATGGAAGAAATGAAGGGATAACATATACTATGATTTTGGTCTATTGTGTATATTTTGTGTTTCTCGATTCTCCAAGGTTTCTGTATTTAGACTTCATTTTGCCCTAGAGATGTTTCCCTGTGGTAAAGCTCCATGTTAAAGTGCACTTGATTACCAAATAACAAGCTCTTACAAGACTGAAAAAAAATCTTCAAAGAACTTGGTACAGCAAGAAGATAAAGGAATGAATATGTAAATTTTGCTACATTTCATTTTATGAACAACCCACATTTCTTTGGTTTAAATGATTCATAATCTATTAAACTTACTGATATTCTGCTGATATATGCTTTTATCTGTAAAAATTATTTGGGTATTTTGAGTTAGGATGATATGCAGCATTTTTTAAAGGAAATAGGTTTAATTCTTTTTTATTGTATAGACTTTGCTTTATCAACTTCACTAACAGAAAAATCTTCACTAAAGTATATATCCAAATTTGTTATTTGATACCAGTCTTCAACATTACAGTAATGGTGGTTTACATTAATTTTTTTAGGGAGCTACTTGCTACTTCTTTGTGTAGTGTGACTTTTTACATTTGAAAAAGAATTCTTCAAATGCCACTTAAGAAAGTTTCAATATTTGAATTCTGAGAAAATACTATCATAGATCCTTAGACTAACAAATTTAATTTTCTATTGAATCCTCAAAAATAATCTAAATAATATCCAATATTTTTGCATATTATTTTGAATATGTGTTCACATGCCACATAAATATATATTTATGTAGATATACAAATTACATATACTGTGCATTATATGCTATCATAACCATAATATTTACTATAGTATATGCTATAAAACAAATTCATACAAATAAATTTGGGTAATACATAGACACGAATTAAAGGAAAAATGTAATTCCAGATGGTATTTAAACTCTAATTTTAGATCAAATAGTGGGGGAGACTAATATTAATTACCTTACTAGATCTAGAACATCAAATTTTCTTAAACAGATATAAATATTTATTAAATCCTTTCTTTCAAAGCTAAAAAAGAAAAGAGATCAGTATTCTGGTTACTTTTATGAATGCTGTAAGTGGGATGTTTTGCAGGGACACACCAAGTTAGGTGTCCGCTTTGAAGGTTATCTCATCTCACTCAACTTGAGTGCCCTTGGGCCTTTTTTGTCTTATCAAAAGATTTTTTTCAGGTTGTTTGATTTAACATCTTTATAATACCAAATCCATTATCTATAAGTTGGCTAACTACCTATATACCTATAATATCTGTATTGGTTCACTCAGTTTTACTATGCAAATATTAGGGTAAACAGAGGGGAAAAAAAAAAACAAGGAAAATGTATTAACATAAGTATAAATAGTTACATTAATTGAGCTTTAAACTTAGTTTTTGGTGCCCTGGTAAGATAAAAATAAAAACATGATAGATTATCTAATTGTTATCTAATAAAATCAATATACCAATTCTTCAAAGGAAATAATTTTTTCCTGATACTAAATCATTCAGTCAATGCATCACTTTAATGGACAATATATTAGGTAGAAAGCTTAAGTCATACCATGGTGGTTTATGGAGAGAACCTATCAATGTGGAATTGAGGTCTCAGCAAAGTGGGCTTGTTGCTACTAAACTACCCCACCATGGGGTGAAAGAGTAGCCATTTAGCCTAAGAAAACTCATGGTCCGTGGTCAGGACTCATACAAAAGACAACCAATCAATGTCTCTCCTTTCAAATCCATATTTCTCTCCCTCTCTTTCCCCTTCTCCTCCCCTGTCTTAAAAAAAGTAAAAATTAAAAATTGAAAAGCATGTCTTTGGGTGAAGATAAAAAAAGCAAATACCTACTTAAATATAAGTGAATACATTCAGTTTTAGAAGTAAGACTGGACACCATGTATAAATTAACTTCTTCAAGCATTCAGTCAAAAATGTTTACAATGCCATCCACACTTTGATGTGCTTTTGTTTACTATTTGGGGCAATTTGCAATCTGTAATTTTCTTGACTTTCTTCATTGACATATAATTCAACTTAACAAATATTTATGAAGCAACACCTACCTTTTCCAAACCCTGTGCTAGGGTCTGAGGATAGAAGAGGCTGGGAACTGCTCACTTTTCTCACTTCGGAAGCCCGTCTTGGGCTGCCCCGTGTGTTGGCACACCCACTGTAGTTACCGTGTCTCTGCCGACACCACAGTCTCGGTCCTGAACTCACTGGGACAGCGTCCAGGGAGTACTAATGGAATGGAAAGTTGAAAGTGTCTTTCCTTTGGCAAAGAAAACTGTAGACGCCTTCTAATAAACAATGCTGTAATGTATGTTTCCTGTTATATTAATTTCATTTCCAAGTATGAAGACTATTCGTGAAATGCCAACTGGACATCCCAAATGTGCCATTTATTCCAGACTTCACAAAGCTTTCCTCTTCCCTGCATTATGTGTGTGTGTGTGTATACACACACAGAGGGTACAGCACAAATAATGCTCCTTTTATTAAAAAATCATAAGCATGGAATCCTGTAACATAACAATATCACACTCAAGCACACCATATGACATTTTAGGTGAAATGTTGAAACTGATACTATGAATTTATTACACCCTTATTATTACCTTATCAACCACACTCTAGAAGGCGTTACTTCTGCCGGATCCTGTGTGTGTGTGTGTGTGTGTGTGTGTGTGTGTGTGAGAGAGAGAGGGGGGGGCAGAGAGAGTACATTTCTAAACTCAAAGTACAGTGTCATCAGTTTTTTTCCTCAATGTTCAAGTGCACAGCTGGATATATCTGTCATTTCTCAAGAATTGTTTGGTCTAAACTGGTTGTTTCATTGTATCGGCATCAGTCACCCTTAATCCCCCGAGATAACATTGGGAAGAAGGAAATAAATCAGAGACTCTAATCCCTCTTTCTTTCATATTACACTTCTGGAGAGTGGGGAGATCAGCTTTGATAGTGGATTACCGGATGCCACATGTTCTCACTGCAATATCACAGATTGGATTTTTAGCTCAGAAATACATTTTTCTGATCTGTAAACAGTGCCAGCTGAATCCATATTTCTCGTGAATGTCCTGCCACAGCACTGTTTTTTCACATCATGCAGCCAGTTTATTGTAACTCCCTTTTAACACAACTCCCCAGAATTTGCATTTATCATTTGGAGCTGGCGTCATGAAGGTTCGCCACCCTTCTGAGCACCTGGAACTTCATTACATGGCTGAATTTCTTGACTTAGATGTCAATAAAATGTCTTTAAGTGGCTTCAAACTGCTGGTTTCAGGTTACATAAAGGTGTTGCTATCAGTTTTCTTTTCAGACCCTTCTTTCAATCTCAGTTTGGCAGACTGAGCACAGGTGTTTGCAGGAGGTAATGACACTGGTATCCAGAGTTGGTTTAGTAAACATTCCACCTTTACTTCTAGGTATAAGAGAAACAGAATTGGTTAGGGCAAACCATTTTCTCAAACTGTACGTATCTTTGGTGGGCCAAGGGTAACTTGCTCCCCCAAAATATCTGCCTGATATCTAGAAAATTCCACTTAGTGTTACCATTTTCATATATTTTTCTTTTTTTTTTCTGGCATCAATAATAACCCTTTTTTATTACAAAACTTTTGTTACAAAATTATAAACATATGATTCTTTTTTTTCCTTTTTTTTAATATATTTTATTGATTATGCTATTACAGTTGTCCCATTTCCCCCCTTCTCTCCCCTCCACCCTGTACCCCCCTCCCACCCACATTTCCCCCTTTAGTTCATGCCCATGTGTCATACTTATGAGTTCTTTAGTTTCTACATTTCCCGTACTATTCTTGCCCTCCCCCTATCTATTTTCAACCTACATTCTATGCTACTTATTCTCTATACCTTTTCCCCCTCTCTCCTCCTCCCACCCCCCTGCTGCTAACCCTCCATGTGCCCTCCATTTCTGTGGTTCTGTTCCTGTTCTAATTGTTTACTTAGTTTCTTTTGGTTTTGCTTTAGGTGTGGTTGTTAATATTTGTGAGTTTGCTGTCCTTTTACTATACATGTCTTTTCTTTATCTTCTTTTCTTAGATAAGTCCCTTTAGCATTTCATAAAATAAGGGCTTGGTGATGATGAACTCCTTTAACTTGACCTTATCTGAGAAGCACTTTATCTGCCCTTCCATTCTAAATGAGAGCTTTGCTGGATAGCGCAATCTGGGATGTAGGTCCTTGTCTTTCATGACTTGGAATATTTCTTTCCAGCCCCTTCTTGCCTGTAAGGTCTCTTTGGAGAAATCAGCTGACAGTCTGATGGGAACTCCTTTGTAGGTGACTGTCCCCTTACCTCTTGCTGCTTCTAGGATTCTCTCCTTCGTTTTTACCTTGGTTAATGTAATTATGATGTGCCTTGGTGTGTTTCTTCTTGGGTCCAACTTCTTTGGGGCTCTCTGAGCTTCTTGGATTTCTTGGAAGACTGTTCCCTTTGCCAGATTGGGGAAGTTCTCCTTTATTATTTGTTCAAATACATGCTCAATCTGTTGCTTTTCCCCTTCCGATTCTGGTACCCCTATAATTCGGATATTGGAACGTTTAAAGGTGTCTTGGACGCTCTTAATCTTTTCCTCAATTTTTTGAATTCTTATTTCATCATGCTTTCCTGCTTGGTTGATTCTATCTTCCTTCTGGTCCACTGTATTGTTTTGAAACTCATATTCCTTCCTTTCACTATTGGCTCTCCTCCGCGTGTCTTCCTGCATCTGTTTTATGGTACTCTGCATTCTTTCATCTAAATTTCGTCCAAAATCCACCAGTTCCGTGAGCTTTCTGATCACCAGTGTTTTGAACTGCGCATCTGATAGATTGGCTAATTCTTGGTCGCTCAAAAGGATGAGTCCTGGGGGACTGATCTGCTCTGTTGAAAACATATTTTTTTTCCCGTCTCTCCTTTTTTTTTTCCGGTCTGGTGGCTCTTGTTACGGTGGGGGGCTAAGCCTTAGGTGCTCACCGGGGCTGGGCACCCCAGTCACTAGATTGTGACATTATATGTGGGGGCGGGGGCGGGAGCGGGAGTGGGGCGGGAGAAAACAATGGCGGTAGTTCTGTTCCCCTGGACTCAGACCCTTGTCTGGGCTTCCGGGCCGCAAGTTCTGCCCTGGTCCACAATCGCTGCCCCTCTGGGTCTGCCAGCCGCAGCTTGCGTACTCAGGGGTCACCGCTGCCTTCTTGCACGCCGGATGGCTTTTGCGCCGATTTCGCGCCAAAACTTCCCCCGACCTCCGCGCGCCACCGACCCGAGCCAGCCCCGTGCCCGCCCGGCTCGTCTTCTCCTACCAGTCTGGATGAACGCGTCTACTTCAACTTCTTGGCTGCCCGACTTCCATTCAGATAAATCCTCTGCCGGATCTGGGTGTTATTCTGATAGTAAATTATTGTTGTAAATTATTGGTTTTCTAATCTTGGTTGTGCGAGGACGTACGGTGCGTCCACCTATTCCTCTGTCTTGCTGGAAGTGACCATCATTTTCATATATTTTTCATATAATCATGCAAACTCAAATTCAAATATACCCAGAGGCCTGCCGTTATCAAGCCCTTTGGCCATATATCTTTGAGAGAGAAGGTTTCAATCAGCCCAACTAAATTCTTTTAAATTGTCTTTACTCACCTATTCACTCACTAACTTGGGAAAACATTAAGCATATTAAGAAAGTGCAACTTCAAAAGCAGACCCGGAAGATGAGTTTGTATTTCTTCAGTCATAATGGCCTAAGGATTGCAAACAACCACGGAGTTTTCAGTGTTCGGTTTCAAAGCCAGATACTCTGCCAGGCATCTGCTATGCATTCAAGGATGAATCAAGCAGGCTTACTATTCTACAGAGTTTCCTCCAATAGTGGAGGAGACGAGACAGGTCTGTAAAGAATAACAGCAATGGAAGAACTCCTAAAACAGAAACATAAATAAGAGGCTATTGGCATGCACAACAGGAAGTACTTCTGCTTTCGTACGACCTGGACTAGGCTTAGAGAAGGTGACATGAGCTGAGCCACTCATTTCTTAACTTAAAAATATGTTGTATGGGTGGTGTTTTTGTGCTTTGCATTCCCATTTTCTCTCAAAACCTTCTTTAAAAGATGAGTCTTATTTTTTTCTACTCAGGAAAAGGAAGACATTTCCTGCAACTCCTGGGGTAGTAGCCTCCTTAATTCCTTAGCCAACCAAATACTTCTTGCAGCCAAGTTATGCTGAGATTTAATTCAAATGAGCTAGTAACCAAGAAAGGAGATGAGGATTAGACATTTGTTAATGTCTATGATAATGTCTATGATTTGTCTATGATAAAAATGCTCTGTGGTGGAGGGAGAATGCTAGCCTTTAAGAGAAAGAAGTGGGCTACTTCTACATGAACAGATGGGCTAGGGAAAGTTGTGAATGTAAGATTTATTTAGTGTATCAACCCAGATGTTTCCATCATATGACTAAGTCATTTTATTTCTCAGTCAGAACCTTGACTTTACATCAGAGAACTTCCTTAGCTGACTATTTAACTTCCCTTGAAACTCTGGTACTTTAACCAAAGTCCCTGGCCTGGTCTTCAGCTTTATCTGTTCTCTGGTTGCAATTAGGGGTTACTATGCTACTAAGGAAGCCCCCTAGTTTTTTACATTTAATTTTTAATTGCTGTTTTATCACTGTTATCCTCTGGTTATTTATTCTCAAAGCACCTATTGCACTCAAAATCAGCTGTTTGATTTCAGCATTTTTTATCATCCTGTTGTTACTTACTTCCAACTTTCAAAGGTGCAATATACTGTCCTTGCTAGTTCACTTCCTTCCATTGATATACCAATGCAGCTCACAGCAAGAGCAAGTCTTTAACGTGTTACTTTCTTGTGCCAGAGTCATGCATGCTCATTTAACACTAGGGATGGGTCTTAGATGTGAGCTAGCAGATGATTAAACTCCTGAATCCTGTCACTTATTTCTCTGGCAAGCCCTGACATCAATAATTGTGGGTCAGAGGGCCGAGAAGCAGAATCCAAGATTAACATGCAAGAACTTTATCATAGAGGGCTTGACAAGCTGAAAAACAAAGAAAATTAAATTAAAGTAAAGTAAAATAAAATAAAATGAGGCAGAATGAAACAGAAGGAGAAGAAAGCCCTCAGTCAAACCTGCAAGGAGCTCCAAAGCTATGAGGACCCTTTGGCACTGCCTTCATCATAGAAAGTTTTATATTCCTGGGTTTTATATTCCTGTATCTATCACCATTAAATGCAGGTTATCTCTAGGAAGGGGGAATGACCTTGGGCAAAGCAACTGACTCCAGCATGAGCATTTTCTAGACAGGGCTGTCATCTGAGAGTAGTTGATTTGCAACATTCCGAGAAGCTGAGGGACTAAGGTTTTTAGCTCTGAAGAGAAGCTTAGGAGGCATATCACAAAATCCACCCTGGAAATTTAAGAGGTAGTAAATTAGCTTCTAGTGCATGCAGTCACTTTCAATAAAATAGAAAATGATGACATGCAAGAAGCTATGTCAAATGGACTTATAAAACTTAAACAGTACACCCAAGTCCTTTTGGTTTTCAGGAAACTCAGATTAACTGAATCCTCTAGATAAGGGCCACAGGCATTATACAAAGGAGGGTGGGTCCCCAAAGAATGAGGACCATTGCAAGAATGGCTCAGTGCTTAGGAGCACAGAAAATATCAGTGCAATGCCTTTTGTACTAACTGCCTAGAATAGGCCAGACTTCAAGGTTAAGAGTACAGTTTTCCACAAGGCTATCCTTACTTCAGATATCAGCCACAAGCCCAAGTTCCCAAGGCCATCTTCACTTTCACCAATTGGCTACAACTTTGAGGGTTCTCATTACCCCCATAGGTTTGATAATTGCTATAATGAACCACAGAACTGAGGTAAGTGCTATACTTGTGATTACAGTTTTATTACAGCAGAGATGATTCAAATCAGAACCAGCCAAAGAAACGATACACAGATCCAAGTGACAGAGGATCCCAAACTCAAAGCTTCCAGTATTCCATAAAGAGTATTCTCTCTTTATGGGTCAGGATTTGTCACCTTCCCCACATAACAGTGTATAATAATATGCACAGAGTATTGCCAACCAGGGATGCTCTTCCAAGTCTGGTGTCCAGAGTTTTTATTAGGGTTTCATTTATAGGTATGGTTGGTCAAATTGTTGGCCAGGCAATTGAACTCAAACTCCAGCCCTCCTTCCCTCCTCAGAGATTGAGCTGATAGCACATGGCTTGAAACTGGAACCAATTAATTACACAGTTGGTCTTTCTGGCCTGGCCAACCCCTACTCAATCATCTCTCATTAACACAAACTGTACGGAGGACTCAGAACACTCCTTTGTATAACTAACTGTTCAACAGCTTAGAAGAAGGAAACAGAATAGGAAGTAGATGAAGAGGGAGACTTTGAAAAACTGATCCTTCAACATAAGATACTTTCACACTGGCCCTGGTAGGGAATCAAACTTGGAATAGATATTTTCAAAAGTGGATTTTTTTCATTTCAATCTGAAATTTTCTGGCTACCCAGTCAAACTGAGGCCCTCATGGGAGAGTAGAGAAGTCATAGAAAATAGAGAAGTTAACACTTTCTTATTCATTAGAACATGATATGAGGGTCTTCGGGATGACATTTTATACTTATTGAATATGTGTCAGCCACAAATCTAGGAGCTCCAAACACGATTAACAAACAAACTGAAATGCCTCCTCCCATGGCTTTTACACTCTGATATAAAATATAAATATGTGCATAAGAATTATAATAATATGCAAAACTTCAGTAATGGGAGCAGTATAAGGATACACAGATGAGGCATCTGATGAAATCCTGGAAAGTGTGATCAAAAAGATTTCCAAGAAAAGTGAGTCTAAAATTATACTTAAAGAATGAATCAATATTCCTTCCATGAATGTAATATTAGACTGTAAACAAACCAGAAAGATTTCAGTGTTTCATTTCAACAGCATTGATTATCTATAGACTTCGATCCAAGCACGGGAAAGGGTCTGAGAGCACTTTCCAGTTTACCCAGATTTTCCTCCTGTATTCAGTCTAAACACACATGACCAAATGCCCTTGTCACAGAGGACAATGCTGGCATGATTGTAGGTCTCTACACTAAGGCACGAGGTTCTCTCCTTAGATCTGTTTAGCTCAGAAGTTCATCAGCAATAAAGATCAAGATCTAGCAAGTATAATACTAAATCTGTGATTAGCATCAAACAGAAAAATAATGGAGACAGGATGATGCAGAATCAAGATTTGACAAGATTTCAGAGCCTGGAATAATTTATTAGCGCAATATAATAATTAGCCCCTGTCTAAGAAACAACAGTAGAAGTGGAAATACCACAAGATACAACTTACAAGCATAAGTAGTGAAAAAAATCAACATGAAGGAATTAGTTAGCACTATACTTGATAGCAGACACAATGTGCCTGTCAAAATACCAACGCAGTTTCACTGGCTTTGAAAATAAAAATATAATATCTGCAACAAGAGAATGAAGAGCTCTTTGTTGTACTCTGTTTAGATATTAGATTTGGTTCTGGGCACTACACTTAATTTACACAAATGGGTCTGCCCTCTGGTTTAAAGAGTCAACTGTATGAATACAACTAGCACAAGACCTGAAGCACCATAGGTTGGGGCATGAAGAGAAGTCAGGAATGTTGTCAATAACACACTCAAAAGGAGTTCATTAACATGGCAAACACTCACGGGTACTTACACTGTGAATCACTGGGCCACAGATAGCAGACACCATCTCCTGATCTTAAGGAGCTCATATTCCTGAATACATAAGAAATCTAATTGATTATGGCCTGATAGAGGCAAATATATATCAGAACAGAAAAGGTACCCATGAAATGCTGGGGTTCATAGTGAGAGTGGCTGCAATTTGAATAAACAGCAGTGACTTGTAAACTATGTTAAGCCATGTAAAGAGCAACTAGTAAAAAAATTAAGGTTTTAAGCAAGATGTAATATGTGTCAATGTTAGACATGCCATAAAGATTAGCTTATAGGTAAATAAATAAATAAATAAATAAATCGTTAATCATTCAAAGCTGGCTTTACTAAATTTATTACGGAAATTTAAAACTCTTCAGTTAAAAACTCTTAATAGTACCAAATGGGGAGATAAAGAGAGGCATTTGTGGGTTTTATTTTCTGAAATCCAGTGGTGTTAGTGGGACTGTAGAGGCAAGAAAACTGATTCGGAGTTTATGTTAGCATTCATGACATAATAGTCAAAGATGAGTGGACATGGCAAGGCCAGGTCTTGAAACCAATCTGGATGAGATGACCATTGTCATGATAAGCAAGCTTTTTGTCCAGGTGAGCAGGCTGTTGTCCTGATTAGATAGCTATTTGCTGAGGTGAGCAAACTCAGGTAAGTTGGTTTGCAAAGATTTTTCTGAAACAACTTTTCAACTGGTTCACAGCCTTATCTCCCTAAGAATTTTCCAAGCAAATAGTTAAGTTATGTTGACACAGATTGTCTCAGTACCTATTTTTGGTCACTTACCAGGTGAAACTAGAGAATATATCAATGCCATTTCTGTGGTTATACTATAAGTACAGAAAAGAGCCTCCCAAAAATTTGAGAAACCGATGTAGAAACCGATGAACATGCACCAAGAGAATTTAAAAGATTCAGTTCTTGAATCCTGGTGTCTTGGAGGAGCAGACTAAGCCTCTCGAACAAGTCCCAGGTGACTTGGGAGACCGAGGAAAAGAGATTGGCTATGAGTTTCTATTGTGGTTAAAAAGTGGAGATGACTTGAAGGACAGCTCTGCAAAGAAGATATACCCGTGGGCCATGGGTACATGAAAAGATGTTCAATGTCACTAGTACTCAGGAAAATGAAAATCAAAACCACAATGATATATCACCTCACATCTGTTGGGATGGCTATTATCAATAAAACGAAAGATAGAAAATGTTGGTAAGGATACAGAAAAATTGTAGCCCTTTCTCAGGGTTCATGGGAATGCAAAATGGTGCAGTCTCTATGGAAAATGGTATGGAGGTTTCTAAACAAATAGAACTACCATATTTCAGCAATCCCATTTCTGGATATATATCAAAAAGACTTGAAATCAGGCCCTCAAAGAGATATTAGTTCTTCCGTGTTCATTGCAGTATCAATCACACCAGCCAGGATGTGAAAAAAAAACTAAGTGTCCGGAAACAGAAAACGGTAAAGAAAGTGTGGTATATATATACGCTAGAATACTATACAGCCTTAAAAAAGAAATACCACAATATCTACCAACATGAATGAACCCAAAGGCCATTACGCTAAGTGAAAGAGCCCACTCACAGGAAAAACAAAATGCTGCATGATTCCACATACATGATACGTTTAAAATGGTCAGATTCATAGAGCCAGACTGGAATGGTTGCCAGGGGATGGAGAGAAAGGAAAATGGGTAGTCACTAATAATGAGCATAAAGTTTCAGTTTTACAAGATGAATAAGCTCTGAAGGTTTGTTGTACAATGTGTACTTATAATCAATGACAATGTAGGGTACACTTAAAAATGTATTAAGATGGTATATCCTATGTTAGTTGTTCTTACCACAATAAAATAAAATTTAAAAATAAGTACCAGTAAATAACAAAATGCTGAATGACATGAAAGGATGTGTGAGGTTGAAGTGAATGAGCTTCCTACACATGGGAAGGAGCTTGCATGGGCTGACTCTCCTTTTGCAGAGGAGCCAGTAGCAGAATGGCTCCTGCAGGGAGAGCTGCGGACTGGCCCTTAAAGCAGCCATTACCCAAGGCTCACTGGGAAAGCAAGTCCCATCAGTAGGCAAGACCACAAATGAGATGGTCAGCTTATTACTGAACTGTGGAGTATTGTGTTCAATCTAGTTAATTTTCTCTTACTTAGATAAGGTTCATTTTAGGGACAGCAATGTAGCTAAAACTACAGGAGGAAGGCAAATAGCAGAACGATGAGGAAAGCAAGAGAAAAACCCTGGAAAACAGACAGGGTTTTAAAACAGATTTCATCAGTATTCTTAAAAAAAATTGTCATTAGTTATTTTATAACATAACTGTTGATGCCTCAGATGGTTCTTCTAAAAAGACACAAATTATCAGGTGAAAACGAAATACTCTTTCAAAGTATTTCAAGCTGAAAAAAAAATAGGCGATAATGAAGGCGGGTGTCCTACCTGAATAGGTCATGCTGCCCTTACCAAAATCTCGTTTTTCAAGTACCAGGAATATATTTGGGTTTTTTCACATTTAGATATGCAAAAACAAGTGCAGAGACTATGGAGGTGCTCCAATAAAGTCATGTTGAACTTCTCACACAATTACTTTTGTTATGTTCAAAGCAATTACTTTTGCTGTCAGTGGGAATAAAATATGCTACCATTGGAGACCATAAAAAATCAAATACATTCCTGAAAATTGCAACATAAGCTGTATGCAAATAACCCCACAAGTTCTAAGGGCCTCTCTTCTCTTATTTGATATTATTGATGCTTCAGTTTTAATTTGTTGAGGGTTTCTTTTTTTTTAATTTCCTAGAAGCTGAAGCACATTCTATCAGTTTCAGCATAAAATAGCTGTGCTAATTCCCCTGGTCCTGGAGGGGAAATATCATTAGTGCACTTAATAAAAACAAATCTTTCTAAAAAAATGAAAACATGGCTAAAAAATAATAAATATTATATAATAATAAATATAATAGAAGATTTAATAGAATCTTCTAAGCTGAATATTAATATTTTGATGTAGTCTTAGACTTTGGTGTTGTGATCATTTAATTATCTCATACAAGAGACATATAGATCCTTCAAGAAAATACATGAATTATAAAGAACTCATTTCTTCTGAATGCAAATATTATACAATAATAAGGTAGTGATCTGTTTAGCTATTGCCTACTTAACCACCAACCAAGTCTTACCCAAGTACAAGTTGTTAGACCCATTCATTAGAAAATTAGTAAATAGTAACACACAAACTCATTATATACATGCTTTAAATATTCATATGATTTATAATTCTTCTAAAACACAATAATCCCCTGTGGGGTGGGGAGAAAATATTTTTCTATTTCTGCACAGTTAAAAATTTCTGAGTAAATTTTATAGAAATTTAGGACATAGTCAAGTTGAGGAAGATAATATGTGACTAAATTCCAGAGAAATTTATCTGGGTGGGGAAAAGAAATAAGATGAAACTATGAAGATATAGTGTGAAGACATTATAAAGTTGAAGACAATGGTCTGATCTTTTCCTTGGAAGGATTTAGATACATTCTAAGGGTTACAGTGAAAACATTCTTCTCAGGGAGCAAAGCACCCAGGTTGTTTTTTCTGGCTCCCTCACCTACAAAAGGAAATAGCATATGGAGAATAAGATTGTATCTCATCGCTACACCACAAGGCTAACAAATCAGGTCACCAAAAAGCCACATTTATGTGCTATGTGTAAATAATAATCTTCACTAC
Source organism: Phyllostomus discolor (assembly GCF_004126475.2). NCBI lineage: Eukaryota > Metazoa > Chordata > Mammalia > Chiroptera > Phyllostomidae > Phyllostomus > Phyllostomus discolor. Next base: position 14,280,506 of record NC_040904.2, on the reverse strand, counting down.
CCTGCAAACCTTATGTGAGCATTTAGGATAATATTAATATATAGGGATATTAAAAATCTGTCGTACTTCTCCCTTTCATTCTCCAGGATTTAACTCTCTAGCTCTTCTCATATTGATCTTATTTCAGATACAAACCTTACACTGCTTAATTCCAAATTCAATGAGGACAACAAGTCAGCCTACATCTTCCAGTGGTTTCAATAGCAGAGAGTAAATGTCGGCGAGACTGTAGGAAAGGCTAGGCACAAAAAGCCTGGAAAACAGCCACTGAAGTTCTTAGCTTAAGCATGTAAACAAGTCGGTCTCATATGCTCACCTGAAAGCCACGGTAAATCTCAAGAATCTCTGGACCATTAGCAACCAAGTACCCCCATTATCAGCAACAAGATGATTTCCCTTCAACTGGAGGCTTGTTGAAAACTCATTTGTCAAGTTTCTATCTTCATTTTGTAACAGGAAAATTATAACCCACCCCACCATTCTTTTGACATTGTTTCTGAAAATAGGGACTCTGACAAATATGTAGCTTATATATAAACATCATGTTTGTATAAGAATCCTAGAAACTAACTTCAGAAGATACAGACTCTGACCTTCAGTCATCCCAGCTCTGGGAGATGAGCTGATCTTCCACCATAAAACCAGGATGACATGAAACCAGGATGACAAAACCCAAGATGGCACACACCAGACCATCGCTTGACCAGTTTTTAGATCCTAATTGGAATGGACTGTGCTTATCTGGACATGGAGAAGTTTCCAGACCCCTCCCCTAGATCTCTTTGCTCTGCTTTTCCTCTCCCCTTTTATAAAAACCTCTGCCTACACTGAGAGGTTGAGACGGGCTTTGACATGAGAGTCTCCCATCTTCTCAGGTGGCTGGCACTTGAATAAATCTTTTTCCTTCTCACCAGCCCCTGTTTCACGAGTTTTCTTTTCATTGCAACATATAGCTGGACCTGCATTTGGTAACAATTCACCACCTAATATAGTACAGCCCTGTCCTTCTCTACCTTTCAAATCCTACAGAAATACTCTCCTTAGATAAAGAATACGGAAAAGCAACATATGGAAAATCTAGCCCCCAGCTTCTACTTTTTAGAGAAGACCTCAGAATATTTGGCCATTGTGTCTGTCAAGTTGATGTGGGGAAAAAAGGGTGATTCCATGGAAAGTAACCTCATAGGGTGATCTGATCATAAATTCTTAATGGAGCAAGTCATGTTGGGTGGTCACACCTCAATTGTTCAACTTCTTTAATAAAAGCCTTATCCTTGCCTAAGCAAGCTCTGTCTATTGTTTCTATGCATTGAGGTTAACATAAGAGATCACATAATCTTAACAAACCTGGAAAATAATCATCAAATTGCTTTTACCCACCTTCATATAACCTTCCTTAAATTTCCACCTTAACCTCAGTTGTATAAAAGAAACTGCAAATTGTTATTCTCAGAAGCATTCATCTCAGTCTATTGAGATTTTGCTTCCAGGTGTATCTTCTGTTTTGCTCAAATAAATTTTTATAAAAATTCTCTACAGGTTTGGAAGTTCTTACATCAACCTTGATGAAAAATGATCTAGCCCACTGTTAGTTCCTGACACATCAATTTTAAATGTGATCTATTATATAAGATGATATACTTTATTTTAACTTCCTTAAATGTCTCCTTCTTGACCTCTCCCATTTTGGTATTATAATTAAGTTGTCATTTTGGTTAAATTTATATTCAATGTTTATAATAGCATAACTCTGTACATTTATCTACCACCAAGAAAAGTAGTAAATTTATGATCATATTTCCATTTCTTAAATCTATATTTACCATTATGTCTAAACTCATACTTACAGTTCTTAAAAAAACTTTTGGGGACTTCCGGCCAAGATGGAGGTGTAGGTAGACACACTGTGCCTCCTTGCACAACCAAAATAAGAACAACAAAAATTTAGAAACAAAAGAAACAACCAGTACTGAAAGAAAATTGAACTGTATGGAAGTCCAACAACCAAGGAGTTAATTCAAAGACACATTCATCCAGACCCAGTAGGAGGGGCGGAGTTGGGTGACCGCAGAGAGGGGTCACAGCAAAAAAAAGTGGCACCTGGCAGACCCCGGGTGTGGGGTGGCAGCAAGCAGACCCAGTGAGGTGGTGATTTTGAAGTGGGGCAAAACTCAAGGTGGTTGGCTGACTGGCAGTCCCACATTCACATGCAGACAAACCAGGCAAAACTGGGGAGCGAGACAGACCGCACAGCCCAGGGTCCCAACACAGGGAAATAAAGCCTCAAAACACCAATTGAAAACACCTGTGGGGGTTGAGGCACAGGGAGAGACTCCCATCCTCACAGGAGAGTTCATTGGAAAGACCGACGGGGTCCTAGAACATGTACAAGCCCATCCACCTGGGAATCAGCACCAGAAGGGCCCAGTTTGCTTGGGGGAAGTGGCTGAAGGGACTGAAATCTAGAAGACAGTAAAGCAAGCACCATTGTTCCCTCTTGGACCCCTCCCTGACAAACAGCATCACAACGTGGGTTGCCCCACCCTGGTGAACACCTAAGGCTCTGCCCCTCATACAGAACAGGTGCATCAAGACAAGAAAAAAAAAGGCCCAAATGAAAAAACAGATCAAAGCTCCAGAACAAATACAACTAAGCAATGAAGAGATAGCCAACCTATCAGATGCACAGTTCAAAGCACTGGTAATCAGGATTCCACAGAATTGGTTGAAATTGGTGGCAAATTAGATGAAAAAATGAAGGCTATGCTAAGTGAAATAAAGGAAAGTGTACAGGGAACCAATAGCGATGGGAAGGAAACTGGGACTCAAAACAATAGAGTGGACCAGAAGGAGGAGAAAAACAACCAAACAAAAGAATGGGGAAATAAGAATTCAAAAAAGTGAGGAGAAGCTTAGGAACCTCCAGGACACCTTTAAATGTTCCAACATCTGAATTATAGGGGTACAAGAAGGGGAAGAGGAAGAGCAACAAATGGAAAAGTTATTTGAACAAATAATAAAAAAGAACTTCCCCCATCTGGCAAAGGAAATAGATTTCCAGGAAGTCCAGGAAGCTCAGAGAGTCCCAAAGAAGTTGGACCCCAGGAGGAACACACCAAGGCACATCATAATTATATTACCCAAGATTAAAATGAAGGAGCGAATCCTAGAAGCAGCAAGAGATAAGAAGACAGTTACCTGCAAAGGAGTTCCCATCAGACTGTCAGCTGATTTCTCAAAAGAGACCTTGCTGGCAAGAAGGGTCTCGTGACCCTTCTCGTGAGAGGCAAGGACCTACATCCCAGATTGCTCTATCCAGCAAAGCTTTCATTTAGAATGGAAAGGCAGGTAAAGTGCTTCTCAGATAAGGTCAAGTTAAAGGAGTTCATCATCACCAAATCCTTATTATATGAAATGTTAAAGGGGCTTATCTAAGAAAAAGAAGATAAAAAACATGTATGGTAAAATGACAGAAAACTCACAATTATTAACAACCACACCTAAAACAAAAGCATACTAAGCAAACAACTAGAACATGAACAGAACCACAGAAATGGAGACCACCTGGAGGGTTAGCAACGGGGGAGTGGGAGGAGGAGAGAGGGGGAAAAGGTACACAGAATAAGTAGCATAGATGGTAGGTAGAAAGGAGACAGGGAGAGGGCAAGAATAGTATGGGAAATGTAGAAGCTAAAGAACTTATAAGTATGACACATGGACATGAACTAAAGGGGGGAGTGTGGGTGGGAGAGGGTGTGTAGGGTGGAGGGGAGTGAAGGGGGAAAATGGGACAACTGTAATAGCATAATCAATAAAATATATTTTTAAAAAAGAAAAAAAAACTTTTGGTACCATCTTTTTACACCATCAAATAAATCGCATAATTTATCAGTTCTGTTCTGCCCCCAATTCTTACTTCATGACATTCCTTCTGGAGTTCCCCTGCCACAATCTGAAATGGTTATTCTCCTGGCCCCCTGAATACATTTTGATATAGGACTGCTCCTTCCTGTTCCGCTGTTTTCTTTTTCATTTTTTTCTTTATTAGCTTGCTTTTTCATTTTGATGAAGTACATTCTCTAAAAGCTTTCCAACCAAGAGTATAGAGATGGCTAGAACATGAGGAGAAAATGGCATGAGAAAAATGTATCAACTAGTAGGTTAATTGTAAGATAATATTGTCTCAAGTAGGCTTTACTTGTGAACAACCCTCCCCATCCCCCAAACTGGTATCTAATACATTTTTTTCTGCAGCCAGTTTTTGTGCAAAATAATATATTGAGAAAGGGAGTCATGCCTGGGGGCATGTATTTTATGATCAGGTGGCAATAGGGACTGCAGGTTGTACCATTACATAAGCAGACTTTCACTTAATCGCTTACTCTCAGCCATCTAACTCACCCTTAATGTCTATGATATTTGGTGTTCCTGACTTGTCCTTACTGTTTGGATTTCCTCCAAGACAACATTTTGGTCAGAGATTGGGGAGGAGGCAGAGAGAGGAGGGCAAATGGAGAAAAGGAAAATAAGTTGCTTGGCTTGTGGTTCGGAGAAGAACTCAAGGTTCTACTGTCCTCTGTATGGATTTCTGCCATCCTCCAGTTTTTCAGTCACACAACTCGCCAGCCCTTCTATTTCTTCCATAGCACAACTTGCATCAAATCCTAAGCTCCTCCTTTTTTCTGTCACACAAGTGGGTTTATTTCTCATTAATTTCTCTGTGGGTAGTCCCAGGTACTTAAATGTAAGCAATTCCCACACTGCTCAACCAAGAGTGGAGTTTAGATTGGGTTTAGATTGTCATTCAAACTCACAAGGCACAGTAGCCTTCACCAAGTACAAAGATATTTGGCTTTAAGAAAGAATGAATAGAAGGAATCATGGCATGTACAACAACTTAATCAAGGTCTCATGACTCCCAAGTGTGGTATAAGAGGTGATGCTAAATGGGTGTGAATTACCTCAGCTCCAGAAAGCCATTAGCTCTGAGGTCCCTTTGGGAATTTGGTATTACTAGTGATCCAGACACTTGCATCCCTTCCCTGATGCTCCTGAAAGTCATTATTTATAAGCTTTCATCAATTAGAAGTTACTAAGCAATTAGAGGATAGCCAATCGAAATGGGAAAAGTTGGCATTTGTGTTGCCTGTCACTACAAGAACCAATAAGTAGAAACAAGGATAGAATCTTCATGGGAGTTTCATTCAAATGCTGGTGATCTGAGAAGATGGTGGGTTATGTGCACTCAAAACCCACCTTAACACTTCATCTCCAGCTGATCTTTTTATAGGGGGAAGGAAAGGGTTAGTAAAGGGCTTGGGAAAATGTTAATCAGGTAAGTGCTGCAGTCGAGTGACAATTTTTTTTAGTATTTATTTATCTGATGATCAACAATTCTTTACCTGCCTCACAGACATTCCCTCCCTGGAACAAAATGGCTCAGATACCATCTCCATCTCTTGCAGACCTTCTGGGACACAAAGTTTGAATTGCTTGTCAACCACCTAGAGTCACATAGGTCCTACAGTCCAGTTCCTGGAAGAATGCTTTCTACATGTATTAACCCCTTAAGCCTATCAACTGTAAATGAAGCTAAAATTTTTAACTCTTGAGTTGCCCTATCAAATTAACAATCTCTACAACTAAGTACAAAGGCTTGGTTCAGTACGTAACAAGCTCATGTGTACTCTCATTTGGGAGGCATTGAATACTCCTATATATTTCTTGTTTCTATGTTACTAATTTAAGTATGCATACTAAGGCTGCCATAACAAATTACTACAAACAGGGTGACTTAACCTAAGTTTATGTTCTCACAGATCTGGAGGGCAGAAGTCCAAGATCAAGGTTTTGGCAGGGTTGATTTTATTCTGAGGCCTTTCTCTTTGGCTCGTAGATGGGATGGCCATCTTCTCCTCTGTGTATTTGCATGGCCTCTCTTCTGTGTTTGCCAGTCTTCTAATCTCCCCTTCTTCAAAAGACACCAGTGATGTTGAATTAGGGTCCACCCTCAGGACCTCATCTAACATTAATTACCTCTTTAAAGACCCTGTCTCCAATACAGTCACATTCTGAGACACTGGGGGTTAAGACTTCAACATAGGAATTTTGGGGAAGCGCACTTAGGCTTGTACAGCATCCAATCATTTAACCCATTCCTTTGACCAGTCATTTTTTGTCCATATTCCAAAAGTATTTGACATTCTTTGTCCCTTCCAGCTTCCTCTCTTGTCCTCTTTGTCTTTTTGCTTTATACCATTCTATCCCTCTTTTATCATTTCAGCACAGTTTATCCGGAAAGTACAAATAAATGTGAATGCTCAATCTACCATGTAACCAGAAATTCTTACTTCCCAGATTTAACCACTTTTGAGTCAAATTAATAGGAAGTGTTTTTACCCTAAATAATGTTCTAAGGTTTGAGAAAAAATTAGGAGCCATGGAGAAATATTTAACACTTGCTCAACTTTGCTAAATAAATGCTTTACTGTTTTCTTAAAAAAAAATAATAAAACTATGCCTAATAGCCAGAAATGGCATACCAATATTTCACAGGAATTTTGAAGACTATAGTAAAACAACAAATGCTGTAACTCAATATAAAGTGAGACAAATGAACCACAGAATTCAATTTATAACTTAATACTATAACTCAATATGAAGGGAGACAAATTAACCACAAAATTCAAAGTTCTTGGTATGAATTCTTTTATGGTAGTCTCCTAAATGTTCTGGTAGAGATAATGAGATGCTTATCAGTGTACTATCTAAAGATAAATTATAATCAAATAGCATTTCCACTCATTATGACTTGTTTTAAGAAAGAAATGGTAATACTGTCTTTACATATTTCCTAGTAACAGCAGATACATATCATTCTCAGGATCCCCCCAGTCCCCTTTGCTGAGAGATATCCCAAATGTTCAAAACATTGACTTTCTTAGAAATAAAAGCATAAGACCTGAAAAGTATTTTGTCTTTTCATTTATAATCCTAAGCTTTCTGTTTAATCAAGAATTCTTTATCCAAACATTTAACCTGGTGAATTTATGAATGTGTGGCCATTTAGAATGCAAGGTATAAAGTTTTCATTCTTTGAATGAGATTCCGAGAGTCAAACTAATTTTTAGTTCAAAACATAAACCATGCCCACAAAGGTTTTCACTTGAGAGTTTGTACTGAATAAGAAAAATATTTAAATATTCCAGGTGATAATGCAAATCATTAACTTTTACAAAACTCCAAACACAGTGATTTCAAATGTGTCAAGGCAATTTAACTAAACACACTAGAAATCTGTTGAGTAGATAATTTTATTGTGCCAACATTTTATTAGTTTAACAGATCTATTTATTTAAGAAGACCCTGTAGCCTTATAAAAGATATTTCATTTTGTATTCTATGTCTGAGTGCCATTATGCAAATATTAAATTGCCATTTCATTCCAGAAAACATTTTTATGATAATTAAGAATTATTATAATAAGGAGACAGGTATAATCAAAATTTTTATATGGGATGTTCAATTTCTTCCTTGCTATAAGAATATAAGAGTAAATAAAGTCATATTTGGAAGTTTAGTATAACTGTAAAGATTTTTTTAAAGCCTCATTTTAGTTCTTATTTTAATATATGAAAAAATATACTAATTTCAGGTCTATACTATTTCTGATCCCAGAAGGCATGATAAACCATTTAAAAACATAGTCAATGAGAATTTTTCAGACATTTTAGCAAGAACTATTTGTTAATTAGTAAAAGTTTAACTGTAGAACTGAATTAACTAAAATTGAACCAAAATAATGCAGAGAAAGAACCAAAACATATTATCATAGAGAATATAAAGTCCAATTTGTGACTTTCTCATTGGTAATCATAATTATTAGCATTAAAGCTATATGATGTGCATATTAAAATGTGTGCCACTAAAGAGTTTTCTTTGCCTACGTTAAATATGAGAAAAATGAACATTTTAGGTAGACTTCTGGTCAAGATGAAGGCATATGTGGACACACTTTGCCTCCTAGCACAACCATAAGAAGTATCACAACTAACCTCAAAACAAAAAACACCCAGACCTGCCAGAAATCTAACTATAAGGAATCACCTTGCTACACCGCAGTCTCCCATGCATGGGTCTACAAAATGCTTTTCTCACCACCCCATAGAAGAGCCCAATTTCCACCAGCAATAGGTGTACAGGAAAGAAAGGAAAGAAGGAGGGACAGAGGGAGGGAAAGAAATAGAGTCTGACTTTACTTTTAGTGTTCAACTGCCTTTTCTCTTCTGCCCCACATATGAATAAACTGATAAGGAAGTCTGAGTGCTCCCTCCTTGATGCCAGAAGGAGGATCAAACTGTGCAAGCCCCTGCCCTGGGAGCCTTCCCCCCTGCTCCACCACAGAAATCCACAGCCCATTTCCCTTCTCTGCAGTTTCAAGCTTCTCCCCACCTCCGCCCCCATCAGCTTGAGAAGCCCACTCTGCTCTCCACAAAAGACCCATTGTGTGAACAGAGAATCTATTCCTACTATCTTGACATGTGGGTTATCATCAGTTTTGACACTGAAATCAAATTTTAGGTGAGGGCCCATCTCGTAGCTATGAGACGTCAAAGAAAGAAAGAAAGGAAGAAAGGAAGAAAGGAAGAAAGGAAGAAAAGAAGGAAGGAAGGAAGGAAGGAAGGAAGGAAGGAAGGAAGAAAGAAAGAAAGAAAGAAAGAAAGAAAGAAAGAAAGAAAGAAAGAAAGAAAGAAAGAAAGAAAGAAAGAAAGAAAGAAAAGGGAAGGAAGGAGACAAAGGAAACAAAGAAAAAAATGGATTGCGAGATATAGAGAAAGACGTCAAAACCTGGTGCTTTTTAAATTAATTTTATTCTCCCAGGCAATGGAAGAATGGTCTCAATCACCTTCCTTCCCAAATATGGAAATTGGCCTCAGCCCTATCAAAAAGAACTAACTGAGAAACATTAATGACAACACGGAAAGAAAACTTTAAGTGAACATTATAGGCTGCAGTTGAGTTAGAGAAACCAAGCCAAACCAAAGAGCAGAAAGGCAATTCCTTACAAGTAGCTGCCAAGTGCCTAGGAGCCAAGAGCCTAAAAGAAAATCAATTTGATTCTGTTAAAATTATCATAAATTTTAAAATTAACTGGATAAGTTTGATATAACTACTTCAAAAACAGCAGTTACTATCTTAGCCACATTATGTTTGGGAGTATTTTCAGGTAAGCTCTTCCAAAAGAAATTCCCCATTTAAGAATTTTCTATGGAAAAGAAACACCCATCAGTGTGTTAGATGTGACCAACTTTATAGATATTTGAGTTCCACAGAATTGCTACTTAAATGGAGATTTGCTAAATTGCTTGTAATACAGTAGTTTGTCTCCACAAATGAACAAATAAATCTATCCCCTCGGTACCTAGCATATTGTTTTGCACCCATTAAGTATATTTTTGGAAATAGCCACTCATTGCTCTGTAATCTAATTTCATTTGTCTAGTTTGATCACTGACAAACCACATACGTTCATTTCATTGGCCTTGGTAGCCACAAAGGTCATGAAACAAATTCCTTGTTCATTTTTATCTTGATTCAGTAGGCTTTTAGCTGCCATGATATTTCATAAGAAGCATTGGTATAAGAAAAACTGATACCTCTTTAGATCATCTGTTACAAATAACGATAATTTTACCCAGTTTCCAACTTAAAAGAATATGCAATATGTCCATTTATATTTTCACTCATCAAATAAATATTACTGGAGCATTTATTATGTGCCTAGCAGTGTGATAGGTGCTAGGGATAAAATACAAACTGAAAAATAGAAACAGTCTTTATCTTTATAGAGTTCACAACCCCATCAGGTAATAAATATTTTTTCAAAGTGTATATTTTACAAACTGGGAATAGTGTTATGGAAAACAATGCAAGAAAGAATATATGATTGAATAAAGCATGACTGATGCTTGAGCCGAGTTCTGAAGGCTGAGAGGGCGTCATCAGGTAAAGGGGAGTGGCACGTGGAGGGACAGGCGAGGATCAGTCCAGGCACGGTATCCCATGGTATTCTTGTCCTTGTCACTGTGAGGTGACTTAAAATTAATCACACCCAACCATATTTTTCAGATAGAAAGAATAAATGGGGGGGGCTGAATAATTTAATGAAAAACACAAATTTTTCTATTATTCTACATCTACTGGCTTAAGCTTTGGGAGATTAATTTCAAGGCAGAAATATGTCGTACCATTAACACTGAGATCTGAAAGGCCAAAGGTTGATTTCTAGATTCCTTCCAAGAGAAAAAGGATCAAAAACACATAGAAATTTAAAATTTCTTATAACTGAGTAACCTTCAGCCTAATCAGCACTTTAACATTGCAAATAAAAGGTACGCTTTAATTTACTGGCTCAATATGAGTAGTTGAAAAATTAAATCTATTCCACATTTGCATAACAAAATTTATTATCTGTAATTAACTAACCTTTAGAAAATTCATTTTTAATTTCCTCCTGTCAACATATCTGTAAATGCCAAGTTAACAAGTATTAACATATAAGCAACAACATTAGTGTAGAAGCTACAGGAAGCATTAGATGGATGAGGTAGTCAAGTCCTAAGTTAATTAAAGAGTTGTCATCTCATCACATTGTTCACCTGCAAACATATGGAGAAATGTTTTATATCATTGCTAAGTGACAACAAAATTATAAGGCATCAATTTGTCGTGCACACTAATCAGCTAATGTAATCTATTTAACCTCTCTTTAACCAACACTGTTTACTTGGAATTTCTGTGAACTTATAACACTACATTTTATACCAAAACACAACCTAAATATGAAAATCCAATTACCTAATTCTAATTGTTCTAATTGAGTTTTAATACGCATATAGTTTTGTCAGTCAATTTTAGAAGCAACAATGTACAGTGGAATTTTAAAAGTTTTCAATGTTATTTTAGAAATTCATTTGTTGTCTCTCCTCTTGATTTAAGGAGTTGCAAAGGAGACTTAAAGTGGGTATTATCCCATGATAAAATTTGCTTTCTAGATATAAAAAAACATATATATGTATATATGCCATACTTCAGATTGGCTACAGACATTAAAAAAGATTTATTTCTTTTTGATAACAAAGACATACCAAAAAAATGTACTCCCAACATAACTGTGTTTTTCTCTAGAGCTTATCAAGCTCTGCTGTATGCGCTCTGCAGTCATGACAACTCACGGGAAGAAAAGCAGCAAGAGCAGGCGGGACTGTGATCTGAAATCCGAGCTGATTGATGCGCAGAAGGGCAGCAGGCGTCCTTGGTTACCCGTTTCCTGAGTGACTGTGCGTTCTCCCAACTAGGCAGTCCTTCACTGTTCTACCGAGGTTACTTTTCCGTTTCTCTGGAGCGTTTATTTCTCTCAAGACCCTGGTTTGTTCACTCATCAGCCTCTTCTACCCTGACATGAGAAATCTAAGGTATTGATTATGAAATGAAAAAAAAGAAAACAAAGCAAAACAGATGACTTTTAAGACAATTTTAGAGGGTCAGCCATCTTAATGCTTCCTCTTTTATATATGTACAGATACACATACATACGGATACACATATGTACACCCACAAAGCCAATTATTCATGAAACAATTGTGAACAAAATTAAATTGAATGTGACATTTCCTCAGATTTATATAAAGTAAAAAAATGTATAATATTTTTTCAATCAGCCTTTTGATAGATTAGAATTCAGCTCTTTTTAATAGCATGCTTCAAAAAAATGAAAAGAGACTACAAGCTTTTAAAGGAATTCAATAGCTTCTCAACCCTTGTTTCCAGTCTCAAGAATTGGCTGCACCATCTGTTCTGATATCAGTGATAGAAACTTGGAACTTATTCACCAACATTTACATCCACGTCCTTCAGATTTTACCTCCTAAAATGTCCTCGAGCCCTCTCACTTATCTCCATCATGACCAAGTCCACCTTGGTCCAAATGAACACCCCTGTGGTTGATTACCGGATCCTGCAATTCCGTTCACAGCTCTAGTCGGGAATTCAAATTCATCAAGATAAACTGTTTTCTCGTTTTTACAGCAATATCTTTAAAATGGTATTCTAGTTCTATAAATGAGTGAGAGAACAAATTAAATTACATTATTTATATCAGAAGAGAATTTAACAGATTAGTATTCCAACACACAAAAACAGACTTTTCTGAAGTGAGTCTTACAGGTTCCTTACCCCCTTGATGCCTGCCCACTCTGCTCCCTCATGACTGTCCTCTGCCAATGCGACTCCAGTGTTTTCTCCAGGCCCTTTGGAACTCACGCCCATCTCCATCTTTGTACTTACCTCATTGCATTGTCAGTATCTGTTTAGATGTTCACTCACTGCACTGCATATTCTAAATGTTTGGGATTATGTCACATTCTTTTATTTTTAGGGGTTTGTGATGTTCTCAATGCACAGGAGACACTTAGTAAAGTGCCAGAAAAAATCCATGAATTTGCTCTATCATTTCACTTTCTGTCACATTTACTTTCAAGTTGAAAACTACCAACAGGACCAAAGAAGCAAAAAAAACAATGAAAAGTATAGCCATTGCTATCCAGGGCACATTTAACTCAACATTTGTTTAGATAGTCATCTTTCTCTGTCCTAAGAAAGCTTTATTATGGTTCCACTGTAACCTCTATTACATAGAATCTTAGCATTTCAAAGGGCCTTAGAGGTTAATTTTTCTCAACCAATATCACCCTGATATGTGATCCCCCAGAGGTGGTTACGCAGCCTAAAACCTATTGTGAAGGGCAATTTATATCGCTAGCTGCTACTTGTTCTATGGATAGCTATTTGAAGATGGAGCTAGATAGACCCTTGCAAGACATTTGGTCCTGTCTAGGGAAACATTAGACAAAAGGTTCTTGAAATTTGGCCCTGTTCAAGCACCTATGAACATATAATATCTGATTTATACCGAACAGTCTTTGGTAGTTGTTCCTGTCACAACATTGATGCTTAGAAAACATGCCAGGGTTCCAACAGCCCATAACACTTAGTTATACCTTTAGTTTACAGGATTAATATATAAAAATACTATATTATTTTATTGGTCCAATATTGTATTATAGCTATATTGCCTCAGAAGCCTAGGTAATAATGGCACAGGGGATTAGGCAGATGAGCAGGCATGGACCAAATGTCTCCATGGAGATTGTTTTTGTTGTTGTTGTTTTGTTTTTTAATATATTTTATTGATTATGCTATTACAGTTGTCCCATTTTTCTCCCCTTTATTCCCCTCCACCCTGCACCCCCCGTCCCATGGAGGTTTTGGATAGGACCAAATGTCCACTATTCAGACACACGGAATGATAGATAAATAGATGATAGAATGATGATACATAGATAGGTGACAGATAAAGGCTGATAAAAATAGAAAACTCACAAACATTAATATTGATTTCATATCTGGATATTAAGATTATGGAAGAAATAAATCAAAACTTTTCTCTTTTAAATTAGATTCACTGTTTCTTTGAAACAACACACAAAATTTAAGTCTACCTTCTATACAAGAATGTTACACACACTGATCTATAGCAATCATTGTACAATGCCCACAGGTGTGTCTTCTCCAAGTTAATCATGACATATTTCCTCTCCATCCATCCACGGATCAACTAAAGGAACTCTTCCTGAGGTGATATTAAAATATGTGATGAATATATAGTGATACCAATGTGATGAATTTGTTCGTGGTCAGCAACATCATTCTTTAGAAAACATGTCAGTTTATACATGTTTTAAAAACATACAAGGATTGGAGTGCAAAACTTTAAATGAATTGCCCATCCATTAGGTGTTTTGACCTAATATCAGTGACCTGTTTTCCAGTATGGCATTTAAGTTTATCCATAATTATCAGCAGGAAAATATTTAACATGAAATAGCAACTTATAGAAATACTATCTGAATACATTTTGTTCTCTAAAACCTTACTTTAAGTAAGGTTTGAAAGACAAAAATAAAGACGTAATTAACCTAGTCACCAAATTTGAAGATTTGGGGGGAAAGTATTTATTATTTCCCACAAGAATTTTTGTTTTGGCTTGAAAGTGTTTTTGTGAAAATGTCAAGTAAATGTGTAACTCTATTAAGATAATAAATGATAATATTTCCATGTCCATGTAAAACTCAATCACATTTTGTCCTATAAACTATATGCCTAAGGAAAAATGAAACCTTGGTTTCAATCTAACAAAAAAATACTGTGGCAAACAAAAATGATACTATTTAAGTATTTTGCTAGTGATTCTTTAGAATATCTTGCACACATTTATACACTGATAGCACTCATCAAGGTACTCTATTGGTTGTCGATGTTATTATTGACGGATATTTACAATTCTCTAATGTAGTACTACAACCACCAGATGTGAGAAATTTTATTCTTTAAAGACAGACTGGTTTCATTTGTGTATGAATTATTTCCTACTTATTTATACTTTTTTATTTAGTTCATATGACAGAATTGAATTGCAGTATTTTTCTTGTCACTAAATTAAATCTGCCCAGCTGAGAAAGAATTAGCGAGAACAGCTACAGCTAATGAATAGCTAATGCTGTTTACCCTGCAATTATCTTGCCTAAAATAACAGGATTATGTACAGCAGTTGATAGGATAATTTATCAAATATTATCCCCCTTTTTAAAAGGTTTCGTCTTAAATCATGCAAAATACATTTTGACAGCATCTTTAAGTTTCTAATTAACTTACAAAGAACTATTAAAATGTATCTTCTCATGTCATTTTTACCCATTTTCTTCCAATTGCTGCTAGTTCTTTTTTCTAGTAAAAGCAGCGTGGTGCTACCTTTTAATCTTTGTAAAAATCGTTTTAAAAAAGAGACTTTAGTTACGTCTGTGAGTGAGGCGTGCTGACGCAGACTTCACCTGGCTCATCCAACCCTTGGGTCAGGTATTATATACAGAGACTTAGCCAAGAAGTTACCCATTAACACTAATAAGAGTACGTTTATGTACTATTTACATGTATTGAGTGTTTACTATAGGTCACGCTTTGTTCTAAGCACTTTACATTGGAGAAGGACTCCTCTAACCTAATTAAACACTGGCATTAAAACAACCAGATAAAATGGATAATCTGACAGTAATTTTTGATACGTAAGGAAAAAATTTACCACTGCAAAAAGGAAGATTGAACTACTCACGGCACATAGCCAGGTATCCACCGGAGATCAAGAGGCAGCCTATTATTGCACTTCTTCCACTTCCGAGTACTTGTTTCAGTATTATTTTATCAATGTTTCAATATGATTTTAAATCAGACCCCCAAAACACCATTGTCAAGTCCTCAATATTTTAACTAAATTGTACAAAATGTAATTTGTTCTTCTCCTGTGGATTTTGTTCATTTATTATGTTCATCAAACGGTACACATCCAAAGCAGGCCCAGGGTGCAGGGGTTTGTCCTGAGCAACACGGAGCAGGCTAGCCTTCCCAGCGGACTCTCTTATCTGTTTGCTTCCAGCAGTTAAGATTTTGTTAATGCCTTGGGCCAATTTAATTTTTCATCCCCGTTTTTAATGAGGCAGGGAACAATAAAAGAGAGCGAGCACAGCAGACCAGCTACAGTCAAAGGGAATGTTTGTTTGTGTATCTTCTGCAAATAATAGCTCATAAATCCAATGAGAATTTCTCAGAGGCAAGCTGGACTCTCAGATTTCTTCGAACCTCCAAGGAATCCGAATATTTTCTTTCATACTTAAAATAAGTAATGATTCACCAAACATAGTTTTTAAAATTCAGCCAGAGCTTTTCTTTATATGTTTTCTAAGATGATGACAATGCTTTCTTACTGTACTAAAAAAAGACGTCAAAATGTATCATTGTTAAAACCTAAAATTTGCATTCAAAATAATGAGTCTGGAGTTCTAAGTAATTAAAAGATCCAATGTAAAGATACACGCACGTTTAAAAACTTTACAAGATACTTTCATTATTTAAAAATTGCTTTGGTCTATTTATTTCCATAGGCTTTCATGGTCAGAATCCCTCCGCTTTTCAAAAGTCTACCATGACTTCAATTTTCCTTCACAGTTGTTAGTCATTCTTCTCAAGAAGAGAAATGATTTGGGAAATGATGTGGAATCGCATTCCCCTGCTGCTTTCAATCCAGAAGATGCTATGGGGTGGAACCTGCCTGGGGGTCCCTGCTGATCCTTAATGTTCCATCAGCATTGCCAAAGAGTCACCCTAACCAGCAGTTTTATCTATTTCTTTTCCCATGTAGGAAACACAATTATTGTCTCTGGGTGAGATTTTCGCAGAGCAATAAGACTATGCCCTAAGACCTTCTGAAGATCATGAATAAGGAATTCATTCACTCAGTCATTCATTAATTCTTATATTTGCATATATGTACAAGAATAAATACACGTATCATGCACTTTCTCTACTAAGACATGCTAAAATGCTGACACTTTTTTAATGATTGGCCACTTTCGTTACACAGGGATAATGTGAGTTTTATATAATGTGATTAGAATAGGCCAGATTAAAATTGGAGTGAAGATGGCTACAACATGTATATTTAAAGACCCGCATGAAACTCATCATAGTCAAGTTAAATTTCACAATTTTTATTTTTAATATTTTAATACCTGAGAATAATGCAACCTTTTGAACATCTTTGACTTTTTTAATCAGTAGCACACATTAATATAATTTAAAAGACCATATGCCCTGGCTGGTGTGTCTCAGTGGATTGAGTGCTGGCCTGTAAACCAAAAGGTCATACTTTGATTCCCAGTCAGGACACATACCTGGGTTGAGGGCCAGGTCCCTGGTGGGGGACATGCAAGAAACACCACACATTGATGTTTCTCTCCTTCTGTTTCTCTCTCCCTTCCTTTCTTTCTGAAAATAAATAAATAAAATTTTTTAAAAGACTACAGTATGAGAATTATGTCAGTATATATATTTAAAGGTGCTGAGACATTTATTTTTAATTTCTAATTGTTTCTGTGACTGTGTAGTAAAGATACTTTACTCTATTTCCTCTTGCACTGACTTCTATTTCTCTTGGATTCCAAGCATTACCAACGTTCTCAATACTGTTTCAAAAATATGGGATCATTTTACAATGTATACATATATAAAATCTTTATGTTATACACCATAAACTAACATGTTTTATGTCAATTATATCTCAAATAAACAAATAAAAATGTAATGCACTGATTCAAATTTAGTTACCAAGCCAGTGTATTTGGCATTGCAGAAGTGTTCACAATTTCAAAAGAGATTCCTAATGGAAGACTATCAAATTCATGACACATTTTGAGGATCATTTTAAAGCATGGACAACTTAACAAAATAAGCCATAAGAAACTTACACTACACACAAGGATAAATTCAAAATGGATCATAGACTTAAACATTAGACCTGAAACCATAAAAATTCTAGAAGAAAATATAGGCAGCAAAATCTCATACATTGCTCGTAGCAATTTTTTACTGGAGTTATCTCCCTAGGCAAGGGAAACAGAAGAAAAAATAAACAAATGAGACTACATCAAACTAAAAAGTTTGTTTTTGCACAGCAAAAGAAATCATCAACAACAACAAACAGCAACCCATAGAATGGGAGAATATATTCCCCGATACATAGAATAGGGGGTTAAATATACAAAACTGGTAAGTAAGTTTTGTATATTAACCCCTTATCAGATGTATCACAAAATTCTTACAAAACTCAACACCAAAAAAACAAATAAACAACCCAATTTAAAAAAGGGCAAAGGGCCCGAATAGACATTTCTCCAAAGAAGACATACAGGTAGCAAATAAATATATGAAAAGATGCTCAAGGTCACTAATAATCAGGGAAACCACAATGAGATACTGTCTCACACCTGTCAGGATGGCCATTATCAAACAGTCAACAAACAGGTGCGGCCCTTTTGCACTGCTGGTGGGAATACAGGTTGGTGCAGCCACTGTGGAAAGCAGTATGGAGATACCTCCACCAATTAAGAATAGATCTGTCTTTTGACCCAGTAACCCCACTTCTGGAATATATCCAAAAGAACCCAAAACACTAATTCAAAAGAACATAAGCACTCTTATGTTCACTGCAGCATTATTCATACTCACCAAGATATGGAAGCAGCCCAAGTGTCCATCAATAAATGAGTGGATAAAACAATGATGGGACATTCACACAATGGAATCCTACTCAGGCATAAAAAAGAAGGAAATTTTACCCTTTGCAACAGCATGGGTGGACCTGGAGAACATCATGCTAAGTGACATAAGCCAGTTAGAGAAAGACAAATACCATATGATTTCACTCCTATATGGAATCTAATGAACAAACTAAACCAGCAAGGAAAATGGAGATGCACTCATAGATGGAGAACATGGCGAAAGCCAGGGGTGGGCAAGGTTGGGGGGAAGGGGTTGAGCAAAAAGGAAAAAGGACTCATGGACACAGACAGCAGTGTGATGACTGCTGTGGGGAGAGGCGTATAGGGGACTAAATGGTAATGGAAAAAAATACAATAAAGATTAAATAAAATTTAAAAAGAAAGAAACAGCTGCTCCCATTCATATCTAGGCTAGTTGTGAGACTAATGCGAGGCATTGCATAAAAGCAAAACCCCACAAAGCGGTTGAATGCATGTATCTTACCTAGTGACAGAACTGAATTGTGATTAATTGGTCCCCAATTTTTATAGCTTTATTACTTTAGAGGCAACATGATAGAGTAAAAGAGATCATGAACCTTAGAGTAGGTGTAATTTAGCCTCTGTCACCATTGGCTATCTAGTCTCAAACCGTTAACTGAAACTCTCTCACCTCAGTTTCCTCATGTACCTAGCAACTCTGGCCCACAGTCCAAACTGGAGCCACTTGTTGTTGTTGTAGAAAATGTTCTGTTGGAGCACAGCTGCATTCCTTCATCGATGCATTCTCTAGGATGGCTCAGGCCCTGCAACACAGAGTTGAGTAGTTAGAGACCACATGACCTTTATAGCCTAAAATATTTGTTGTCTGATAGTTCACAGAAAAGGTTTGCTGCACTTTGCTCTTAAAGTTGTCAAATCCAAGGAGAATACATATCGCCTTAAAGAATGTGCCCTTCCGCTAGCTTATGATGTTACTGGTTACCTCCCTTTGTAATGTTCTTTACCTTTGGTTCTTTGATTTAACTTTCCCCTGTATACCTTCTATCTCTCATAATACCCTTCCTGTTTTTTTCCTCTATTCCTTAAATTTGAGTGATCTCCAAATTTTCATCCTTAGGCCTCCTAGTTTTTAATTAGATACTTTATTCCATAACCTCCATCACCCCTCGTGACTAGAACAGTCCCTGATAGACCACCATGCCCCATTCTTCTCTGATCATACTTAACTCAACACATTATAAAAATGATTCTAAGTTTTTAAATACTTTTCCCATTTGACTATGTTCCTAGTACAGATCAGCAACTAAAACCTGTGGGTTGCTCAGTAAATATTTGAGGAGCAAGTAGAATAGATTTCTATTTCCACTCTTATTCTCCCTCTTGAAATTCACCTGGAGATTAAGCTCCTCCTCCCTGTGGTGAGCTCTCCTCAGTGTCATGCACCATAAAACAGATAAAATGTCCCCAAAGCGCTGATCCTCCAACACACTGGAACAAGGGTATCGCTAATACTCTTTCTCAAGGGTTAACCCAGTAAACAGAGCAATTAAACAAATACATCATACTGAAGTTAGAATGTTCTCAGGACAAAAGAGAGATAAACAGAGAAATTGTCATGGGGGTTGCATAGCAAAACTAAATACTATCCGTTCTGGATAATAAAGGAGAAAAAACATTAACTGATGCAACTTAGATCTCAGTCCCTATACTTAATAAAGGAAAATAACACAGCTCTCACAATAGTAATGGGCACCCCCTTGGGGAGAAACAAACTATCAGACATGTAGGAACAAAATAGCTCAATTTTCACCCTCTTTAGGCCATTATATACATGACCACAGGTCTTTACACTTTCTCTCTGGAGAGCTCCCTACTGCTTTAAAGAATAAGTACAAACAAAAATATGTTCTTATGATACGCAAAACAATTTCCAGCTGAAAATCTTTCAAGAACAATCTCCAAATATATAAAAGGTCCCTCGGCAATTGTGAAGAGACAAAACTTAAAACCAAAGTCTGAGACGCGATTCAAGACTGCAGTCAGTATTCGAAATAAAGCTGCCTTTCTTTGTCCCCCTTTTTTTCTGACCAAATTCACAGAGTCTGAATGATGAGTGATGTGGCCGCCTCAGAAACACCAGCCAACTTGAAATTATAACCTGCACTGCTGAGTTTGTTTGCAAATGAAATAAAAGCAAGAAGAAAACCAGAGACATAATTATTAAAGACACTAAAATATGGAAAAGAGATTAAACCTTATTAGAATATCATTTCTAGGCATTAGCAGCAGTTCTATAATTAATAATATAACAGTTGACTGCACTATGAGCCATTACAGAAATTAAATTTTTATTTATGAACAAGAATAATGAGGTAACATAAAAAGACTGGGCTTGAGTTTTTCTGCTGCTGAAGATTAATAATTGCCTAAGGTCTATATTCAGAATTAAGATAGACATTTGGCTGCAGAGAAAGATAATTCACAGGATGTGCAAACACTCTTGAACTCTAAACTGCAGCCATGACATGAGTTGGATGCAATTTACACGTCACCATCACCGGACTCAGACTATTTCTGCCACTGCTTATTTCATTCTATGTGCCAGAGAAAAGCAGATGTGTCCAGAAAAATGATGCAAAAAACTTACATGCTGCTTTAAAAAAAAATTGTTATACTTATTGTTTCCAGAGGTAGGTGGGGAGGAAGAGTGGGAAAGAAAGAAAGACATCAACTGGGATCAAACCCACAACCTAGGCATGTTCCTTGAACAGGAGTCAAACCTGCAACCCTTTGGTACATGGGACGACACTCCAACCAACTGAGCCACACTGGCCAGGCTTTTTGGTTGCTTTTTCAAAAGGAGCCCTTGGCAGTATCCAGAGGGGAGGTGGGAGGGGATAATGGAGGGAAAAGGGGCAAGGGTTTTCAGGAACATGTATAAAGGACACATGGACAAATCCAAGGGCGTATAGGATCAAGAGGGAGAAGTGGGGTTGGCTGGGGTGCGCACAGCAGTGGCAGGAAAACGTAGATAACTGTACTTGAACACCAGTAAAAAAATGTGAAAAAATAAATACAAAAAATAATAAAAAATAAAAAGGAGCACTTGATAATATAAATATTTAGTATAGCATTCTTATAGCTGTTGATGAGAGAAGTTAACATATATGAAGAAATTTCATTTTCTTTAAAAATAGTGACAAAGGAGAGTAAAAAAAATGCATGTGTGGAATTTCTTTTAAAAACTATTCAAAGACTACTATAATGTTTTACCCTTGTTTTATTTTCCAGGGGTTTTAAAATTTGTTTGATAGTGTCATATTCTATATGTAAACTAGATATATTTATCTTACTGTTTGCACTTTGCACACCAATGAAAAAGAAAACTTCATTAAAATACATTTTATTTATAATTACAGTGCTTATTTTATTTTTAAAAATAAAATCAACCAATTACTAATAAAACTTTGAAAATAGAAATTATAATATAATGTTCTCAATTTTTTATTTTAATTCATCAAATGCCACTTGATATAATGCCTTGTAGATTTGGTCTTTAGTTGTTTTTTGTCTTTGTGTTTTAGTTTTTAATTTTTTATTGTCTTTTTTCCATTTACATGTAATCCCCTTATTCCCTCCTTCCCCCTCAATCACCACCCTGTTGTCCCTGCTCATGGGTCCATTTTCCTTTTTGCTTGATCCCTCCACCCTCTGACCACCCCTGATAGCTGTCAATAGTTTATCCGATTTAATTAGATACCTCAGTAAGGTAAAAAGGCAGAGAGGGAATTGATATTTATTGGGTGACAAATATGCAGCAGACACTTTCAAAATCTATATCATCATGTTCTCAAATACTTAAGTGAGTTGGATGTTCCTATCCCCCTGTTACAGATGATGAAAGTCAGTCTAAAGGTCTGCTGAAATCCAGAGAATTACAGTCTTCCCATTTTATTATAGGATCCAATTAACCTTTAATATTCCTTAAAAAATTAATAATCATAAAATTGGGATTTCTGGCCAAGATGGAGACAGGTAGAAATGCTTCACTTCCTTGCACAAGCAAGAGAAGGATAACAATTGATTTAAAAACAAAGAACAACCAGAACTGCTAGAAAATCATTTGCATGGAAGTCCAACAACCGAGGAGTTAAAGAAACATTCATCCAGACTGACAGAACCACATCACAGCAAAGAGGACTGCCCTGCCTTGGTGAATACCTAAGGCTCCGCCCCTTACCATGTAACAGGTGCACAAAGACAAAGAAATATGTCCCAAATGAAAGAATAGATCAAAACTCCAGAAAAAGAACTAAGCTACAAGGACATAAACAACCTATCTGATGCAGAGTTCAAAACACTGGTCATCAGGATGCTCACAGAATTGATTGAGTTCAGTTGTGAAATAAAGAAAGAAACAAAGGCTATACAAAGTGAAATAAAGCAAAATATACAGGGAACCAACTGTGAAGGGAAGGAAACTGGGAATCAAACCAATGATCTGAGACAAAAGGAAGAAATAAGCATCCAACCAGAACAGAATGAAGAAAAAAATGAGAGGCTTAGGAACCTATGGGACAGCTTTAAGTGTTTCAATATCTGAACAATAGTGGTACTGGAAAGACAAGAGGAAGAGCAAGATATTGAAAACTTATTTGAACAAATAACGAAGGAAAACTTCCCCAATCTGGAGTAGTAAATAGACTTCCAGGAAGTCCAAGAGGCTCAGAAAGAGAGTTCCAAAGAAATTGGACACAAGGAGGAACACACCAAGGCACATCATAAGATTAAAGATAAGGAGAGACTCTTAAAAGCAGCAAGAGGAAAGGAAATAATTACCTATAAAGGAGTTCCCATCAGACTATCAGCTGATTTCTCAGAAGAAATCTTACAGTCAAGGAGGGGCTGGAAAGAAGTATTCAAAGTCATGAAAGGCAAGGACCTACATCCCAGATTGCTCTATCCAGCAAAGTTATTTAGAATGTAAGGGCAGATGAAGTGCTTCCCAGACAAGGTAAAGCTAAAGGAGTTCATCATCACCAAGCCCTTATCATATGAAAAGTTAAAGGGACTTATCTAAGAAATAGAAGAACAAAAACTGTGAACACTAAAATGGCAACAAACTCAAACTATCAACAACTGAACATAAAAAGCAAAAACAAAAACAAATACAAATTAAGAAACAACTAGAACAGGAAGAGAATCCAAGAAATGGAGATCATTTGGAGGGTTATCAGCTGTGAGTGGGAAAGGGGAGGATGGGGGAAAATGTACAAGGATTAAGACACATAATTGATAGGCACAAAATAGGCAAGGGGAGGTTAAGAATAGTATAGGAAATGGAGAAGCTAAAGAACTTACATGCATGACCCATGGACTTGAGCTAAGGGGGCACTGCTGGAAGGAAGGGGGATGTTGGGCAGAAGGGAGCAAAGGGGAAAAATTGGGACAACTATAATACATAATCAATAAAATACACTTTTAAAAAATAGAGGAGTAGAAAATCTAACACACCTTTTAGAACTGAATCTGTAATTTTAAACTTCATTACTACTGAGAGTCACCCAGCACAAGAAAAAGAACTTTGATTTGGGAGAAAGCTAAGTGAAAGTGTGATGTTTTGTCCAACTACCGAAGCTGTGTGATCATATGCACACTTATTGAATTTCTCTCACCTTCACTTCCCTCAACTATTAAGTAGAAATAATAATAATGCCTACCATTCATTATTATGTAAAAAGTAACACATTAAAAATGGGTATTGTGTAGACAAACCTGTGTTAATTATTTTTACCAAGGTTAAGCAATTATTCACTCTTCAAGCACAACACTTAACCGATGCCACTTGAGACCCAGATATTTTAATTCCTAGTTGTATTCCTTGATAATAGAGTATGTTCTCCTATTGACTCTCCCCCAGAAGCACCTACAAAATAGTTGAAAAGGTATTGACTGTCTTGAAAAAATGGAGAGACAGGACAACACACCGAAATAAAATACTGCCTTTATAACTCCATTTCTTTCATTTGTAATAGACAACAGGAAAAACAGCAGAGAACCACTGAAACCCTTAAATGATCACTGCACAGATTACAGGATTGCTTCAATATATTTCTTTATTGAATAAAAGCAGGATCAACCTCTAAGATGAATAGATTTCTCAGCAGTTAGGGTCTATGTTCTCAAACTCAAAATTAAATAGCAATTTCCCCACAAGCCAATTACACATTAGGGAGACCATCACTGTTATAAATTATCCAACAGGGACAGAAGAGTGCTTCCAAAGAACTTTTAAATGCTTCGCTAAAATATGAAAGTTTAATATTATTTGAATTTTAAACAGAGTGATATAGACTTTGGGGAATAACAAAATATTTCCAGTGTTCGGATCACGCACTACTGTTGAGACCCAACCATTTGACTTGGGAAATAGAAGAGCAAAATGAAGGCCTACAGATGCTTTAGTTTAAATTCACCATATTTATCCCCCAACTCTATGACTTGACTGCCATCGTGTGCATTTATTTTTATTTAAAAATTTAAAAAGAGCACTAATGGTCTTTTCATAAATAGCATCAGCTTTCTGCATGAATTTATGAAGATGCATTCCTTTTGTTAGGCAAGAATTCATTACACATTGTTAGCTCATGACTTCGCCAGGAAAACAACTGTAGAGCAACGAACAATGCAAAAAGGACTAAATGGATGACCTAAGACTTACTGCTGATATGCAGGACAGGGATATGAAGTAAATACTCACTTATAAAATTGAGCCACTTAGCATGTTTAAACTTTGTTTTTTATAATTTACTATTTGTCTGTAAGCCTTTAAGAAGTTTTGAATATTTTGGCTCTGGCCACATTATAATGCCAAGGATGAGGATCCATAAAGCTTTTACATAATTTTTTTGCAGTATAAGATTATGAGAAATTGAACTTTTACTATTAATCTGTGAGGTTTAGTTGAACATTTCTGTCTAACGTATATACTTTGCTTCCTAATAGAGTCCAATCTCATCTTCAATGTTCAAATTACAAGATTTATTTGGGTTTTATTAGTTTTCACTTTCACTGCAATTCACTTTGACTCCCTGCTATGTCTCCTCTCCATACAATGAATGTATGATTTTTTCAAAGAAGACCATACACATTGGCAAAGTTCAGGATCCAGTCTTCCTGAGATGTATATTTCACGAGTCTTTTATAATATCTCACTTGTAACCATAAAGCAGATTAAAATTAACCATCTCCTAGTTTGCCCAACCATGAAAAATGCTTGTTATTTTTGTTGGTCACATAAAGCACACTTTTTATTATTTTGGCAAACAAGATACAAAGGCTGTAAACTAAACACCAGAATGAGCCATAAAATTTTTCTGTTAAATCAAACGCCATTGCTGTCCTGAGAATACATGTACTGTAATGTAGATTAGATATATTTTGCAAACCCTTTCAAAATACTTTCTTCCCTTTAATAAAAAATATGTAACAGTCGTACTGAGGTCAACAGTCAGGTGACAGAGATGACAGATCAGGTTTCATTCAAAGTCGGTTTGGGATCAATTTGTTTCACCGGAGCAGATAAATCTAGCAACGTGAGGGAAGCCTTAATGAAATGAAACTTTCTTATCTTTGATGAAGAAATCCCTACGGGCTCCATCTGGCAGTTGCCATGTAAAGAGAAAAACACTAAGAACAGCAATGATCATGGAAATTCAATCCATGTGGATGGCAAAAGTAGGTAATTCAGGAGGAAAAAAAAATCTAACTTTGGCCCTAAATATTTGGTTTGAAATAGGAACTTGGTCAGAGTAGCAGGAGAGTGTGCCAGCTGCTGCCCCACCACCCGCACATTCAGTCCTTAGTGTTCAATCATCAAGTTCATTGCTTCCATAGGCAAAACAATGGAGAGCTCTTTGGAGGTCAAATTTTCTAATTTAGCAAATTAATTCATATCATTTGGATAATTTCCAACGCCCCCACTCTCTTTGATTTGCGTTGACCAAGGCTAAATTACTCACCGTTCCTTAACACTTGGTTGGCAGGAAAATTAATTAAAAAACAGCGGTCATGGCCATGCCAGTGCCTTCAATGCCATTCAGATCGTCCCAGTACACTTTATTTAGAAATGAAAAAAATCTATTGAGGAGAGCCCTTTGTGAATAAACCATGTAAACATTGAAATCATCTTTTGACAATTGACATAATTAAATTAGCAGAGCACATTGGGAACAGATATGAGCATTAGACAGTATGAGCCATAATGTTTTCCTTATAACTGGGCATTTGTTGTCATAACTTTTTTGAAAGTGTGGTTCTTTTTAGCCAAGTACTTCCCCTATTTCAACCACTGAATGTGTATTTCAATTTCTTCTTGCTTCAGGAACAACAGATTTGAGTTAATTATGAACCAATATCCTGGTGACAAGAAGTGTCTAGAAATGCAGTTATATGGTTTCAATCCCACAAGATTACAAATACTTGAAAGCAATAGCTGTAATACACACAACTGGGATCACAGTTTCCCCACCTGAGGGTTTGCTCTAAAAAAAAGGAGGGGTTGTAAAGTCTATATTATGTCTCCTTTATACTTCCAGAATTGGTGAGGGAAAGGAAGTTAAAACTCCTGCTAAGTCTTTGTATAAAGATGACCCTCAAAAGAGTTCTTCGGTTTAGTGAAATATTGCAACAAGTAAACAATTTTTTATAAGCAGAGTGGCTTTTAGAGCTAGTGTGGAAAAAAAAAACAGAGAAAGAAGAGGAGAAAAGATTATGACCTTCAGTCTAGGAATACCTTGGAATTTGAAGATACAGTTAACAAAAAGCCAATTATCTTCCTTAGCTTGCAATTAAGTCATAATGACTCATATTAGTGTTACTGTTTCTTTCTGTGTGTATGTGTGCTTTCTAAGATTTAATTACTGGAAAATTTTCATCAGAAAGGCAAGGCATATTGGCCCAGGCAAAATAACCCAATGTTTATTAAACTTCAGTTTAAATGGGCCACATGTAGATTCCCTCAAAATGGTTGCATTGTCAACTTTGTAGTCCTCTCTGAAATGTCAATTTCGCGCACTATTTTGTTTTGGGATTGCCACAATACCAAGAAGGAATGAATTCTAAAGAGAAATAGTTTCCTTTTGGTAATGGACAGGATTTTTCCAAAAGAGTTTGGAGATTTGCCTTGGAAGAATGGAAGAAGGATTCTCTCAGAGACGGAGGATTGCTGTGGAAGCAAACAAGCAAGACTAGGTGGTTTTGTGTGTACGTGCTTGGATGTACACAAGCAAACAAGCAAGACATGTGTGGTTGCGTGCATGCACTTGGATGTACGCTTTTTCTGTGAACTATCAGAACAGTTATGTTTTGATGTTTTTCATCCAGTTTCAAGTTTTATCACCCATATCGAAATCCCTTCAGTGTTATTTCTGAGCTGACTTCAGTCAAGTGTACCATGCAGCTGTAATCCTGTGTTAATGGAATTCTGGACAAGCAAGTGAGATGGCTGTGAAAGGGAGCTTTCAAACGGGGGTCCTGGTGGCAGTATCTTCTCAAGGGAACATAGTCTCAGAGCCACAGGTAGTCAGTCGTTAGCTGGAAGATAGGATTGCAGCCAAATCTGAGAACAGCGAGAAGAGAATTTAGGGCTGTGCTTGAGGCAGATGAACTCATACAATGAGGCCTTGGGGGCTTGGATACACAGCCACCTCTCAGGAAGACAGAGTGATTACAAATTGGATATGAAGAACAGTGCCTGGAGGAGAAAGCAAATATTTGGTTGGGCTGCTCTGTAATCTCATTCTCACTCAGTGATTACATTTTTGGTGCTGTTATCACCTCGTTTTATTATTTTCTTACATATAATCTGGTTCTTAGATTTACCCACTTTAAATACTCTCAGGTAAAGGAATTAGAAAAAAGGAGTGTAAGTCCTCCTGCTGTTTCACTTTCACAGCATTCCCGCTCCACTTCCTTAACACCCAGCGTATGGAAATGGGAGGTTTTCTTTGTGAAATTAAATTGCTTTCTTTTGTTATTTTTTAGCAAAGTGCTGCAATAATGAAATACCAATATTCATTTATGAATATCAATGAGATGCCTTAAATGAACCCAAGCAGCACCAAGTGATTTGTGTACAGAATGCACATTGTCTAATCAAACTCATAAATATGAGTGAATATTTAATCAATTAGGTTTATTTGTTTCATGAGCCATTTAAAAGTTTGTCTTGTGATATAAAATGCAGAATAAATAATAGCTCATGGATTAGGAATTTTCCAAAGAAAACTGGCTGGGTGAGTTTGTTGCACAAAAACGAACATGGAATTAATGAAAAGCCATAGAGTAGGGAGCCGTATTCTACTTCTAAAAGCAAGTTGTTTTCTTATATGATAAATTATAAGATGTAGAAAAGATAATTAACAGTGTTACCTTTTGAAAAGATATTTGCATTTTGTCACTTTCATCCAGTGGGAATATCTCAGTTACCTTTGCATTTTCTAATTAATGCACTGTACGCAGAGACTGGCAACAACAAAAATAAAGTTAAAACAATGCAATGTATTTAAATGTTCTATGAAACATTTATGTGGCTGATCTAACTTGTCACTTGTGTACCAATTAAAGGTAGCTTAATAGTGTTGGAATAATCACAGCACGTGCAGCTTTCAACATACTTCTAGTTTCAATGAAAGTAACAGAACTCTTCAAAGGGGCATAATATCAAACCACTTAGCTGAAAAGAGCACAGGAAGCTTGAGGAGGAAGGGAAGGATGTAAGGACCAGAAGAGGTGAGCAGGTACGACTGAGGGACTAAATCATGGACCTGTAAATGTTTGGAAGCTGAATCTGAGAAATGTGCTTTAAACCAAGACTACAGAAAGGAGCTAAACAGACCCCGGGGGAGCAGTGGGCATGAGCTCTGGTAGACACACAACTCCAAGGCCGCCTGGAAGAAAAATACTGCAATTTCAGCCCTCAAAGTTATCCAAGATTAAGCTAACTTTTAAAAATACATACTATTAGCCCTGGCTGGCGTAGCTCAGTGGATTGAGCGCGGGCTATCAACCAAACTGTCGCAACTTTGATTCCCAGTCAGGGCACATGCCTGGGTTCAGGCCATGACCCCCAGCAACCGCACATTGATGTTGCTCTCTCTCTATCTCCCTCCCTTCCCTCTCTAAAAATAAATAAATAAAATCTTAAAAAAAAAAAATACTATATGCCTGAGGTGTTATATGTGTAATAAATACTTATGTGTGTGAATATACAGGGGTGGGCAAAAGTAGGTTTATAGTTGTGGTTGCATGACGTAAAGTTTATATTTGTATTATTTATTGATTAATGTATTATTTATTTGTATTACAACTGTAAACTTACATTTGCCCACCCCTGTATCACAGACACACAAAACATTCAAGGATATAAGATGCCATAAGCAAGCATCAGAAAAAAAAATAAAGTAGAAGAAAAATGCAATGAAATTGAGTCCTAAAACCAAGTGTTATGTATTGGAAATATCAGCAACAGACTACTGTAAATAGTAACAGACTATAAAGTAACCATGTATAAAATAATCAGTGGGAAAAAGGCAAAATTTAAAAACTGATCGAGTAAGGAAAAACTGTGAATATTGGCCAGGCAGTTTAAAATAAACAAATTCACAAATATAAATGAAGGCCTTCTTGAAATGGAAATGATAATGATTGAAATTTAAAACACTGTGAGTGGACTAAGCAATAGACACACCTGAAGATAAAAAGGATGAATTGGAAATGGATTGGAAGAAATCAAACAAAACCGACACAGAAAAGAGGAGTCCCTCAATATGAGTCACCTATGCACGAAGTGTAAGTCCACCGCACCAGGGGTGCTGCTCCTTTCTCCTCTGTGTATCTAAATCCTATCCTCCCATCCCAGCTGTGGCTTTACAGGTCACCCCTTTCCTCCCAGCCCCTGGTTACATCCCACGTCCACACCAGCTCCAGGACTGCGGCAGCTTTTTCCCAGCCTCCCTGCAGACTTGCGGCGACACAGCACATTCTCTCTGAAGCTGTTGATTACTTCTGTTCTCCTTCATTTCTGCCTTCCTGGCATGTGCTTGGGCTCTACCTTTTGTGATTTCTTTGTCCCATAGGCCCTAGTCTTCCTTCGGGTTCATGTAGCTTCTCCCCTCATCACCATTCCTCCAGTTCCCTGACCCCAGCCCATCTATTTCAGTACTTCGCTTACCCTGCATTTAAGGAACATATGCATGAACCACTGGCTCAAAATAAACACTTAATAACTGTCTGTTGAAACAAGTGAATGCGTGGATGTTCCGTGTTCCAAATGTACAGGCTGGCGGTCAGGAGCAAATATTCTGTGTACTTTTCTCTGCACCTAGCACAGCACTAACTATATATAAGAAGTACTATGACACATTATACAGACTAAGTAAATATATGAATTCTATTTGTGTGGATGAGTAAATGTGTCTGTTCGCCTGAGGCAGAGTATGTGAAAGACAGAAAAACAATGACAGATAAGACCAGAAGAGTTACTTGTTCACCCTTGGAGAAGTGAATACAACACTCAAAGAGAAGTTTTCTCCTAGATGAAGATTAAGTGTTAGCATACTATGATTCAGCTTTTTGTTTTCTTTCCTAAGATACTTAGATGAAAATGCTAGTATTTCAGTTATAAAAGTTAAGATTTATATTGAACTTTTCAAGATTGGTAGTCTTTGTGTCGAATTTATTTCCTATTTCCTTGTCTCTTTCTGAGATACGTATTTCAAAATAACATCTCCCATAAACTTAGAGTTATGAACTTGTTTTTATTGTTTGAAAATTAAACCTCTTATATAACTGAGCATTGTATTCAAATACCCGTTTTATTTTATATATCATGATTAAGACATTTTTCTTTTTTTAAGTGACAAACTGCTTGTCTTTTTTAAGATTTTCATTTATTTTATTTTTAGAGAGGAGAAACAGGGAGAAAGAGAAGGAGAAAAACATCATTGTGTGGTTGCCTCTTGCACACCCGCTACTGGGGACCTGGCATGCAACCCAGGCATGTGCCCTGACTGGGAATCAAACAGGCAACCCTTTGGTTCTCAGGCTGGCACCCAATCCACTGAACCACACCAGCCAGGGCTGACTTACATATTTCTATAGATGAAAGCTATCCTCAAACAAATCAGGAAACCCAAAGAAGATAAAGAGGCAGGACATGTCACGAATGATCTCTCAGGGCAACATTGTCTCTGCAGGTTTGAAGACACAGTTGAGGTACCTCAACACTGTCCACCTAAGCAGTGGCAGTAATGACTACCTCTCTACAAGTTAGCACGCAAGCCCCCTTTATGTGCCCTGCTGTATCGCCTGTCAATAGGCAGCTCACCTCACTGGGAAGCTGCTCCCCAGGCCAATATGAGGGGCCCCTTCTCGAGCCTCATTTTCCCCTTTGTGTCAACACTACACTCAAGAAAGACAAAGCCCAGACTCTTTCTTGCAGACCTCATCACCACCAGAGAACCTGAAGAACTACTCGTGTTCCCTAGGGAATAACGGTGCCCGGTGATGGAGTTAAGAGGAAAAGAATCGAGAGCCGATGAGCACGTGACAAGCTGCGAGAGTTTTCATTAGTATTCATTAGCTTTCACACACCTTTAAACCTTGTGCCCTCTCCATGTGTGGCTCAGAGCAGGCACTCCAGTGTTTCTGCGGAATCAGTGAGTGCATTCATGGGCCAGAATTTTGAATAAGAGTAGGATGTATATACAAATAGTCTATGGCCAGCATTTGGTAGGAAAGGGGGGTAATTAATGTTAGCCACCACTATTCATCCAGCCCCGTTGGGTGGTGAATGATAGTTACTGATTACTTGGCTAACAAGAAGAAAACACAAGCATTTTCTATTTTGGTATAAACTTCATAGGACTTTCTCGTTGGTTAGTCAAATGCCTTGCATCTCTTTTCTCAACATCTTCTTGAACACATTGCATTTTTCACATTTAATAGTGTCAAGACTTTTCACAGCAGGGTTTACATTTGATTTTAGCACACAATAGACAATTCCTAAGGCAGCCTACAATTCCAATCCATTAGGCTAATGAATTGCAGCTGCTGTGAGCAGTGGGCATGTCATCTTTCGATAATAAAGTCTAGCAAGACATGAAATATAAAAGTAAATAAACTGAAAAAAAGGCTACATCTGGCGGATACAGATATTTTTTTTCTTATAGAAGCCTAGTAAACAGGCAGAGTTAACAGAACTCTTAGACATACTTATATGTACATGTGAATAATTACATTATAAAATATTGAAAAAGTTACAAGTGTTAGATGATTTTTGTTCGGGAACCCTTGGTTAATCAATATGCTTTTTTTCTTTTCTTTCAATTTCTACTTTTAAAAACCCATTATTATTACATGCCCTTGCTTATTTATTACACCATTTATCATTATAGATTTTTTTCAAGTGGATATTAATAGACCGCATTCTCGAGGCTCTCTTCGCGTGAAAAACTGCTCACCGGGGAAGCAGACCTGCCATGAAAGAAAGGAAAGAGTCACTGAAGGCAGTTGGTATTTTTAATTTCCCTGAGTCATTTCTCTGAATTGCAGAAAAGCAAATGTGTTCTCTTAAATCAATTTCATTGCGTTAAAAAAGGAAATTTTATGTTCTCATGACACAGCTGGCTTCTCTGCTCGGAACACTGAAATTGTATCCCTTCGGAGAAGACAGAGGTGTGGGGTAGGGAGCGGGGAGCATGGAACATAAAATCCATCAGGTCTCACCTGATAATGAACTGTTCCACCAGCAATTAACAAACTTTGTTCACAGCATTTGCATTAGAACCTGACTGCCTTCCCCCCAGAAATGCTCTTTCTATGTCTACAGAAAAGTGCTGCCAAAATATATTGCATATCAGAAATACCTGGACCTCCCTTCTTGGTTAATAAGTGTGAAGTGTCGTTTTCGATCTTCATTCTGAAAAATGTCACTCTAAAAGTAACTTTTGTTACGCTTCACCCATGTCCATATACACTTTGCTTTGTTTATGAAGATAAAGTAGTTTGTGAAAGAAGAGAAAGGGAGGGAAGAAAAGGAGAAGAGAGAAGAGGGATGAGAAGAGGAGAGGGGCTTATTTACTCCGGCATGAAGTCGTGAGGGAGAATGTGAGGACATGGGGTACATAAAGCCTTGGGGGCCTTTGTTTAAAGGATGAAGGGATGTCGTCATTACTGAGGTCCCTGTGAGTAAGCATGCCTACACAGTGAAAGTGGTTAAATGTTGCAACACTGTGACTCTAATATCCCCTTCTCCTGCCAGCTCTGGAATGTAGATGTTGGTGAGAAGTTTCCTCTAAAAAAGGCTCCAGAGGGAAAAACTTTGGGTGTGGGCTAAAGAAGATAACAGAGTTGCCTCCCCCATCTCCACCCCAGACAGGTGGTGCTGAGGCAGGCTGTGCACTCCAGAAACCAGCCTCCCTGACATCCAGGTGCTGCTCAAGCACTGATGGGCCAGCTTGCCTCCTTACCAACGCAGTTGCTGGGGATCCCGCTGGTCCCAGGAGAGGGGACATAAGCAAGTCCCTTTGGGGAACAGCAGAGCTAGGAGGCCGCCAGGAGCAGGGCTGGCCAGGGGACAGTGATGAATGAAATGAGCTCCTCCTTGGAGTGCAGTTTCTAAGCAGGGGAGACAGTGAGGACAGACACATTTCTACCTGGTTCTGCTCTGGCATTACCTACCAGAGAAGAAAGTCCCCGCCGGACAGAGCAGAAGGGAACCACAGCGCACTTCCAACTTCTGCTGAGGGAAAATGGCTGGAAGGCATGGGTGAAAACTAGGGACACTATGAGAGAAAAGGATCTAAGGACAGAGATTGGCTTCATCTATGCCTGGCCTTTCTCACTCTGAAGTTCAAGTACAGTCACCCCAGCAGGTGCAAGGTCACCAGGAGGTCGCCAAGAGAAATGACAATGATGAAACAGCCCACGCACCCCCCCAAATCTAGGGACGTCGTGTGCGTGCACCAGCGAGGAGGTACCCTGTTCAGCCCAGGCTGCATCACGTGACCACCGCACAACTTCTAACCACGGCGCTGTTGGCAGCACAGCGTATTTCTGCAGGCTCCTTAGGGAAAAATAAAATAGCGCACATCAGAGCGCGGAGCTCTCAATGAGCCACTCTAGAGCCATCAAAGCTGTCAAAACTGATAGAACTGCTAGAAAATGGACCAGGATTTTCCCTCTTCTGTCTAAATGTTTTGACAACCTAGAGACATATTTATTGTCAATCATCCATCTTTCTCCTCAATATGGCAAATAAAGGATCGTTTTTATTCAGTGGGCTTTTCAAGTAAACTAATTCCTGTATTAAAATTTAAAATTTGGTGACTGCGTGGTTTTAATATAGCTAATGTTCATAACTTTCTACATAATCCCTAAAAATAGCTTACGCATTTCAGTGAGAGTTGAATTTTTTAACACCCTAGTTGATCCAATTATCTTTTGATATGAGTCTCTGGGAGAAGGAGCACAAAAATAAAATTGCACTAGTAGTTATCAAGTCTTTGATAAATTAATTTTTAGGTTTTAGCAAAGAATCTTCAAGGACATGTTTAATAAAATTACAATTGAACTTTGTAGTATGTCTTATAATTAGACATTCCTTATTCCCCTTTAAGGAATTATTTAGTCAACTTAGTTTGACATAAATATATTAAAATATTGATTTATTATATTTAAAATTGAAATGATTAAAGTCACTTATATCTATAATAACTTGATTTCTAATCTTTTAATTATTGTTATTGTCATAAATGTATTTTAATGCTAATAGGATACAATAGAAAAAGATTCCATCTGTATTTCAAATATGTTCTACATGTTACACTGAGAACTCTGAATCTTTTAAGTATATTATTCTTTAGATTATAACCAAATCATTAGTGAGCTAATGATTTTTGAGAAACAATTACACTAAATTTAAAAATACTTTCCCAGCAAAAATGAGCTTATGCTATGAACTGAAGGTTAAATAAAGCCCTCTGCAAGTATACAACTTAAACAACAATCATTTTATAATATTATAGAGTTGATTGACAACAGAATCTTTAAACAATTTAAAATATTCTCTTTAAAAAGGGTTCTAAAATCATTTCTACTGAGTGATATTGATCAGAAAAACAGGAGCTAGTCACTTATGAATCAAAATAATTCAGAAATCACTTCACAGCCCTGGCTGGCGTAGCTCAGTGGATTGAGTGCGGGCTGCAAACCAAAGTGTAGCAGGTTCGATTCCCAGGCAGCGCACATGCCTGGGTTGCAGGCCATGACCCCCAGCAACCGCACATTGATGTTTCTCTCTCTCTCTCTTTCTCCCTCCCTTCCCTCTCTAAAAATAAATAAATAAATAAATCTTAAAAAAAAAAGAAATCGCTTCACAAACAGCATCCTGTTAAATTCTTGATCTTTAAAATGGAAAAAAAAGTATATTTTATTTTGTGTTTTGTCACAGTCGTGTTTTTTTAATTTAAATTATTTTTATTTTAAGACAGTAATTTATTGTATTTTTCCATTGCCCTTTATTCTTCTTATACCCACTTCCCTCCCGCAGTCACCACACTGTTATCCATGAGTCCTTTTCCTTTCACCTAACCCTTCCACCTCCCAACCACCCCCAGAGCTGTCATCCTGCTCTCCACCTATGAGCCTCTTTACTCTGCTTGTGAGTTCAGTTTGTTCCTTAGGTTTTTGTGTGTAGATAAAAGACATGAGCTACAATACTGGTGAAACGCATCATATAATCACTTGATCGTCTCTAATAAACTTAGAACAAGTCTTTTGTGTAAACACTAGTCACATAAATCTAAATTTAAAGGTACACCATTCCACGTACTTTACCTCGTTTTCAGTGAATCAAATTTCCATTTATCTCACTTTCTTCACCTTCTTCAGCCACCCCTCTTTTCCATTTTCAATTAACATTTCCCATAAATTTAGGGATCGAGGTATTGGTGCACAGAAAATCAACTGATAATTTAACTTCATATTTCATTTCTAGATGATCTTTTTCAGACAGGATTTTTCTGTCCTTTTTGTATTTCAAAAACCACATTTCGACTCTGTTTTGTTTCACATGCAGCAAAGTCTGCATTCTGTGTCTGCTGCTGCAGCTTGCAAATAACTGAATTTATAAGCTGTTCTTAAAAAGCTGACTCGAAGGCTGTTTTTAGAACAATATTAAGGCATTTCAGAGTCTGTAGTTTCTAAAAGATTTAAGTTAAAAATGGTCCTTTGAAGGTTAGCTTGCATCACTCTGAATGGATTGCAACATAACCGCGTAGAATATGGGGGGAAGGTTTTGCCTTCCCGAAAGGTATAACACCTGAACAAATCTTTAAAGGACTCTGACATTGAATGCTGTGGCTGTAATAAAATAAACACATTTTTATTTCAAGTTTATAATGGCGGTCTAAGCAAGGTAAGTGTAAATACATCAGCATTTATGACCAGAAGAAAATGTTATGGAAAGAGATAAGAAAGGATGACTTTTAACAGCTGGAAGCATCCTATTGGCATTACATTTGGGGACAAAGACATTTTGAAAGGTTGCCTTTTCTTGAACTTTAATTTGTATATAAAAAAAGTTGTACAGACTCGGGCCAAGTAAATCTACCCACAAAGGAAAAAGAAACTTGCTTATCCCTGAAGAACAAATGTGAAATTCTTGTTTGTTGGCTCAAAGAAAGTCTGACGATAAAAGATATTAGCTTAAAAATAAGGAGTGTTTTTTGACTACTTTGTTTAGCACATTTAGTTCCTTTCTTACCATAAGGTCCCCCTTCCTATCCTTCTAATGGATTCTATTTATTCCAGAACAGCGTAATCAAGGACAACCAAAACCCCTTTGTTATTTCCAGCACCTGCTATCACCGTTTCTGAGCTACCATTCAAGGCTCCTCAGTGTCACGGAGTGAAATTCTTTTTTTATGAGAAAGCGGAGTGTGAGAACGTGATAACCTACACAAGGATGCAATTTCCCTTTGCTCTAAAAGTCCATTTTTAACTCTTCCCTGAGTTGTAGTGAACTAAAGAGGTAAGTTTCTGTGTATTTTTTAAGAAAATATTTAAGAACAGCTATCTCAAAAAGTACATCAAAATCCTCCCAAGTTGCTGTAGGCTGCTTTTAAAGAATGCTGGCAAGATACAAGCTATAACATTGAACAACAATTTAAAAAAAACATTCAAAAGGGGTGTGACCCACCCATTCTAACGCTTTGGATGAGAGTTCACATATTTATATTATGTATAGCCACATAAACTCTCACTTGAATTAAAAAACAAATGACTGAGAAAAGGGCTAACAGTTTAAAATGAGTAAACATTGCTAAGAACCTTTGCAATTCCATTTATTGACACTCGCATTTGAAATTTGCTCTGCCAATTGGGAAACAAAGAAAGGTAAGACTTTTCAATGTAAAATATTTTTTGTGTACACAGAATTTTTTATTTAGCAGTATGCTCTAAGAGAAATTAGGTATTATCAAAAGACAACAAACATCTGATTTGGAAATAACCACTTTTTAAATTAAAATATTTTCTTTACTTTGCTGCCTATGGCTATAACAACTTATGTGAAGCTCCTAAAAAAATGTCAGTCTTCTCCAAACACGTCCATCCATTATGGTGAAGGAAGGCGGCACGTTCTAGCAGAATATAGACGTAAATATATTTCTTACGCTTGTAGCTGAAAAAATGTAACATTTCAAAATGTCTTTGTCCCAAATGCCGTGCCAATAGGAGGCTCCCTGCTGTTAAAAGTATCATCCTTCTTTGCCTCCTTTCTTGACTTATTGGGCAGATGTGGCATGAAGGTGACAAGCTAACAATCTGTCAAAACAAAGAAAAGTTAACAGGCATCTCTAAGGCTGAATTAAAAGGGAGAACGTGTCAACTGGAACAAAGTATATGCCACGTAGATGCTTGTACGGAAAGTAAGCACATCTGTGTTTGCAGAACTGAACACACAGCTCTGTGCAACCCTTCCTTTGCCAGGTAGAGTGCAAGGTTCTTTGAACCTGTGGGTGAAGACACAGTCTCTACCCTGAAAGATGGAAGGGTGGGAGTAACTAAAACTGTTGTACTCCCCACATCCTCAGTCACTCTTCCGAGTGCTTTCCTATTGAAATAATATTAGCTCAATTAATCTTCACAGTAATACTGTGGAGAAGGTAAATTATTATACACATTTTATAGGTAAGGAAACTAAGGTACAGAAAGTTAAAGGAGCTTGCCCTAGATCACACAGATACTAAGTGACGGTTTTCAACCCAAGGCTGTCCAACCCAGAGTCTCCATTGTGTCTATGCCCCCACGCTGCTGCTTTTGTGAGGTTAGGGAGACACACAAGTAAGTGTGCAATGCCAATATGGTGATACAAGTGTTACCAATAAGAACAAAATTAGCCCTGTGTTGCAGACAGGGTGAACATGGAGGGGAAGGGGTTCTCGCAGGTGAGGACCCTGGAGCAGACCAGGAATGAGCTCGGAGAGCCTCTCTGCCAGGTGGACCAGGAAAGCACAGTCAACCCGGAACAGAAGCGTCGGCAGCGGTGTTGAATGTATTGTAAATCACAGACAGCATGCTTTAAATTCACTCAACTCAAGATTTCGTTCATTTTAGAAAAATGAACTAAGGGGATGTTTTTAATCATCATTGTTACTGCTTATCCTGCATTGAGCTAAATGATGAATTATTTCCAAAGTTTTGGAGTGACAACTGAGATTTGTCTCCCATTAACTTGTATGACCAAGAATCCTCCCAAATCAAAGAACAAAATGATAAATAAGGGGGGGGGGACCTCCCTTTTGTCTATGTATGCTCCCATGTGTCTTACCCCTGGACAGCATCCTACGGCAAATATTGCCTCAGCCCAGACACAAACTATGTCAGCCTGAGCTGAGAAAGGCCAGGTGGGCAAAACAGAGGGTACTCCCCTTTAAAAGTGAGTGGAAACTAAAATCATTCACCTGGACCCCCCTCCCCGACTGGTGTGCTATCTCTTGAGTAACTATCTAAGAACCGACACAGTTCACACTATCACTTCTCTGTAAGAGGCCAACTCACATGCTAGCTGTTGTTCAGCCTGGTCCCCACATCAGTTCTCTACCCAAAACAGAATCTGATAACTCAAGATGCTGGACATCTTGCCTAGTCTTTTCCAGCATATTCCTATGAAACCGCTTCCTTTGAGGATCAACTACTCAAAGAAAACTCATGTAGGAATACCATCAGACAGTATGGAACTTAAGAGATAAAGCACTTGCTGCCTGTGGGTGGGTAAACTGATATAATCCGTTTCTAGAGCAAGCTGACACCTATTAAACTTGAAAGAGTACATACCTTATACGGCTACTTCACTTCTAGGTATAAAGCCTAGAGAAGCTTTTAAGACCTTGCATATAAAGACATCTTCACATAGAATTTATCATAACATTGTGATAAAACAATCAAAGTACCCATAATGGATGGATAAAATGTGATATGTTTATGTGGTAAAATAATAAACAGTTTAAATAGATAAAACAAATCTATATGCGTGGACATAGATACCTTAGGATATTAAACAAAAAGTCTACTTTTAGTCTAAGAATATTTATGTGAATTAAAAGGTAATGCTATTTATTGTTTCTGGAGACATATATATCTTATATATGCATATGTGTCTTAAAGTTTCTTAAAGTATAATAAGGTAAAACATGATGATGGATCCAAAATTCAAAATCATGTTTGTTTCTGGGGAAAAATAGAGGAAACTGACACTGGAAGGGAACAAAGAGAATTTAAAATATTACCTGTAATGTCTTACTTCTCACAGAAATATTCTAAAGAGGGGAGGGGATAATGGGGGAAGGGTCAAGTCACGGAACATGTATAAAGGACCCACAGACAAAGACAATGAGGGGAGAGGATTGTGGGAGGTAGGAGGTGGGCAGGGCAGGGGAGAGTAATGGGGGGAAATGGGGACAAGTGTAATTGAACAGCAATAAAAAATAAAAATAAAGCATGAAAAAAAGAAATAGTCTAAAGCCAATGTGATGGTGTTAAGTGGAACATAGTGAGTTCATGGGTGTCTGCACATTATCTTATTTAATTGCGTTTCTCTTCGGAAGTAAATAAAATAAAAGGGAGAAGGGAAGCCCAGTTGGAGGGCTGTGCTGGAAGTCTGGAGCGGAGGGCTGCGTTGCTGGTGTCAGCAGTCACCTTGCCAGTTTTCTTCCCTTTTCACTGACACTCAACGTCCTGTATTTGTTGTTAACTCTTCAGTGACTGGCCCAAAGCTTTTTTTTTTCCTTTAGGGCACTTAAACGCATTCAGCATAGAAACAAATATAAGTAATTACCCAGGAAACAATGAGGATGTTTTTGTTTCCTTTTTAATCCCCTGAATATCACCTTTAGCCATAGCTTGACCACTGATTTTTGAATCAGCTCTTCTCTGAATTCTTTAGGGCGATTGCCCCATGGCTTTCCAACCAATGAATTACCCTGACCCTTGAACCTTAAATCCTGTTTTATTTCATTGAATAACTCAATGAAACAATGTGGTGAAAAGGCTCTGGTGTAGTAGCTATGGTGGCTAACTACAGAATTTAGTAAGAATTTACTAAGAATTTAGTGGCTTTGAATTGTTTGTAGTTGAGCTAAGTGTAGAAAACAAATGAAGAAAAGGGTGACAAAAAGGACTAGTCCGTAATGACTTTTTAAACCCCAGCTGGGTGACCAACCTTTGGCCCCAAGTAAGCCAGCTGTCCTTCTGTGATGACTCTCAGTCAGTCCACACCGCAGAGTGAGGAACCCTGTGTCCGTGTGAAGACCAGCAAGCTGAACACGTCTCAGCTGGAGCAGAGTGGGTTTGGACATTCCAAACTAATTGCATAGATCTGTAACCGGAAAAGACACCAGCATTCGGGCTGCCTGTCACTACCAAATCCAATAAGCAATGACAGTGATTGAATCTTTTACAGGCGCTTTATTCAGATGGCAGGCGATCCAAGAAGATGGCAGGTTCATACCCTAACAAACCATCTTATTCTCTCTTTCCCAGCCAGATCTCTTATAAGGGGGTTGGGGGAGGGCAAACAAGGTGTCAGCGAAAGCCTTTGAAATTCAACAGTTGCCTCCAAGGGGGAAGGGCAGTCGCTTGCTTCTTCCTGGTACAGACTTCTCCAAGAGGTCATCTGTTTATTCTTAGACGCCAAGAGAGGCCTTATCTGTAGTTACTGAGACAAAAAAACTTAACATACACATTACTTGCTAGATTTATGACTATTTACCTTAAGCTAAATTTTCCCAAGTCTTAAGCCCCTATCAGATCCACTCCCCCACATACACATTAATATTCCTTCATGGGATACTACATAATTAACTCAATTCAAGTTCTTCAAAATAAATTCCACAAACTTCAATATTTAGTAAATCTCCCTAAATTGTCCCCAGATCTGGCATTTCTATAATTTCATTTATTTTCAAAACAATTTTATATAGTGAGAAAGGCAGGTATAACTCTTTCTAGCCCTGTCTTATATTTGGGGAAACCAATGCTAATAAAATTAGGTGACTTTGCAACATACATGTATCTAATAGGCAAACCCGACATTTGTCCGTTTTCCTATGAAGAGTTTGTTGCAGAAGCCAGCTGTGTGGCACTGCCAAGAACGGTCAGATGAACAACAGCGACGACCTTGGTATCAATTCATCTGGAACATGCCTATGAAGCAAATCTTATTAGTTCTCTATTTTAGAACCCCCACCAGCTCGTTTGAGTCCTGTGGATACAAGACAATGGAAAACAAGCAATCGGCCATGATTGTTTCTTGACAGCTTTCTCCAGTCAATATCATGACATAAGGAATTCATTTTGACCATGGGTTCAGTGGTTTATTATTCTGTGGCTGGAAAAAAAAAAACAGCTGCAAAGGGGTTTTCAAATGAAAATTGTGACATTTATTAAGAGAGCAATAATCTTATGAAGAAGCAGGTGGTGGTTTTTTAGCATTCAGACAGATGGAAGACCAAAGTGAAGTTATTTTCCTGTCCTGTTCAAGCAAATTAGTTAAAGTAATTCATACTCTTTTTTTCTGCCTGATTTGTGCTTTGTGTCCTATTAAGTATTAAAAGACTATTTTTCTATTGGGTAAAATTCAACACTGTGTGTATTGATTTCCTTTGAAGTCATTGCAATTGTCTAAGCCATTTTAAATTTTTATAGCACCTTAATGTCCATTTTAAATGACCAAAAGAGAATAAGAGTGTTAGGCAAATATAATTATAAAGGTTTATACCAATAATATAATAAAACTTTGCTTTCACAGAAGTCTCTAAAATTGCCTTTCTATATATACTACAGGCAACATAAATGCTATAACAATGATAATAATTTCCCCAGGACATTCAACCTGTTTGCCTAGAATTTTATTGTTGACCATGTTGCTAAATATTTAGTTGTAGGAGTTTGTCTGGTATTCCCCGAATTCACTATTTTAAGTGGCTCATTGCATCCTATTATGTTAGCTTTTGCCTATATATCCTACAGTTATAGTCTGAGAAAAGATAGATAAACAAAAGCAATAGAGATTCATGGCTCACATAGTTTAATTATTTGAATTGTAAGTTACAGCTGCTCATACAAATTGATAGAAATAGGTGATTGCATTACTCTAAAGCAGCTTCAAATAAATTTCAGGAGAAATTCAAAGGTTGTATTTTCACTAATTTCATCATGGACAGGTCTCTTTCAACTACTTACCTTCTAAAAGGAAGTAATTCCTGACTCTTTATAGC
Source organism: Phyllostomus discolor (assembly GCF_004126475.2). NCBI lineage: Eukaryota > Metazoa > Chordata > Mammalia > Chiroptera > Phyllostomidae > Phyllostomus > Phyllostomus discolor. The sequence goes on along the minus strand of NC_040904.2, from coordinate 14,237,458 downwards.
CTGGGGGAAAAGCCAGGGTAGTTAAGGTCCAGGCAGGAGGCTAGCATGTGGTCACAACAGCCTGTGTGGCACTTCGCATACTCCCAGCCCTTCCAGCAGCAGGGAATGCGTGTGAGGCTGTGGCCAAATGTCCTTTTAAAAGGCTATAATCATTTTAGAGTATATGGAGCTTTTCTTGCTTATCTAAGAATAAACTTAGGCTTCTAGGAACATTAGAAGATATTTATTTTTCTATGTAGCTTAACACAGAACTACCTTTTGTTCCCTCTAAATTACAGTAGTTTAACTTAGGTTCTGTGGGAGCTTTAAAAAATGGTACTTTTTGTCCCGTCTTCTAAGTTCTTCTAGATGGGCTAAAAATCAAATTAACAGAGACAGATTAACAGAAGAAAAACAAATTTTAATGCACGTGCATGGGAAATTTACAAATGCACGAATATGCCAAAGACAGTGAGGCAACATTAGGTATACATGACATTTGGGACGAAGGAGAAGAGCGGAGACAGGGTATCAGAGCTCAGAAGTCAGGGAAGAGCAGAACACACACGTCAGGCAGATCCTTGCTGGCGGCGGCAGACCCCTGCCTGGAGCCTTCCTATTTACCAGACTTCCTTCAAGTTAGGCTAGGGCGAACATCCCGGAAATTTCCTTCCGGAAGCAGGTTTTTCTATCTAAATCTCTTGAGCAGAAAAGAGGGAAAGCTCAAAGGTTCTTTCTGAGTCTTTTGTGTAATAGCCAGCTTAAAATCAGAATCCCAAAAGACTGCTCCAGCGTGGCAAAACAGGTCCCTCCGCCACCAAACACTTTGCCTCTTGTATCTCATTGAGGAATAACAAATACATTTTCTTTTGCTTTGTTTTGTTTTGTTGTAAGAAAAAAAATACATGGCCACCATGCAGATTTGCTTCATTCAAGCCCAAAAGTGTTATTCAGATACAAGTTATTCTTCTGCTGTTCTTTCTTCCCCATTTCCTATCTCTTGAACAGTTTATCTACTGGGGAAAGAATGAAGATTAGATGTAACCTGGTGGAATGACCCTTATTAACACTCTAATATTAGAGTTTACTCAGGTTTAAACTATTGAATCTTCAGATTAGGATTTCCTATTCTGCCCTTGGCCACATTTTAAATTATGAAAAATATCTTTTACAAATTTTTTAACTGTTTTGTAAAACAAACACAAGAATCTACCTCATCTGCTTTAATTAAATTTATATTTGAGATATAAAAAAAGCAAAGTGTATCTTACATTGAGTTTTATTTATTGTTTATTTTCTATTAAACATTCCTTGTTTTGCTGGGTGAGAGGCTAACATATTTCTTTTTCAAGGAGATTCATAGTAAAATTATAGAACAGTGATTTGTCGACTGGTATTGTAACAGGGTGCAGCCAAGAGGGGGACCCCAAATAGGGATTTGAAATGGGGTCCAGAACTCAATGTATTCAGGAAATAGTAGGATGCCTTCATTCCCCCCCCCCCCCCCGCCATAGGTGTGGGTTGGCGGAAAGGACACATGGAGCAGGGCCATTGAGAGCTGTTTTGCATAGCAACAGCTTTGCAGCTAACCTCTGGTGTGGTCATTTAACATACCTATAACCTTTAACTGGTTGCACACATATGTTAAATAGCTGTGGCTCTGCTCTGAGCCAGGGAAATGGAAGTAACTTCCCCACCAAGATGTAACTGGGAGGCAGGTCCCCTGAGTTACAGCGCCTGTGTGGGAGCTTGAAGAAGATTGGCTCCATGACATGGAGCCACGCCTGCCCTGACTCATGATGGCAGCCCAGTAAAGCTGGAAGGATAGGGGAGTGCTGGCAGGTGTAAATGATTGTAGAAGGAGTCGGAAATGGGGCTGCAAAGGAAGATTGGCATGGAGATTTAAACCCCCTCCTTGCAGCCATTGTGCAGGGAAGATCACGCAGTTGTGGTCATGTAGGAGAGACCCACTCAGTCTTTAGCAGAGTGGGGACTCTTGCAGTCCTGGGAGGGAGAATCACCATACAGCTTTAGCGGAGAACCGCCACTCGGCTTTGGCAGAGTGGTGACCCCCCTCCTTGCAGCTATTGCGGAGGGAGAATCACGCAGCTGTGCCAGAGTGGAGACTCCTGCAGCCATTGTGCAAAGAGGACCATGCAGCTGGGCAGTGGAGAGAGAACCATGAGGCTTTGTTAGAGTGGGGACCCCCACAGCTTTAGAAGGGGAACCACTACCCGGCTTTAGCAGAGATCCCGGTGACACAGCTGATGGTGCCAGGAACCGAGGGAGGCCTACCAGCTGAGATGGATTACTAAGAGGAACCGGGGGCTGCCTGAGCCACGGACTTCTATTTCTTTTCCTGAGATATGGTACCTGAGACTAGGCAAAGGGGAAGGAAGGATTGTGTGTGTTTGTGGGTGTTTTAAGGGACTTTGGGATTTTGATGAAGACATTAGGTCACTACTTTAAGTTTGTATAGCATTAAATAAACATTTCCTTTCCTTTTCACGAATCTCTGGCATTGAGACACGTCTTTCCTCTGGCAGCAGACATAACGAACCTGGGGGGTTCCTTTTGGTAATAGTAATTGCTATAGGCCCCCCTTGTTGTTTGGTAACAGTATGACACAAAAATTTTTAAACCATGGAGGACTTGATGTTGAGTCAAGAGCACTGACATCTTTTTACTTAGATCATTAAATAAGAAAATGACAACAGCCAACACTACAATAGTTTTTTGGTGTGAATAAATCAAAATTATACCTATTTTTTTTGTCCAACTGGCAAAAAATATAACATTTTTTGGTGTCCCACAGAATTTCCATAATTAGTTTATGTGTGCCATAAGATGAAAAAGGTTGAAAATTGCTATTCCAGAACAACATCCTGATGAGTAATGAGGTTGTGGTTAGGATTCAAAAACAATATTGCCTTGGGGGAAATTTCTGTCTTCTGTTTTAAAATGGAACATTCAGATGAGATAGACTTGCTTCTTTGAAAAAAAAGACCCATCAAAGCTTCTCTGGCGGAAGCTTATCCCCTGCTGTGTCTTTATCGATCCTTTCAAGCTTCACATTCATGTTGGACGCATCGTAGGTATTAATGAGAAAGGACATGCAGTCCGGAAAAGTTCCGTTTCTGAGAAAAGTCGTGAGCTTATCAATTCACCAGATAGAGAAGTGTTACATTTCCAAAATAGCCTAATGTGAAAGAGACATTTTTTAGAAGAAGTAGTAAGATATGCACAAAATAAAGTTGAATATACATTTTTAAGGGAACTTTAATGCATGAAACAAGATCTATGAATTAAATAATTGAAATAAATATCTTCGGTATAAGAAACTTTTGATGGTACATTTTTTGTATAAGGATGCAAGGAAAAAAACACTCATAAAATTACTTAAACTATTAAAATGCACAATTTTTCTAGAAAACAATTTGATATTACACACATAAAACTAACATTTCCACTTCTGAGGTTCATTTTAAGAAAATAATCAAGCCCTGGCTGGCGTAGCTCAGTGGATTGAGCACGGGCTGCGAACCAAAGTGTCCCAGGTTCGATTCCCAGCCAGGACACATGCCTGGGTTGTAGGCCATAACCCCCAGCAACCACACATTCATGTTTCTCTCTCTGTCTGTTTCCCTCCCTTCCCCTCTAAAAATAAACAAATAAAATCTTAAAAATAATGATAATAATAATCAGACATGTAGCCAAATTGAAACTGACATAGTGAAAACTTGCTTATCATAGTGAAAACTGGAAATTTAAATGTTTAATATCAAGGTGCTAGGTACACTACTGCATATGCACACTATGGAATATTATGCAGCAGTGCTGGTGTGAATGTATCAGCCTAGAAAGATAGTATATTATCTAGTAGAAGACCCTAGTTATTATCAATATTTTCAAAGTCAATGTCTGTTTTGGAACAAATGTACTTATTTAATTGCATGTACATACACACATACACAAAAGTGTCTGAGAAGTTGCACAGTACATGATAACTATGAAAATAAACAGCTGGTAGAATTTTTGTCTTTTTTTTGTTTGGCTTAACTATTTTAATTTTTTCAAATAAATGGGGTTTTCATGCATACTGAATAATAAAAGTGGCACGCACTGTCCCAGGGTAGAAGCAGCTACAGATTTCAGCTTACCTAACAAACACTTTATATTAAACAGCTCAGTTGCCAGGGGAAATTAGCCTTTTCCATGGGATCACAAGGAAAGCATTCCAAGGATCCACGCACAAGAGATTATGGGGTGGTAAAATTAGAAAAACATAGAAAAATACCACTGGGTTTCTGAAGTCCCATCTCTGTTTATCCCACCATGGAAAAAGTACAACTGTAGCCCCAGCAGGGACAAAACAAAAGCCAAGATCCAAAGTTTCTGCTTCATATTAAATCTTAGCCTTTTGGGGCTCACGCCATCCTTGTGGGCCCCAGTCGCTGTCATATCTCCATGGCTGCTTGCTCCTGGGTGAGGGAGTGCAAAACTGGGACAACTGGATAACTAGAGAGAGAGAAAGCAAGAGAGAGTGAGCTTCTTTATACCCCTGGAAGCATATTAGCTTGGGTTTATGATAGACCAGATGCTTTTTCAAAACAACCAATCAACTTTCCAAGCTTTGGCAGTCTTTTCATAGGTCCACCCCCTAGTTAGATTGACAGGCTTCTATGATCAAGCACCTCCCCCTGTGCCGCACCACAATCTGACAGCGGATGAGGGAAGGCAGAGGGAAGGCAGGAGCTGTAATCCCCTTGGCCGAGCAAGTCTCCAATCCCCTGCAGTGTGTGAAGCTGCAGCTTCCTGGTGAAGCAAACAGGCGCATGCTCCCCAGTTTATTAAACTCCACATCTAATTCCTTTTTCTCTCTTTCTTATTAACTAGATAGTTAATTAATAAATAGTTAGCTGTGGTAACAGCTCTGATTCTCCCAAAAACCACATTTAAGAGATGAGGAAACTGAGGATAACACGGATATTAACACGCTTTCCTCATGTCTCCAAGTCAGTAAATCAACTGAGCCAGGATTAAAATTTTGAATTTTTGTACACTGCTGTAAGTGTACTGTGGAAGAGAGTATGGACATTCCTCAAAAAGATAATAGAACAATAATATGATCCAGGAATCTCACTTGTGGGTGTACATTCAAAAGAATTGCAATCAGGATCTTGAAGAAATATTTGCGCTTTCATGTTTCCTGCAGTATTGTTCACAACAGCCAAAACAGGGAAGCAAACTAAATGTTGTTGAATGATGAACAGATAAAAAATATTGTATATAGGATCAATAGAATATTATTCAGCTTTAAAAAAGAAGGAAATCCTGTCGTGTCTAACAATATGAATGAACCTGGAGGACATTAAGCTACGTGAAATAAGCCAGTCGCAAAAGGACAAATACTACATGATTTGACTTGCAGTATCTAAAATAGTCAAGCTCCAATAATTGGAGAGTTTGAAGGTGGTTGCTGAGGGCTGAGGGGAGGGGGAAATAAGGAGCTGTTGTTCAGTGGGTACGAAGTTTTAGTCATGCAAGGTGAGTAAGTTGTGGAGACCCGAGGCACAACTAGTGCCTATGTTTAACAGTACTGTATTGTGCACTTAAAACTTTGTTAAGAGGGTAGCTCTCACGTTAAATGCCTTCACCACAATAAAAAAAAATTCATTTTGGTCTAAAAAAAAAAACAACAACCCATGTCTGCCTAGCTCCAAAATAAGTGACTCCTTTAGTAGAACATTTAACCAGTTTCCTTCAACAAACAAGCCATGTTCTGACTGTACTGACTTCACAGGCCTATGCACTATTGACAAAGTAAAACTGTGTTCTTTCCTGAGACTCTCTATGAGATGCCTCTTCTGCTCCTCAGTGCTACAAGGATCTTCTGGCATTGCAAAACCCTTCTCCAAGACTACCCTTTCCTGTGTCCCTCTAGGCAGCAACCTGTCTCCCTGATTCCCTCAATGGACACGGTTTTATGGTCGTTAGCTATTGCTCAGGGAAAACAGCTTACAATTTAAGAACTACATATTTGTTATTCTCTCCCATTGCAATGAAATCCTTACCTGTACATTTTATTTCCTCCAGGTGAGCAGGCACGCCATGCCCCAGCTTTGCAAGGAGGTCATTGTACAAGACAACTTCACTAAGTCTACAGTAAGGTCCAGATATTCCATGATTATAGGATTTACCCATCCTTTTTTAATGAACTTGTCTTAAAGAATTATTTGACATTGGGTGGGTGGGCTGGGATAGGAGTAAAAGACAGAAAACTGTACTTGAACAACAACTAAAATAAAATTTAAAAGAAAAGATTTGACAGATCTAAAGGACCCAATGATAAAAAATAAAAAGAAGAATTATTTGAAACATTTTAATTTTTATTCATTTATATTTTCTTTTTTATTGTTCAATTACAGTTGTCCCCATTTTCTACCCCCATTACTCTCCCCTGCCCTACCCAACCCCACCTCCCACATTCAATCCTCCCCCCATTGTCTTTGTCCATGGGTCCTTTATACATGCTCCTTGATGACCCTTCCCCTTCTTTGCCCTCTTATCCCCCTTCCCGCACCTCTCTGGTTACTGTAAGTTTGTTCTTTATTTCCATCTCTGGTTATATTTCGCTCACTTGTTTGCTTTTTGATTAGGTTCCACTTACAGATGAGATCATATGGTATTTGCCTTTCACCATGTGGCTTATTTCACTTAACATAATTCTCTCTAGTTCCATCCATGCTGTTGTGAAGAGTAAGTGTTCCTTCTTTTTCCCTATTTCATAGAATTCCATGTATAAATGTACCACAACTTTTTGTTTCACTCATTTACTGATGGGGCACGTAGGCTGTTTCCAGCACTTGGCTATTGTATATAGCACTGCTACGAACGTTGGGGTGCATAGGTTCTTTAAAATTGGTGTTTCAGTATTCTTAGGATATAATCCCAGCAGAGGAATTGGCAGGTCAAATAAAGTTGCATTTTTAGTTTTTTGAAGAAATTCACTGTTTTCCACACTGTTTTCCACAGTGGCTGCACCAGTCTGCAATCCCACGAACAGTGCACTAGGGTTCCCTTTTCTCTGCACCCTTGCCAGTACTTGATGTTTGTTGACCTGGTTATGATGGCCATTCTGACCGGTGTGAAGTGGTATCTTGTTGTGGTTTTAATTTGCATCTCTCTGATGGCTAGTGATGCTGAGCATCCTTTCATATGTCTCTGGGCCCTCTGAATGTCCTCCTTGGAGAAGTGTCTGTTCAGGTCCTTTGCCCATTTTTTAAATTGGGTTGTTTGTCTTCCTGGTGTGGAGTTGTATGAGTTCTTTATATATTCTGGAGATCAAACCCTAGTCCAAGGTATCATTGGCAAATATATTTTCCCATACATTTGGTTTCCCATTACATTTTGCTGTTGTTTTTGGTAGCCTTGCAGAAGCTTTTTAATTTGATGAAGTCCCATTTGTTTATGCTTTCCTTTATGTCCTTTGCTCTAGGAGACATATTGGTGAAAATATTGCTGTGTGGAATATCTAAAATTGTCCTGCCTATGTTCTCCTCTAGGATTTTTACAGTGTTGTGATTTATATTTAAGTCTTTTATCCATTGAAACATTTTAATAAGTAAAGAGAAATTGAGTTATTATGCAAAAACTTAAGAAATCTACATATTATTTTATCTGGCTTACAAATGCATTCTATAACATTCTGTCACTTCCTCAGGGAAGTTATAATTTTCCCCAACCTGTTTAGCTGATACTAACATCAAAACTTTTATCCTGATTAGCTGGAGAAGGTGGCTTAGAACTTATGAAATAATGAATGATAAAAATACCACCAGAAGCAAAAGCTACTATGAATAATTCATGGATAACTAGTAATCCTATAAACATATCATTTCCATCACATGACTCAACATATACTTCCAAACAAAATCAATAAAGTTGATTAAGTTTTATTGGAAAAATATTGGTTAATATTTTATTTAGAACAACAGACTAAAATACAAATCCCATGTAAATTCAGGTTTTCAATCTTAAACCATACATAATATGTCACAAAAATCATTTGATTCCTTCTGTTGATACTAGCATGGAGAGAGGGGTTGGGGGAGGAAGGAGAAAAAAGGGTTAGCACACCAGCAAAAGGAAGAATGCATTGCAATGCATTGCATTTCCAAAGGCAAGAGAAAGCCATCACGTCTGACAACCCTCCCAGCCACATCTGCCCCTTAAGCACAGCCAATTAGGTTTCAAGCTCTCTGAGGATGATGAGTGGGTGAACCAAGGGCATAGGAGACTGACAGCAGTAAAGAGTCAGTAGAAAGAATATTGAAAACCCTGAAGGTGGGATGGGTCCTGGGCCCTGCCCATGTGCTGTGCCCCAGAGGGGATCTCTGGGAGAAGACCCTGGACACTGGACCACAGTCTAAGGGACACTAGCCAGGGTCTCTGTAGGACAATCTGGGCTCAGTAGACAGGACTGCAAGTGGACAGGCCTGGCAGGAATGATGCCCATTATTGAGGGGCCTGGAGTCCACTGCCTGGCAACACAGAAGATGCCACTGAGCAGCAGTATCAGGTGACAAAAGGCAGGACAGCCAAACGGATGCTTACTGTGTGTGGAACTAGTGACAGGTTTTCCTATCAGTTTGAGTCCCTGAATTTTGAGGTTAAAATTTAAATAGAATTCCTGGCTGGCGTAGCTCAGTGGATTGAGCGCGGGCTGTGAACCAAAGTGTCGCAGGTTCGATTCCCAGCTAGGGTACATGCCTGGGTTGCAGGCCATGGCCCCCAGCAACCACACATTGATGTTTCTCTCTCTCTCTCTCTACCTCCCTCCCTTCCCTCTCTGAAAATAAATAAATTAAATCTTTAAAAAAAAATTTAAATAGAATTGATTTAAAATCACCACCAGTTCCAACTATGCTATTTAATTCTGTGACTGGGTAGAAAATATTGTCAGTAAAATTATTTTTACTAGAATAGTCACTGAAATAATTTTAATATATACGTACTAAAAATAAAATGGTTGTCCTTGTATCTAACCAGCCACATTTAAAATAATATAATTTACCTCAAGATAAACTATAGCCAAATTACATTTTAAGATGTTTAGTTATATGTCAAAGGGTTACAGATACAAATATTTTTAATATTTGAGGGTTTTGTATATGACTAATCTAGGAAAATGTTTAATACGTATTAAAGATCTAAGGATTAAACACTAATCCAAAGAGTTGGAACACTAGAGAAATACAGTTAAATATGAATGCCATGTTCAAATGCTTAAGAATCTTCTTATTTGACAGAGATTTAAAGAGAGGTATCATATTATTTGTCTTTGTATCCCTAAAGGTAATTCAAAGCGTGATGCTTGGTAGATACTCAATAGCTGTCTGTTTAGGAGAAATTGATGAAATATCTAAATTTTGTGATTTAATTACAGTGGCCCTTATAGAAATTCAGAGTGCAATACAGGCCTTCCGGAATTTTAATACATTGCCAACGTCCTCTCAAACCTACAAGCATAAAATGTGAACCCAATTCTCTAGGCTATCCTCTAGCTGGTTCTCTAGGCTAGGGTTACTGAAATAATAAAAAGCGATAACTTATTATGTGCTGTGTGTCTAATAACTCATTGAATCTTCAGAATGGTTATCAGGGGTGACATGATCCCAGCTTCAGAAAGAAGAAACAGGGCACGGGGCAGTGGTGGAAACTCACCCGTGGCCCTACGGTGACAAAATGTGGCATCAGGATTTGAATGCCGCAGCCTAGTTTCAGAATCCAGGGGAAGCTTAGTTAGAAATCAAAATACCTTTCCCAAACAAATAGGGATCACAAAGGGAGAATTTCTTCCTCCATTCTGCCCAGAGGGTCGTGGACAAACCAAAAGTAAAGAATTATCGTTATAATACAGTCTCATAAATACTTAAGCCATTGAATATGAACTCAAAATATTGACCATATAGTTACATGATATGATGTCTTTTAAATATTAGTGTCTTTTTTTATGAACCTAAATCTTATCTTATAATAAAATACATAAAATATATCATTAGAAGAATTGGAGAGGCTGAAACAGAGGCATGAATTCCCAGTGCCCACTGAGGGACCTACAGTCTGTTTTAAATCACATAGAAAAGACTAACAGCTGAATTTATTCAGAAAATACACAGCACGGTCCTTTTACTGCAGACACCTTCGCAATCAATGCAGCCCAATGAGGAAAGGCCCATCAATCAATCAGTCGGACAGTTCATCAAAACAAACATTGAAAGCTCTATCAAGCCAGGGTTCTGAACATTAAACTTGAACATTAATTTGAACGTTAAACATGCCTGGGTCTCTGAGAGTTGTGTTGCTTCCAAACAGAAGTCAGAGCTATCTTTTTCTATGAAATAAGATTGTCCCGTGTTATTCAAAATGGGGTCAGTCAATCAATCCACTTTCTGAAAAGCAATTTATTCTTCACCAAGTTTAAAAGAGAGATAACAGTGTAACAACAACGTTTGCTTTGTCCTTTTAAAATTTCTGCAGAAATGTGTTACAGACAGAAAGATGAGGACTTTAAATGACTCCAAACAACTAAAGAGCAATTACACATCAAGGAAGAAATAAGATGAGGTGAAAGTTTACCAACCTCCTCGGCTTCTCTTCTTGGCACTTATCACAGGTTCAGGAAGCGAAATTTGAGCTTTGACCTGAAATCCCACACTTCTGTGTGTCTCTGTCCTAAAGCAATCTGCAAAGCCCACCTGTCCGTGCAACCTGCACAGCTTGGGGGAAACCTTCAACTTCACTACCTTTTACAGGCTCACATCACATTTAAATCCTACTTTTGGATAATGAACTCTTTGTTTTCAATTAGTCAGTAAGACCATAGACACTTATAAATACCTAAGTAAGCTCTAAAGTTAAGCACTTCTATTAGGGACAATTTACCTTCCTAACTTCCACTGAATAGGTGTCCCAGAGCTAGTGGGTACTTAGAAATTAGAGGTGGAGTCATGGCATCAATGGCTACTTTTTTCACTATTAAAACTTTAGCCAGGAACAATGGCTCTGCTAGAAATGAGCGTGTGCAGAGGGCATTCTGCAGACTTTTTTCAGACCCTTGTCCTTCCGCTTACCCTGGTAGGCACTTCCCTACACGCGCTCTTCCACGGAGCCTACTATTCTTCACCCCAGGTCACAGGACCAGATGGAAAGGTTGCCATGCCCTTTTTTTTCCACTGGAAATCCCCAAACGAGTGCTTCTCCACCACTGCCCTCCAAGTCCTCTAGGTAGGTCCAGGCCACTAACTTGTTTGTAAACCTCCTGTGAAACGGTAACACTGGGAGGCATTGGCTTTGAGGGAGCCATCCCAGCACACATTGCACAGAAGCCAAATGTAGCCAGCTACAAAGGAGAAGCACAGAGTCACACACGAAATCTTACCTTGGTTTTTGCCTCAAGTACCCCCCATGTGCATACCGTACCTTGATTCCTTCATCCACAGTGGCTCCGCTTCCATTGATTTTCACTTTGCAGCCTGGCACAACTTCCCTCTTCTCTGGGACCTCTGTCACAGTTAGATGCTGGCTTGTGTGCACTAATAGTCCTTCATGGCTAAAGCCTTTAGTTGGGCATATGGAAAGTGGCCTTCTTCTTTCTTCACTGGTGCTTGTAGGTGGGCATTTCCTCTTGGGATTCCCTTGGCAACATTGTCCCAGCTAAGCAGGGCTCCCTCCATGGCTTTCCACTAAGGCCACGCACACCTGCAAGCTAGTCCCTCCTTTGATCATCTACCAGTCTCCCTGTCGGGAATTCCTGGAGGGCTGAGATCGCCTTTCTCTCCTTTGCTGTAGCTCCATGGCTCCTTAAAGTAGAGACTCAAGAAATGCTTGTTAAATGAATAACAAAAATATTAGTGTCTCATTCTTCATCAGTGGTTTCATTTTCGATCCGAGTTATAAGCACTTGGGAATGTGAGGAAGAATCAGGGCCACGGTCTAATTATGGATTTTAGTTAGAGGGCTGATAAACACACAGATTTTATAAAAGCAGTATTTCTGTCCAAGTCTAGCCACCTGTGCAACCGGGTACATCTATTTTGGGGGTGAATTGCTTACCACATTTTTATCATCTGATTTTATTACAGCATTAATTTTATGCTTGGAATTGTTGCCATTCTTCAAATCTTAAGACCACGGCTCAGCAGGGAGAGCAGGAAATTGAATGTTCGGCCAAAACCTCTGACTCAGGCCTTCAAGGATGAGCATCTGGGGCTTGGGCTATGCTCAACATGATCACTTTTCCATTTTCTCTTCTTTCCCGTGTTACAGGATAAAAATAGGATGAAAGAAACAATATGACAAGTTCGAACAAGGTAAACAAAATCACTGAGGACCAAGCCAGTTTCTCTGTTGGAAACGAAAAAGCCCTGAGTACGAGCCCCGGGCTCCGGAGGGAAAATGTTGGGTTTCAGCCCTCTAGAGTGGAATTCATGGAAGGACTAGTTAGAGGTCTCTTGAGAGAAAGCCTGAGACAAAATAGCGTCTTCCGGATATCCAATGTCTCATGAGGCAAGAAGAGGCCATCAACAAGAGAGACTGTGCCCAGCTGCTCATTGTCAGAATGGTGCAGAACCCCCACCCCCCGCCAGCCTCTCCCAACTCCACCCAATCATTCTGTGTTCTCCGTGGCTCTCAGTGGAGTTACACAGAATTTCCTAAGACCTGCCCTCTCAGGAGCGAGCACCACTCTCATTGGCTCCTCATTCTGCCACTTATGAGCTTCCTGGCTCTGTGCAAGCTACTGACCCTCTCTTTATTTCAGGGTCCCCAACTGCAAAACAGATATAATAATGCCATCAACCTCATAGATGAAATGATGCATGCAAAGCATTGCAAACAGTATGAAACCATAGTATAAAAGATTCCAACACAGATCAGGTATTGTTGGTTCAGTGATTTACCCTTTTCAAAGCATTCCACATAGATCATTAATCGGTTTACCACAGTCCCATGGTAACAAGCTAATTAGGTGAGTAGCCTCCCCACTGGTGGTATCAAGAAATTGACTCATGGAATTTAAGGCTCAATAATTTGTCCAAGTTAGCAAAGCTACCAAATAGCAGAACCAAGACTGGGCCCCATGTCTTTTATACCTGGTCCAAAGCTCTTTCCACAATACCAGGCTGAGCTCATTAAAACATTCCTGGAGCCACCTGGGAAGACTAGTCTGAGAGATTCCCCACACATCACATTCCTGACCCTAGGATATTGGGGTGCCAGTAAGAGAAGAGGTGTGGTTTCTCCAAAACTGGTTGTGTATTATACTATGGTGCTGCTGCTGCTGATGGTGAATATTAGTAACTATTATTACCTATCGCAAAAGGAAAGTAGACTATTTCCAAGGTTGCAGAAACATAAAAATAACAAATAATTGTCCTTTTATGACAAAGTTGTGAGGTGGTCTTTTACAAAGCCATAGATAACAGAAACAGCCCCCACTATCTTCAATGAACATGGGAAGTAATTGGATGTTTAGGGGGTGGGGGGGAATGAATGGGCCTGAGCCAAGCCCACCCTAACAGGAGGTAAGGAATGTGAAACCTGGAGACAGACGGGAACATGAGTGAGTGTCATTTCCTTGCAGAAAGCCTAGGGCCTGCTCTGGACAATGAAAAGGGAATGCCCAGCATTATTTAGACCCCTGAGAGATCCCTGAGAGGCATCTGTCCTTTTGCAGCTTGAAACTGTCCTTCAAGAGCTGCCTAAGAAGAATGAAAACTCTCAGTCCCCTAGCAGCTCACTAAATGCATTAAAACGGGGAACGGTAGAGTGACGTGGTTGAAAACACGATCTGTAGAGTCAAAGGCTGGGTTCTCTGCCTGGCTTTGTCATCTACAAGCTGTGAAATCTTGGCCAAGTTACTTAAATGCTCTGTGCCTCTGGAAAAAAACAGGGATATTAATAGCTCCTGTCTCCTATGAATAATAAATAAGTTAAACCAGGCAGTTCACTTAGAAGAAGAGTGCCTGCCACTTAGTAATGCGCACGAAGTACTGGCTATTAATATTAATGTAGATTTTCCAGCAGCCATTCTATTGCTCTGCCTGCTTCACCCTTTTTGCAACTTCACTCAGCTTGACCACATCACACCAACAGTCCCACTAGAACCTGGGACGTGTTCAAGACCGATAATCTTTTAGTGACCTAAGTCAGCCTACTCACTGGTCCCGCACAGTTAGCATGTCCTCACTTGTCTCCTATCATCATGTTGCCTTTATTCTATGTTTCTAAACATACTAAGGTAAATATGTACATACAAACACATATTCCTCCCTCCATTCTTTCTTCCCAAATTCTAGTCTCTATGTGTCTCCTGTCTACTCACTAACACATGTGTTTCGCCCTTTCCTGAGGGGATGCCCAATCCCGGTAACTGCCCTGTTGGCGTGTCCGCCAAACTGCCACGTGATGATGAATAAATTTACCTTTAGCCTCCGTTTTTTCTTGAATATCCATTTATTTTCTTACTTCCCCATGTGATATCTTCACACATCCCTCATCCTCGGCCTCCCGTGTCTGCTGTTTTCTTCAAATGATTACAAAATTACTCAAGTCTGCACACTCTAAAAATACTCTCTTAAGTCTGTTACCTCTCCAGCAAGCACTTCACCATCACATTTCTCGAAGTGTAGTCTGCCATCTCTGCCTCCACCTCTTCATCTACAAACACCTTCACAGCTGACTTCTGTTCCAGTAATAGTCTGAATGCTTTCTTTCAACACACGAAGTATAAGACTCTTGGTGGGAGCAAGGGTCATAGTTATGTATAGGGGGAGGTGCTTGTGTGTTTAATTTGTGTGTGTGTGTCTATGTGTCTCATTCTTCCAGGTTTCTGTAACATTTGTTGTTGTGCCTGCTGCTTTGACGTGGAAACACTCTGTGTTCTGTGATACTGTACTTTTCTCTCTGCCTCTCTTAAAAGCTCAAAGTGAATTGCCTTCTGTTGGCTCGTTTTCTTACTTAAATGATTTATTGTTGGGTTGCAATCTCCGTGATCATTTTAGGTTATTATTTGTGACTGGTTTCATTTATTTATAGCTTTCATTCCTAATCGTGTTTCAAAAGTGTTTAATTTGATTGTGGAATACAGTCTGTTCTCCACATTTATCGCTCTCTTTAGCCCCCTCCTGATGATGGATCACCCACCACAGTGAATGAATCACCTTGTCCTGGGCTTGGTGTGAGGGTTCTGTGGGAGATAAGACCAAGAACCGTTACAGCAGCTATCTTGAATTCTTTCTTCCCAGCTCCACTGAGGCAAAATTGACATATACAATTGCATATTTTTAAAGTGTAAAATATAATGATTTAGTATATGCATACATCGTGCATTAGTGACCACAGTCAAGTTAATTAGCATAGCAACACCTCATCTATGTACCTTCTTCTTTTGTAGTGAGAATCATTAAACTCTACTCTCTTAGCCAATGTCAAGTATACAATACCAAATTCTGACACCTCACATTCAGAATCCAGACACTGGGCCTTAGCCCTAAGACACCAAAGAATACATCTTACAGGTTTTTGATGACACAAGGACCAGCATGCCTGTATGGCTGCTAAAATATTCTCTATCCTATACCATCATGGATATTGCATTTTAATATGTGTAGGCTTGCAAAAATGTTGTGAGATTATGTAAAGTTTTCATTTAACCTTTTATCAGTCCAGTAGAAAAATGCATATATAAATGTATGTGAACTCTGCATTGACTACAGGATTCTTGCAGAAACATAAAGTCCTGCTGCAGTTCTAATGAGGAAGAGGCCACAGGGTCTGATTTTATAAAGAGGAAGGATTTCCCAAGGTCTTATTCTGAGTTAGTTTTCTGATACTTACTTTTGTTTCATATTATTCAGTTTCTTGTCCTCACTACTAAACACAGTAAATATTGTAAGCTTTCTCAAAGGTGCTTTTTATTAGAATTTGAAGTAAAATGGTTCCTTTGTGTATAGTGTTGATTTGTTGGCATGCCAGGGAAAACTGTAGTCAGTGTATGCATATTTAGTCTGTACAACCTTTTTTTAAAATTGCCTTTATTGAAATATAATTTAGGTACTATGAACAGCACTTATTCTTAAAGGGGCACAGCTTGATGAATTTTGACAAGTGAATATACCCATGTAACTGCCATTCTCAATATGCATCAACCAAAGGCCATGGTTTACACCCGGGTTCAGCCCTCGTGTTGTCCATTCTACAGCTTTGGAGGAATGGGCAATAACATGTACATACCTTTATTTTTTCATACAAAAGAGTTTCACAGCCCTAAATTTCCTTTATGCTCTGCCTCTCTATCCCTCCCTACCCCTTAATTGCTGGAAGTCACTGGTCTTTTTACTGTGTCCATAGTTCTGCCTTTTCTAGAATATCACATAGTTAAAATAAAATATGTACCTTTTTCAAAAAAATTAAGATACAGGACATTTCCATCCTACCCAAAAGTCCCTATGTGTCTCTCCCACATTTTAATTTAATCAACAAAATGGTAGAAAACAAAAGAAGAGTGAGGGAAAAAACTTACTCATTACAAAAGGAAGTTAAGATAGCATGCAATAAAAAACTCAAATACTTTTATTGAGCAACCACTTTGAGCCCCACACCATAGCTAAAGAAAAGAGTAACAAGTAGAGCATAAAGTTTTCCTTAATATTTTAGCAATCAAAAGGAAACAGGAAAGTGTATTATCATCTAACAATTGAAAATATAACAATTAAATGCAAGAAAGAAGTTTTTTCACCCTTCTTCCCTTTTTTGAGCGGCATTAATCACTGGGAACAAAAAAAAATGATATCGTCAATAGCAATTTTAATTAAAATGCAGGCATATGGCTCTTCATAAATAGTTTTCCAGTAAAATATGAAGACATAATGTTAAAAATGTGAAGCAGGAACATAAAGGAAATGTCCACTTATGTGATCTAGTTATCAAGCTTCATGGGGACGTGAATTAAGACAAGATGAAAGCATAATCTTTAGCCTATTTCTCTGATTAATTTTATTAAATTTATTAAGGTGACATTAGTTAATAAAATTGTGTGGGTTTCATTTGTACATTTCTAGGATACATGGATCTGATGTATGATACAGATGATGTATCCCAGAAATGTACACTTGTGAACATCGTGTGTTCACCCCTGAAAGTCAAGTCTCCTTTTGTCACCACACATTAGATCCCCTTTATACTTTTCTACCTCCCCCGACCTCCCTTTCCCTCTGGTAACCACCCACTGATGTCTGCATCTATGAGTTTTTGTTTGTTTGTTTGTTTGTTTGTCTTGCTGGCTCGTCTTGTTTGCTCATTTGTTGCTTTCAGTTTTCTATCCCACATTGTGAGTGAAGTCAGATGGTTCTTGAATTTTTCCACCTGACTTATTTCTCTTACTGTGATGTTCTCAAGATCCATTTACACTATCACAAATGGCAACATTTCATCTCTTCTTATGGCTGAGCAGTATTCCATTGCATCTACATACTACATCTTCTTTACCCAATCATCTATTGATGGACACTTTGGCTGTTTTTTTTTCCTTTTAAATAAAATATCACTTCAATTGACTGTGTACAGAATGGAACCACATGCAACTTAGGATCCAGGACGCCAGGTGTAGGGCAGGACTCTCCTCCCCTCATGGAGATGGGCAGTGGGAATATCTCAAAAGAGAGGCTTTCCTCAGAAGACAGCAGTACGTGTGCTCTCACACACCGGATTCGCAGGAGCAGAGACAAAATGCGGTCCAATAAGCGTGGAAGAGGTTCTTCTGAGCTTCATATGGCTGACACCATTTTGAAGAAGAGTCAATGTGTCTCAGGGAGCACAGGGGCAGAAGCTCATAAGTGAGTGGCAGATGTTTGGTTTTTTTAAGGAGATGGGAGACCTCATGGTCAAATCCTGTTGCCTTGGCTTCTTGGACATTTGTATCATTACCAGTAGCCATGCTAGGGTTATGCTGTCAGCTGTATTCACGAAGTCAGGAGTGTGGTAAGGAAACTGTTGTTTATCTAAATGAATTAGTCCCTTTATTCTTCCTTATATCTTTGGAAAGTATCCCAATTTCCTCTGAGAAATCCTAGTACGCTGCTAAGGAGATACTGTGTGATTATTTTTACAAATCAGGTAAAGCTAGTAGCGAGCTTTAGGATGCTCAGAATCCTAAATTCTGGATGCTCAGAATCTGGATGCTTGGAGAAGCATTAATGAGTGGTAAACGGGAGAACCACTTGTCTATAAAGGCTTGTGTAAGACGGCAGCATAGAAAGATTCTGCACTCACCTCCTCCCAAGGAGACACCAAATCTACAGCCACATGTGGAGCAATTCCTGCTGGAAAAACAACTAAAAACCAACTGGACAGAGATGATACTATTTAGAAGAGATAAGTCTCTTCCAAAGGAATTCTACCTTCAGTGGTTAAAAGTGTTTCTTCACCTGGGCTAGCTTAAAATATGGAAAATTATACATTCATTTGATGGATCATTTCAAAAGATCTACATTTTCCAAATAAGATCTGCAAATATTCAAAAAGAAAATCATAAAATCCACAAGACAGAATGTGAAATATAAAGAAAAATTTTAGGAATGAATAAAATTGAAAAATTTTTTTCTTATAACTCCTCAGCTGACTTTGAAAAGTTGTAGCTTCAAAATTCAGTTATGAAATAATTGCATTTGTTTTTCAATACAAAGAATGAAGACATTTTCAATGGTTGCTATTTGTCTTAACATATTTTCTAGAAGAAACAATTTTGTTTTGCTTTAAAAAACATTTAACATCATGTACAGAATATAAGTAAACTATCAAACCTATGCCCATGAACAGCCATGGATTTGATTAAAAATTATGTTTATGAGAAATATGTGAAAATATCTCCATTATGTAAACCCCTACCTTCTAATCTAAGTCATTTTTATACTCATCACAAGAATCTTTTCTCATTATTTGCAACCATAGCTTGGTTGAAATTCTCAGGATGGCAAGTAGAAAGCAACATGCTTATTTTCAATTTGTTGACTTTGTCCAGTTCCTTTTCAGAACTTTTAGTTATTACAGGTACCATACAGAATGTTAGATGCCACGCAATAATGCATTGTACTCTATGCTTATGAAAGCACTATATTTACAGTAGCTATAAATAGAAATTTATTAGGAGGTGTTTCACTTACTACCTGGAACTTCATAGCTGCCTTCCATGAATAACCTATACTACTTGCAGAATGTAAAGTTCTGGCACTGGCATTCTATGATTATATTCAAAAGGCAAAATCTAGTTATAGTTTTCCTTTGACTGCCTAAGACTCTTGCAGTTTTTATTTCAATTGGCTTGTAAAGTGTATGAAAAGTGAAAATATTGCAATGGCATTTAACAAGTTAATGGTAAATTAATGCACTCTCTCCTCTATTGGGCAAATTTGCAATGCTGTGGAACATTTAGCCCTCTCTTCTCCATAGCACTGGGCATTTTATGTGCAGATGAATCAAGGGCTCTAGTGAACTTTTGCCTAAGCGATGTCTTAGTGCACAAAATAAGCACTGAATTTTTTTAAATGCTTAACCAATTTGTCTGTAGGAGAAAAGCCAATTCACTACTTCATATGAAACACAATTTCTAGTCAAGTCATGAGGGTGTTCCTATTGAAGAGTGAGCAAAAAAAGTGTTCATTTTGATTTCAAATTAAAATGTTTAATGCATTCAATTAATTCTTCATATGAAAAGTGACTGTAAAACCCCAAGCAAACAAATGAATACAGTTTTTCTGTCACAGTGAATGCATAACGCTTTATCTTCCAGTAGTTCCCATTCATCTACATTAATTTTGTGTCAAAGGATAAAAATTATTTTCCAATTTTTAAAAAGTTGAAATCAGCCAAACAAAAGTTATTGCACAATAGTTCATTTTTTACCTAAGTCTATTGTTCTTCTTGTTTAGAGATTTTAATGAACAATCAGCTTTTATCAGGAGATAAATCTGAAAACACATTTTTAGGTTGCCACAAAGCACATAACTTGAACATTTTCTGCAGGTTTGTACTTAATTGACTAGGCTTGAAAGTCGATTTTCTTCTAAGTTGATTCAAATGCCTTAAAATCCTAATAAAATAGTTTATGCAGAGTTAAGAGAAATCAAGTTATTTCCCTTTTAAATAATAGGTTAAAACAGAAATAAAGAGAGAGGGAGAGGGAGGCAGGTGTCAGAATCTGTCAGTGCCCTTCTTGGTCACGTTTGCCACTTTAGGACTCATTCTTCCTGTCTGCTGAGTGCCCGGATGCACATCCCCGATCTTTCTATCCCCTTGGTTTCATTGCTGCCTCACATCGCATTTCTCTCTAGCCTTCATCCCCGCAGGACCTCTGTAGACCCCAAACGACCCTCCTTATTACCGTTTCTGCTCTTCACCCTCAGCTCCCCATTTCTGGGTTATAGCTCCCCCAGATGAAAAGTTGTCTGGAAGGCTCCACATGCAACTTTAAATGTTTGACTGTCTTAACAAACCATATAGCCACTTCATAAGAGAAAGGGTAGACAGGTAGAAAATAGCAACAAATATGTGTAAGTCTGGGAAAGTCAATAGTAAAATTATCTATTTTCAAAACAGACCAAAAACTTGCTGCTTCCCCAGAGGTCAACCCACAGCTCAAACAATAACAACCATGAGTTACTACTAACTCGGTGACATTGATTGTAGATGTTGGGCCATGGGTTCTAGGAGTGCTGCCCTTCGGTTACTGTTGGCTTGACTTTCCTCATCATTAATAGTGAGAACCTTTAGAAGTCCACACCATATAATAGCAGTCAACTAAATTTAAAACAAACATATTATTACTTGAAATTACTAGCTACAATATGCATTCATAAATTTAATTTTAAAAGCAAATGGACTTCATCAAACTCAAACCTTCTACAAATCAAAAGAAACCATTAACAAAATAAAAAAACCAAGCTACTGGATGAAAGAAAATACTTGTAAATTATATATCTGATAAGAGGTTAATATCCAAAATATATAAATAATTCACATAAATCAGTAACAAAAAACAATCCAATTTAAATGAACAGAGGATCTGAAAAGATATTTTTCCATAGAAGGTGTAAGATGGCCAGCAAGCACAAGAAAAAGTGATAAACATCAGAAATGAATAGGAAAATACACATCAAACCACAATTAGATATTACCTTATACTTTTTAGAATGTCTAATGTTCTAAGAAAATTGGATAGATAAATAGATAGATAGATAGACAGACAGACAGACTGAAATGGGAATTAGGTATGACCCCTTGGAATGTTTAGTTGCTTGATCAAATGTACCAAAATATAATTGGAGAAAGGGGGGACAGATAGAAAAAAGTAACAAAATATTTGAATATCCAGTCAAAGTTGGCCTCTGCACATAAGACCTGGAACACGTGATAAATATTAACAGGATAAGAAAAATGCAAGAGGGAATGTTAAAAGTGAGCTTCAGTTTAGAATCGACACAGGAACCAAGTCTCAAATCAGTGATGCTCACTGCCATAGTCTAGTCGGGGAAGTGTCCAATACAAGACTTCCTTCACCATTGAGTCATGGGCCTGCGGTTGCTTATGAATTCCTGCCTAAAACGCTGTAGGTACCAGATGGGCAAAAATTAACAGAGATCACTGGGAACTTTTATTCTTTGATTACAACTGTTTTTCAGAAGTGAATAAGTCATTATGTAAAAGATTCGTGAATTAAAGGCCTAATTAAGATGTATGTCACCCCGAAGTCAAGATGAAAGGCTGCGATGTTATTTGTATGTGTGCCTCTTATTCATACAGAGGGAAAAAAACAAAGATGGAAAACTGTGTTTCCAAAAGCACTGGGTTTTTCTCTCATCTACTTTCTTTCTTTTTTTAAATGATGAATTGATTATTTATTGAACAATGTTGAGAAAGTAAGGTTACCATTTGAGAAAAGACGACAACAAAAAGGAATAAGCCTCTTTTTTGGTTTGGTTTTCTTATAGTACCATTTAGTACCCTTATACCCCCCTCCCCCTGCCCCGCAGTCACCACACTGCTGTCCATGCCCATGAGTCCTTCTTCCTTTTCGTTCAGTCTAATGAACAAGCCAAACTGAACCAACATGCAAAATAAGGACAGACTCATAGATAAGAGAGCAGGATGACCGCTAAGGGTAGAGGGAAGGGAATGGAGGGATTGACCATCTATCTACTTTCCATAGTTTGTAAAGCCTTACTAAAAACATGTATCCACCTTTTGTGTTGGGAAAAAGAAATATTTCTAAGAGAAGAATGACAAATATAAAGATGAGATTTCTTAAACTATAATTTAAACAGGATGTGTTTTAAAATTTGTTCATTGACATCACCTGGGTGTACTTTTGATCTAATTTCTTGTAAAACAATATCCTTTTTTGATCAAATCAATTATTGATGGTAAAGAGAAACTCCTACAATGTGTAAACTAGGGTTCATTTTGGTGCAACTGACAGAAACCCTGACTGCAACTGTCTCCAGCAAGAAAGCGAGTTTATTGGTTTGTGTGACTGACTGAACAAACAATGTAATCCGAATTTCGTTTCTTACCTTTTTGGTGGCCACCTCAACTTTACTCCTCAATCTCAGGTAAATCCTTCCCTGGTCATTACCCAATAACAGACAATGGATCTCCAACCAACAGGTAAGAAGAAAGCTTTCCTGCTGAGAGCTCCTGCTTCTGGACTCACCTCTAAACGAAGTGCCTTGGACCTAAGTCACTTTCGCAAACTGCAAATGAGAGTGGAGTCCCAGTCAGACTGTTTATAATTATTCAATAGTTCTTTTGAAGACAAAGCCATAGGGAGGAAGAAAATATTTAGTTCTACAGACACTTCTCCTAAAAACACATACAAAGAAGAGACTTCCGGCAAGATGGAGGAATAGGTGGACGCACCGTGCCTCCTCGCACAACCAAGATTAGAAAACCAATAATTTACAACAATAATTTACAATCAGAATAACACCCAGATCCGGCAGAGGATTTATCTGAATGGAAGTCAGGCAGCCAAGAAGTTGAAGTAGACGCGTTCATCCGGACTGGTAGGAGAAGACGAGCCGGCGGGCGCGGGGCTGGCTCGGGTCGGCGGCGCACGGAGGTCGGGGGAAGGTTTGGCGCGAAATCGGCGCAAAAGCCATCCGGCGCACAAGAAGGCAGCGGTGATCCCTGAGTACGCAAGCTGCGGCTGGCAGACCCAGAGGGGTAGCGAATGTGGACCAGGGCAGAACTCGCGGCCCAGAAGCCCAGACAAGGGTCTGAGTCCAGGGGAACGGAACTACCGCCATTGTTTTCCCCCGCCCACCCCGCCCCCACATATAACGTCACAATCTAGCGACTGGGGTGCCCAGCCCCGGTGAGCACCTAAGGCTCCGCCCCCCACCGTAACTAGAGCAACCAGACCGGAAAAAAAAAAGGAGAGACAGGGGGAAAAAACAAAAAACAAAAAACTATGTTTTCAACAGAGCAGATCAGTCCCCCAGGACTCATCCTTTTGAGCGACCAAGAACTAGCCAATCTATCAGATGCGCAGTTCAAAACACTGGTGATCAGAAAGCTCACGGAACTGATTGATTTTGGACGAAATTTAGATGAAAGAATGCAGATTACCATAAAACAGATGCAGGAAGACACGCGGAGGAGAGCCAATAGTGAAAGGAAGGAATATGAGTCTCAAAACAATACAGTGGACCAGAAGGAAGATAGAATCAACCAAGCAGGAAAGCATGATGAAATAAGAATTCAAAAAATTGAGGAAAAGATTAAGAGCATCCAAGACACCTTTAAACATTCCAATATCCGAATTATAGGGGTACCAGAATCGGAAGGGGAAAAGCAACAGATTGAACATGTATTTGAACAAATAATAAAGGAGAACTTCCCCAATCTGGCAAAGGGAACAGTCTTCCAAGAAATCCAAGAAGCTCAGAGAGCCCCAAAGAAGTTGGACCCAAGAAGAAACACACCAAGGCACATCATAATTACATTAGCCAAGGTAAAAACGAAGGAGAGAATCCTAGAAGCAGCAAGAGGTAAGGGGACAGTCACCTACAAAGGAGTTCCCATCAGACTGTCAGCTGATTTCTCCAAAGAGACCTTACAGGCAAGAAGGGGCTGGAAAGAAATATTCCAAGTCATGAAAGACAAGGACCTACATCCCAGATTGCTCTATCCAGCAAAGCTCTCATTTAGAATGGAAGGGCAGATAAAGTGCTTCTCAGATAAGGTCAAGTTAAAGGAGTTCATCATCACCAAGCCCTTATTTTATGAAATGCTAAAGGGACTTATCTAAGAAAAGAAGATAAAGAAAAGACATGTATAGTAAAAGGACAGCAAACTCACAAATATTAACAACCACACCTAAAGCAAAACCAAAAGAAACGAAGTAAACAATTAGAACAGGAACAGAACCACAGAAATGGAGGGCACATGGAGGGTTAGCAGCAGGGGGGTGGGAGGAGGAGAGAGGGGAAAAAGGTATAGAGAATAAGTAGCATAGAATGTAGGTTGAAAATAGATAGGGGGAGGGCAAGAATAGTATGGGAAATGTAGAAACTAAAGAACTCATAAGTATGACACATGGACATGAACTAAAGGGGGAAATGTGGGTAGGAGGGGGGTACAGGGTGGAGGGGAGAGAAGGGGGGAAATGGGACAACTGTAATAGCATAATCAATAAAATATATATAAAAAAAAAAAAAAGAACACAGACCCTGGAATCTAACTGACCTGAATTCCAGTTCTAAGGAGTCACCTCATTTGTGACCTTGAACAAGTTACATGACTTCCTTAATCCTCAATTTTCTCATCTAAAGAGGGTATTAATAGTTCATACCTTGAATGGTTGTTGTGAAGATTGAATGAAATATATATGTTAGAGTTTAGAGTTGAGAGCTCAATAATTAATTTTGGCCATTATTAATGTTGATATACTATAATGCTGCCTCTTTTAAGGGTCTTCATCCCGAAAAGAACTCTAGAAAGCATGTAGTTCTATTGCAAAATTTTACAAATGAGAAACAAAACCCCAAAAGTTTACTATACTTACCCATATTAATATATCAATACATTAAATAAAATCATATATTAAATGTGAAAAAAAAAACACATACAAAGAAAAAAGGATAAAAGACTCATGGACATGGACATGAACATGGACAACAGTGCAGTGATTGAAGGGGGAGGAGGTGGGTTGAGGTAGAAGAGCATATAAAGGGAATAAATGGTAATGGAAATAATACAACAAAAATAATTGATTAATTAATTAAATGACACACAAATGTCTAACAGATACACAAGGTCTGTCCAGAAAGTATCCATCCATGTCATATGATGACTACAGACATTTATTGAAGAAGATACAAGAAACATTGTACATAGGACAATGATTCTTGAGTCCCCTTCAAAGGAGTCACCTTGGGACCTCACACAGTTCTCCAAATCACCATCAGCTGTCCCGTCATATTTTCCTGAATCTCATCATAGGTATGAAATCTCTTCCCTTTCAAATGTTATTTTAGTTTTGGGAAAAACCTAGAAGTTTCAAGGCACCAAATCTGGACTGTAGGGGGTCTGAATCACCTGGGTGATTTGATGTTTTGCCAAAAACTCTGCACAAGATGTAATGCATGAGCGGGTGTGCTGTTGTGATGATCCTGCCAATCACCACATAGCTGCAGCCTTCTGAGTCATCCAACTAGTTTCCTCAGAGGAGTGTTCAAGCTTAATGCAAAATTCAATGCAGATTTGTTGCTCTACTCAGTCATTTTGAATGTGACAGCCACACAGTACACAGGCTCATTCAACAGTGTCTACCACCCCCACTGACTAGTACAGTGAAGTTGTCATTGTTCACACATGTGCATTCCAGTGCACTCTTGGCTGCCAGGTTGCATAGCTGTCATGCAAATCATTTTTGTTATATTAACAACAGCTGGACTTTTTCCAGACAGACCATGTATGATAAGATACTCAACTTTACTAGCTATCAGGGAAATGCAAATCAAAAACTCTAATGAGATACCACTTCACACCTGTTAGAATGGCTAATAGCAATAAGACAAGTAATACCTTGTGTTAGAGTGTTGTAGAGAAAAGGGACCCCTCATTCACTGCTAATGGGAATTTAAACCGGTACAACCACTAAAGAAAACAGGGGTGTCCAACCTGTGGCCTGCAGGCCGCATGCAGCCCAGCATGTCTATGCAGCCCAACACGAAATCATACATTTACTTAAAAAATTTTTTGCTCATCAGTTTTCATTAGTGTTTGTGTATTTAATGTGTGACCCGAGACAACTCTTCTTCTTCCAGTGTGGCCCAGAGACTCCAAAAGGTTGGACACCCCTGGGAGGTTTCACAAAATAGTTAAAAGATAGTCACCGTATGACTCAGCCACTCCTCTTCTGGGTATCTACCCCTCAAAAATTAAAATCATTTACTTGCAAAGATATAGGCATCCCTATCTTTATTGCAGCATTATTAACAGTGACCAAGATATGGAAACAACCAAAGTGTCCCTTGATAAATGATTACATAAAGGTAAGGTACAATGTAGACAGTAGACTACCAGCCATAAGAAAAAATGAAATACTGCCATTTGTAACTACACAGATTGATCCTGAGAATATTATGCTAAGCAGTCAGAAGGGAAAATGTCAAGAACTGTATCATCTGCAATCCTGGCTGGCGTAGCTCAGTGGATTGGGTGCAGGCTGCGAACCAAAGTGTCACAGGTTTAATTCCCAGTCAGGGTACATGCCTGGGTTGCAGGCTATGACCCCCAGCAACTGCACATTAATATTTCTCTCTCTCTCTCTTTCTCCCTCCTTTCCCTCTCTAAAAAATAAATAAATAAAATCTTTAAAAAAAAAAAGAACTGTATCATTTCACTCACAATGTGGGATATAAAACGGAAAGCTACAAATGAACAAACAAGACAAATGAAAACTCATAAACACAGACAGCTACATGGTGGTTACCAGAGCGGGAGGAGAGGTGGTGGGGTAGTAAAGGGTAAATGGGGTCAAACACATGGTGACAGAAGGAGGTGTGACTTTCAGTGGTGAACACACAATGCAATATGCAAATGATGTCTCATAGAATTGTACACTTGAAACCTTTATAATTTTATTAACCAATGTCACCCCAATAAATTTAATTTAAAAATATTTAATTTTAATCATGTAAAAATACCAACACTTTAAATAATTTTTATCTTTTTATAATAATGAATCAAAGATAACCCCACTATCAACTAACGAATATTTTTATTTCACTGCAAAGTAGTTTTAAAAATATGGAAAGTATCAGATTGTAGCTTTTTAAAAATAAGCCAAGATTTATCTTTGTCTGTACTATATTTTTGTTGTATACTTAATGTAGGGATCAATGAGAAATGTAATTAATTTTGGCACTTCTCTCTTTTTTATCAGCTATATGCTAATGTACATTCATGTCAGTATTTTGTACTTAGACATGGTGATGAGAATCAGAAAGAAAAAAACCAGTATAGCATGTTCAAGCATCTAAAACTGAACCTAGGTTGGTACCATAGGTATGTACAAACATTCAGCTGCATTTTCATTATAGTACAAGAAACACTCTCGTCATTAAGACCGAGTTGCATGCGTAAGCACGTCTGCAATTAAGCACCAGTGACTCTAGAGTAATTTCCAAGCTAGCTATCTACCTTGGACACTTGCTAATTTTTACATTAGCAATCAATAAGCCCTATACTTTTTCTTTGTTTATTAATCTATTTTGTTCTCTGGCTATGTTCCTGGACTACAAAACCAGGAACAAACTTCCCACTTGCGCATGCCTCTGAATACAAATGGCTTTGTCTCCTCTCAGGTGTTATATTCTTCAGAGGATGCAAACGATAATTTAACATTTTTCCAATAGCACAAACTGAACTTACCCTGAGGAGGGGAAATATTGAAGGATAAGATGAAATTGGATCATTTTAGGAGCATTCATTACTGGATATGCCCAGAAGTCCCTGCTCTTCACTCTAGTGCTTTATTTAGGTGCTCTGTTCAGAGCTTTAAAATATAAAGGAAAATGACAAGGTTGGAAAATATAAGAAATTGAACATCATTAACCCATTTACTATGTGAAGTAAACTGTATTCCAATAGATAGATAGGTAGATATGTATATATGTGTATAGACACCTACAACAGACACATTGAATTTCACTTTCTCTGTATTTTTAAAGTAACTGAAAATACTCAACCTGGAATATTAATATTCTTCAAATTTAAAAAATAATATAAACATGTGTATATAAATAGCTATATATGCATGTATATCAATATGTACTTTATGTTTAGTATGTGAGTATACATATATAATTTATTTTGTTATATGCTTCAATATATAAGGTTCCTATGAAATCAGTTATGGGTATTCTTGCCTTCTGGTCCACTTTCATTTGTTTAGGGTCAAATGGCTATTGCCAGTCAAACAGAAAATTCTACAAACTAAGCTGTTCTTGGTGCCCACAAGAGTCTAGCCATTTACTCCAACTAGATATGTCTTTTCTAAATATCCTTGCCTCTTGCAGGCAGTGTGGTCAGATTTAAATGTTTCCCTTCCACACAAGCTGTTAGTAAGAGCTTAAACAACTTCATTGAGATGCAGCACCATTCACCCATTTAAACTGCACATTCTTATGGTTTTTCATGCATTAACACGGTTGTGCATCTATCACCACGATCACAATCAGTTTACTCCCCACTTTCCCCTCCCTATTAGTCCTAGGCAACCTACTGTTGTCCCAATAAATTTGCCTAATCTGAATGTTTCATATTAATAAAAACAAACAATGTGTGGTCTTTTGCAATGGTATCTTTAAATTAGCATAATGATTTTTTTTATTGTTGTTCAAGTACAGTTGGCTCCATTTTCACTCCACCATGCCCCCCTGCCCCAGGCAGGGGCCCCCATCCTCGAACCTACTCTCTTTGGCTTTGTCCATGTGTCCTTATTGTACACGTTCCTTAATGACCCTTCCCCTATTATTCCCTATCATCCTTCTCCACCTTCCTCTCTGGTTACTGTCAGTCTGTTCTTTATTTCAATGTCAATTAGCATAATGTTTCCAAGGTCCGTCAGTGTTGTAACATGTATACATTCATTATTTCTTTTTATTGTCAAATAATATTCCATATTGATATACCACATTTTCTTACTGCACTCATCATAGGCATTTAGGTTCTTTCCACTTTTGGGCCACTATGACTAACTGCTATGAACATTCATGTACAAGTCTTTGCATGTGCATATTTTTTTGTTTTTTTATTTTATTTTAATCGTTGTTCAAGTACATTTTTCTGTCCTTTACTCCCATTTCAGCCCACCCACTTATCCCTCCCCACCTCCCTCCCGTTTCCACTGCCCCCCTAGTTTTTGTCCATGTGTCCTTTGTATTTGTTCCTGTAAACCCTTCCCATTCTCCCCTTCATTTCTCTTGGTATATACACAGGAGTGGAATTTCTGGTTCATGTGATAATTCTATCTAGGACATTATGAAGAACTTCCCAACTGTCTTCCAGAGGGGCCTGCACCATTTTACACCCCTACTAACAGAATATGAAGGTTGTGATTCTCCACATCCTCATCAGTTATCTCTTTTATTATAGCAATCTCAATTGGTGAAGCAGTATCTTATTGTGTGTTTTATTTGCATTTCCCAGTAGATAAAGATGTTGAGCATTTTATTGGCTATTTGTATATATTTTTTAGTATTATCAACTCATATTCCCCATCCAATTTAATTGGGGTTTTGGGGGGGTTTTATTGCTGCTTTGTAAGAGTTCTTTACACATTCTATCAATAGATACAAGCCTTCTACCAAATATATGACTTGAAATATTTTCTTCCATTCTGGTTTGTGTTTTTAGTTTCTATAGAGGAATGTTCAAGCTGAATGCAAAATCTGATGCGGATTTGTTGCTCTACCTGTTCAGTCATCTTGAATGCGATGACCACACAGTACACATGCTCACTCAATGGTGTCTACTGCCTCCAATGACTTAGTAGAGCGAAGTCATCATTGTTTATGCATATTCCAGTCCACTATCCTTGGCTGCCAGGTTACATTGATGTCACACAAACCATTTTTGTTATATTAACAATGACTGGACTTTTTCCAGACAGATTTCATTTATGCTAAGGGACAAGGATCCAGCTGGTAGCTCTCCAGTTCAAACTACAGAACAAGAGAACCAATATATTTCAAAGCTAGTAAAATTGAGACTTTTTACATATACTGGTTGAAATCTCACACTGGCTGTGCTTGGTGTATATCATTACCCCTACTTAACATTGTAAATCAACCCTCAAATAATTTGTGTAACTTTCCCCAAATCACAGACACTGTATAGCAATACCAGGATTTGACCCAAAGGGACTCAGGGTCTACAAAAAACATGCACCATTGTGAAACAGTAATATTAGGCTTAGCTAAAATGCTTTTGGTGAAAATACAAATGAAAAGATTTTTCCTATTGAACCAGACTATTTAATCTGCTCCTTTCTCAATTGGTCTTTTGGGATCCCTGTGGAAAACAAAAACAAAAAAATAAAAAACTTTTTTTCCACTAAGCCACAACTTTCTTAAGATGTAACTCATACTACTTTTATTGTATACATATACAAATTACTTTTAAATCTGCTGTTTCAGCTCTTTCTGATCCAAATACACAATGATATTAATTGTAAGCTTAATGAACAAAAATATGTTTTATATGAAAAATTTTTGAATTTTAATGATATTTTCTTCTACAGTTTTTATTTTTCTCTACTTAGAGTTAATCTTAGGAGTTGTGGAAATTTCTGGGCATTGTTAAAACACACACACACATGAATCTAGTCATGAGGCAATGGTTTTCTGGCATTCTGATACAATACTTTCAGACAGAAACAGTACTGAAAAATATTTTGGGACAAATGACTCTTTCTTATTAAAACAGTAATTTTAAGTCAGTGTATTTATGGCCATGTCATTATATGTATTTTTTTAAATGGTAGAATGTAATTTGAGGCCAAGAGCTGGTAAATCAGAGGATCATCTGTCTGATAGGGCAAATGAAATTTTTTTCAAAATGGTATTTGAAAATGGAGCAAACTCTCCGGCACTCAGCACTGTCCAGTGGTGGAGAATATTCTCCTAAGGGAAAATTGCAAGTAGAACGAAAGAAAGGCAATCAGCCTGCTCGCCCACCATTCCAGCTGCCAGCTCGTTAGTCACAAGACAGAAATCATATGGTGACTTCAGTCTAGCACACTCGCTCCCTCTGCATTTGGAAGCACGCCCCTGTGAGCAGTCGCCTGAACAGAATTCTGATGGGATGAGGCTTCCTTTCTACTACTTAAAAAATATGTTTAAATATTTTTAAATATATCAAAAATAGATAAAAACATTGCACTATGACCCCAGTATCCCTACAATAAATGAGACTTGGACACCCCAACATCTGATAAGACTACAAATATATCTCACAATTCATCTCTTTGCACTTGTGCATCTATTGGGTAAGTGGCAGAACATCTGGATTCACTGAAAACATGCATTTCAGGAGATAAATTTTGACTTATGTTCTTGAAATTAGATTTCATTTCTATCTCTTAAATCAAGATTCAAGCTTCCTTCTTAAATGTACCCTGGATAAAGCATCCATCATAGTCTCATAGAGCTACCTCCATAGCCTTTCGTGGTGATACAAAGTGACTGTAGCCAAATCCTTCTATATAGTGACTCTGTTCAACCAATGTTGATGACCTATTTGGGGAATTAGTCAATTTTCAGTTGATGTGCATCTAAAAAATATGAAATAGTTTTCCTTACTTTCCATAATTGAATGCTACGAGATTACTTTTGTGAAAAAACATAAATCCATAATTATGGAAAGAGTAGCACAGGGCAATAAATGGGACATAATCCCAAGTAATGGGAATTTTCTGCTAACCATGAGGAAATTCCATAGTTGAATGCAGTCCTCTGAGGTGAACAGGCCTCATCTCACATGGATATTGCCTGATTGGCTCAGACATGTCATGCATGAAAAATGTTTGTTGAATTGAGCTGAAGTAGCTCGGGGTTGCTTCCCCCCTCCCCCCACCCTGGTGACTCACTGCACTAAAAAAGGCACTTATGGCGCTCAAACTGGGGTCGCAGGTGGTGTACAGACTGACCGCAGAGAGATGCTGCACAATGCATTGCTACGTTCCATGAACACAGCTGAAATTCTCACCTATAAAAAAATGACTCTGAAAAACACAATAACCCAAGCACAGAGAAGCCAGATTTGATACATGCAGAGAATTTGTCATTCTAAGGAATTATCTGCTCTCCACAATTCTACGTATCTGTAACTACTGTAATCCTCTTACCTGAAGGTACAAGGTAAGTGAATAATGTTTGAGAGAGTGAGTACTAAGCAATAGCCAACACAATAATGAATATCAGAATGGAAGTAAAAATAAAAATGGCCACCATTCTAAAAACCTAACTGAACAGCTTTAAATAGATTTTAAAATACATGAGTCTTGCAAAGTGTACAATCCTTCTGGAGGTCAACTTGAAAATATTACCAAAAGTTTTAAAAATACCACTATGATTTTACTGAGTAACATCACTTACAGGAATTTATATAAAAGAATATACTGCTTCATCCAAAGATATTTTACACAGGTCTTCATCCTAACAGCAGGAAATAAAAAACAGTCTAAGAGGTCATAAATAGAAGGTTGTTTTTCTCTTTATAATCACATGACCATTACAGTGAGGATTAAAATGCAACAAATATTTTATTTTTAAACATATTTTGGTGAATCCCTTCACCTCTCTTACCCAGCCCTACCACCCCCTCCCCCCTGACAGCTGTCAGTCTGTTCTTATATATGAGTCTGTTTCTATTTTGTTTGTTAATTTATTTTATCCATTAGATGCCACATATGAGTGAATAAAATAAAATGAAAAAATTAATGTTACAAATGTACCCTGAGTGAAATGCAATATTTCAGTATATATATGATTAGAAAGGTAAACAATGTTTGTAGTTGTTTAGGTGGTAGAATTATGGAAAATTTCATATATGATGTCTATAATCAGAAAATGTACGACAAAAATATTTTTTACAGTGCAAGCCAATTGAATAAGAAATATACCATCTGAAAGCATACATATTATTTTATTTTTGAAATGTAGACTCCATAAAAGCAAGGATTTTTATTTCGTTAACATTTGCATCCGAAGTATCTAGCCTACTGCTTAGCTGAAAGAAAGAGTTAAATAAATGTTATTTGAATGAACATAATCTATTGATCAATTACAGATAAATAGAACTTTCTGTTCTCTGCTCCTGGAATTGTGCAGGATTCGAATAATGAGCTTGACTTGCTCTGTTGGTGCCACATTTTCACAAATCACTTTTTCTCTCCTGTGGGGGAAACAAAAACATAGTCTTTCAACAAATGTAAGTTTTTATCTTTCCAAAATATAAAAAGAAATGTACTTCATTTTAGTCTACTTTTAACTCAGAAATACTATCTTGTGAAAGGAGTATAATTCAGTCAAGTACGAACTACATTTGACTACGCTGAATTCACCATTGCGTCTGTTCTTCCATCTGCTCTTACTAAAAATAACTATCATAGTCTGTTCAAATTTGTATAACCTTAGGGAGTAATTTGAAAAATATGCCCCATGACCATCTATCCCTAAAAATAAAAGTAATAAATTCTCCTTAAACAAACATCATGTAGTGTTTATAAGCCTTCTTAAAGCATAATACACCACACACACTCACATACACGCGCACACACACACACAAACACAACTTTTCCTGGGTGTTGGGCCATTATTATTCCAATGAAATAACATAAGTGGTATAATGTTATTCTAATACCAAGTATATATTCAGCAAAATTAACTTGTGATCTAAGGATTTCACTTCAAGGAGTATTTTTTCAATAGCATTTCTTTCACTGTAATACCTTCCTTTCAAGAGCACAAGAGACTGCTGAATTTATTCATTACTTGTACAGTTTGAAACCCCATCACAAGAACAAAAGATAAAATGAATATGTTTTATGAGAAAATAATAAGCTCTAGGAAGTTGACCTAGTTACGTCTGAATTACTCCACCAGCTGTTCATGCAACATCTGACATCACTGTGAAAACAAGAACGCTCGGCTGCAGGCGCAGGGAGGTGTCCACTGAAGCACAATTTAAGGCAAAAAACCTTTGTGTGATAAGCAAAGACCTGTAGACAAAGCACACACGATGCTCCAAGTTATTTCAGAAACCCATATGTCAATGTCAACCACAAAGAGAAAAGCAGAAGGAAAAGATGCTTAAACTGTAGTCTAGTCTAGTCGCTACAGTGCAGATAGAGCTTTCTTTGGTGCCTGACTCTATAAGCTCTCTATTGCCCAATGGGATTTCCCAAAAAGGAGGACGAAAAGTCACAACTGTTGAGAGAAGCAATGTCCCTTTCTTTGATAAACTTCAATAACATAGGAGAAAAATACCAGAGATGGAGTTACTATTCCTCACTATAGTGCTGATCCCTCTCTGTCAAACCCCTTTTATCTTTTTAATTTATTTGTTTTTATACAGATGAATCTTTTTTTTAAAGATTTTATTTATTTCTTTTTAGAGAGGGAAGGGAGGGAGATAGAGAGAGGGAGAGAAACATCAATGTGCAGTTGCTGGGGGTCATGGCCTGCAACCCAGACATGTACCCTGACTGGGAATCGAACCTGCGACACTTTGGTTCGCAGCCCGCACTCAATCCACTGAGCTACACCAGCTGGGGCCTCTTTTTAATTTATTTTTAAAATAAGAATTAAAATCTTATCAGCTCCAGACATAGAATCTCAATCTATACATCGAAAGGATCTAAAACTTTATATTGTTTTTAAAAGTATCTCTTCCACATCTACATTCACCAGAGGGCAGAAGCCACTAAAGCTCAAGGGGCTGGTTTCTATTCTAAAACTTTCTAATGTAAGAATTTATTCATTTATTCACTCAACAAATATTTATAGAGTGTTTATACATGCTGAAACCTTCTGCACTGGGGATAGGGTAGTCTAAAAAAACAAACAAAATGCCTGCTCTTACAGATCTCATATGTTAAAATAAACACCAAAAAAGCATTAAAAATAAGAAAATAAAATGTGATAAGTTGTGATAAGGAAGTAAGCACTAATAAAAAAAAAGAATGGAATAAAGAGCCCAGAAATGTATGCACATAAATATAGTCAACTGATCTCTGACAAAGGATCAAAATCAACACAACTGAACAAAGATAATCTTTTTGACAAATGATGCTAGAAAAACTGGACATTCATATGCAAGAAAAAATAGTAAACACAGACACAGAACTTACACCAAATCACAGACCTAAACATAAAATGAAAGGCTGTAAAACTCCTAAAATATAACGCAGGAGAAAACCTAGGTGAACTTCAATATGGCAAGAACTTTTTAAATACAATGCCAAAGGCACAACCTATGAAAAACAACATTTGATAAACTGGCCTTCATTAAAATTAAAGACTTCTGCTCTGTGAAAGAATGTCAAGAGTATAAGAAGACAAACTACAAACTGAGAGAAAATATTTGCAAAGGACACATCTGATAAAAGACTATAATCCAAATATATGAAGGCTTTTTAAAACTCAACAAGAAGAAAATAAACAACCTGATTTAAAAATGAGCCAAAACCTTCACAGACCTCACCAAAGAAGATACACAGATGGCAAATGCCTATGTAAAAATGCTTCATATGATATGTCATCACGGAAATGCAAATTACAACAATGAGATTCCACTACACACCTGTGAGAGTGGACAAAATCCAGAACACTGACAAAATCAAATGCCGGAGAAAATGTGGAACAACCAATACCCTCATTCATTGCTGATGGGAATGCAAAAGAGTTCAGATACTTTGGAAGACAGTTTGGCAGTTTCTTACAAAACTAATCATACTCTCACCACCTGACCCAGCAATCACACCTTTTGGCATTCACCCAAAGGACTTGAAAACTTACATCCACACAAAAATCTGCACATGGATGCCTATGGCAAATTTTTTCATAACTGCCAAAACTTGGAACCAACCAAGATGTCCTTCAGAAGGTGAGTAAGTAAACCATGTTCCATCCAGGCAGTGGAGTATTATTCCATACTAACATGAAATGAGCTATCTAACCAGGAAAAGACATGGAAAGACTTTATGTGCACATTACTACGTGAAAGAAGTAAGTATGAAAGAGCTGTGTCCTGTGTGATTGCAATTATAAGACGGCCTGGAAAAACAAAACTGTGAAGACAGTACAAAGATCCTAGAAAGGAGTGTGATGAATAGTGCAAAGGAATTTTAGGTCAGTGAAAACACTCTGCGTGATATCTTAGTGATAGATACACGTCACTATACATCTGTTCAAACCCCTGAAAGGCACAATCTCGAGTGAACCACAATGTTGCTACATAAACTATGGACTTTGGGTGACCATGGCAGGTCAATTTAAGTTCATGAATTGTAGCATTCTGAGGGGATGTTGACTAATGAGGGCGGCTATACACATGTGGGGTTGGGGTGAATGTTGGAAACCTCCCTAACTGCACCTTAAGTTTCCTGTGAAATTTACAAAGCTTTAAAAATAAAGTCTTAATTAAAAAAATAATGTCACAGCCCTGGCTGGCGTAGCTCAGTGGATTGAGCACAGGCTGCAAACCAAAGTGTCGCAGGTTAGATTCCCAGTCAGGGCACATGCCTGGGTTGCAGGCCATGACCCCCAGCAACTGCACATTGATGTTTCTCTCTCTCTCTTTTTCTCCCTCCATTCCCTCTCTAAAAATAAATAAATAAAAATCTAAAAAATAAAAAATAAAAAATAATAATGTCACATGACCACACTGAAACTCACAAAAATGTCAGGAGGAGAAATAAATTGGTGAAAAGTACTAATAAATAACCATAATATTAATTATTGATATTCTACAAGTTAAGAAAACTGGTCATTAGAATTTTCATCATTACCCTAATCTGACGGCAATAGTTAGTAAGCATATGCCATATTATTTTCAATATTTAGTCAGTAGCATCTATAATAATTATTATGGCCAAATTCTTGCCTAAATATTTTTTTTGTTCACATTCCCTATTTTCTAAATATTCCAAGGTTTCAGAGCAAATTAAGTTGCCTCTGGGAACTGCATTTTTTCTGTCTATACTGTTTCTTTTCTTAGGGAAGTCAGCCATAAATGCCAACTGAACGTAGGATTTTACCATGAGAGGTTTTAATTTTTTGATCGTCTGCTCTGGCAAGATACAGTTTTCCTTCAGTGTTCATTCTCCTGCCCTGAGAGCTGCCTGATTGTCTCTGGCATCTGTTCCTCCGCCTTCCTCTGTTAACACAGAGGCAGCAAAGCTTTGGGGATTTGGCGATGCCTCCATCTGCTGCAAACCCGTTGCTCTTACCATGTTTTATTGCCACAGCCCCGGGAAACAGTGTGCTAAAGAGCGATGCGCTGACTTGGACTCGATATCCAGAGGGTAAAATTAATATTTTCTCATCAAACCAGAGAGCAGTGCTCTGTGTTGAGGAAGAAGATGTATCATTTGACCTGTGGACCCTGCCTTGACAGATTCCCCCTTCAAGAGCAAAGTTTTGGTATCGGAAAGTTTGCTGGGGATGTGTGCACTCCCGATCATCTTTAAGTACTTTGAGATTTAAGATTTATTATGCTTCTGCCTTCTGCCTCAGTCTTGGATTCCACTTTAGCATTTGCAGGGCTTGTGATATATTAACCACCTCG
Source organism: Phyllostomus discolor (assembly GCF_004126475.2). Lineage (NCBI taxonomy): Eukaryota > Metazoa > Chordata > Mammalia > Chiroptera > Phyllostomidae > Phyllostomus > Phyllostomus discolor. The sequence goes on along the minus strand of NC_040904.2, from coordinate 14,199,562 downwards.
TCGTTACACACCTACCTCATTCCGAATAAGCTTCCCATCCACTCAGCCTCTGATATCTATGCCAGTCTCCTTCTTCATGCTGGTAGCGCCTTTCCTGTGCTGACTTATCACTCCCGGGCCAGTCCTTTCCCACTGCTATCCAGATAGATGGCCAACCGAACCCCCGGGAATTATTGAACATCATCTATCTTGTCACCCTCCCCATTTCCATCCTGTGTATTGACCCCACATCACCTGCTCTTCTATTTCACACAAGAGGAAAACATGACACTTTTATTTTTCAGCTCCTTCTCAGGAGGGCATTTTAACTGATTTTCCAGAGATTTGAAAATAATTTGCAACAGAGGATATTCATCCTGAGCCACAAAGTAATCTAGTGGTTTCATTTGCTGTTTTTTATTATGTGAGGAGATACAACGGAAAAACCTCAAAACATAATTCCTAAACAAATCTATAATGTCAATAAAAGATGAGCAAAATGTCAAATTAATTGTGTATTAATTGCATATTCATTGTGTATTATTTTAATAAGGCATTCTATTTTAATTTTTTACTACTGTTACAACACTTTTTAGCTTTTACCCTCAGAAATGGTTAAAAGCCACTAGAGAATGTCATGCTAACTTTGACTCCTCCTAAGACAATTGCTCACCTGTGAACACCATGCTAAAAATCCATGCATGTCCCTTCATTAAAGGGCTACGGGGTCGATGGGAACATCGTCCTTAATTTCACAGCTTGAAAAACTGTGGCTTCAATATCATTCCGGCACCCGTGAAGCCATCCTTCTTCCATCAGACCCCTTTCGGTGATCAGTGAAGAGGTGTCGCCTCCCTCCACCGCCCTGCAGGTGGATGTCGCACACCTTTTCAGGTGGTATGACAACTCTTTGTGAAGGAAGACCGATAAGCAATTCCTTCTCCTCTAATGGACTTCTCACTGGCAGTTCCCTCTGCCTTGTTATCCACATAGGTCATTCCCTTTTAGATGTATTCAAATTTTAACTTCTAAGAGACACTTCTCTTACTAAGCTTTAAAATTGCTAACTTCTATTTTCCATATTGCAAACCCATTCCCCATGCTGCCCTCTCCCCCGCTTTTTTCCATTATACTTATCATCATCTGCGGCAGTTCAGGTCTTTCTTGGAAACAGGCACCAAGACAGAGTTAGAAGTACAAGAAGTCAACTGGAAGTATTGCCCGTGAAAGATAAAGAAAGGGGGGAGCAGGAGTAGGTGGGTTGCATGCATGTCTGACAGGTGTCGGAGGAGAGGAAGAAAGAGATATTGGCTAAGAGCTTCAGACTAAAGTGCAACTTTAAGCAGCCTTCCCTCAGTCCATCAGAGACCTCCAGAGCAAAGGGGGCCTGCTAGAGGAGTGCTGTGGTTGGGCAGAAGTGGGTGTGCCCAAGTCTCAAGGACTGCCCAGTCATTGGCTGGACTCATCCATCTGTGGCTCCAGAGCTGAGGCAGACTCCAAGGGCACTGCAGGCCCCTTCTGGAAGCTGCAGGCTGACTATGCTCATGTAGCATATTTACTCTTGTAGGGAGATCCCAGAGGCACATATCCAGGCCTGCCACATCTTCTAAGTATACATTATGTATGTATTAATTTTTGTCCATTTTTCCCACTAGCGCTTAATAAGTATTTAAAAATATCTATTAAATAAATAAGCAAATCAATGAATAACATGAATCCAGGAGATACCATTTTTTAATTTTTTTAGTGAAATACGTCACACCATAAAATGATGCAATGCACCATGATTGATTTAACCTCTGGTTATTTTTATAAATAAAATAAGTGTTGAAGGAATGAACACAAATGAGATCAATAGATTTGGCGTCTCCTGAAGACAGGTAAGCAACCATCATTTTTGTATTTACACTGCCCCTCACACTGCTTAATACAAACTCAATATAGTTTGACAAATGTGAAAATTCATAAAAGAAATTTCAATACTGCAACAAAAATATCCCCTCCTCTTGAAAGACGAAAGTACCAGAGGTAACTTTGGAGGCTTCTCCTCCTGTTATATTCCTTGTCATGTGTAATGCCACAGTAGTTCACAGCTTCGGGTATACAGCACATGAATTGTAGAAGTCGTCTCTCCAAAAGAGATACAATACTACCCCAGGAAGCTAAACCACATCTTACCTGCACATGTAACTGAGGAGCAAAGAACAGCTTCCCTGTTGGAGGAAAATAAAATCTCCGGGGGGATAACATACTTAAATAGACAGAACTCACGAAGTGACTTAAATCATACTGCATGTGGATTATGTGGCAAAGAAAAATCGCTGATGGGATTCAAGGTCTCGCACCTTCGGGCCGGCTGTGTTCAATTAAACTGGGCTTCTTGACAAGTGAAATGCTATCCATAAGAAGCCTATGGGGAGGTTTAACGGTGACAGTGCCCCCAGAATTCGCTGATGAATCATGTGCTGAGCTTAACAAACAAGGGAAGGATTAAGAGTGAATCTGAAAAGTGATTGTTATATTTGGAGGCTGGGCAGTGCCCAGTTCAGCTGTGCAGAGGACTGTGTGGGGGGACAGGCGTGCTGAACGAGTGCTAAAGAGCACGTAAGCCTCTGGAACTCCAGGCTCTGGGACTAATGAGGAACTCATTACCGTAAGCAAGGAATGAACGAATGACTTCAAAAGTGCACTGTATTTCTGCTTTTATGTTGAATAATGAAGAAACTGAGAATTCAAGTGAGTAACCTATGTTCCAATCCCTTGCAAATAGTTCTTTACACATTTTACCAACCCCCAACTTCTGTATTAATTAGGGTTCTCCAGAGAAATAGAACCAATAAAAGACATAGGCATAGATATAGGTGATAGAGATAGAGAGATAGAGATAAATGGATATAAATATAGCTATATGAATGTATTACAGGAATAGACCCACATGATTATTGAGGCTGAGAAGTCGAAGAGCCTGCCATCTGCAAGCAAGAGCCAAGAAAGCTGGTGGTGCAGTTTCAGTTCCAACCCAAAGACCTGAAAACCAGGGAAACTAATTGCATAAATCTTGGTCCAAATCCAAAAGCCAGAGACCCAGGAGCCCAGGTGTCAAGGGCAGAAGACAGGTATCTCCGCTCAAACAAAGAGCAAATTCTCCCTTCCTCTGCCTTTTCTGTTCTACTCAGTCTCTCAGCAGATTGGATGCCCACCCCCCTCGGTGAGAGTCACCTCCTCACTGGTCTGTAGATTTAGTGCTAATCTCTGACTGGAAACACCCTCGCAGACACACCCAGAAGTAATGCCCTACCGGGTCCTAAGGCAACCCTTAGCCCAGCCAAGCTGACATAAATTAACCATCAGTACCTGGAAAGTGTCATTTTCTTGACGACCGAAACGTTCTAAGGCTTAGGTTTTATAATGAAATATTGGATATTTTTTATGTGTTTGGTTAAATATACTGATATATTCCTTTAAAATGAAACTATGGAACTTTACAGAGTGGTTTTTGCTATCTAGATCCACAACCGATTCTTAAAAATAAAGCATCCTGATAAAATTTTCCCTCAAACCTGAAGACAAAACAAAGGTATTTTTAATACAGATTATGTGCATCTCCTAATGACTTTAGTCATGTAGAAAGCCTAAAATTGGAAACCTTCTTCCCTCATTAAATAAAGTTTTTCTCAAGACACATTTAATATACTATTTAAAGAGTATAACTTCGAGTTTTAGCTTTTGTATATCATGAATAATAGCACCAGCCGAATTCAGTTCCATCTCTGCCTCAGGCATATTGTGAATGTGAAGTCTTTGCAATTTTTCATTCTCTTAAAGTTAAAAATGGACTTGAAATGTCATAAAATTTCAAGCCTAGATGGAAACTGTCTAGCCCAGCACCTAGAGAGCCACTCTGTCCTGTGTAAGGTTCACCTGGAGATTTCTCAAAAATGATCTTTAGAAATCTGTGATTTAAAACAGCACACTTTAAAAGAATCAAAGTTAATATTTAAATTGACAGAACTGCACACAATCTTTGTCACTCATTTGTAAATACTAATTTAATCGGTTTTGATGGGGGAGATGAAGGATAATAATGTAAGAGGATACAAACGTCCATTATAGTGTATATGTTAGTTCAAAAATTTTGCTATTATAACTATTTATAAAAGTGTTACTCTTTAAAAAACAACTATGTTTTTCAAAATATTTTAAATTTAAATTTTCAACAAAATCTAACAAAATTTAACTATGGGGGACATGTTTATATTTAAAATGTTACCAATAGGCCAATATTTTATCATAAAAAAACTTCACAAAAATTGACAAGAAATATCTAAGATCCCCATATATAAGTGGGATAAAAACATCAATACAAAGTAAGACTAAATTAGTGAGGTGTATTTAGTATAAGTAATAGTTATATAAATGGAAATGAAAATAAATATGATGTCATATTTTGCAAATGTAATTGGAAATAGCCAAAACTCTCTGTCCAAAGTCTAACACTAATGAAGATAAGATAAAACTACTGCATTTCTGAAAAATTACTATATTCCTTTTTGTAAAACTAAAAATATAATTTGAAGTTTGTAAAAACATGGACAAAGGAGATGGGATAGATATTATAAAGAACAAAAAAAGTAGTTGTATTAGGATTTTGGAAACAAGGAGTTTCTTATTATTAGTTGAAACTGGCTTTATTTTTGTTGCAACATCTTTTGAATAAGAAACTACATTGATAAATATACACTTTCCAGATGCCAGACTTATAACAACTGTATATGATTCTCCAATAGACTCTTCCAAATCCTGTCATATCCTGTCATAGGTGTGGTTTGGGTGTGCTGAAGCTACTGCTTCTTTTAAGAGCTAATTTATTTTTAATTTTAAAGCTTTCATTATTTTGCATGGTTTCAATTTGTGAAACGTGCAACAGGAGATCTGTCCGGCTAAGATTTTTCTATTTAGATTTTTAAAAATGGTCTATTTGGGCGGGGAGGTCTAAGGTTTACATTTCATTTAAAAAAGTTGTAATGTTTCACAAAAAGGAAAAGTTAGTAGGGAAAGACTGATTTCAAAAACGTTGATTCACGAATATTTGAGGCAAAATTCAGCCTACACCAGATGTTAGCTGCTGCTTTGTGTAACCTTTATTACGCTACAATTTTAAACACTTCAGTTACGTAACAACCACAAGCAACATTAAGCCTTCTCCGTGCCCAGCACCCAACAGCCATTCTCTCATTTAATCTTCCCCCAGACCTAGAAGGTGAGTCTATGATTATTCCCATCTTCTGTACGGAGAAACTTAGTCTCCAAGAGATTTCAGTAGCATGTCCAGGAGTCCAGGCAGTGAGCTGAGGACCTGAGAGCCCAATCCTAGAAACCTGACCCTGAAGGCTCAACCAAAGACCCCCGTTCCCCTTGTTAGGTTTCCGTGTCACTGCTGTTGGCCTCTATACATGTGCTTCATCCAATGCCTCATTCAGTAACTATAGTGCCTGCCACACACTCTCAAACTAGCACTCGCTCGCTCACTCCTTCAACAAATCACCACTGATCACCTTCATTTAATTTAAAGTGACAATTCTTCCTTTCCATCAGGCTTGTGGTCACACCAGCCGTGAAAGACTTTGTCGGAGGAGAGACAGAAGAGTATCTAGTGTCCTATCCTACTTGGCCTCCTTCTCCATTCGCCAGCTTAGGCTCTGGCCCACCTAGGATCAGGCTGAAAAAGTGAAAGGGTTACAGACAATGGGCCATTATTTTAGGGGAGTAGTGCTGTCACCGTTTATGACAGTATGCTTCGAGTTTAAAAAACACTTAGTGTCGCAGGTTCGATTCCCACTCAGGGTACATGCCTGGGTTGCAGGCCATGACCCCCAGCAACCGCACATTGATGTATCTCTCTCTCCCTCTCTCTCTCTCTCCCTCTCTCCCTCTCTCCCTCTCTCCCTCTCTCCCTCTCTCCCTCTCTCCCTCCCTCTCTCTCTCTCTCTCTCTCTCTCCCCCTTTCCTTCCCTCTCTAAAAATAAATAAATAAATCTTAAAAAAAAAAAACACTTAAGGCTGAAACTCTCACGTGCAGGAGGAGTTCCTCAGCCTCCCCACTAGATGCCTCTCAATACAATTCACATACAGCAGTAGTGCGCCATCTATTGGCGACTTTATGCTTCCGCCTCAGGTCCTGAGCTGCTGGCAGGTCCCTTTTTCGCTTGACTTCTGCAGACAGCTCTTGCAGGATCGCTCACGGTGGGCACAGAAAGCACAGACATTCGCTTTACCATCGGGAGAAGCCACCTCCAGCAGCACGACACAGCCTGTCTTCTGTCCCCTCTCTCTCTCTGGCAGATCTAGACACACCCTCCACTGCAGCCCTTGGATTCCCCAAACGCAAAGGACACAAACAAGCTCAACTCTCCTGGTAATTTTCTCCAGCACCTCTCTCTTTCGTGAGATGAAGGGGAAATATCTCTCTCCTTGCCCATGCTGTGGAGGGGAAAGCAAGGCAGAAATAGGGAGGGAGCACATGCATTTCAACAACATTGCAACTAATTCTACTGCTGCAAATTCCTGTTAATGGAAATGATTGGTAACCCCTAACACCAGCCTCTCTTTATGATAAGTGAGTGGTCTCCACTCTGTGGGTCTAGGGACATTGAGATACCAAGAATTACATTTTAATAATTTAATACATAACACAGTATATTTCTTTCCAGTAACCCTCTCCTGGTCGGTGTCAGCTTGCTCTATGGCCCTAGGTCCTAACTTTTGTGGTCTTACACCCTTCCCTTAAGTTGGAATTGACAGCACAAAAGTAACATTTTTGCATGTATTCTCAGTAGATGCATTCCCAGTAAATGTCTTTGCATTCTCAGTAAATGTTCACATAAAAGAATGACTCCTTCCAGACACAAAAGGCTCAACTCAATATCCCCTTAGTCAATCTCCCCTTAACATCAAGCTCATCTTCTACACCCTGATTAATGGTCTCGAACATCTGCTTGAAGTTATTAAAATGCATTAATAGGCTTAGCCTTCCAATGCCACTTGGAGAAATTATGGAGAAAGAGATTTTTATACAATCACAGCTGTGCAGATATGGACATTATGCCTCATTACCAATGAGCTATCTTTTACCAAACATCTTCCAGGAGGATTTAATAATCAAGCATTGACTACACTTTAGAACTAAATACTTCCATAAAACAAGAAAAATATTATTTATTTTCCATTGACATCTCCATTGGATTGAGAAATGAATTAGTGCATTTTATGGAAGGCCTTTGATGGTTGCTGTCTCCTGGTATTCATGCCTTTCCTTAAGTAAGGGGGGCAAACCTAATGATCTCCTTCCAAAGAATAGGACATGACTAAAGTGATGACATGTCAGTCCTGAGATTAGGTTACAAAAAGAGAGGGAATTCCACCTTGGACTCTGCCTGTGTCTCTCTTGCTTGCTCACGCTGAGGGAAGTCACCTGCCATGCTGTGGGATGCCCTAAGGAGAGGCCTGTGTCAACGAACATGCATTTTGCTTAGATGGTAAAGCTTATACATTCCTAATTTATTATGATTTGTATGTTTAGTAAGTGCCAAAACCAAAAGGATTTTATATTTAATTTTTGGTTCACCAGAAACTCGCTATAAACAGAACACCCAAATAACTCAGTATCTCTCTCATCTTTTAATAGTTCTGTATTGTAGACATTATACTAAGCTTATTTACAGGGAAGAACAAAACAAAGTTTGTGATCTTGTGCTTACACAATTCATACATTTGGTTTGTTCACTTGGAAAGCTCTGTACCTCATCTTTATCCAATAAACACTTCCTCGTTATTCAAAAACCAAGTCTTCCTTTATCTTCCTGTTGATTTGTTCCCTCGCCCTGAGAGCATTAATTTCTCCCATCACCCGCATGGACATATTTCTGCTAGAGCTTTCACAGTATCATAATTGCTTTTCCATACTGCAATCATTCTCACTGACTGTGAGTTTCTCTTAAGCAAGAATGATTTTTTCAGATCCTTAACACCTATTATAATATCTGACATAGAGCAGATGCTTAATAAATGATTTTTACATTATTGAATAATATATTAAATTACACATGTTCAGTGGAAGTGATATTACTGCCAAGGGGCCAAAAACTGGCTCTTGGAGAGAGAGTTGAAAAAAATCTTAAATAGTACACACACAATATACAACTAGGAATTTACTGTAGTACACAAGCAGGTATACAAAAGATCTACAAAATTAAATTTCAGTGGGGATGGATAATTAGCAAAGAGTGTTTAAAATCTTCTTGGAAGAGCAATGATGAAAAAGGTTTGAAAAACACTGTGTTAAGTGAACCGTATAAAGTTGCAGAAGCAGCACTTAGATGAGGATTTCTTTGTTGAGTTCAGTGTCATCTTGTTCTACCACAAGCACACTCCAGCAATTAATAGAAAAAACAGAAAACTTACAAACATAAGGTCTCTGAACATCAAGATAATACACAAGCTATACTTACAGGAAGATATTTCTGTATATTTTTTTTTGGTCTGATTTCACTATATAAAACATCACTCAAAATTTATTAACCTTTTTGTACATTGTGAATTCACACACACACATACACGTGTGCCCACATGCACACGTGTATGTGTAATTATATATGCACACAGTGTGCACATACACACATGTGCACACATATTCGCAAACATGCACACATGCACATGTGTGCACACATACATGCATATACACATATCTAGGTGAGCCCTGACATGGCGAATCCACTTTATGTGATGAGCGAGCACATATAAGTTTATCTTTATTTTTATATAATTATTTACACTTTTCAACACAATCTTATAGACCAGGGTTTGCAGATACTCTTTATTACGCAGGGAGTTGATGGTGGTAATTATTTGATTTGCTCCAGCAAAGCTAGCCTCTGCCAAGTATTTCCAGCCCATTAACAATCACCTACAGTTCACAGTGCAAACGCATCTCCCGCTGTCAAGTCAGATTAAGGCTTCCCTGAGCCTTTTTGAATCACTCCATGACTAAAAATCAATTGGTAGAAGTGCACTACAGCTGCCTGTCATCCATCTGAATCAGCTTCATCATGACCATTTGTCAAAACTAGTACAAAATACCTTAGAAAATTTGTCAAAATAATGGTAATGGCTGTTCAACATTCAGTGTACAAGAGATTTGTGCAGAAGTCCCTGTCATAAAAAATCAACACCACCGGACATCCATTGTGAATTATTCCATGCAGAAGGCAGGACCGAGTATTTACTACCTGGATTCTAAAAATCACCTAATCTTGAGGGAAACAACGAGGGGGAACACATGGGCCGATTTCTAGGAGCTGGAGGCCCAGCCCGTTTCCACAAAGGCACAGGGAGACCACACGTTTATAAAATTAACTTAAATGATTCTTTCTTAAGCCAACAGCAGATTTGTTTTTTAACTAGCCACATCAAAGTTAAACATCTAACCAGATCTAGGTAGTTTCAACATCCAGTGAAGTGTTGCAGTCTCTACGCATATTGTCAATGACTGATAACTTTGAAAGCCTTGTTTTCGTTAAATATATCCATGGCAAAAGTTTACCCTTTCCTCTTAAATAATATAAATAATCTCAGAAATCAGTGACATCTTATTTTAATAGTCTTAGCATTTCTTGTCCAGTGACCAAAAAAAAAAAAAAAAAGCACAGGAATTTAAAGAAAGAAAGTGCAAATCAGTGCTTTAAATATTTCAGGAACGCAGCCTCATGCAAGAAAGTTACACCCTATTGTGGCTTTTTATTTTTTATCTATCTATCTATTTATTTGTTTATTTAATTTATTTTGCCTAATGGGGAACAACATATATATGACTTGTAGGTAATAACAAATATAATATAATAGATATAATATTATAATATATATTATTAACATAATATAATATAACAAATATTATAACTTGTAGGTAATATTAGTTTCCATCAGCAATATTATGCATTTTTATATTTTACACAAAGAAGCTTATCCTCTGATTAACAAGATGGAAGTAATTTTTCTTCCGATCAGGTTGTTGGGTCCCATGATGTAATTCTGCATTTTAACCATTAATTTGTCTGGGTAAAAATATTTTTTTCTTTGCTTTGAAGCGAATAAAAATAATTCGCTTAGCATTTTGAAAAGCCAAGAAAGGACAGGTTTCTTCTAGGCTATGAAAAAACAGAGCTCAGAAAAATTTCAATGTCACCTCCGCACACCACAGAGGGTCAACAAATGCAACTGATAATAATTCACAAACACCCACATGTGCGCGATGGTGTCACTACTTTATTTTTCAATTTTCTGGTTGTCTCCTTCATAAATATTTTTTATTCATTGATATGGTCAGATTCCCTGACATCAGCGTTCCTACAACAAATTCATCTAGTTATCCATTATGCCCAAATGGGTATAAAATACTTCACATTTTCACTCAGCCACAGAAAAGCTGCAGCATGCTATAGACGTCTCTGTACACTTTCTCAAACACCCACTTTCTACCCATTCCTGGACATGGAATAAGTGCGTCTGACCTTAACCAAGTTCTACTTTTGGTCCTTTGTTCTGTGCAACTAAGGAGCCAGTTTACAACACAATGAGCTTCTCTTTCACTACTCCCCCAGTCCCAACATTGAGTCCCAAGTGCAGAGCCCACACTCACATCCTGTCAACATTCTTCCGCAGCCAGGTGCAGAGGACAAGAGGGTTACAAACCAAGACCAAACCTGAAGGGAGTGTCCAGTCTCACTCAGCCTTCCTCTGTAGTTTATTCTAGAACTGTAATACACTGCTTTTTCAAACTGTCTTTAAAGCGTATTAAGTAAAAAGTCCTGGGTGTTTTCTGCCCAATAAAAAAATATTTTGAATACTATTTTTTATTTGCTCAACTTAGGTTTTAAGGAACTTATGTCAGACATAGCCAGTATTTACTTCTAAATTAGTGTTGTATTTTTTTAATGTAGTAGAATTTAACGGGTGTTGGTTCAAAACCTTGGGAGCTTCCTGAGTGAAATCTAAAACTAACTCCATACACACAGAGCAGGGAGAGACCGAAGCAGACCACTCCAGATTTGTAGGTAGGTAAGTAGGCAGATAGGTAGATTGATTAATAGATCATAGACAGATAAGTAGATAGATAGGCAGCTGATTGATGATGGACACATAAACAATACAGATAGAGAGATAATCATGAATGAATGAACAGATGATGATGATCAATTGATCAATAGATAGGTAGGTAGATAGATGATAGATAATAGATAGGCAGATGATAGATGATGGACAGATAGACAATAGAGATAAGGAGATAATAGACAGATGAATGAATGGATAGATATTAGACAGATGATAGGTAGCTAGAGAGATGATAAATCACATTCCTGTTCCCAAAGCTGTAATTCAAGCTGGTCCACCCTTCAAGCTTCACATCAATTGTGGCATATTATATTTTCAAAACTATTTTTCATTGTGTTAGGAACTCTGGAAACAAGAAGTTCATAGCCTAGAAGGTAGGAAAGAAAAAAAGCCATCCTAATACTACAAGCAAATGTAACAACAACAAAAAAAAGCCAAAACTGAAAACAGAAAAGTAGTGGTGAGAAAAAGGAGGGGGGAAAGGCTTCTAGCATATTGTTATTATAAAATATCATTTATTATGCATTTAAACCTCTGCATCTGATATTTCTAGGCTGATGGAAAGGGAGTTTCCTTCTTAGCCTTTCGGTCAAGTGTAGGGCAATAGACGTGATGTGGTGAGGGTGTGTGCACACAGCACAGGATCCTGGGAAACTGGGCTCATGCAGCGGCGTATTGCTCAGGAGCAAGGATCTGGGCCAGGCCAGTCTTGGTTCGACTCTCCCCTCTGGCGCATGAGAATTCTGTAGGTCTGGGAAAATTCATTACAGTTCAGTAAACACATGTTAGCTCTGACTTAAATCTTCTTATTCCCAACTTGAAACACATACAGCCTTTTTATAAACTAAACATCATTTTACTATCAAAAGTCTGTTATATTTTTTTAAAGATTTTTTTATTTATTTATATTTTTAGAGAGGGAAGGGAGGGAGATAGAGAGAGAGAGAGAAACATCAATGTGCGGTTGCTGGGGGGTCACGGCCTGCAACCCAAGCATGTACCCTGGCTGGGAATTGAACCTGCGACACTAAAAGTCTGTTATATTTTAATTAAAACTAATATTGTTCAGTGTTTTCTAGGTGCCAGGCCTTGTTTTAAGTGCTTCCTAAGCATTTTTTCATTTAAAATTCACAAAAGTTACATCGAATTTCCACCTCACTTTTGAGAAAATTGATCCACTGAGAGGTAGGGCAAAATGCCCAAGGTTGAGAGCTGATAGCTCTGTGATTCAAACCCAGATGGCCAGACTGAAGAGTCTGCACTTGAAACCCCCTCAGTATAATGCCCTAAACTTCCCACTTTTGTTCATGCATTTTACTCTATATTCAATCAAATATTTACTCCAGAAGAAACACTTGAAAGTCTGAGTCACTTTTAAGTGTCGCTAGTTCTAAATAAATATTTTTCAAAGCAGATAATCTGAGGTCATTTCTCCTATTCACACCACTGAAACTATTCAGTCTTATTAGATTGCATGTACAATAGTAGTAAAGAAAGAATTCCCTCTCAAAATTTCTGGATGGTTTAGTGGCATGTTAAAATTTGTGTGGATCTTTGAGTCTACTTGGCTTTTAAGAGTTCACCAGGAGGAATGATGCCCACACCCCTTCAAAGGAAGTTTTGTAATTCGGCAGATGTGTGGGCAAGCAGACTCTCTCACCATTCCTCATTTTCTTGTTACTGTCATCTGCTACTTTCTTTCCAAAATATTTTATGGAAGCAGAACTTTTATGTCAAAACGTTGTTTTATTTTTATAATGTTTGGGATATTCAAGCAGTCTGATTTGTTTCACACAGATATTATCATACATTCTGATCAATAGTGTTGATAATGTAATCAAATGTATAATATTTTATGATAAGACAGTTTATAATATTAGTTAATACGTTCTTTTGAATTTTACTTTATACTTGCTCTAAGGCTTGGTGTGACACTGTCTTAGTGCTCATCAACCAAAAAATAATTAATTGTGTTATTTCCATAGAACAAAATACCACTCAATGATAAAGGAGGAACAGACTACCAATTGCCTCAAGAACATGGCTAAGCTTCAGAAACATTTGATGAAATGCTTCCATTTACTGAAAAGCTACACACATACACACACAGGGTGTGATCACACTCATGAGACTTCCAAGAATATGAAGGTGGAAGTCAGAAATAGCACTTCTGCATATAGAGGCCATTGGAATATTGACTGATAGAACACATAGAGGCTTTTTCAAGTGATAAAAATGTTTTTCATGTTATTCTGGTCGTAGTTACATGGATACATCCAATTACCAAAGTTAACAAAACTGAAACTTTAAAATTGGAGGCTTCTATTTCTGCTTTTCATTGCAATTAAAAAAATAATTAAAATGCAGATAGGCAAAAGCACATGCCCTGAACCCATTCCTGCATAATGATAATACATGTATATCCATCTATTTACACCAGGTCCCAACCTGGGCACTGTGGACATTTCAGACTGTATGAGTCTTTTCTGGGGAGTGGGGGAAGGACTGCCCTGTGTGTTGTGGGATGTTTAGAAGCTTCCCTGGCTTCCACTCACTAGGTGTCACTAGCATCCTCCAGCTGTAACAACCAAAATTTCCTTCAACTGTTGCCAAATATCTCCTAGGGTGGGGATAGGGGGACCAATCTGGTTGAGAACTTCTGGTCTATATATACACATATGCAAGAAATAGTATTTATTTTTATTTTTTTATTGTTGACACTATTACAAAAGTTCCCCATTCCCTCCCGCCATTGCCCAGTCCTCGCCCCGACTTCCCCCCAAACCTCACCTCACTGTTGTCTGTATCCCTGGAAGAAATGGTATCTGAAATCATGTTTACCAAAATGACCGCAGTGGTTACTTTTGGATAGTGAAAATGCAAATAACTCACCTTCTTTTTTTGTAAATGAATATATGTATATTATCATTATGCCTGAATGGGTTTATAATGTATATGCTTTATCAGACCTACTTTTTATTTGTTACTGAGTTAAAAAAATCAGAAATCTTAAAAGCTCAGTTTGATTAATGTTAATAATAATACATACATATATAATCAGCACATACCTTTTGTATCGAAAGCTGTTTTAAAAGCTAAATGTCTTTCAGCCCTGGCTGGCATAGCTCAGTGGATGGAGCTCGGGCTGGGAACCAAAGTGTCCCAGGTTCGATTCCCAGTCAGGGTACATGCCTGGGTTGCAGGCTATAACCCCCAGCAACCGCACATTGAAGCTTCTCTGTCTCTCTCTCTATCTCCCTCCCTTCTCTTTCTAAAAATAAATAAATAAAATCTTAAAAAAAAAAAAAACAAGTCCATCTTCCAAAAAAAAAAAAGCTAAATGTCTTTCAAACTAACACTATCTCTTCTGGGAAAAGTTAGACTCTATCCATCCTTCTGTTATTCTTTTGTCGCCACCTGACCCTGCCCCCATCTCATTGCATGAGGATGGTTGTGACTGGGACTGGTTGGCTGGAGGCAGGATCCAGCAGGACTAAGCTGAAGCTGGGAATCCTCACAGCAACTGGAAGTGACAAAATCCAGGGAACAAAGCCAGGGACAGTGAAGCTCGGATGCAGACCTGGAGACAGAGGGAAGGTGGGGTGTGTCCCCAAGGAAGAGGGCTCAGAAGTGTGTTACAGAGTTGGAATTTGCAGCTGTGGTCTAGGAGATAAGAACAATTTAGGAACAAATGAGGCAGAGAGAGGATGGCTTGATGGGGCAGAGAGAGGATGACCCACAGGGAATTGCTTAGACCTGCTGTTAAGCGTGAAGTGCATTCTTTTAAGAGGCACCTGGCCACTTAGAAAAATGAATGATTTCTAACCAACAGAAAAGAACTGTTGGGAGAAGGTGTGCCGCTGACTTGAGCCTGGGCCTTCCGTGGCCGTGCAGCACCACTCAGGGACTTGGGCTCTGCTCAGCCTTCCCTGTAATTCCATTCTCGTGTGCCTCGCCAGCTCCTCACCTTTTATGTTCATTGCACATCTCCTGCTCTGAGCCCACGCCTGAGCCATCAGGACACATGTGGGCTTCCTGGTTCACAGTGTGCTTTTCCTTACAACATGTCTGTCTTCTCCTCCGGCACTTCCCCCTTTGGGCCTTTCAAATATCATTCTGTTGATCCAGCGTAATCCTGGAACCCACCCGTATCAAACCAAATGAAAGTACAGTGTACGACAGAGCCAATGCACCATGAAGGTCCTCCATGTATAATTCAGTAAATACTAACTGAGTAAATATGTCCAGAAAACCTAAAGCTAGCAAGCAAATTTCCAGTTTATTATGTGAGGAAATGTGGCAAATAACCAGCCTATAAAAGGACCAGAGTAAAGATTGTTGATTTTGGATATATTACTTCTGGTGTTGTAATACAAGGTCATAAAAAGCAAGCAGTAAGTTGGAATATTATAATTTCTGAAGACAGTGACCTGTGTTCTTTATCTTCAGACCCCATAAGAGTTACTGCCATCAGTTGGACATAATACAAACACAATCAAGTTTTTGTTTCTTGTAAGCATCTATAAGGCAAATTTACACCAATGATTCTGAAAGTGTAACATTTTGTTTCTTATCAAACTTACCCAAATAATCACATGGAATCACAAAATGAATCTCTAATTCTCTCTTCATTTCCAGTGATCAACATGAACAAGTTTTAATTGGGTAATTTCTCATTTGCAAATGTTTCAAATGTTTATTTCATTAACTCAAATGGTTTTATCTAGCCAATATAGTTTATAAAAGTGTTATTTTTAACAGCAGATAGGAATTTGGTAATAGTTTACTATAGTGATTTCAAAATTAATTTAAAAGTCAATCTAGAAAGACATTTAAATTTACTACCTTTTCTGTTTTCAATAAATGCAAACTTCTTAATAACTGATTCAAAAATAATGTTGTTAAACTAGTAAATGCTTTTATTTTCTTACTCCAATTTTAAAATAATCATTTTTTTCTTTTTTCCTTACTATCAAAATCAAAAATTTCTTTTAAGTTTTTAAAAATTAAAACTGTACTTTTTACTTACTGAGTACTTTATCATCAAACTTACATGCAAAGAAAATGCTATCAGAAGTTTACAATAAATATGATTCTGCACTAAGGCATTATTTGGAATCATAAAAAATAAGCCTTTTACATCTCACAAGAAACAGAATCAGAAAATGTATGGAAATCTTTTTTTTTTCAAAAATGAGAAATCAGTTATGAAGTAGATGAATATAAATGCTAATTCATATGTGAAGCTTTTGCTTTTTAAAATCTCATTGACTACTGTGTATTTAGAAAAGATGATTCAATATTTCTTGAAAGATAATTTAATATTTTATGAAGTATGTGCTTTAAATGGACTAGGTCATAATGTGTGTATTCACTCCTTACCATATTAAAGCAAAGTAAAGCACCATGCCCTTCAAAATAATTTTTTGCTCCATTAAATCCCAGCTACATGGAATGATTGCTGTTTAGAGAACATTTTTTTTTCTATGAAAATACCTGGAAACTCAAATGCTATAATTTATCCTGGTCAAACTTTTAACTCTAAGCTCTATGCATTTCTGAACTCTAAAATGTCCTGATATAACTTATACTACCAAAATTCAGTTCATAAAATTCCAAAAGAAAATCTAATGACTGCCAAAAAAAGTGATTTCCAAAATGAGGTATAGCCAGGAAGATATGATCTCAGAGAACTGAAAGGTCAAACCACTTGAACTTCTAAACGGTTACATACTTTTGAGGAGGAAAAGTATTCCACTTAAGGACAAGATGATAATCACACTTGGATGTTTCTTTATGTTTCTAATACAAGTAAGTATTTAAGTTGTGAAAATATGACAGCTTCAATTCTATCATTATCTTTTTATATGCCATAAAGTCTTTAGATTGCCACTACTCATTTTAAAAGATTATGTACTGATTTGCAAATCTGTATTTTGTCCGCAAACTTTTTTCAAAGCTTTTCAAGTATGATATTTCGGTTTAAAAAAGTTACAATATATTTGAGTGATACTATCAAATAACATATTGCATTTCATTAAAATATAAACAGAGCTTTTAAAGTGTTCCCTGTTTGACAAAGAAGAAGTCAATTGCACAGGGATCCCTGATATCTGTAAAAATTACAATACCGCATTTCTCTAAGATTAACAAAATGGGCCCAGGCAAGATATGATGTCTGGGATTTTCTTCAAAATAATCTAGGAGTGGGAGGATGAGGGGGGTAAAGCGTGAAGCAAGACCAGCCACAACTGGGTCATTTTTAATGTAAGGTATTGAAAGTATGCAGGAGTAGGGGAAGGGGCAGAAAGAGAGAGTCATTACATTATTTCTTTTACGTTTGTGTATCTTTGAAAAAAGTTTACAAGTCAATACAAGTAATGTGTAATCATGTTCTCGTGATATTTTAAATTATTAAATAATATACATATGTATTTTGTCAGTAAAGTTATCTAAAAATGCATTATATGGTCCAAGTAATCCTCCTTTTTCTTCAACTAGCAGAGGAAATGTCCTTTAGAGGGCGTTTCTCTGCTCACAAATGTGCCTTTCTCAGCTATTTCCATGTGGGCAATCGTTTCCTTCCCAGGGGAACTAGACCTGCCTAAGGAAATGTTTCAATAAGGCATTTACTTCAAAATGATCTTCTCTACCATATCGAAAAGACAGACCATTCAAGTCAAAACTACGGATTACTAGAAAATTGGTACATTCAGCCTCTACATTTATCTCTGTATGACTGGTGAACTTCGTAAGACCTCATTCAAATAACCAGCAGGTAAATTGCAAACGGAGTCTTGAACTCATTTGATCAAAATGAGAATTACATGGAGAAATGATCTTGCACTCATATGCAAACTCTACCCAAAAAGACAGGAATGCTATGGGTTGACGTGTAATAAGAGCTGTAAGACCTAACACTTACCGAGGGCTCACCGTAAGCCAGATCTTCCTTACATCAACATCTTTTTAAATTCCCTCAATGGCTTCTGAAATCAGTAGTATTAGAATTCCTAGACTGTACAGCCGGAAAGGAAACTCGGAGTTGTGTGCCCCAAGGGCTCACTGTGAGGGGTGAATCTAGAAATCAAACTCAGACCTCTCTCTCCTAAGTCCCCACGCTGTTGATGGTCAATTATTGCTGATCAATACATCACATTTTAAATAAAATAAATTGTTAGACTCTCTATGCTTTTTTGTCAGAATAAATAAAACTCAAGGAAATAGCATAATTTATGATGAGGTTACTGTAAATCATTTACATATGTATATAAATATCATTAGTGTTTACTGAGCACCACTTTCATATAATGTTTCCATTTATTTGTTCACTCAATAAATATACACTTCAGGCTCTTGTTCATAACTACTGGTAAAAAGGAGTATATCATGATTCTCCCATAAATTTCTTACCTACAGGACCAAAATAATTAGTTCTCGTTTCACTGATTTCAAAATAAAATTTAACACAATTAATGTGTCAGAGCTAGTTTTATCATTGCCTCACCTGAGATCATTGCTATTGTTTTCATAATAGTGAAATAATGAGGAATTGGCACAATTTTCTCATGTATGACAACTGAAGAGTAAATCACCAAAAAGTGGACACAATTTGGTTGTTGGGTGATGTTGAAAAACACAAGTACCATGTTGAAAGGCATTATGTGTAAGGATTATAGGTACCCGTTTTGTGTTTCCCTCCGCCCCTTTCACATCTATTCACCCTTAGGGTAAACCTGGCATGTCCTGTGATTTTTCTGCTCACTCAGTCTAAAGAGTCATAAAAACATTTTCAATTCAGTTATGTCCAACCCAAAATGTTAACTGAAAATCTGATCTTAATCTCATGTTTTCTCTCCTCACCAGACTAAGGCCAGTTTCATGCTGGGAACTGCAGTAAGTCTTTTCTCTGTTTCTACTTATCATATTTTTTCTACTCCCCATCCCCCTGTCAAGCTTGCTAGTAGTTTTACACTTCCTCATACCATCCAACAACCACGCTGTTGGGGAGACTCCCCAGTGAATTAAAAACTGGTGTCTGTGTCAGCTTTGTACACAAACATTTACAAGGTGTTATTCATAATCACTAAGAACTAGGAACAACTTACACGTTCTTCAGCAGGTGAACAGAGAAACACATTTTGATGCGTTCCTACAATGTAGTACCATTCAAAAATAAAAAGGAACAACTAGATTAACTCAAAAATGTGGACGCATTTTTTTTAAATATGGATGAATTTTAATGTGTTTTGCTAAGTAAAATAAGCCAAATGAAAAGTGTTTACATAAAGTTTGACTCTATTTAAGTGACATTCCAGAAAATGCAGAAGGAGATGAGTGGAAAAAAGATTGGCAGTTGCCAGGGGTGGGAGAGTGTGGGAAAGGGACCACTCAGAGCTTTCTCCAGGTCCTGGGACACTTCTGTGTGGGCCGGAGTGGCGGGTACACGACTCTAGGAGTGCTACAGAACTACACGTCACAAATAGTGAATTTCACTGTGTCCCAATTTTTAAAATATAGTCAAATGGGTTGTCACGGGAACACTACAAAGAATAAGAGCATGGCAGATGACTGTAACTGTTTGTATGATGTAACCTCACTGAAGGGGTAAAGAACACTTCCTACGTTACTTTAAAAAAATAGCGTTTTGACTTGATACTGTAAGTCTGACAACAAAAAGAACTGGGAACAAACACCGTACTCACTATTATTTCATACAGGCGTGCACATTACATTAAAAATTCTGAAACAACTTCATACTGTTGGTAAATGAGAGTGATTTTTCTCACTGTAGGATAAAGAAGTTACAAATAAGAAAATGCAATGCTAGAATAAAATGGCGATGCTGGATTGAAGTTGTATGTACTCATATGAATTCATGTTTATTTTAATAAATATGGATAGCTGTAGAAATAAATATAGATAGCAGCCTACACTTGGGTTAGCAAACATGTAACGTTTCCCGGTTTTATCCACTGAAAGGACCCAGAAACAGTGACACTGAAGTGGCAATAAGCACACCTAGCTCCAGGTATTGATTTTTAAATGCCATTCTTCATCAAAAGGAACCTGCACTCCTTGGGGAAATGGCTGGCCAGCTCTGGAGCAGGAAGAAGACAAGACAAGATGCACCTGGGAAATTTGCAGCCCTGGAGACGGGGGAAGTGCTCAAAACACAAATGGACAACGGCCAGTCAGTGGGACACAGGAGCCAATGGAAGAGCCGCCAATGGCCTCGGCTATAACAACATGAACAATAAAATAAATATTGAATTATCCCTCAAGCCATAAAATAAACATCCAGGATGCCACACTAATATCAGAAACTGGTGGATTAAAATAATAAGCAAACGAAGAAGGAACAACACTTCTTTAAAAAATAATTCCAGTTCATAAATGTAGAAGGAATGAGGAAAATAAAATCATCATTAAAATGCAATGATTGCTTCAGGCAAGATCCACTGCTGAATGCTAAAATTCGTGGAAGAAATTTTAACAAGAATGAAGATATTTGTATAGCTTCAAAGTATCTCCCCAAAAATATTTATCTATAGTGATGCCTTAACTATGTCCACGAATTCTGTGATATTTCTCCCTCCAGGAGCCAGAGTTTAGTCCCCTCCCCTTAGTGCAGTTTGAACAAGTGACTGCCTTCTAACACAAAGAGCAGGAGTCAGCTAGCCTGACCGGAACACGCACTGGAACATGTTTCCGGTCTGTCTGTCTCTGCTGTCCTGCTACAGAGCAGAGTTAGGCATTACAGCAGAGACCATAGGGCCCACAAAGCCAAAAATATTTACTATTTGGGTTTTTTGCAGAAAAGATTGGCAGACCCCTGAAACAGAGTATGGAAAGAGAAAAGAGCAACTTTACAATGGATGATACTGGCAGAATGCACCTTTACCCAAGTAAGCAAGGTTGACAGTGCCAGTGGTAATTCAGGCTGATGCTGTGGATGGGCGGATAAGATACAAAGAGAAGTGCATGCCATCTCTCTGCTAATCTCACCAAAAACCCATAAAATGCATAACCAGTAGTCATCAAAAGTGTCAAGGTTAGAAAGACAAGGATGTATGGAGAAACTCATGGGTTGGAGGAGAACAGCATAAATAGAATGGAATGGATTCTGGAACAGAATGGAAAAACTTGTAAACTCTGAATAAAAATAATTATAATGATTTAGTTTAAAATATTTTTAAAGATTAGTTCATATTCTATTGATATTAATTTCTTAATGTTGCTATTATTTGTGATATTAGTGGAGTCAAAAATATTTGGGAACTCTGTGTTTTATTGTTGCAACTTTTCTGTGAACCTAAAATTATTTTAAAATGAAAAGTTTTCAAAAGTAAGATCGGGATTTTTCCATACTCCCACCACATGGCTGAGGAAGCACAAACTTGAAAGTAATTAAGGACCAAGCAAAAAGTGACTACATGGGTAATTTTATGGAATAATCATACAGTGGAACAGAGAGAACTTTCCTTTTGGGGTGGGGGGGAATGATAGGTACAGAAATGCTACAATTTTTAAGTGCAGATGCCCATTTCGTGGCTCTAAAAGGAAGCATATCAAAGAAGAAGAAAGACAGGGACAGATCAAATCTGCTCAAATGATAGGAACCAGGTGCACTCTCCTGGATTCCCAAGTTCACGAGCCAAATAATTTACGTGGGCTGCTTTCTAAAAATGAAACAGGATCCCCATTATAGCATCCTATCACAACAAGCTCTTCAAGTGGGGTAAAAAAAACTTTATTTGTTAATTAGCTGTCATCATTCAGCTATGATGAAAGAGTATGGAGAATAGTTACATGAGGACACAGATGGCAAAAGATCATAACACTAATAAAAAGCTTCATTGACTAGACCAGAGCGCCATGTTGGGTTGAGAATATGAGAGAGGAAACTCATCCGTATGAACGTAACGGTGGGTAAAATGATGTGAATACCTAGCGTTACCACCATGAATTCTATGACTTCACCTTAAAAAAACAGATATGATACATTTTCCCAAAGGGAGGTTGTGAGGGTGCTGAGTGAATTAACATATGTAAAACACTTGAGAAATTTTGCTGTTAGTGTTATGAGACTATATACATAACATTATTCTTGATGTACTTCACTTAGCCATGTGCTATAGTTTTAAGACTTTAAAATGTCCACTCATCCATATAAAGATCAAATTCTAATGCTATGGGGAAAGACAGGCAGGAGCTACGGACATATGAACCATGTCTTACATGCACAAAGGCAGATTAGGTTAGACTGAGAAATGCAGTCATTTATCTGTAATGTTCTTATGTGTGTTTCTTAAAAGGCTTTGTTAAAGTAAAGTTGACAGTGAACTGCAGATAGTTACAATGTAAGCTTTGCGGTCAGACATACGTGTGCACCCATAAAACCATGATCACTATCAAGACAATTAACATGTATGTCAACCTTCAAAATGCCTTATGTCCTTTTATAAATCATCCCTCTTCCCACTGCCTGCTCCCTGCTCCCATCTGCAGGCAAACACTGATTCTTATATGTTTTCACCCAGAACATGAGGTACAAAAGATGTATAGTTTTCCCCTTAAGCAAACTTTAGCCCTTCATTGAGCTCAAGTTTATTCCAGTGATTGTTTTGACATAATACATGAACTTCATCTGTATCATGAAGAGAAGTGTGTGTGAGAGAGAGAAAGAAGAAAAAGAGATTCCCCATATTATAATAAATTGTGTAGTGCCCCTTTCCTAATGCCTAATAAATGCAGAACTACTGTGGAGTTTCTACATCTTTTTTAAATTATATTTTCCTGATTAAGTTATTACAGTTGTCCTGATTTTCCCTCTTTGCCCCTCTCCAGCCAGCATCCCCCACCCCCTCAAGCAATCCCTACACCATTGTTCACGTCCATGGGTCATGCATATAAAGTCTTTGACTACTTCATTTCCTATACTGTCCTTTACATGCCCATGGCTATTCTGTAACTACCTATCTGTACTTCTTAATCACCTCACCTCTTTCCCCATTTCCCTATACCACCCCCCATCTGACAACCATCAAATGCTTTCTATATCCATGATTTTGTTTCTGTTCTTCCGGTTTGCTCAGTTTGTTGTTTAGATTCAACTGTTAATAGATTTGCATTTTTTGCCATTTTATTGTTCATAGTTTTGATATTCTTTTTCTTGTGTAAGTCCTTTTAACATTTCATATAAAAATGCATTGGTGGATATGAACTCCTTAATTTTTTTCTCGTCTGGGAAGCTCTTTATCTGTTTGTATATTCTAAATGATTGCTTTGCTGGGTAGAGAAATTTTGGCTGTAGACCCCCTGCTTTTTATGACTGAGTATTTCTTGCAAATCCCTTCTAGCCTGAAAAGTTTCTTTTGAGATCACTCCTATAGGTAACTGTTTTTCTCTTTCTGCTTTTAAAATTCTCTCTTTATCTTTCACCTTTGGCATTTTCATTTTGATGTGTCTTGAAGTGGGATTCTATGCATCCACCTTGTTTGGGACTCTCTGTGCTTCCTAGATTTGCTTGTCTATTTCCTTCACCAAATTAGAGAAGTTTTCTTTCACTATATTTTCAAATAGAGTTCCAATTTTTTCCTCTTTCTCTTCTCCTGGCATCCCTATGATGTGAATGTTGGAATGAATGCTTGCCATTGTCCCAGAGGCTGCTTACACTATCCTTGGTTGTTGGTTTTGGGGGGATTCTTTTTTTTCTTGTTGTTGTTCTGATTGATTGAGTTTTGCTTCCTTATGTTCCAAATCATTGATTAGATTCTCGCTTTCATACTGTTGTTTCCCTATAAATTGTTCTTTATTTCAGTTAGTGTATCCTTTGTCTCTAACTCGATCTTTCTTATGTTGTTGAGGTCCTCACTAAGTTCCTTGAGCATCCTTATAACCAGTGTTTTGAATTCTGCATCTAATAGATTGCTTACCTCAATTTCACTTAGCTCTTTTTCTGAAGTTTTGATCTGTTCTTTCATTTGGGGCATGTTTTTGGTCTCCTCATTTTGACAGCCTCCCTGTGTTTGTTTTTATGTATTAGGTAGAATTGCTTTGACTCCATGTCTTGGTAGTGTGGCGTAATACAGTAAGTCCTGTAGGGTCTAGTGGCTCAGCCTCCTCTATCATCTAAGCTGGTTACTCAAGGCGCACCCTTCATGGCGCATCCTCCTCTTATAGTAGAGCCTTGGTAGATGTTGGCAGGTCAATGGAAGGGATTTACTCAGGCCCATCAGCTACAAAGATTGGCTGTGACTTCTGCCCTCTATCAAGGATCAGCTGTGCAAGGGCAGGCTGGTGGTGCTCTGATGTGGTCTGTAGCTGTTATTAGGTGCACTGGCCCTGGAGGTTCCCGGGTGGTACAGGCCAAGGTCAGCCGCCACTTGTGTTTTTCCCAGAGCCATCCTGCCTGAGCTATAAAGCAATCTGAGATGGCTGCTGGGTGTGGAGATTTCCCAAAGTCAAGATGTGAATGTAGGCTGGCTGCTCTTAGTACTGGGCCTAGGGCTCACTGAGGTCAGCTGTTGCTTGCTTGAGAGGATTTAGGAAGTTGTGACACATGAGCCAAGACCAGCCATTCATGTTGAAAAACAGTTTGAGTGGGCCTGTAAGTTGGGTGGGGCAGGGTCTCTGGGGATCTCCAAGGTGGGTCAAACAGTGTTAGCCAGGTTGACAGAGTCTCAGATATGGCACCAGCTTGCTGACTCTGTTGGGGTGGGTTTAGCTAACCTTGATGTCAGAAACTTCGTTTTCTCCCAGTATGCCACTGGTGCCCTTCAAGCTGCTATCCTAGTGCTGGAGCTCAGAGAATGTGATTCTGTGTAGGTGAGTCCATATGTGGCTTCTTTAAGAGGAACTGCTTAGGGCTTCAGAAGTTTCTTCTATCAACTCAGTCTCTACTGATGTTTGCAGCCAGAAATCATGAGGACTTATCTCCCTGGCACTGGAACCCTGAACTGGGGGACCTGGTGCCAGGCTGGGACACCCTACTCCTGAGATATCCCTTCCAAACTTATCCACCACACGTGGGTGAGGGACTAGCCTGTTCTGTGTCTGCTCCCCTCCTGACAGTCTCGATGGACGTGGTTTCTTTAATTCCATAGTTGTCAGACTGCCATTCAACTCCATTTCTGTCATTCTGAGTGGTGATTGTTCTATATTTTAGTTGTAATTTTGACATGGCTGTGCAAAGAGGACAGCTGTGTTTGCTTATGCCGCCAACTTGACTGGAAGTTCTTCTAAGTCCTAAATATCATGTTTGCAGCCTAGGTAGCAATTCAGCTTGTTCATCTGGTAATTTGAGATAACTGCACCTGCCCACAGACCCAAGATGTCACTCACCCTGTCATTCTATTTTATTATCAGTGCTGTGACATCTTGGCATTTCTTTGCACAATCTGTGCTTCTTTCAACTTTTCTTCCTATTTTGAAGGAATTACAGTAGTGTTATCCACCCAAGACAGGTCTAACTTTTAATTTTTGATTGACTGATGATGGAAGAACATGTAATGTTTTCTTCTGCTTGGAATTATTGCTAAATTCGGATAGAAAAATAAAATAAGCCTAGTAATAACTAAAAAAAAATGAGGCTTAGACACAAAAAAAAATATATTTACAATGCTTTTCATCTTTTTTGAACAACCACAAAAAAATTACATGATGGTTTTAATTATATGTTTTTATTTCTATATTTCTAAACAACCACAAAAAAACATAATTGTCTTAATTATATGTTTTTATATCTAGATTTTGCAAAATAAAATTCTGTATCACTCTTCAGCAATTCTATAAGTTATAACCACATGCTGCTTCACTGTGGAAAGTCCCGAAACTGTACCTCGACAGAAGGAGTTTTTTCCTCACTGCATGACGAGGGTTCAGTAAACGTACACCCTCATCCTCGCCACTACCAATTCTCTTTTTACTGATGTACCTGAAGCCGAGCTCTGTGGACAAACATTGTCCCATTCTTTCCTACTTTCATCTTCTAGGTTATTTATAAATATGATTTCATTAACTTTTATATTTCTTTTATTGTATTTTTTACATTAAAATTGATCTCCCTTGTAACCACCTCCACCCCACAATCACCACACTGTTGTCCGTGTCCATGAATGCTTTTTCCTTTTTGCTCAATCCCTCCACCTCCTAACACTCCACAAAGCTGCCATCCTGCCCTCTATCTGTGAGTCTGTCTCTGTTTTGCTTGTTAGTTCCCTTTGTTTGTTAGATTCTACATGTGAGTGAAATCATATGGCATTTGCCTTTCTCTGACTGACTTATTTCACTTAACATAATGTTCTCCAGATCCATCCATGCTGTTGCAAAGAGTATTTTTTTTCTTTTTTATGATCGAGTAGTATGCCATTGTGTAAATGCTCCATAGTCGTTTTATCTACTCATCTACTGATGGACACTTGGTTGCTTCCATCACTGTAGTATAAGGTCATAGTAATCAAAACAATGTGGTACTGGCATAAAAAAAAACACACACACAGATCAATAGAACAGAATAGAGAACCCAGAAGTAAACCCACACCTTTATAGTCAATTAATATTCAACAGAGGAAGCAAGCAGATACAATGGGCTAAAGACAGTGAATTCAATAAATGGTGCAGAAAAAGGAAACTAGACAACTTTCTTATACCACATACAAGAATAAATTCAAAATGGATTAAAGACTTAAATGTTAGACCCCAAACCATAAAAATCCTAGAAGAAAATATAGGCAGTGAAATTTCTAACTTGTATATTTAAAACTTCATCTACTTAAAAAAATGTTATGTAAGAAAACGAGTTTTAAAGCATGACCTTTGAAATAATAACCTTGAGTTCAAATTTCACCTCCCCCAATGACTGCTTTAGAACCTTAACCATGTGCTTAATTTTTCTGAGTCTCAATTTTCTCTTCTGTAAAATACAGAACCTTGGGCATGGAGTAGCTGCAAAGTTTAAGTGAGATGATGTATATGAAGCAGTAACCAGTGCCTGTAACATAGTAAATGATCAGTCAACATTAGCTCTGCATGGTTCTTCGAACCATGACTATGGTTATAATTACTGGTTACAAATTTGGAGGAAGAAAAAATTAAGGTTTACATTTAGATGTAATAACAGGCTTCTATCCAAACTAGAGACAAAAATACACCCAATATTATGTTTTACTCTTTTCAGTATTAGCACTAGCAATGTTATAGCAAAATAACAAGAAAATCAAAAATTTCACCTGTGTGAATTATTTTTTAAATCTTAAAGGCCACCTGCTGGTGTAGCTCAGTGGACTGAGCGTGGGCCTGTGAACCAAAGAGTCACCAGTTCAATTCCCAGTCAGGGCACATGCCTGGGTTGCAGACCAGGTCCTCAGTAGGGGGCGTGCAAGAGGCAAGCACACACTGATGTTTCTCTCCCTCTCTTTCTCCCTCCCTTCCCCTCTTTCTACAAATAAATAAATAAAACATTAAAAGTTTAGAGGACATCTGCAAGTGTTTATCTCAATAGACTAGTATAAGTGACTGTACAAATAAATTGCTAAGTCATGCACCACTTGTAATCATTCTGCTGAAGGAAACCTAGGTGCAAACTCTGTTCAATATAGTCTCATGTTGGCTTTCTCCTGCTGGGAATAGGTCGCGATGAGTGGGCACAGGAAAGTATGAAATAATTATGTCTTCAGGATCTAGCTTCTTATTCATCACTGGCAGATGTGTTATCTGAAAGTATAATTTTTATGCCACCTACAGTGCAGCAGCTGAATAAGTATTTCTGGCTTAATAGGTAGGAAGCTCACAGATCACAGGGTACAGAGCCTGCCCTGCTGGGGTTACAGTGAATTAAACTGTAACATTCCCATGTCAAGAATATACTGTTATACAGTGAATTCTTTAATTCTTCGTTTTAGGGTGGGTGGTTACACTAACTTTTAAATGTGTTGCCTCACACTCAGAGGAGACTTTATGGTATGTTTACTGTGCATCCTTCGTATAAACATAAAATACTTGAATTCCAGCGTTTACAAGTCTTTCTTTCCAATTCTTATCTAAGAGCATGAATCAAATCTTATTTAGGGCCAATAAACTTAAGCATTAAGACACACATTTATAGTTAACTGGATATCTGAGGTCTTAAAGAATCTGATTCAAAATTTCAAGAAGAACGTCTCAAGTAGTTTCCTTAAAAGAATATCTACAAAAGAAATCCCTAGCAGCAATAGTGTCCTTACATATAAAGGCTGGTATATATGACACTTATTTTATAAAACCAGCATAGAGGATGGTTTCATAAATATGATTTTTAAATCTCAACACTTTCAGTTTCCCAATAATCTTGTAAACACTAAATAATGTGCTTGTCAATGGGAACCTATGTTATTTAATAAACAAAATACATAGTGATTCTTTTATAGGTCTTATTTTATCAGTCATATTTTTACCTGAGGGAGTCCAGATGAGGCTAATATTTTACATCTAATAAATGGTGAATTGCCCCGAATTCAGTGGAAGACAGCAGTGGTGTGAAGAATTCCAAAGAAAATACAATCCAAAAACTGACCTTGTTTTGAGTTGGCATTCCCACACATATATTTGAATAGGCATGGGTAAACTTTCCAAATATTAACAATAGTTCTAATCAAACAGCGACTGGGAAAACCTGGGTTACATGCCAGGAAACTGGTAAAACTCCTCACCCTGCCTCTACTTTTCCTTCCATTACCAACCTCTTTCGTTTGGAAGTTGTTTTCAATTTGGTGTCTATTTAAAAGATTTGTATTGCTATTTATATAAAGGCTGATTTAGTTATCAGAGCTTCAGAATCTCTTGCTTTCTAGCAAGAGGTATGCCTTGCATGCTGTATAGCAGCACACAAAATTATTGAAGACGTCCTTAAAATGTAGTGTGGTTTACCTTCTATTAAATTAGGTTTATGAGAGCTTAAATTCTGCCCCCCACAAAAAGGAAAAACAAGCTGATACATATATCACAGAGTCAAAAAGAGTTAAAAATCATCTTCACTACAAAGATGACGAAACAAAGCCAGTCTCCTGTAGGTGGTTGTCGGATCACAGAACCATTGTTTCAGATTACTCTCGTGGCACTTAAATATCAGCTGATTGTCATATGGTTCCTCAAAACTGACTGCACCTGCTAAGCCTTATTTGTCAAAACTCAAAACCTAAACAGATGAAAAATATGGTTAAAGAACATAGAGGATGCCATCCAATTGCAGCTGCAGTCCCAAGACCCCTAATTTAGAGTATTCTCCTGCACAAAATTATCCCTTGGTCAATGTCATTTAAAGATTCAATTTTTTTTTATTCTGGTGGCCTACATTTAGCAAAAATGTTAGATGCATTTCATCTGTTTTATAGAAAATGCATTCTTTGCTATTTAAAGATTAATTGAACTCTTGCATGAAAATTGTGTCTAAAGTGAAGACAACTGTCAGTAAAATAACGGAACAAGAAAGAATCTCATACTATTTTTCCCTTATTTATAATCAGCCATCTTCTATCTGGTTATTTCATGCTAATTTGAAGAGAACTAAAGTGTTTTTTAAACCTACATGGATTCCAAAGTAGAATGAATTTGCCCATAGGCTAGAAACAAACAAAGTAGGATTCCTTCTCCTCATAGTGAAAGTCCAGTCTCTAAACCATGTGTCTAGAAACTGTGTGTGCATATTTACATACACTTAGACTAACATTCAAAAACAAAGACTGTAGCTAAACTTTTACAGCATTCTGAGCATAGAGGCAGAGAAAATGTGGGATTTTACATTAATAATTAAACCCAAGGACACTAATAACTAAGCACCTACTATCAGCCAGATGAACTAGGCCGTGTACACCTAGCACTAACACTAATGCACTATGTGTGAACACGGCCACAAAGGAGACAGGCCCTCTGCCTCGGGAGTTCACAGCAGTGCGGTGGCACTTCTCGATTGAAACATCAGGGAAGGTTCCAGAGGAAGTGTGATGGTCAATCGCATACGTCAACATGAAGGGGTTGCGGGGTGCCCAGATATTTTGTTAAACATCATTCTGTACGTGTCTGTGAAGGTGTCTCCGGGTGAGGTTGACACTGAAGTGGGAAGACTTACTAAAGCACTGTAAACATGTCCTCCCTACTGTGCTTGGGCCTCACCCACTCTGTTGACTGAGGGAAAGGTGGGATAAGATAGAACTCTTTCTGCTGCCTGATTGTCCCAGCTGGCATTTTGATCTTCTCCCGACTCCTGAATGAGACTCTGACTCAGACTGGAACTGTACCTTGGGTTCTCCACCTGGCCAGCTGCCTATCTTGGACTTCTCAGCCTCCACAATTGCATGAGTCAATTCCTTATAATAAATCTCTTCATATACACATACATAGGAGTTTCTCTTAAGCATAGAATTGTAGGTACCTCGAGATCAAGAGCATTCCAGGAAAAAA
The DNA here is from genome assembly GCF_004126475.2 of Phyllostomus discolor. Classification (NCBI taxonomy): domain Eukaryota; kingdom Metazoa; phylum Chordata; class Mammalia; order Chiroptera; family Phyllostomidae; genus Phyllostomus; species Phyllostomus discolor. Next base: position 14,168,983 of record NC_040904.2, on the reverse strand, counting down.
TGAAGGTGTTCTCAATTACAACAAACAAGCAAACAAAAAGGTAGGCTTGATTGAAGCAGAAAACCTAGTTTGGACTCAATGACACTAGTTGCAGGAAGAAGTTACTAGGCCCTGAGTTTGAGACATTAGTATGATAAAGAGAAGGAAGCCTTAACAAAATAGTTTGAGAAACTGTATGCACGGAGTGACAGAAACAAAGGAATGAGGGAATCCAGGTGAGGCTAACATTTTGAGCCTGAATGACTGTCAGAAAGTGAGGTATTTAATGGTGTTCTATTCCAAGGCAATGAAAATTATTCACAATAGTAAGATTTCTATGTCTTGTTTTTTTTTCGTACTCAAGAAAAATTTTTAAAGCCATCCCTAAGTTATTGCAAAGCTATTATGTGGACCATAAACAATACTCGAATCCATGAACTTCTAGACAGTATCAACTCTGCCGCATTTCCAGAATTCGCATGTGTGAGCAGAGTTGAGTTTTCTTCAACAGTGCAATCCGCAGTGTCTGAGGCGCTCAGAGGACATGGGAAGAAGTGCATGGGTAGGGCCTGAAGATAAGTTTTGTCTGATGACACCAGCCCAAAGTTGTTCCGAGTCTGCTCAACACTGGTAGGTGCAGCAGCTTCTGCGAAAGAGCTGGAGTTAGGAGGGCTGGCCATGGTCAGAGGTTTCTATGAAGTGCTGGATATCTTCCTTCAAAGATCCTCCTATGGAACCACTTTGGGAAAAAACTCATCTAAGCTACCTCAACTATAAATAATAATCTCAACTATCATTTAAGTTGAAAAAGTAATAAAATATATTGTTAAGCTAATAACAGTCTTAAAAATAAAAGAACACTTTTTAAAACATGGTGAATAAAATCAGTGTAACCAATAGCCCCACTTTTTCAGAATTTTAAAATTGTTTTCAAGTAATTCAAAAGTATGTGTCATCATAAAAGGTAAAGGACTCACATTCTGAAACAAAATAGACCTGGGACAACAAGAATGCATCTTGCTAGAAAAAAATCAAATAAAGTGGTAAAGAAACGTCAAACTTAACTTCTAAGTGGCCTTGGCTGTCACAAAACTGTCACAGTTATTGTAAAATGCCTGAATATCTGTTTATTTGCTTCTACAAATATCTCACTTTCTATTTTAAAAAAACTTTTATCTTTCTATCCTCAATTCTGAAGTTTTTACACTGCAAATACATTCGTGGAATTCAATGATATTATTATTATTTTCACAAATGTCACACCTGTAACTCAATTAAAAGAGAAATTACACAAGCACCTTTCAACAATACAAACATTCTCAAGTTGTGCATACAAAGGTAAACATCCATTAAGTAATCAGCATATCAGAGAAATGCTACAAGGGGGTAAAAAAAAAACAATAATCAAGGAAAACAATTTTAAAATGAGAAGGAATGGGAAGCTAGAAAACTGGTTTGTAAAACTCAAGGCCAGGCAATTCTGGTGTATTTTGTCATGCATATCTGAAGTCTTTTCACTGATTGTTTCATCATTTTGATTAATAACATATTTCCTTAATTGCTCAAATCATTCTCCCGAAGCTATCACATTGAAGTATTGTTTTCAAAAGGAGCTTTGTCATTAAGTTTACAAATGATGGAAAATAGCACAAGACTACCATTAATCGAAATGTAATGTTGGAAGGTTTATTTAAGTGTTTACTCTTCTCACCTGCCAGATGGCAGTGACAAAGAAAAAAGTTTGAGATGTTACAAATTAAATTACAGCAGGCCACAGGATGGAAGGAAGAGACAAGAGAGGTTTATCAGCTGACAACTGCAGGGCAAAATTAAAAAAAAAAAAAAAAGACCACTTACATCCTTGAATGTATGTTGAAACTGAATATTTCCACATTTATCTAAAGAGACAGACAATGGAGGTGCTATTGACCACCCTGCACCTCCGCTTCTTGCTGATTCAGAAACTTCCCAGACCATTTGGCCCACAGCCGACCTGAAGGAGCAAGCAAACACTTCCTCCCGGATAATGCCCCTATTCCAGAACTAGCCCTGATTCACCTTCTCCCTCCCACTTTAACTACAGGCAATGTAAATGTTTTCAAAACAAATTACTTTTCTTTCCAAACTGTTTGCATAAAACAGTCTTGTCAGTCCCAGAACAGCAAACACGGAGCCTTTGCCATCTGGGCCTGAAATAGGTGGTTTAGACGATGTCCCAGGACCTGGTCCTTTTCCGGCCAGCATATGGCTCAGTAAATCTTTTCTTTCCGAAAAGCTTTTATTCGTGAAAGTTTTTGTTTAACGGCAGTAATAATTCTTGTTAGTTCGGAGAGCTATGAAATTCCCAGAAGGAAGGTGTTATGTGAAAACAACACACAGTTGCTTGAACTATCTGGAGAATTCAGGTCAAATACATTCCTACAAATAGCAATAAAGTAGCTTCCTGGTTGTTTTCTAGACAGTGTTATCTGCCCATGAGTTTGAATGGAGTGCCTTTCATTTTTTTTCCACCCTAACATCAAATATATTCCTTGCTTTTACCTATGTGCAAATATACCAAAGAATGAGTTTATCTATGTGCAAATACACCAAAGAATGAGCTTCTGGTTTGCGTACTTTTCTCCATTGTTGTTTTTTTTTAATTTCCCACATTTCTTATTTTCTAATCAGCTATTAGAAGCTTCTGTACATTTGTGGGGAGGATTTAGCCTGCTTTTCTTTTAAAATTCCTGAGTTCATTGGTCATTTTTTTCTTATATTCAAAAGTACACACAAACATTATGAATTTCCCTCTGAGTACCAATTTATCTTCATCTTACAAGTTTTCAGGTGCTGTGCTTTTGTTCTTATACTAGTTAGTGCTTTTAAGAGTCCCACACCATACCCGGCAAGGCCTTCCCCTTGAGCATGTAGCATAGTCTTTGCACAGAGCCCTAGCTCATTTTCATTTCAAACACATCGATGGCATCTTCAAATTATATTGGGTGTATGACTTTTGGAATCTGGAGGTATTTTCCATGTTATTGACTAAGACAAAAATCTCTAGGAAACCAAATTCCCTGCAAGAATTTATGGTTATATATGATTATCTGAATAATAAGAATAAATTATTATAACATCTTTGCAGGCAACCAATACGCTAAAACAAAATAGAGAGACTCCACTAAAATATGTGAGCCAATAGGAAATGTCCCCTGAGAAAATGTTACCAAACTAAGGGGGTTCATGTTCCTGTGCACATCAAATTTGAACAGGAGTTTACAGCAAAAAAAAAAAAAAGTAAAAGTATTAGTTAAGGAAATGGTACCAAACCCTGAGTCAAAGGTGAGTTATTGCTCTAACACATGGCTCCCCTAATGGCTTCTAGGGGATGGGTTATATAGGGGAAGTATATTAACCATGGTAGAGTTAAGGTCATGGTCTCTACTGATTGGGAGACGCTAGGGTAGGGAGTAGCTGACCAGTGCATTGGTCCTAGTATCAGCCATAACATTGCCCCGTGTGTTTCTCGTGGGTGCATTTGGGTTTTTGCATTTCTGGGTCTGGAGCTGAAACACAACTGAGGCCTAGATGTTATCTCTAGTTTGACCAAAACTGTCTCTTTGGTCAACAGATGGGAGGCTTTGTTCCTAAGATTATTTGGTGCTGACCAAAACCTTGCTGTCCCATGGGCTTAATGATTAAGGGGACGGTCCTGCATAGGAGAGGGAGGCAGGTGAGTGAGGATGCTGGATGAGGCCAGTTTGAATCAAAAGGAAAGAAGAAGAAAATGTCAGATTAAAAATAGAAGTGAAATGCTTCTCTGGTATTTATTTACAAGTTGAAAAGATCTTATAGATCCCATACTTTATTTTACATAAGGATATCAAGTCTCAGAGAGATTAAAGGACTTTCAATTTCACAAAATAATTACTTGAAGATTCAGGACTAAGTAATCCCAGTGTAGTTGTTGCTTTTTTATGATTATCAATTTTTTATACCTCATTTCCTCCCATGTTGAGAATGAGGCTAATGAAGATACCTAATTCAAACCATTGCTTGAGAGCTAAATACAACTATAAGTAAGATACTAAAGAAAATATTTTACATATCGTGTTTAATACATGTTAGCCAGGTTTGTGCACCTACTGAATGTTACTATACAGATCCTTCTTTATGGACAAGGCCATGGAGCCACAAAACCCATTTATAGAGCTACAGAGAACAGCCATGGACATTGACTCTACCTGCTGGGAAAACATGCATACATCAGCCGTACCTGAGACGGTCCCTGATGACCCCTATAGTGCCTTGTCTTACCCTTTTTAGACACTGAGTCCTTTTTCTAAGAAATGAGGATCAACAGACTTGTCCCTTTCTCATTCTGTCCTTTCCATATTCATATTCCATTATACGTGTAAACAGGATCCCACCACACTTACGAACAGCGAAGATGCAGATTCTCTATTTCCAATTCTAGACCATGTTCAACTAGATGTTTCCATGTTCATTTTAATGCAAATGACATAGTAAACAATTAGAAAGACATGCGCAGAGTCAGAACAACGGGCCAAATACAGAAGGTCAACAGACAATTGTTAAGGTGGGACCTCACACCCAGGGTGAAATTTCCTCCCCCTGCGTGCAGTTTAGACCCTCTGAACTTTGATGTTGCTGGTCATTCTGTTGGGACCCTCCCCTGACCTTTCTGCCCCTGGCATGTCACTAGTCACGTGGCAGACCCTGTTAGAGGAGGAGCAAGGGGGCTGGAGAACAGCCTCCTTAGACTCCCATACAGGCCCTTGCATGACCACTCCCTTAAGCGTTAAACCCTCAGGAAAATAAGGCTCTGACCTACATACATCAAATAATCCCAGGAACAAAGCCTCGGGTCTGTTGACCGCAGAGACAGTTTTGGTCAAACTAGAGATAACATCTAGGCCTCAGTTTTGTTTCAGCTCCAGGCTTAGAAAAGCAACAAAACCAGACAAGTGTGTCATGGTTAATTAACATCAGGACCACCTGCATGGACGGCTGACCCCCTGCCCTGGTTCCAACCAATCAACCCTGAAAGGACACACCTGGAAACCTAATGAATATTCTATTGAGATTATCCCCGAAGACCTCCCTTAAAATTCCTGCTATCTCCCGTGTATATGGGAGGTGTACATATTATTAAACTTCTGTTTGTTTTTCTCCTGTTAACCTGTCTTTTATTATTACAGAGGGTCTCAGCCAAAAGAACCTAAATGAGGAGAGGTAATTTTTTTCTTCCCCTACATCACTAATGTTCAAAAATTAAAACAAGTTTATCTCTTGCCCTCAAACAGCTATTAATTTAGGTGGAAGGAGAGAAAGACAACAATAATAAATATTTTATTACATTTGTTTAGTTGTATACAGCTTACAAAATATTTATAGTAGGTAGAAACTAGGAATCCAAGGTAAAAAACGAATGAACATGAGCAGCTTGAGCCCTATAAACTCTTAAAACTAATCAGCCAAGGTGCCTTTTAAGACAAAGTCTATGCCAAAGACCAAATCTGGGAAGTATAAACTGAGCAGAATAAGAATAATAGACACAAAAGACAAAGAATGTCCAGATGAAATTAGGAGAAGAGAGATTCAAACATTCTCACGAAGCACATGATTATTTTGAATAATTTATAGTAACATCAGAAGGGGGAGCTTTAGTGCAACAAAATTACAAAAGCTCCTTTGTGACACACTCCCATTCTAGAAGCTCATCCAACTCATTTCATAAAAAAAAGGAGTAATAGAAAAGGATCAAGATGAAGTTCCATATTAAATTCTTCTAAGGAAACATAATGAGCATAATGAGCACAATAGTATTTCTATACAAAATGAAAGCACATGAAGAGAAGACCCCACAAAAGAGGTAAATGTGCACAAGCACTTCTAAATGAGCCAATAAGGACAGTAAGAAATGACACAAGATATAAAGAACAGCAAACATCAGAAGAGAAAAACTCAGAAGTATGGTAATAAAGCTCTAGAAAGAATGTGAAATTAAGAAAAGGTATTTCATAAAAACAACAAAAAAGACAGAAAGTAATGCAAGATCAAATAAGCATGACATAATGCATTAAGAAATATAAAATATAGCCCTTGGCTGGCTGGCGTAGCTCAGTGGATTGAGCGCGGGCTGCGAACCAAAGTGTCACAGGTTCGATTCCCAGTCAGGGTACATGCCTGGGTTACAGGCCATGACCCCCAGCAACGCACATTGATGTTTCTCTCTCTCTCTTTCTCCCTCCCTTCCCTCTCTAAAAATAAATATTAAAAATAAAGTCTTTTAAAAAAGAAATATAAAATATAAAGTAGAAAAATTAAAGTCAAAAAGAAATGAAGAGACAAAAAGGTTTTGAAAGAGAGAGACAAATACCAATGGGATAAAATAGCACCCACCACAGAGCAGGATATAACAGGAGTCACTAATGGGAGATGGGGCAAGTGAGAAAAACAGAAGAAATGCAAAAACTTTAAATCGAGTTGACTATGAGAAGTGTGTAAGGGAATGTGCTATCTCCTGACCTTAAGGTGGTTACAAGGGTGTACATCTTAGAATTCATTAAGCTGTATGTTTGCATGATTTTCTGAATTTATGTGATATTTAATCATTAAGATTCAAATTTTTTAAGATTCTTAAAGAAATAAAAGAAAGAAGTTGAGGCATCATTATGAAGTCATATTTTATATTTAAAAATTGAAAAAGATCAGGACCAATGGCCAGCTTACTAGCAATGAGAATCCCTAGTCCCAAGATCCTGGTCTTAATATACTACTTTCCAATAAAGACTCCAGGGTCTGTTCGAGAAAAGGGAAAAGGCCGACTCCAGGACTGTAGGAGACAAATTTGAAGCATCTTGTCACACCAGATAGCAAGGGAACTGTCACAGGCTGTCGGGCCTGAATCAGTAGCACAGAGGAACCAACTTGAAGAGCTTCTACTGACCAAAGATGGGACAACTTGAACATCAATAAAGATTATACCTTCAAGAGACCAAAATACAGCAAATGTGTTTAAAAAGTCACCTGTGGGAAATGCTAAGTATCAGTCCTTTATTTTAAAAACGAACAAGGGAAAACTGTCATTTATTCTGCATTTTCTATTTTAACTATCTAACTTTGGCTAACCAAAGAACAGATAAAGTGAAATTGTTCGCTTTATACAAGTATTCTGGCAGCAAAAGGAGAAATTTAAGAATTTGAGAATCACCGTGTAACCCCTAAAGAATTAGCAGTCGTTGGCTATCCATGACTGTTAACATCATAAAAAAAAAAAAAAAAACAGAAAAATAATCATTAAGCTTGTCCTAATGGCAGAAAATACTGCCACCTATGAAGCAGGCTTTCTGAATAACAGCCTAAATCTCATCATCCGTCAATAAGTAAGAAAACCAGAGGCACATGTGAAAGTGCAATATGATATATATACGCATGTATTTATATGGAGGGATTTTTAAATGTTTAAAGCCATACATAAAAAGACAAAATTAAACTGTAGTGCATTCATGTGGAGAAGAAAATGTAAGACATAGAGTACGTAGATGACCAAAGAAGCTCGGATCGTGGGGGCAGTAGTGGTGAAATTTGATTGGGGGCAGGGGGAGCCCATGGGAAGTGTGTAAGATGACAGGGAATGTTCTATCTCCTGACCTTAAGGCTACAAGGGTGTACATCTTAGAATTCAGTAAGCTATATATTTGTGTGATTTTCTGAATTTATATAATATTTGATCACTTAAGAAATTAAATTTTTTTTGAGATTCTTAAACATAGCAGGTTGAACGTGGTTAAATAAGTTTTCTTTACTTGGGGAGCTCTTGGTACCTTTAAAATACTAGTGGATATTGTGCATAGTTAGGATGGTGATTTAGCTTGCAACATTTAACAATCTAATTTGGCCAAGGAATCCTTCTTTCCCAAAATACCTATTAATAGTTCTCAGGACACCAGTGTTCCCTGAAGCATTGCTCAAGGAATGCTCATTTATTTAATACAACACTGTAAAAAATGGTACCCTGGGTCCTTTAAAAAATATACAGTCATCTCCCCTTATCCAAAGGGAGTATGTTCCAAAACTTCCAGGGGATGTCTTAACTTGAACAGTACTGAGCCTTATAAATGCTATGTTTTTCCCCATGCACACATACCTATGATAAAGTCTAACCTATAAAGGCACAGTAAGAGATTAACACCAAGAATAATAAAATAAAGGTTATAACGATGTACTGTACTGAAAGCTATATAAAGGTGGTCTCCCCTAAAATATCTTACTGTACCGTACTCACCCTTCTTATGATGGTGTGAGATGATAAGATGCCCACATGATGAGATAAAGCGGGGTGAATGACGTGGACCTAGTGACTTGGTTTAAGCCATTATTGGGGTTACTTAAACACGAGCACTGTGATGCTGCGACAGTGACGCTGATAAACCAGACTATTACTAAGTGACGAACAGGTGGGGAGTGTACATGGCACAGACATGCCAGACAAAGGAATGATTCACATCCTGGGCCACACGGAGCCATATGGCGTGAGACTTCACCAAGCTACTCAGAGCGCCTCACAATGTAAAACTTATGAATTGTTGATTTCTGGAATTTTCCATTTACTATTTTGGGACCACGGTTGACTGTAGGCAACTGAAACCATGGAAAGTGAAACCACAGATAAGGGGGAAAGCTATATATTATATCAAAATGCCAATTATCTAATAATAGCAACATCGTATTAAACAGTACACTTTTAAATGCTTTGTGCTTGCCAATAAAGAGTTTCATTTAAGCCAAGAATATTCCGGTTCTTATTAGGTAGGTCTTGCCTTCAATCAAACATAAAATTTCGGTAATTGGCTTCTTGGCAATACCTATTGTTTTCTTGACCCTCAAAACAGAATGGCCCTTTTCAATAACAACATGAGTCTCTACTTTAATAGGAGAATACAACATTAAGGTCAACAAAATTAAAATCTCCTAGCTATATAACATATTTTTGTTGTTATTTTAAATCAGTACCCATAAAAAAAAAGCTCATTTAACTTTTACTACTGATTCCCAATAACCAAGCTCTATTACAACGTATCATCATGAAAGATAAAGATGACAGATTTTAAAGTAAACTTACAAGGGAGGCAGAAATTCATTCCAAACTTCCCATGTGAGACCAAAATGCCCCAGCTATGCGCTGGGTGTCCTTAGAAACAAAGTACCTTTGGGAGGTAAAGCAATCCCGGTATCCGCTGAGAATGTTCTGCTGCATAGTGGGGCCCATGAGCATGGGCAGGCCCCTGGAGTACTAAGCTAACGCTGCTTCCAGGGGACAGTTCTCCATCAGCAAAAAATAAAGGAGTTCAAAATAAGTTTGAATTGGGTAAATTATTTTTATAGCTTTTGTTCCTGTTTTCCCAGAAGATAAATGCAAATGAGGATTTTAAAAATTTCAGTCTAGTTCTTTTCCATAAAGTCAAAGTATTGGGGAATATATATATATATATATATATATACATATGAAGTAAGAAATTAATATGAACAAAGTCATGTCAAAAACTCCATTAAATGCAAAACTTTATTATGGGTACCCAAGTGGTTTTTAACATCTTTAACAACTTTTTTTATTTTTACTCTGCCAGGGGATAAGAGTAGGCTTCTCAGCTGTCTCCTAAAAATCTACATAAAAATGTCCATTCTCTTTATTACAAAAGAAATTCACACAATGAAAATTGTAATAAAAATCTTTTTAATGTAATTCATTCATCTATTATAAGCTCCACAATTAACTGTAGTAAGGCTTTGCTGCATCACAACGCTTGCGGAGCTAAAGCTGGAAGGTCACCTATGTGAGGGACGGCTTTGTGTAAGGAGATGCTTTAGGTACATTTAGCAACTACACCCTTGATGTCAAACTACAAAGGCGAGCAAATTGTGCTGAGGCACAGCCTCATTGTACTCATTTAATTTTGTGCTAATCTCAAGCAAGTGGCAGAGTTCATTTGACTTTTTTTGCTTTGTCACATCAAAAAGCAACATTGATAAGCCATTATTAAAAGAAAATTAAAGTCTACAAAAGAGATGACCTGAGTCGTGACCCTTTAAAAATAAACATAGCAATTATTAAGTATCCTATAAAGCTAAACGTGTTACACTTGTAACCATAACAGGAGAAAATTTCAGAAGAAAACACGGGTAACAAAAATGGATGCGATGCACTCAATCACTCCAGAAACATTTACTGAGAGCCTTCTAGTTTCCAGGCACCGAGTGTGCTTGCTACTGGGGATGCAACAGAATTAAGGGAGACATAGTTCGGGCTCTCACGGAGAGCAAAATCAAGTAAGAATGTCAGAGGAGCAAAGAGGCAATCAGTGCTCCCCTGAGCGCTGCAGCAGTTAGAAGCATTGTGCACCCAGGAGGGTCTCCCGTAGGATGAGAGGCCACTCTTGAAACAAGTGTTTCTGGGCTGTTACCTCAAAGATGAGGAGGAATCAACCTGGTGAAAATAGAACAGAAGCGCTCCAGGAACAACAAGCATGCGCATTAAGGGCCTAGAGGCAAAAGAGAGTTGGAGGCATTTGGGTAACTGGAAAATAGGTTAGTTTGGATGGAGCCCAAGGAGGCAAACGAGATGGACATAATTTGGGTAACAGAACGTATTAATTCCAGAGACGTATAAGGGACTTTTCATTTGTACTTAGAACTATTTTTAAATGTTTTATTTAATTACATAAAATTTTGGTGTAAACATTGCTATCATCTATCCATTCCAAGGACTTAATTTTGTTTCTGGCTAAGTTCTGTCCTTTAATTAGAAGATATTTTGGGTAACTTTTCATTACAGTATAAAAACCTTTCATCTGACTTCTGGAATATTGACAAACCATACATGAAAAAAGGTTGAAATATATTAAAATCTTAAACATGCACTGCTAGGATTAGTCTTCTAAGCATAAAATTTCTCTTACATCTACATCAGTGAACAGAAAAAAAATTTAGATTTTTATCCCAGTGACTGTACCTACCATAACAACAACAACCAAAAAAAGTTAAAATGTTAATTAATGAAGCTCAATAGTCCCCAGGCAGGAAATACAAAAAAAAATTTGAAAAAGACCCAGCATCTCCCCTTCAGATTCTTGACACACAAACACATAAACACAGTTACAGAACGTGGGGCGTCACAATCAGAGAAAAGCATGAGGCAACGTGGGTGCACGGAGCAGGGGGTATTCGTGTACCACAATCTCAATTTTCACTTGAGTACAAACCTAAGAACTCGGTTGGGTGCCCATGAACTGCTAAAAGTCACAGGTCCGAGAAATCTGAAGAAATACAGATTAACTAAAAATATCCAATAACCAAAAGTGAGTCTTGTTTCAGTTCAACAAATACCACGGGTCTTTGAGAGCCCGCTGGGCGCCACAGGGTCTGCTGAGAGCTGAGATCAGAGACCAAGCACCCAAACCACAAAGAGCTTCTAATCCAGTAGAAATTTTTTTTAATTTATTTATTTTTAGAGAGGGAAGGGAGGGGGAGAGAAAGAGAGAGAGAGAGAGAGAGAGAGAGAAACATCAATGGGCGGTTGCTGGGGGCCATAGCCTGCAACCCAGGCATGTACACTGACTGGGAATCGAACCTGCAACACTTGGTCCGCAGCCCGTGCTCAATCCACTGAGCTATGCCAGCCAGGGCTCCAGTAGAAATTTATAACAAACAAAAGATTATGTGGAATCTCATAGAAAAAATTCACAACAAGACCTCAATCTTTTGCTTGGTATACACCTGTGTCATAGGACAGTCACCTTTTTTAGAATCGGACTTTAGTACCATTTGGTACCTTTTTCTTTCTAACCATCTTCTTAAGAACTCTTAAATGACACATCCTATTTCTAATGAGTTTCCACTAGAGTGTTGATTCTTAAAAGCTGTGTGTATTTCAATAAAAGTAACTTATTAAATACATAATCTAAAATTTTTACACCTTCTACAATGGTCATATAAATAATTTACTCCATTCCACAATATCTTTTCCAGATCACTTGACCTGATTTAGGATTTTTTTTAATCTCTGTAAATTAGTCCAGATGTTGCAACTATACCGTATAAGCCAGTGAATAAAGTCAACTTCTTAGGCTCCTTGTGTATGGACAGAGCTTAAACTATAACTCAGAATTTAGGGCTGAGACATATCAAAGAACACGCATTCGAATCCAGATTAACATATTCTGCTTGAGCATGCTCCTGATTTAAGAGTTGGTTTTATATTACAGAAAACTCCAATTTTCTTTTGCAAATATAACATAAGTCCTATTTAAAGAAAGGTAAACAGACCTATGTGAATTTTTACAAGAGCCCTCTGGATCTCATCTAAAATGATTAGCCTTTCTGATATATGCTTATAAATGAAGCATAGTATAACATAATAGCCAGATCGACCGCAAATAGGGCCCTGAATTAAAGGCAGGAAACGAAACCTTTTGACAGCTCTGGAACGCTGCATTTCGTGGGGCTCAGTGCACAGCTAGGTAGCACAGGTGTTCGGGTAATTGCAGTACAAAGGAAAATTCAGTGCTCAATGGCCTTTGAATTCTCTTGTGTGATGAGCTGTGAAGATTAGGTGTCGGTATGGCATTGTCTCCCTCTCTTTATGTAAAACACAACGGAAAATATTTTGGACTTTTGGCTGTCCCACACCAGCTTAAGGGTACGTGTTGGGCTTCTTTATCATGCAATCATAGTTTCTGTAATTATATAACTATCTTTCCACAGACATAGTGTGTTCTAAGAGCCCTTGTTGGCAACATTTATATTGTCTAAGTAATAGCTTCCCCTTTAAAAGAGAACATTTTTAAAAGAGAATATACAAACACTTTCATTTTATTATTCTTTAAAATTATCTCAAAAATTACTGAGATTAAAGGAAATATGGCTTTGTTGTTTCTCTCACCAGGAGGAGGGATAGGAAGAGGAGGAGGAAAATGCTGCGTTTGATAGCAAATTACGAACATTATATTTACAAAGCACAGACCATTTTTTCTTCTGTGGTAGAGAGCAGTTGCCACTCGGGGACCTCTGGGAAAATAGGCTGAAGCCCGAGAGCGGGCTCTGGAACGTGGTGGGAAGCAGCAGAACGCGTTACCACTGCGTGAACACCAGCGGCACTATGAAAGTGCCGAGCGTCTGGCGAGCATTCCCATGGGAAAAGACAGGGCACGTCGTGTGAGCTCAGGGAGGCGGCGATGTGCACCCACAACCTTGCGGAGGGACCTGTAGACCCAGTGCCACAGGGCTGTCTGCACCTACCCCACAAGGTAACGGGCACCGTGAAGAACAACATTACCCACTTCACGAAATATCCAAGAATGAAGAACAATCACCTTTTTTTTAACTCTTGGGGGAAATACCATACTCAAATATACTCAACAATGATATTTTAAAATCTATCAGGACTCCCTGGCTGGCATAGCTCAGTGGATTGAGCGCGGGCTGGGAACCAAAGTGTCACAGGTTCGATTCCCAGTCAGGGTACATGCCTGGGTTGCAGGCCATGACCCCCAGCAACCGCCCATTGATGTTTCTCTCTCTCTCTCTATCTCTCTCTTCCCTCTCTAAAAATAAATAAAAATAAAATCTTAAAAAAAAAAAAAAGACTGTCAATTCTTCACAATTGGAGCTATAAATTCAATATAATTCCAATCAAAATTTCAAAAAGCTATTTAATTTAAAAATAATAAAAAAAAATAAATAAAATCTATGAGGAAAAAAATACTGCGTTTCCCTGATCTGATCCGTTGGGACCCTCAGGAATGCATTGTCCTGATTATTTACACAGGAATGTGAAGAGTTCAAGGCCAAGGGGTTGGACTGATGGCTTGCAGCAGAGCCCTAAAGCACAGGAAACCATCCATGGCGGAAAACACTGTGTCTTGACATTGTACGGATACTTCAGCCCCTACATCTCTCTCTCTAAGGGGCGCGTGCAAAGCCATTGTGGGCTGCTGATGGAAGCTTTATGCTGTGACCAAAACTCAGTGCGTGTCACTCTCATTTCTGGAAGCACCATCATTCCCCGACTCGGACGTTCCAACCTGAACACACCATCTGTGCCCCAAATCTACAAACTGTATGTGACAGACACATTGACTTGTCCCTAGCAGTATCTCTTCTCAGAGAGGAAAGTGGGTGACCAGCAAGATAGTACTGATTTGGCGCAAGAGGCACTAAATATTAACTCATTGTATCATTTCCCTGTGGCCACTGACTATTCATAACCCTGAGACATCATTTTAGAATGATGTCCATAATGGAATTATTTTTACTACCAATTTTTGTCTCCTTGATTTTGGCCCACAGAGGAAGAACATAGTGGAAGACAGAATGCCAAGGTCAACTACAATCATTACTAAAGAACTTGCGTCTTCTCCATTGGTCTGGAATTAAAAAGCCGATCAAAAGAGGCAATTACAATGTGAAAGAAATAGAAAGGTTACACTATGTCCCCACTGCTCAGGAGTCACCAGAGGTCCCCAAAGGCCAAAACTGATTCCTTACCGTGCTACTTCAGAGACCCCAGGGGTCAGCCTCTGGGAATTCCCAACATAAATCATAACAGGGCCCTCTTGGCACTACTCAAGCTGCCTGTGGCAGGAAATAAACTATTTATTCTCAGCTCCTGATTGTGTTGTTTCCATGTGCCTCTTTTACCTTAGGAACCCCAGTCTTTTCTCTCTCTCTCTCTCTTGCTCTTTTCTTCTCCCCATTGAGGAATAATTTATCCACTGCTGAGACTGCAAGGAATAATGAGGCACCCACAGTCTGGCTCCTTTCTCCTCCCTTGTGAATGAACCTGTCAGCAGGAAACACACATATTCCTCTTTCATTCCATGTCTTAAATTTTAAAGGGTCCTGCCTCAAAGTGGAGGGGTAGCGGAGCAGGGTGGGGTGGAGTAGGAAAGCTTATCTCTGCTGACTAATTGGGGGATTTTAATCTTTGAAAACCCTTCACCACAGAAGGGGCGCCTTTGTTCCCCTCTGCCTTGCTATTGTCTTATTTTTCAATTGGTTGGGAACACACAGAGAGAGCAGAAGTGCCATTTCAGGGTCCCATCAGAGACCACAGACCTGCATTCGTTCACGACCTCATGTTCCAGGAGTTTCTGCCACCTGGAAGGCACTTCCTCAGTCTTTTCACCTTTTCCAAATCTATGCAACACCGAAGCTCTTTTTCAAGTCTTAGCTTCAACCACAAAACTTTCCGGAGTAGCTGTGATATTTAAATAATGCAGTATGTGTGAAAAGCATTGTGCCTGGAGCAGTAGGTATACCCTAGGTGTAACTTTTCTTTTCCTTTCTTAGTCATTCAAGTCTATGACAATCCTCACCATACACTGCTGGTTTGAGTATCAGGTGGTGCAACTTTCTAGAAATCAGCTTGATGCTATACCCCAAAAGCCAGAAAATGAACCATGCCCTTTATGTCAAAATTCTGCTTCTGAGAATCTATGCTGATTTAAAGCTTAAACTGGTAAATATTTACATACCAAAATACACATAGTGTGACAATCAGTCACTAAGGAAATGACTAAGTAAATTATGGTATAGCCATATAATGAATTATTATATAATTTTTAAAATTACTCTAAGAAGTTTTTAAAAGGCGATACAAAGTATTTTTATACTTCTTCATGATCTCGCCTCAGAAGTCGTCATTTTCTTTCCTACCAAATAATATATAATTAAATTTGTGGCTTTATATTTCACTTTCTTCTTCATTATTCAACAGTGCATTTTTAAAATAGGACTTTTAAAAGGACTTTTAATATTTCCTATCATTAGAATGATCTCTATCATCATTTTCAAACACAAAACTTCATGTGCTGACATTATAGGCCTTGCATTAGGAGGATTCTCTTACTCTCTGTATTCTAAAAATCCACAATCCAGGGTATGCAGCACAGCACATACTAAAAACTCAGTATTTATTGTGGAGTCATTGCATTGATATTCTAGACTAGTGTATAAAATAAAGGTCCTGGTATCAAGTCAATCCTCATGCAATATCCAAATAAATACGTGAATAATTAACCAGTTATCTCCTCTTTCTAATCGCATATAAATCATCCACTGTTTTTCACTTTACTCCAGGAGACACTAATTCCTGGGCCCTGGGTTTTCCCAACACTTGTCACCTCCCCATGTTCATCTTAGAAAATAATTATTCCGTGGCCACCACAATGCCTCTGGTGTCACCAGCGCCAAAGCATGACAGGGAGCACAATTTCACAATGAAGAAGGCAGTCAGGAAACTACCGGCCACGGGCGTAGAAAAGATTAACTTTCCCGGAGCTCCACCACCTCTCTGTGCACGTACATTCCAGAAATTGCTCTCCCCAATGCCCCTCAAAACGGACAGATCATTTAGGTACAGAATTTCACACAGTCTGTATGCAACGTAAACACAAGCTTTAAAGTATTGGAAAGGCTACTCAAATTTGTCTTAAAGCTTCCATTTTCAAAAAACTGCAACACTTTCATGACTCATTTCAATTGTAGTGGCATCAAGTTGTCATTAGTCTTAAAACGCCTTTTCTGTACGTCAGTATAAGTGCTGACATATATGAAGAATCAGACCGCGGCATAAACACACACATAAGCAGAATAATCAATTTGACTAGGTTCGTTAACCATGAATGACTACTCTATTTTATCTCATTTGAACATCTTTACATTATTATTGTACCTCCTCTTCAAAGGTAAGAAAGTATTTTTTAAATGGCATGTGGACCACCTAGGGCAGATGCTCAGGCCTGCGTGTTGCAACCACGAGTCGTCCGGCCGAGGGTGGGCGTCACAGCGGCTGTCTGCCTGCTCCCATGTCAGGCTGACCGTACCCTGTGCCTAATCTTCCCTGCGACCTCACATATTCTCCTTACAGAGCTGCATTATTCCTTGACATCCAATAACCTAGAAACTCTTTTTTTTTTTTTTCGGATAAAGGACACTTCCTGGAACATCAGAGAATTCATCTAAGCTAGTATTTCTCGTATTTTTTATATATTCAGGATTTTGTAGAGCCTTAGATAACTCTGACAAATCATCCTAAATATTTTCTGTTGCATTACAAGAAAGTTCAGTATGCAAAAAGAATGGTTTCCAAGTTTTAATCCAATGAGTTAATCTACTAAAACACCTTCTATTTCTGAGCCCCCTTCAAAATCTGAAGAGCTGACTAATAATTATGTTATAAGTTTTAATCTTTAAAGGAGCTATTTGCAAGATTTTCTTTTAAACAATTGTTCCAAGGCCATCATTCTTTGGAAAGCAAGAAGAATGTGTAGGTAAGCTCTATTAAAACAAATGATTAGCCCTTGACACTTCTACTTGTGTTTCAGGTAGTGTGGGCTGTGATAGGAAAACACACCCTTTGGGATGGACTGATACGAACCAAACCCATTGGAGAATATATAAGCCAGATGCCCATTTATTAATTTACACTGAGATGTTCAACTACTAGGGAAAGCAAATACTCATATCCACCTAGTACTATTCTGTCTTGCTGTGGGCATACGTACCAACGCTGAAAGACAAATTATTATCAAAGACGGCTTGGTGAGTTTGGACACAGAGAAGGGAGAATAAGTTGGATGATCTTTATGTTCTTGAGTTATATTATAGAATTATTCTTCTTTTTAACTGAAAAGGGAGTCACTAATGTTAGGGAGTCACTAATAAGTTGTGATAACATTTCACTTTTCAAGACTAGTTTCTTAATTTTCTTTCAGATACAGAATACCCAGTGGATTATACTTTGGGTTCTTTGTGTGTGATTTAATTTGTTTTGGTTTTTACAGATGCTTTCCCATTAAGTCCATTGTCGCTGCGCCTCTAGATCTCTTCTTGGAAATGATGGTGGGTGCCTTCTGCAGATGGCCTACCTTTGTCACTGTAGCCCGTGGTTCTGGAGTTATTTTGTACTTATGTATTTATAGCTCAGATACTCTTAAAGATATAATAACATTAAAGACTTTTTCCAAAAAAAAAACAAATATAATATATGCACACAAAGTTTTGCACATTAGTTACAGTGTTTGACAGGAATTCTAAAGTTAATCCATGTACTATGTATGGATCTGCCTACCTAAACCAGATCATAATTAAATTTTTATTGTAAGAATGAAACAATTTCAGGACACAATTCAACTTTGCAACATAATTTACCAATGACAGTACTGGGTCATTGTGTGGATGTCCTCTGAAGACAGATCCAGTCAGGGATGAGCTCTGGTCCAAGATGCAGAGATGGTGTTGCTCATATTGAGGACAGAAGTTAGTGGGCAGCAGAGCTTTGTCTGCAATTTTCAGCAAAGGCAAAAGCTGGTCTTAATCCTCTTCTTGCTTTATTCCAAGCGGAAGTCATGGGTCATAACAATTCACCAACCCTGGTAATCTAAGGAGCAGGGAGGGCAAGTTCTGTCCTACTCCATATAAAAGTAGAAAGCAAGCACACACGATTTCTAAACAGAGATCATTTTAACGGTAGTCATCAGACAATATATGTTCCACTGCTGTAGTAATGCAGCCTGCTTTTAGAAAGGACACAAAGGTCTTCGTGCATCTTGTTTGGAAACAATGAGCAATCATTACTATGTCATTTACTTGCCCAAAAATGGCAATTTCAGGATCTCTCCAATATCACCCTGGAGACTTTTCTCAGTGTCTGCCACAATAGTACTCCCTCATGTAAGCTGCTTTCCCTAAATTTCACTTGTAGACAGTAGATGTAATGTCAAACTTCAGAAACACCTTGCTGTTGTTCCTTTACTTCTCTTCACTTCATTTTTACAATATGAAAAAGTGTTGGTGATATGTGACTCTATCAGTTATCCATTTTTTAAATGGCACCTAATTTCAAAATGGTTAAATTAACCATTTTCAGATGCTTCATATTATTCATATAATGAAACATGTATTTCTTCTCCCCTAAGAAAAAACTAAATGAAAATTCACAATAATAAAAAAATGTCTTGGGGATTAGCATGCTATGTAAGGCAATGAGACAGATTTGTAACCTATGTATTAGTGCTTCTTAGCAGGCATCATGCTGGATTTCTCTGGCTCCATAATCCTATCACACTGTCTTTTTTGTAGACTGTTGGTTTCCATTTGAATATATTTGACGACTTGTATCTGTATCTCACCAACATCACCTGCTTTGTTGTTAATTCTGTAACCACTGTCTTCCAGAAGATTCCCATTGCATACTTTCACTGCCTCTAGCCCATTATCCTTTTTTCATTGGATTTCCTTCTGTTTTTAACCTCATAGATAACTTTCAGGCATCCACTTACTTTTGTTTGGAAAAAGTAACTGATTCTGTTCACCTTTATATTTGCTTGCCAATACTTCTATTAGATTGAACAACATGCAATTGCCTTTTTAGGTAAGATGTTGGCGATTGAAGTTGACTCATCTATTCTTTGTTATATATATTTAGGGGAAATTTTGGAAAATTTTGTGACACAAATGTCGGCCAAACGCTTGACACATAAGTAATTTTTATATGCCAGTATATGCATTCATTATCATTATTATTACTTAAATCAGTTCAGCGCTGAGTATAGGAAGAGTCTGATGTAGCATCTCAGATACTCTTCTCAAGTGTGCGTACAGTGCTTGAGTAGGCACTTTATATCGAGACCTCTGAGGATATAATTTAACATTCTTCACTCATCCAAAACTTATTTTAAGTTCCAGATTTGTATATTTACATCTTCAGGCTACTTGTTCTATTATATTTATACCCAGTCATGTTCACAAATCGATGCCATTCTCTTTATAATAACATCCCCAAGGAGCATATAAATCCTTAAGAAAATAAACACAAAGAAAACGTAGAGATACAGATGTATCGGGTAGTCTAAATCACCATACTGCAAATATATCAAATATTCCAGTCTCTCATTATTTCTGTTCAGATTTTCATGGGCCAACTCCTCAAGCAACATCTTCTTCAAATTCCTTTCGAATTACGCCCCCATCTTCTTAAGCTATGTTTACACTGTTATATATATTTTTAAATCAATCTCAAAGTGTACAGAGGAGAAG
The DNA here is from genome assembly GCF_004126475.2 of Phyllostomus discolor. Taxonomy (NCBI): domain Eukaryota; kingdom Metazoa; phylum Chordata; class Mammalia; order Chiroptera; family Phyllostomidae; genus Phyllostomus; species Phyllostomus discolor. The sequence continues at coordinate 14,148,901 of NC_040904.2, read as the reverse complement.
CAGAGTACATGATTTTCTTACTGAACTTAGGATCATTTCCCTTATTTGATCAGTTTCAGACCTTAGACCCATGACGAATATTTATGTGAAGAGTTGATTCAGGCAAAAATTTCATTCAAGGGATAAACTAATGTGAAAGCCAAACTAAAGGCTTTGCTAAGTTAATTGTAGACTTACATTTTTTTACTTGAAAGTTCAATGATTGCTCCTGTTAATGAAGTATTGTCAGAGTATGGGTGGCTTTGGTAGCACGCGCGTCACCGCCGTCACTCATTCTCGCTTGGAACAAGCGCAGCATCCGTCACATTTTGATGGCGCTCCAGCATACTGTGTCAGAACAGAAGGCCGTGATTGACAAAATGTTTATATGACAGATATATTCTCCATATAAATACACATCTGATGAACTTGAAAATTAGCTTTCTGTCGGAAACGCTGGTGTATATTTTAAAAGACCAACTTCGCAGAAAGGTTATTTTCCACTGCTCATTTCAGCTATAAAGAGAATAGTAACATAAAGCTCACATACCAAAACAAAACGATTTACTTTATTCGGCCATTTCCAACAACGGATGGCAGGAAATAGCAGGAAACTTAAGGCCCAGCCACTTAAATTTCAATAACATGCAAGGAGTGAATTCTTTTTTTCAATCAGAGAGAAAGTAAAACTTTTTTGTCTGGTACAAATATCTGTTGACACTTTTTACTTAAATATTACTTTTTACTTAGATATTACTTTTTGTTTACTGCTTTAAGGATGAAGATTTATTTTTAACTCTCTTGCTCTTCACCCACACAATTTAAACTATGTTTCCAGTTCACCTGATCTTTAATTTCCAGCCCTAAATTCTCTTCCTCTTCTCTCTGCTTTCCCACTATGCTTTCTAATGGATGGCCCACTCCCTTCTGCTCCCTGATGGGTCATGCACCTCTCTCTCATAGCCCGCAGGCTAGTCTGGTCTTTCCCACGTAGCATCAAGGCGGGAAGCAAGCAGAAGCTTGCAAGTTCTCCTGAAGCTTAAGCTTAGAACTGGCTCAGTTCTGCCGCATGTTCTTGGCCAAAGCAAGTCACAAGGCTACCCTAGACCAAAGGAAGAGCAAACTAGACTCCACTGCTCGATGGAAGGAGCTGCAGCCACATTGCAAAGCAAAGCATACGATACAATAAGAAGAAATTAGGAACATTTTTGCAATCGCCCAAACACATCTCTCTTCATTCCCAATACATTTCCTCTACAACTTTTTTACAATGCCCCTACCCCTATACAAACCAAATGGGCTTTGTTGACTAACTTATAACAGAGAAAGCTAGGCTGGAAACCAAGATCAAGCGATAAAGCCAAAAAGGCAAAAAAGAAAGGTTGCCACACTGTCAGTTTATTATATGTGTGTCTTCGACATCAAAAATTTCACAAATAAACCCTCTCCACGCTACCAGCTTTGAAGTAAGTTCCTACATTAGTGATTGTTTGGCACATGAGCTAGGCCTTAGGAAGATTTTAGAAAAATAATACACAGATATTTTTAATGGAGGGCAGTTTTTGTTTTGTAAAATATCAGCCAGTTGAACTGAATATAAAAAGGAAGTGTAATATCGAGGGGAAAATCTATATGGATCTTAACAGTAGACAGACCTGAATTCAAATTTCACTTCTGCAATTTACTCCCTTGTGGCTTTGGCAGAACTGATTGGCACCCCAACCTCACTTGTCACCCCCCTCACAGACTCATTGTGAGAGTTTCATATAGTACGGTGTGCAAAGTGAATATGCACGCCACGTATCAATCAAATTTCCCTTTTCCTATCGTATCAGTTCACACTATGACAGATGCAAGGTACAGAGGGCAGGGAGAAACTCAGGGGGATTTTTAGCCCAGAGCTCTTTAAGAGAGATTCTCATGCCCACATTTAAACTCCTGCAGAAAATATAACTCAATTCATTAAAAATAAAATGTGGGGCCCTGGCTGGCATAGCTCAGTGGATTGAGCATGGGCTATGAACCAAAGTGTCGCAGGTTCAATTCCCAGTCAGGGTACATGCCTGGGTTGCAGGCCATGACCCCCAGCAACCACACATTGATGCTTCTCTCTCTCTATCTCCCTCCTTTCCCTCTCAAAAAATAAATAAATAAAATCTTAAAAAAAAAGAAAAAAGAATAAAAAATAAAATTTGAATATTAACAGTCTTCATTGAGAGTACCAACTTCACATGTAACAAGTTGTATTAAATACTATACCTTCTCCAAACATGTTTTCATGTATGAATCTCATGTATGAACTTGATTCCAAATTAGCTTCTTTAATCTGCCATTAAGAGGAATATATCAAAAGAAATAGAGTGCCTCAATGAAATCGGCATGATAAATGAATACTTTGCACTTTTGCTCTCATTATGTTCCAAATCCATCAGCCACGGACTCCTGAACCCCTTGATAAACTGTAACAAAAACATACTGACTACACAACACGTGTGTCAAAAATGAAGAAACAAACAGAGACAATGCTTTTGTGTTTCTGGAAGATGTTTTTCTGGAAGGGAGAAAAAAAAACAATCCCTAGACTTAAAAGAAAGTCTGCTTGCATCTCCACTACCCACAAATTAAAAACAAGTCATTGTTTTAGAAAACTGCAAGGCATCCTTCGCCATTTCATAGAGATCTCAACCATCCACGTCCCTAGAGTCAAAGGTAATATTGTGTTGTTCGTGGGTATTTTGAGGTGGTTATATACTTCTATTCTGTAAGATTCTTTCATTTACTTCAAAGAATTCATTTGTACATCGTCTACCTCCTTTGCCAAGGTTAGCGATTCACTGGGATGCCTTTTCGCTGTGGGCAGAGAAACACGCATCCCTGGGGAAATTGAAGTTTGGAATTTGAAGTTTTCAGGTGGTGGTCCCAGAGGGAATACTGCCTGGAAAGGATCAACAATCTTTAATTCTATCAAGAGTTTAATCTTGTAATGAAGCCTGAAAATTCCATTTTTGTTAATAGAAAGAGAACCAGCATGAAATGTAGTTCACAAACCATTTCCACTGGCAGTTAACACAGCCACACTGAGTCATCACCGGCTCAGCATAATAAAATTGATTTAATTATATGGAAGAGAAGGGGGAAGGGATGGACTGAGCCAGCCAAAGGCAGTCAAGATGCCCAACTCCAAACCGTGATGCTGGTAGGGAAGCGAGACTCCTTCAGGGTCAGACTAGGCGTTCGTCTCCCACTCCACCGCTCTCAGGCATCCTGGCCCAGAGGAATGTCAGTTGTACGGAAAAACAGCTCTCCCTGCTCCATGTCTTATCCATTTTTCTTCTGATCTCTCTGGAGCAGAACCTCAGTTGTACGAACATGAAAAGCAGTAAGTGGCATGCTCATTCCTTCGGGTCACTCCTTAATGGCTCTGGATATTTGTTCTTGTGAATTCCTCTAAAGTGTCCCCCACTTAAAAGCTAAAGGGAGCAAGCACATGGAACAAGCCTTACCTGTTTTCCCTAGGGGATCACATGATATCAAAATTGTTTTAAAAAATAATATATACCTACATATATTATACATATAATATGCGTATATGTATATGTGTACCTATGCATATAGTATATGTGTTATTAAAATACATATTAAGTATCATAATAAACATATTTGCATGTATACATATATTACATATAACTGCTATAAAACTATTATATCACTGTTATATAAAATGCAACGTGTATTAAATGTGTATATATAATACATACGTATGTATATAATATATACACAACATTATACATGTGTATATGTTTTACATAAATCAGCTGTAGGTAAATATATATAACGTGTACAAACACGTGTGTGTGTAAACTATGAGTGAATAGCAGGTTATACTTCCAATAGAAAGGCAGAATGGCAAAGGCCAGATTGGAGTCAGGAGGCCTGAAACTCTCTGTTGTTCAAGGTACCATGGCAAATAGCTTACATTCTTTTACATAGCTTTCTGAGTGGCCTTTCCTACCTAAAGATTTCTCACTGATAAAATTAAAGGATTGGCTGACGTCATTGACCAAGCACCTCTTAGCAATAAACATCTGTTTCAAGGTCATTCACCAGGAATCTGAAAAGTACCTATTGCCATGGCCACTATAATCCTAAGCAAAGCCTGCATTTTTATTATATTTTAAAAAATGTAGTTTATAAATACAAATAAGGCAACAGGGAAAAACATATGACCAAATCCAATATTCTGTTCAAAAACCCTGTAGCAATGTTTTATAAAAAAATTTCATTTTCACAAAAATACACTTCAAAAATATTGCACTTAGAGCTCATACTTTTTCTCATTCTTTATGTGTATTTGAATCAGAGAAGGCATATGAAAATTGATCAGTATTCTTTTAGTCTTTCTCCAGTTTCTATATTTTTTTTCCTTACTTGCTGATGTCCCGTGTGAATATACTCATTACTACCGTACCCTTAGACTTGCATGGAATTTATGAACTGTTGCAATAGCCAATCATAAATGTGTGTTTATAGTTTAGAGTCCTATCAGGCTTATAATTATTTTAGTGCAGAATCTGCTTGCCCAGTAAGTACCTTCATTATTTTGGGAGCTGAAGAAGCTGTTGGCTATGCTGAGCCTGTTTTGTCCCTGCACTTTCCTTCTTGGCCACCGCTTGTAGTAAACATCCTTTTTGCTCCATTTTAATAGAGCTGCCCGCAGAAGGTCATTTATTAGGTAATCACTTGTCTGTGAAAAACCCTAATTACTCTATATTTGTCAACAGGAAGAAAATAGCATTGCATTTGAATGTTGTATGAGGGGCAAACCAGAATGCAGATGAAGAAATCAGAAGTTTTTATTTTTTAATTGGCAGATAAGTAAATTTGTTAACTGTTCCTACACTTTGAGGGTTAAAAGGAAAAGATACCCTATCAGCTATAGTGGAGATAAAAAAAGCACATAGTTTAGGGTGTTATCAGTTTGGAGTCGAAGCAAAATAAAAATAATTTATGAATGCTACACGGTTATATTTTTCCTGTGGAATCTTACTGCCCCCTGCTGATGCTTCAAAAACAATGTTTTACATTCCTAATGGTCCCTGCTTCTTCCAGACTGGTATTTTTCTATCATGGTATTTCTATTTCAGAGAATAGAGAATCTTTTGTATGTGAGACTCTATCTCAGCAGGACTATCATATGTCAGTGCCCGTGGCTTCTCATTGAAACAAGTGATGAATAAAAATGCATACCAGAGGGGACCCCAAAAAACAGAATTTATTTATAAAAAAATTGTGTATTTATTCTTATATGTTGAAACTTAAGTCACCTTCGAATTATCCTTCTTCTCACTGTCCAAAACAGTTTTTGAACTCGATTCTGATGCCTTTTAGTGCTTCTGCTTTTGTTTTTGTTGTTTCACCTCGTCCACATTGACAAAATATTCCCCTTTGAAGACTTCTTTCATTGGGGAAACAAAATAAAAGTTGCTCAGGGTGAGACTGGGTAAATAGGGAGGTGGGGAGCAAGGATTATGTCATTTTTGGTCAAAAACTGCTGAACACTCAGCACAGTGTAGGCAGGTGGGCTTCTAAATCACCCATCATGAAAGAGACAAACAAGTGAAAAGTCTTCAAAAAAATTCACTGAAGCTGAACGCAACCTCTCACAACAACACCTGCTGGTGCACCGATACAGGTGGGTTCCTAGGACACTCACCTAGCAGGGGAAGCTTGTACTACAAGGAGCCCACTATCTAGAAGATAATTCTAGGTTTTAAGGGGAAGGTAGCCCCTCGTATTCATGTGTTAAAACATAGAGGGGGAAATTGTAAATTACTACCTGATATCATAAGTGAACCGATTGAATTTGCTAGTTTAAAAGAAAGGTAACATCATGAGTACTTAGGAAAGAAGACCTTGGCAAAAGTGAAAATACACAATGAAATTATCAGCGACTAAAACCGCAATTCCATTCCTGTGTTCGACTCATGTTGAAACAGATTGTTTATGTTCTCAGTTCCTGACCAGACGTGGGCACATTAGCTGTTTAAGATACACTGTGTTGCCAGAGACCACCCACTCTTAATAATACTTTTCCATACTTTAGTCTTCTCTTGTGCATTATCTGTGACAGAAATATTACTATTCCCATCTGAAAGGTAAAGGAAATGAGACTCATAGAAATAAAGTAACTTTTTTTAAAAAAGTTGTACAACCATTTAATGGCAGAGAATCATCTTAATTTTAGAACACATAAAGTATAAATATATTTTCTATACTTATTCCTCACTCTACTCCAAATTATTTAGAAGCAGATCACAGACATCTGCAAATATTTCAGCTTTTCTCTCTAAGAGTAAGATCTCTTTTTAGAAAAGTATTTTAAAATCTAAGAGAAGCAAGACATTTAACTGCATTGTCAATATTCAGGCTCTGTGTATTAATCATTCCATTGCTGTCTTTAGTCTGATGCTTTAACTGGTGGGGTCTTGAAGAATGGTCCTAGGGATGGGAAACAACCCAACAGTGAGTGTACTTTTCAAGAGCAAACCAACCAACCCAGAGCCTGCGTACCTCCACCCACTGCCTTTGGAAGCTGATACTCTCTGGGCCACCATCCACCTGCCCTCATCACCCCAGGGCCACTACCAGACAGCTTGGGACAGCCCTAGGCCCAGAGCTCATAAAATTGTTAGAACCAACCAATTCTAAGCCTGCTTGCACAGCCTTGTCATTTTTTTTCCTTGGAAACCACAACAAAGACTCTTGCCCACACTCCCCTCCCCCTCTGGCTCCTAACCAACCCCAGTTCACTGATGTGCCCCCCTCCAAGGTGTGCTCCAGGCTCCCAAGGTCTGCAGTGTAACAAACTATCTTTTTTAGGTCTAATTGTTTCATTAAATTTATTGGGGTATCTTTTCAATGTCAATTGTTTACTGATCTATGGGCCTTGCTCTACCTAAATAGAAATAAAACCTACTAAAATATCCCACTACCCCAGAGCAAGTGCACAGTCTCTTTCCATCAGACTTCAATGAGAATTTAAAATTGGCCTTAATCATAGAAACGCCAAGTGATGAGGTCAGTGAAGCACAAAGCATTTTTTACAAGTGGGATAAGGCTTTCTCATTAAATGAAAACGAGGAGTGCCAGATCCTTCACATCATTAAACGCATTCATTGACATTCTTGGGTGTCAAAGAGTCATTTCCCAAAACCATCAACTCCCACGCAATTCCTAAGCCATGCCGTCACCCAAGAAGACCCCACCAATAAAGAGGTCAGACTTTAATAATATTACAAAGGTTTTGAAGATAAAAGATACCGTGAAATCAGTCAGGCTCAAGTGTTGCAAGAAAAGATGTAAGAAGCAAGTAAATTAACGGTCCAATTTTCCATCTGGCTGAGAAACGGATTTGCTTCAGTAGGGTTTGGGTATCTAACGTCAGTGTTCCCATTACTAAGGGGAAGAGGTCACCATACAAGTCTTCCATCTGCCTTATCTCATTTAATATTCACCACTCCATTATCAGGTAGGCTTCCATTATCCTCTACAAATGTGGACGTTAAAACTCAAGAAGGCTAAGGAACGTGCCTGCCATGTTTCAAAACCTGTTCAGACTACATACGTCATGTTCCTCCCCCAAAGTCCCCAGCGTAGCCACAAACGTCCCTGACACTTCAGCCAAACTTGTTATAGAGGGTAAAATAATTCCCATATTTCCAATAAATACTTGCGATGGTATGTCATTCTGTTTGTAATAACAAATTTGGGTGAAGTTACAGGTGGTTTTGTAATACACAACTCAGATTTAACGTTCAACACACCTCCAGCTGAATGCCAGTGGACAACAGTTGCCCTCCAATGTGTCGGTGTCGTATGCTCCCTGTACCCACACACCACACTGATGCAGTGTCTCCATCTGCTAGGTCATACCGCTCTGCACAGATCGTCTATTCCAGTACCGAGCTCCGGTCCAGCACGAGGGCACCTTCATCCAGAAGGAGTTAGCCATAGTTCGGGTGGGGAAGGACACATAGTGAAATTTGAATTTCGGTAAATAGCAAAGAATGTTTAGCAGAAAGATGCCCCGTGCAATATTTGGGACATACTTAGACACAAAAAAAGTGTTCATTATTTATCTGAAATGCAAAGTGAATTATGTTTCCTACTGAAGCTATACTTATCTAAAATACAAAGTTAACTATATGCTATATTGAAATGAAAAAATAGCCTGTATTTTATTTGAAAACCCTAGTCCAAAATGTTCCAAAGAACCTGAATTCCTTCTGTGGTCTCATCGAGAAATTATTCCGTACTAAGCAATGAAAGGGGCAAGACCCAGAACACAAGTCCCCGCACATTTTCTGAAATACATCATAATAACTAATAATAATAATTTGATGAATATTAAAAGTAAATTTATAGATAAAAATGCTGCGGAGCTCCTCTAGAGCGGGTCTGTGGTGGACATTTCAATCCCGTGGCCTGTTCTGGGTGGAGCAGAACTTTGCTGAGGTGACCTAGACCCACACAAGCTCCAAAGGCAGAAAAAGCCCAATGACATGGTGGTTTCCTTTACAATCTCACTTCTCCTCTTATCACATCCCCTGAGCCTCAGACTTGGCACTTGACGCCTTCATAATAGACAGACACGGGGATATAAGACAGACATCATAGGAGACAGAATAAAAGGGTAATTAAGCATCATAAAATAAACCCAGAAACCAGTAAGTTTCATATAATGCCATTTTTAATGTATCAAAATAATTTTTATGGTGTCTCTGGTTCTAACTTGAAATCACATTTCCTACTAACAAACAGTTCAGAGAATCATTATTTTGGAGAAAGCTGCATTTCTGGTGTGCCGTTTGGAAGATGCTCATATTTAATCCACTGTAATATTTCTGAATTCTCCTTGTGGGGATTTTAGCCTTTGGCATATTAGGTTTTCCTGGAACCACTAGATACGGAAACACTCTTTTTGCTGATGTTGTTCCTGTGAGAATAATTCATTTTTAAAGAAAAATATAATTTATTTATCAAAATTCAGACCGCTCTTGCTTTTATTTCTTAACTTTGAAAACTTGTAACGAGGCTCAGGGAAGGTGAAACCTTTTAACTGAAAGATGAAAATGACAACTACAGCCTCACACAGAACATTAAAAATGGCTCTGACTTCAGTGGGTATCGGTGGCCCGGTGATATCCCTCTGTGTATATATTTCTAGAAGAGTGAACATCCTATCGTTCCACTTGCCAACATGTCATGAATTTAAAGGTGACCTCAGAAAGTACCGTCAATGCCAGCTGTGAAATCGCCTTTCACTTAGTGAAAGAACAATGTTACATGTTCTCTTTTGTGCAAGAACTGTTACTATTAAAGTGATTCAAATCAAAATCCATTTTTCCTGGGCCAGTCATGCTCTCAGAATGTCTGAAGACTCCAGAGTAGTTGAGCCAATGAAGACTCCTGAAGCGACTTCAAAAGGCAAATGCCTTCTATTAACTGACTGTGAAAAGAAGTAGCGAAATACAAGTATCTGAAACTGGGAAATAGATCACAGAGATTTACCCAAACACTTTAAGTTTGAGAGTGAGGTTATCATCGCAAACAGTATCTAAACATGAACAGGAAGTACCATTTAGAAGGGATCGATTGTCTACTGGGGCTCAAGCAACTTAGCACTGTTTTCACAAAATAACCTTGAAAACTACTTCTAACTTTAAGTTTCCATGATTCTCTGATTATCACAAAACTCTTAACATTGCAGGGTGCACTCAGTGTGTATTTCAGCATGATTTCAGCAGATAAGAAATTTATTCATATTTGTAAGGAAATACTTTTTATCACTTTACCTTTCAAAATCACTTGTCATTTGCTTTTATTATCTTTATATGTCTTTTATTCTAATATTTTGTTTCAGAGACTTTCTAGGTTCAGGTCTAATTAATGGAATTTTACAAGAAGCAAAGTTAATAACAGGCCATGCTATTATAATTATTTAATGTAGGACATTATTTTCCAAGTTTTATGATCCTGTTTCACTGGATACAAATTACATTGTTGGGAAATAAATCATAAAAAAACCCAACCCTGATTCTTCTTCTTATGTGGACACACAGGTCTGAGATTCCATCAAACATCTAACTTATCCATGCTTACATGCAAAACAAAACTTAACCTTTATATTGATAGTTGTTTGCCTCATTTAAAAGGGCAGTTTTCTTCTATATTCCATGGGCCTCTGGGGGTTCCTGAGACCCTTTCAGAGGGTGAATGAAATTAAAACTACGTTAATGGTAATACTAAGATCTTATTTGCCTTCTTTACTAGATGATGGTGAAACTGCTGGTGCCCTAGCATGCGTCCCAGTGGTGGCACTGCGTGTAGGAGTGCTCACTGTATGTGTTAGAGCAAAAAATGATTAAAAGTTTTTAAAGCCAGTTTTAGAACATTGTTAATGATACAGTAATATATATAATTATACATACATATATGTATGAATTTTAAGTCTCAACCTTTAGTTGAAGTCCTCTTAGATAGCCTCATGATCAAATGAAGACCACTGGAAATGGTAAATACCTGGATTAATAAAAACTGTTTTGCTTTATTTTTCTTATTTTCTTTATTATGCGTATAGTTGTTTAAATGAACCATTACAGTGAGATTTTTCCTTCTTGTAGCAATTGATAGATCAAGTACATGATAAATCAGCAAGGCCAAAGCAGATGCAAGTAACAGGAGCTCACTGACCAGGATATTTGTAGCTAAATTTACATTCCCAGCATGGAAGACAATACATCAGAGTCAAGTCTTAATGATAGTCCTATTAATTTGCAATCGTTTGTCCATCATTGTACATATTACAGAGCAGTGAAGGGTGTGGATTTTAAAGTCACAGGGACTTAAATAAAATTCCAGCTCTGCCTCTTCCTAGTTACATGGTCTTGGGTGTATTATGTCATCTCCCATGATCCTTCACTTTCTCTTCTGAAAATGAAGATGATAATACACACCTCATAGCATTAAGCAAGGCAGCATCAACGTATTATAGCTGTCACCGCATAACTATCAAAAATAAGAGCCAAATTTACTTTGCATTTCATTAAATGAATGCATTTTGATTTGGAAAGTATAGATGAATCCAACTTGTGATGGTCACAAGGAACCTTTTGAGAGACCACTGAAGTCGCTGATGCTTTATCCTGCAAAGTTACAAAGTTAAGATCTAAAAAGTTCAAAACTTTACACCAAAGTCGAACCCCCTGCAGTTCGGGGGTCTTTGCCTGGAGACACACATGCCCGAGTGGAGCTTTCAATTTGTTTCTTTTTTGAAACTCGTACAGTTTCCCCTCCATTGCACCCAAACGTCTCTTATTTTCTTCCCCAAGTTGACAAAGAATATTGATTTTGGTCATGAGAGAGTTCCCTCTAGAAAGGTCAGAGGGCTTTATAATTTTTTTTTCTTTCTAATACTTTCTGTTTTAAAATGTCATTTAAGCTGTTTGCTTTTTTAGATACCTAATAAAAAATGTATCTGTAGCCAGCAAGAGGGCCTAAAAAGACAACAGAAGGTGAGGCCACCTACCTCGTGATGGGAACGAAGTTGGAAAGCGGTTTTTCTTTTCTTCGCCTTGACCTTTCAGTCATGTGCTTTCCAGTTTTTAAATAACTTACTCAGAATTTTAGAATATTTTCCCTAAGTTTTTTCCAAACTCACAGAATTTAGTGTAAGACTGCCTTTATGTCAGGTACAATTATTCCCACTGATAACAATTGGGAAAGTCTTCTTGAGTAAGATAAATTGTGAAAATGCTTTTCTTCTCCACTGGCTCCTTATTATAATAAACCCTCCCAAGAAATATATCCAGCTTCATCTTTAGGGGTAAAAATAATTAAATATGCTCAGTTTTTGTCAATAAAGCCACTTATAATTTGTTCAGTAGGCAGCTGCTAGAATTTTCAACCATAGGCTAAATATATATAGATAGATAGATAGATAGATCCAATATCTTTAAGTAATTCTGAATATTCTCATATCCTCAATAAAATCAGAGTACAAATTATTAAAAATAATAATAATTCGCAAACTCCCAAAATAAAGGAAAAATGAAGGGAATTAAGACCTGGAAATCAGATATCATTAAAGTAAGTAAAACATCTGAGGGCTTTTTATGATATGTGAAAATGCAGGGAATTTTTCTTTAAGTTACTGTAAAAATACTGCTTATATTCGCCACCCAGCCTGTCATTTATGAGCCATCCAGGAAGCGGTGGTGTCCAAGACGGAGGCTCAGCTTCCCTTACACTGGCAGAGTTCGACATCTGTTTAAAAGCTCCCTTGGGTTTTTCAGAACGATAAATAATTTCAAAACTATTTGCTCTTTGATTTGTTATACCTCCTAAACTCACAGCAGCTCGACCACAATCAATACAATGGAAGTAAATTGTGAAATGTAGATGGACATAAGCAGAGCCTCAAAATGCTGTGGGTAATTACAGCAGCCACGTGAGTGAAGACAGTCGGCTGCTGGCTGTCCTGTCCTCACCATTTGCTGTTATGCAATCCTGCACGTTATTGCCCGGATAGCGTGAGGGCTGTGTGCCAAGTTGAGACTAAACTATTTCCGATAGCCACTTGCATAGGTTAATAAAAGGCTGAAAAGTAAAACCCTCTCTGGTAAACTGATAAGCATGTGTATTTAATTTCAGTGTGGGGCATATGCTCACTTATGTTCACTAGTATGAATATAGTATAGTAATCTAAGAAAGTAAAGAAGAGCTATGCTTTATGAGTAACTTTATTGAATCTCAGTTATTAAATGAAAAAGGCTGGCAAATAACCATGCTGTTTTACTTACAGAAAGTCCATCAGTTATCAGTAATCAGTAAGTCCATCCTGCACCAATAATATACTTGATACCACCCAAGATCTCACAGGCTAAACTGATTAGCAGCTCACCAAGAACTGTGAGAAGTATTCAAAAGAACTAGAAGGGAGGAAACAAGATGTTGGAGGAAGTCACAGAAGAGTGTATTGTACTTAGGGACTTTGCATCTTAAAACTCATCAAATGAAAAAACAAACCGTTGCCTTTTCTCTCAGCACAAGGAGAGAGATACTTTATCAAAAGTTTCTGAAAATAGGACACTCACTGGTTTTATCTTATTAAACAGGGATTAAAACACAATACTTTATTAGAATTGTTTCAAGAATTCATCAAACCTAAGGAGAAATCAAAGAACTGAAAAAAAATCACAACAGTTGTATCTTCTCCCCCAAAATATAACTGGCTATGATTATGGAGTGTTGAAAAACATCTACTAGAAATATGACTAAGTCACACCAAACTCATTTATATATGTAACTCCCTGTAACCATAATCTCATGATATCCTAGTCCTTGAATAGTTTATCTTTCATGTTATATAATAACATGATCATTGTTGGGAAATGACTTCTGGAAATTTTAAGAGCTAGGGGTGAATCACATACTCAATTTGGGTGATTTTTCTGACCAAAATTTACAACGTAAAACCCGTGCCTCAGTCACTGTTCTATCAGCGGGGTCGCAAATGTTAGTTCAAGTGAGAACCAATTAGGCCGCAGTTTCTCCCTAAGGAAAGGAAGAGTTTTGAGCAGGCAACAGTCCCGGATGGGCCTGGGTGCTTCTCTGATGACTTCTGAGCAGACAGCCAGGTTGTGAGTCCCAGTGGTGACCCTGACACACTCCCACGGCCACGGTTGCCCAGGTGGTGCCTTGGCTCCCGGCCCAGGCCCGGCCCAGGCTTCCCCCAGGCCCGCCCCGGTGAGGCTGAAGCCCTGTGTGAGGATTCCTGCCGCCCGTATTTGAGCTCATCTCTGCCAGAGCAGATTTTTATTCAGCATATAATAATAGAATAAAACAAAAAGAGAAATAAAAGTTTATACTTTTCAGTTACTCTCCCCTAAGCTTGACGTGGTAACTAGAGCATGGTTGTAAACACTTCACAAGTGGGCCTGACTCTACCATGTGATGCATACGGGCTCGGAGAGCAGAAAAGAGCTTCTCAGGGGCTGGGGCATAGGGAGAGGCCAGGAAAAGGCCACAGTCTTTCAGCTATAAAACAAATAAGGTCTGAGGATCTAATGAATAGCACGGAGACTATAGTTGATAACACTGCATTGTATCATGGAAAATAAGTAAACAAATGTTTCACAAGTTTATACTGGCTCTAAACTGAGACACAGTTTGGAATCCCCTCTGCTAACTATTAACTACAAGATTTGTAGCAAGAAGGATTAACTGCCCTTGCACTAGATTTCTTAATTTGCAAAATAAGGATAATGAGGGGACCTAATTCAAAGTGCTGCTCAAGAGCTGAATGAAAATATAACTAAGATGCTGAAAACAATCTTTGGCATGTAGTAAGTGTTCAATAAATGTTACCCATTATTATTAATTCTTATTAGTATTATTATAACAATGGTCAAGGTCAGAGTATGAATATCAACATGACTGGAGGAAACTGGGGTTAAAAGTTTTGAAAAGGAAGCCCATGTGTCGAAAAGTTGACCAAGTAAAACAGATATTAGAATAACGGAGACAGAAGCAGGAAGAAAGAAGAAATACAAGTGTGTACATGTTATGGGTTACAATGGCCCAAGATTATTCTAATTTAAAAGAATCAGATACAGTTCCTGGTTCCTACTCTGAAGCCGAAACATACCCCTGGACTCTAGGGATAGAGGATCCAATCGGGTGTTCACCACAGGACCCTCCTCCCATTCAGTGCCCTCCCCAAAGTGACGTGGAAGGGACCGGGACCATGAACAGAACGCTGTGCTTTCCATGAATCACAGTCACAGTGATACGAGCCACCAAAAAGTGTTCAGAGGTCGATAAGACCTTCTGGCCAAATGACTATTCTGAGAAGAAAAGAGGGTAACTGCACAAAAAGGGAAAAAAAATAAGTTGAAGAGAATGGAAGGCAAAAACAAACAAAATTGGGGGTCAGAGTTCTCAGAGTGCCCCTGTTACTGTACCATTGCTTGAAGAATTGAAAAGAAATAGATTGCATATGAGAGGGAGAGCTATAGTCAAAGGGTTTAAATACCCAGGTACCCCTGAGTCTGGGGTGACAGGCAGCGCCCTGCCTGACGGGCTTTGGGACCGCTTTGTGTGCGTGTCACTAATGTCTACCTTGTTCACAAAGGATGAATTAAACAAACACAAAGACTCGTCTTCTCTGAGGCCTCCCTGTCATATTTCCTAGCCACAACCCACACAGTCTGCTTCAAATTCTGAGAGGCTTCAAGAGTATAAACGTTACAAAAGGCAAATAGAGTGGAACAGGAAGAGAGACATTACAACCTATCCCCTTAATACTCACCCCTCCCATATACCCAGATTCCAAAAATTCAAAAATGGGCCGACATGTCTGTTGAATTTGCTTGCTCCTGCTGCTCTCATGATATCTCTGCTGTGTCATGCTTCCCCTAATTTGCATCTCTGATTCATGGTCTTCATTTATAAACCTACTGTTACCCGCTAGAAAAAAAATTATTATGCACTCACAAAGAAAATCAAGTGAAGATTATACTAACTGCATGTCATATGTCAGGCTCTGGACTTGTAGCTCAAGGTCACCTGCAGTCAGAGAGCTATCAAATCTCAAGGGGGCCAGCAGCATCTGACTTCCCAGCTTCAAAGGACTTTGCAAGATTGAACTAAAATCCACCAGACAGAAGGGGCAGCAGTCCCCTTTGAACAACAGGACTTCATTCAGGCTTGAGAACGGTACCTGCCCAAACTGTCATGAACCAGGGGCCAAGTGCACTCTGGGCTCCAGTGAATCATGGAGGAAGCATAGAAGGCGCTATCTTATTAAAAACATGGATGATTTCAAGTGCGGCAACAACAGAGGGTATGTGGCAAACATAGCCCCCCAAAACAAATGCAATCTAATCAGTTAGGGCAAGAGCAAACCACCTCACATCGCAAATGCCATTCTTGAAAACTCTAGTCACACAATCCAGTAATGAGCTACTCCATGGACATAGTGGTAATAATGCTCTACATTTGTGAAGCTTTTCATGGTAACTGATTTTCCCCAAGTTTCAATTGGTTCTCTTTCCTTGAGATGACGTTTGAGCAATGCAGTTTTTCTTAAAAGTTCAAATTCATGATTTTCTTCTGTAATTCTCAGTCCGACCTGAAATTTAAAAATATCGAACAACCAAAGAAATGGACCACTTAAGGTCATCTCAATTCAAGGTAGTTAGTTAGCATTAGCCTGTTCTGAAGGCAAGAGTGGCAACAATTTGCTTCATGTGAGATTTGACTTCAATAAAACAAGACCACAAGAAGATATATTTATTAAACAAGCAGAAAAAATAAAGTCATACGATCTTCTGAAAAATATAATTATGCTAATTAGTAGTGCTCCAAGGGAGCAAAAGGATCTTCTCTGCATGCTCCTTTCCAAGACAAGGTTTTATTTATTTGCATCTAAAAACTCAAAGGGCTTATTTCACGCTGACCTCTACTTTGGTCCAATATTCTTTCCAACCTCACTGTGATGTTTTAAACAATAAATATATTTTGACAACTATCCTGTGTTTAGTGTCACTAAGAAACAGATTAGGAGTTGCCAAGCCCTGGTCAGTGTGGCTCAGTTGGTTGGAGTGTTGTCCCATAAACCAAAAGGTTATAGGTTCAATTCCTGATCAGAGCACATGCCTAGGTTTCGGGTTCAGTCCCTGGTTGAAAGGCAAACAATCAATGTTTCTCTTGCATATCAATGTTTCTCTCCCTCCCTCTCTCCCTTCCTTCCCCTTTCTATAAAATCAATGAACATATCCTGGGGTGAGGATAAAAAACATTAATCAATTAATTTTTTAAAAGAGTTGCTGAAATCTTGGATGAAGGTCACGTTCACTACAAAAATGGCCAGCTACCAGGTGAAGAGGGATGTCCTCCAGGCACATGTTGAGAGCCCTCAACACGATGAGTGGTTAAGACAGGTCTTGAACAACTTCATGTCCACCATTGAGCAGGTAAACACCTATTGACGAGGAATCTGACTTCAAAATAGCACAAAACACAACCCTGGTAAGAAGGATAGTTTTGGAAGTTTAGGGAGCAAAAATCAATAAAATAGAATAATTATAAAGGTAAAATGCTTTATCTCTCATTGCCAAACAAAAACAAATGTTTAAATTGGGAAAGAGAGTGTCAAGGTGAGGATTCCTGAGAGCTAAGGGAGGTGAGGTAGCCTGCATCTCTTCCTCCACGCATTGCTTGTTGTGAAGCAGAGCACAGTGGACGTGAGTGAGGGATGTGCACGGAATGGAAAGCAAGAGCACCAGCAGACGTGTGGTTCCCCGAGGAGTTGTACACAAAAAGAAATTGTGGAACAATATCTTTGTGAACGCTGAAAACACATTTTCTCCCATTCTCCTCTCCCCATTCCTAGTGCCTCCCACTCCCACCTCTCGTGCCAACATCTTTATCAGCTTTTGTTTCCATTTTGTGTAACAAAGGCCAGGGAAGAATAGTGGAAGGGACTCCACCGTGCAAAAATGTCCAGTTTCGACCAAAGGTGACATTCCTTTCCACATTTCAACTTGCAAAAGGCAAGTTGAAGGCAAAAAAGCAAGAGAAGGCAAAGAAATAAGCTTAATTGAAATATAAAATGAGGAAAGGATATAAATTGTACCTATTCTTTTCAACAAAAGCTAAACGTGCCTATTTATAATTTATTTCTTAATCCAAAGAGCTAGCATTTCAGCAAACAAGCTGTTGCTGTTTTTGCCTAACCATCATGAAAAGCAATGCAGAACAGAAGTTGCTTTCTGTATGAAATACGGTCGATTGGAAAATGTTTACAGTCCAAAGGCGTATTCTGGAACTACCATTATATAGATTTACTTAACCTGCAGTTAGGAATTCTAAATTCTACCCCCTCTTGTGCTACTTAACAGGGACTCAGAATTTACATCACTCACCTATTCCCTTGTTTACAAGTTAGTCACCCTTTAAAGCTTCATTAACTCTGCCAGGCTGTGAACAAAGACATAGCGTTGCTCCTGTCAGCCTCTTAAGAGGCTCTGTAACTTAGTAGTTAGATCTTTCATGCCGGTGTTAAGAATACCTGTGTTTGCACTTTAGCCCTATCTGGATAGCTGTATGGTCTTAGACATACCTGTTCCTCAGGTCTGCATCTGTAAAATGAGGAAGATTGTTACAAGGACCTAATTATATAGAGGTTGTTTTTAAATTAGTGAACTGCAGCTACATGCCAAGAACTATTCTAACCTCTGAAAAATACAGAGATCAAAAAGATACACAGTCTTTGCCCTATACACTCAAATTCTAATGAAGAAAGAAGGAAACAAGACAATTATCATGATATGATATGTGTTAGGTTTAAAAAAAAAAGAAATCTCATGTAAAAAAGTAACTGGTAGCCCTGGCTGGCATAGCTCAGTGGATTGAGCGCCGGCTGCGAACCAAAGCGTCGCAGGTTCGATTCCCAGTCAGGGTACATGGCTGAGTGGCAGGCCATGACCCCCAGCAACCGCACATTGATGTTTCTCTTTCTCTCTCCCTCTCCCTCTCTCTCTCTCTCTCCCCCTTCCCTCTCTAAAAATAAATAAATAAAATCTTTTTTAAAAAAGAGTAACTGGTGATGGGGGGAACGTAGATGGCATGGTTAAAGAAGGGCTCTAAAGGGAGATGACCCTGGAGGCCTCACACAGATAGACTGAGAAAGCCAGTCCTGTCTAGACTCCAGAACAGAGTCTTTGTAGCATGTGGGTCAGAAAGTAAAATGGCCCTAGGAGTCTGTGGGAGCTTAAATTTTAGGAAAAGAATACAGACAGGAGTAAAGTCATTGATAAAACAAAGAGTACGTGAAGTCATTCAAAATCTGTGTATGAGCAATGTACACTGGGCTGGAAGTGGGCCAGGCCTGGGCAGTGTAGACTGGGATGGAAGTGAACCAGGCATGGGGTAGACTAGGGACTACTTAGGTGCTTTTCATTTGCTTCTTTAAATTCCCTCTTCATCCTTCGCTATCCTGTTTTGTGCTCAGGAGGCTGGCTTCTACTCCAATGAAAGAGTCCTTTCCATCTGGGTCCAGCCAGTCAGGGCACTAGCAGGAGCTCAGAACGCTGCAGGAGAGAGAGAGAGAGGTGTCATCCTCGCCACTGCCTCCCTGATGGGCAGCTGAGCTCTTCCTTGAGAGCCACCGCTTCCTTTCGTTGCCCCTCTCCACACCGCTGCTCTCTCTAAATTTCCCTAAACCACCCATCTCCGTGCACCTTTGGGCCTTGGGTGGGAACAGCCTCCTCCCTTTGCTAGTTCCACGGTTTTGTTCTCTGAGGTACAGTACCAACGGTTCCCAACTAAAACGGCCTACAGACGTGTAGATAGTGCCTTTACTGACGTTTCTTCAAATTACCCAGAATAAACGTGCCATAAATAAATCTTGCCAGGACCCCAACAGATGTGTACAATGGATTAAGGATTTGGGGTTTCATTCTAAAGGATATAATACATGGAAAATGACTCACAGTGTACACAATAAGCACTTTGTATATGCTAATCTTCATTATGATTATCCCATTTAGGAAAAAGGACTGACTAGGGGCACATCAGGACATCTGAATGCTGCAGGGAGAGGATCGCAGCTGCACCGAATCACCCTCTCCTTTGGCCAGTGTCCAACAGTGGCCAGGTCAAGAGGGGTTTTATGATAATGAGACAGCACAATCTGAATGGGGGGGGGGCAAAAGTAGGTTAATAATAATAACTAATACAAGAATTAATAAACAAATGATAATACAATAATAAACTCTGCTCTGTGTACTCACAACCATAAACCTACTCTTGCCAACTCCTCCGTATTCAAATGAAACGTCTGGCTCTCTGCTCCTGCTGCACGCTACCCGCATGAAGATGCAGAATCACGGATCGCAAATATATGAGTGACATTGATCAAGGCACTCTAAATAGGTTAAGAAAAGGTGTAATTCTGTGTTAAAAATGTGAGATGACTAAGGGAACGTAACAGTGTGAAATAATTAGTTTGGGTCTCATAAGTCACCCCTAGATAAACCACATTAACAGTGAAGACGCATCAATTAACTGAAAAGTTGGAGAGCATTCACAAAAAAAGACAGGTAAAATGGTTGAATTTATTGCACCTAAAGCATTGCTTGTAATAAAGGATTAAATTCTTATTTATTCTCCTAAAAAGAGGATATATTGAAATTTGTTCGACAAAAACATCAGCTCTGAATATATACCGATCATTTGATAATTACATCATGTTTCTCCCAAGACTACTTAGATGTAATTTTTGTTGCCTTCATTGTAAGATATAAATAAGAAGGCATTTAATCAAAGTTTAGGTTTTATATAAACACAGATGATATGTGTATACTGTTCTCTAAGGCTCTAGCAATTTCTCCTAGAATTGTCTCCAAGATTACGAGTTTATGTGCGCACAGGCTAAGTGCACCAAAGGTTTGAGAGATTTTGATCAATAGAAACAACTGGCGCTCAGATACTTATTTCAAGTCTCACTCTTCATTTCATATGAGTTTGGGTCATTCAGTTTTAGTTGTTTTGCTGGTGATTACAACAAAATCATCAGCTAGTGAACTGGAAGTTGACAATTTTCCATGGACTTGTCCATGAGTAGAAAAACTTTAATGATCAGCAAATTGGATTGTTTGGTCTGAAATAAATATGGCACAAAGCACAAAGTTTAAAATATGTAGTAGAATTGAACTGTGTATAATTTTTTTTCAAAGACCCCAGATGCAAGCCTGGTCGTTCTTCCTACTTACCTTAAGAGAAGAGTATTTTTGTTTGTAAAATAAAAGTTACCTCTGGCAACAAATTCAGTGCAGGCGGTGAGCAAGGTCATTGGTAAGCATCGAATGCTAAGCATCAGAAGAGATCTTCCAAGGAAAGAAGTGAACTGGTTGCAGCTGTGTTGAGAGAAGAGACAAGTTTTAAATGATACTATTAATCCAGAGGTCCAAATATATGAAGCCACAGTCTCTCCCATCAATTGCTTTGTTTTTATGGCACTATAAGGAATGCTGATTGAAGTTATGGAGAATTTTAAAAATTTTTCTTATTTCTACCAGAATCTGTTCAAATAGCCTGTTTACAAAATTAATCTGTTTATAAAATTTCCTTCTTTAGGCTAATAACTGACCGAACTTCACTCACAGTCCTATAATTTCCTCATTATTTATGCAATCACTTATCCAACATAAGAAATTGATACAATGTCTTCTAAGTACTAGAAATAATTGTAAACAAAGGGAGATGATAGTTTATTAAACAGACCTGATTTTTTGCCATGAAGAGTGTTGTGTTAATAACCTCCAACTGTATGGTATTAGTCTAATATTCAAAAGTGAAACAACAAGACATGCATTTTATCGTTACATCAGGATTCTACAGAAAAGAGGAAGAAAATGAAGCATTGCATTTGCCATACTTTTATCTACACCGGTATTTATAATAAGCGTAAAGAAGACTATTAAAAACAAAAGGAACAGAGAATGCTATGACCTATTGTAAAATTCATCTTACCTAGAAGGTTAAATCAATTGCAGCGCTGCGGTGTAGGGAGCGAGGCTTCATTTATACCGAAGGAATGTGACAAGGGTATTTTTTCTGAGCAAGGGCAGTGGTGTGCGTGCACTGCTCGCGGCAGATAAGCACACGTCATGTCTCTCCTAAAATGTACTAAATGCAAACACTTATCATTCTTTTCCAAACACTTTCTAAAGTCGTGCTTGCATTCCTTAACTTTTACAAATCTACTTCATTTCCCTTGCACTCGTAGCCCCCCTAAGGTTCATCTTTCAGCAAACGACCATCCTTAATGACCCACTTGAAATGGAAAGAAAAAGGAAAACTCACATAAAATGCTCAAAGGACAAAAGCAAGGGTACTTCTAAAGCAAGCTCCCAGACAGCTCCATGGCGTTCATAACACTCACAGGTCTCATAAGTGTGTGGACTTAACTGTGCTTTAATCTGCTGAAGGTCTGGTACTCACATCTCCCACTACTCCTCTTGATAAATGAAGTAAGCTTATGGAGAGAGTGCTGTCCCTGAGGTTGTAAGTTATGAAGTTAGTAATCAAACGAAGAGATGTGACATTGGCAGAGATTGAGTATCAGGGAAGGGAAACAATAAAATATTCAACTCTCCATTTCAGACAAAGACACGGGAAGGTGGGGGTTGGGAAGATTGAAAAAAGCAGCTAGACCATTGGCTTGGATCCAGCTCCACCCAGCAGAGGGCAGCCTAGGACACAGCCCTCTGCCTTCTCTTAGACCCATTTCTCCCTCCTGCATGAATGCTCACCACGGTCCTGCCTCTGATCGCGCCTTCTTTACTCTCATAGGTTTTCGATCACACTAATATCTGTTGAGTGGACATGTTTTATCCCATTGGCAAAAACAAAAGCACACTATTTACACTAAAGTGTATATATAACAGTTGTTGTAAATAGCAGTGCAATTATTTTTAAATAAATTTAATTAACACTTTAATAAATTGATATTTTATCTTAAAAATTATATTTTATTTTGAAAATCACATTAAATTGTTATATTTGGTCTGGATTTACAGGAGTGTCCAACCTTTTGGAGTCTCTGGGCCACACTGGGGGAAAAGTTGTCTTGGGCCACACATTAAATACACTGTGACATGTAATCACAAAAAAATCTCATAATGTTTTAAGTAAATTTATGATTATGTGTTGGGCCACATTCACAGCCACCCTGGGCTGCAAGCAGGTTGGACTGCCCTGCTAGAATTTGTTGTTCAGAATTTCTTATTGTCCTGTGTGTACATCATTCCAAACTTTAAAAAAAGAAAATCCAGAGAAACAAGATTTATCCGTCCCTTTGTAAAATCTGGGGCTTTCTAGGACAACTGATATCATTTAAATAAGAAATAAGTAAATAGGTATACTGAAATAGGAAAAAGTCCAGAAAGCTATGGAAATTCAGTGCTAAAACAAAATCCCTTCTATAGGAGCACTGCGCTGTTTCCAGTAATGCCCAAGTCCGTGCAAGTCAGGGTTTTGAAAAATCATGTTGGAGCCCTGGTTGGCATAGCTCAGTGGATTGAGCACAGGCTGAGAACCAAAGTGTCGCCGGTTCGATTCCCAGCCAGGGCACATGCCTGGGTTGCAGGCCATGACCCCCAGCAACCGTACATTGATGTTTTTCTCTCTCTCTCTATCTCCCTCCCTTCCCTCTCTAAAAATAAATAAATAAATAAATCTTTTTAAAAAATCATGTTGGCTTCTTGGTGCAAATGAATAGACAAAAAGCACAAGTGATGTGAATATAATATACTCTACCGATTACAGATGAAGACAATTTGTCGCCAGACAAGAGGTGTGGCTATTAGCAACTCTACACATATTTCAATCTACTTTCCTATTTTTAATATATGTACCAGAGAATCTGAAATGAAATTTAATTTTAATGGCATCAGGTCTTTCAATTTCACTTTCTTAGTATTTATTAAATCCCCACTGAGTGCCCCAGGTGTTGCTGCAGTGACCAAAAGGGCAGGTATCAGCCACATGCAGCCAGCCGGTACCTTTCTGGACAGCAGAGACAACATTCTGCCATCCTCAGGACTGCTCCACAGTCCTGCTACTCAACATGGGATCCGAGGTTCCGCAGCAACAACACCCTTCCTGAGAGCATGCTTGAATCTTGTTAAAATTGTTCAAACAAGACGTGAGGCTATTTGTTTTCACATTAAAATTTCAGACATGATGCTTTCACCTAGGGATCTTGTTAAAAATGCAGATTCTTACCAAGAAAGTCTGGAATAGGACCCATGATTCTGCATTTCTAACAGGCTCCCGGATGACTTCAATGTTATTGGTCCATGGACCACACTTTGATTATCAAAAGATCTAGAGGAAATGAAAATAATGAGAGAATAGGCTTTGGACTTTAGAAAATATACCTTCTTAGCCCTGGCTGGTGTAGCTTAGTAGATTGAGTGTGGGCCTGCAAACAAAAGGGCTGCTGGTTCAATTCCCAGTCAGTGCACATGCCTGGGTTGTGAGCCAGGTCCCCAGTTGGGGGTGCACAAGGGGCAACTCTACATTGATGTTTCTCTCCCTCTTTTTCTCCCTCCCTTTACCTCTCCCTTAAAAATAAATAATGAAATCCTTTAAAAAAAATAAAATATACCTTCTTTGAAAAGGATAATATTTAAACATATTAAGCATTGACGCAATAGAGAGTTTGGACAAAATTATTGATCTGGAAGAGATATTATGAAATTAGTTTTGTAGGTAGTGGTGAAATCTTGTGATGTTTATTATTACTGTGATAATCATAAGTGAGTACAGAGTACAGACACTATGAAATAAGTGCAGAAAATATTAAGGTGAGCACCAATCTGTGAAAATAGATCAGCTCTCTGAGCAAGAAACGACGAAAGAGAAACAAGGAAAAAAATCAGAGGTCTCATTTGAGGAAACACCCATGATTAGGGTTGGCAGGAGTGGTAGAAGACCACCTAGCTTCTGAGATAAAGGAGGAGAGTAACTCACAGGCAGTAGACTGCCATTTACAAAGAATAAAGTCTGAAATTAGTATTTAAGCTTGAAACGCTATTGCTTAGAAAAGGAATATAAATACCAAATATATTGATCCTTTCCAGGGACCTAAATTACAATGGAAATATAGACAAATGGGGAAATCTCTCCCTGCTACCACTCTTAGATCTCCAAATTTCTTCTGGGAAATCATCCAAATAATGGTGCTGCCTCAGCTACTATCTACAGCCACCATTCTGAGGAAAGTGCAGAAATCCCTGATGGTTTGCAAAATTTTCCCACACAAAACTCTACTACATTGAATGCACTTAGGTAAACTACGTTACTCGTGAGGCACATAAGTAAAGAACAACCAGAACAAAGTAGAATTTGGAGAAAGGGAAGATGTAGGTTGGGGTAAAGGATATTCTTGCATCTTCATGAATAAGTGCAGAGCTAAGATTCTCTTAAAACACTAGAAGTGAAAGGAACTTCTTTTAAGAAAATACTTCTATGTAGAGATGCTTCTCAAATAGTAGCCTGGACAACTGGGAGATGTGGCTCTAGTATGACATCGTAATCTCCATCGTCATTGTCATCAGCATCATCAGCATCATCATCATCACTGTCACCATCATTGTCATCATCACACCACCTACTCTGCTCCAGAACATATGCTAATGCTTTTTGAGTATTATTTCATGGACTGAAGGAGCAACAAACTGGCAAATTGTTCCATCCCTATTTTCATTGCAAGCCCTGATTCCATTACATCCCGTATATGAATGAAAGAGTAAATATTTAAGAGACAAAATTCTAACTTTGGCTTGTTTGGGATCTTGAGTAAAGTAAAAATCTATTTAAAAAATAATGCAATCTAGTTAACATTGTGATTTGACCTGTAATGAAATAAAACTGATTATAAATATTAATATTATCACCATCTAGAAAGGAAAACCATCTCAAAACACTTGACCTCCTGAAGTAGATTTTAATTAATGCCACTCACAAGATAAGTAAAAGAATTAAGCAATGTGTTAGAATAAATAAAAGCACTCTGTTAGAAACACTTTTTTGAGACAATTTTGTTCTTATGGAGAAAATTTGTTTTGTAAACCATATTATTAAATTTTACATAAATAAATCTTTGAAGCCTTCTTCCTAATAACTTCATCGTCCTCTTACGGAATGGGCTTAAAGCAAATAGCAACACTGATTCCACCTTCCAGGCTGATCTCAGCACCAATAGCAGGAGCCTCTTTGAAATGGAGCTTTGTTTAATAAGCCCAAGGCAAAAAAATGTAGGAGTGAGAGTTTTTCAGACAATATTCCTTCAGAAGATGGCTCTTCTTTTCTTTGCTGGAAACAAGAAGAAAACAAGTTACCCAATCCAGCCATCACCAAAGACAGAAATCACTTCAGGGAATTCAAAGAGAATGGCATGGAGAAATTCTATGGAATCTGCTCTATACAAATGTGTGCAATGGCAATATAGACAAAAATAGTAAGATTGAAGGTTCTGGTTATGCAGCTGACAGATTCCATGTAAAGAAGAAAGAATCTGTTTTAATGGTAGCTTCGAATAATCACAGACCGAAAAAAAAAAAAAGCTGAGAATCGAATCTGGGTTTGGGCTCAGGAAATGACCCATCCAGGATGGGCTCTGAAGAGAATATTGTGGAGCAGGAACAGAAGAACTCAAACCCGAAGGTAATAAAAAAATGTTTATAGCAAAATAAGCTCCTGTATTTCATGTCTTCCACATCTCAAATTTTTAGTGAAATGACCAAAGGAATAACAGAAAATGGGGACAAATCTGTATCAACACAAGGCATTTTTTTTTAAAGGTGCTATACACAGAGCAGAAGCCTCAGGAATCTTCACTACACAGGCTTTTGTGAAGACCGCATGAAGGGAAGACCCAGCCTGCAGGGTAACAAATGCAAAGGAGAACCCATTCTGGGCGTAGGTGGCTAGTACCCCAACTAGAACCCTAATTCAGAGTGCTGAGTCAGTCATTGAGTGCAAATTACAACCTCAAACAGGCTTTGGAAAATACAGAGTGAGGCAAAAGTAGATTTACAGCTGTGTGTACCTGAACAGAGTTCATTCTTGTATTACCTATTAATTATTGTATTATCTTCCATACAAACAAATACAAGCCTACTTTTGTCCCATACTGTTTAGTAAATATTGCCACAGAGAGCAGTGAGTGTGTGGTACCCGCAATCCTTCCAAGCTTGTATTTGGTGAAGATACACGGCCCCCCACACACAGGTCATAAAAGTGCCGCAGCAGGGTGGTGACAAGAGGTCGCTGTTGTCACAGTTAACTGCAGACGCCCCTGCTAACACTTGAAGACCTCATAGGAATGAAACTCTACTTTGCAAATGCCTCTGGCCGTGGCGTTCTTGCCCTCCTCAAAGACAACTTCAACCCTAATTTGGAAAAAAAATTAAACTGAACCTACATTTATATTTTCTCTGCCTGTGAATCCAAAGTGTTAACTGCAGTCCTGTATAAACTTGGCTAAAACTATTTCACTTCTCCATAGTGGAAAAACCTATATCTTCTGTAAGGATGAACAGACAGAAAAGTAAAACATGTTTAAATGACTTTATAAGCATGCAGATCTCTCTGAAGCATCAGAGATCATTTTCATCCCTGGCACAGCCTTCCTGGTAGAAACAGAAGAAAACTTGGAAAGCCTCACACTTGTAATGTCCATGAAATATGAAAGGGCAAGACATCTATAAAATAGAACAGTTAGAGATAAGGAGAAGTTGCTTCCAGATAAAAATTATGTTTCTAAGTATTAGTCAGTGGAGGCAGCGAGCAGCAGATTGGTGGCTCCAGAGGGTAAAAATATAACCTACCCCACCCAGAACACTGAAGAAAATAGCAAAGGGATCAATACAGTAAGTGAAAAGATAATAGGAACACGGAAGATTGACCCAGGCATTCCCCCGCGCTCATAATAAGAATTCCAAAAGCATGGGATGAAGAAAAGCTCTCTGCAGAAGATCAAGAAGTAACAAAGAAAATCAAAATGAAGATAAGTTTACTAAGTCAAAGAGAGTTGAGACACTAAATTTAAAAAATAAAATAAAAGCCTACCTGGATATAGGCAAATTTAATGAAAAATAATGGACAAAAATATATCTTGACAATTACAAGAACAAAAAAAAAAAAAAATGAAGTGAGTGAACACCATCCTGGGAGAAAACCAGGCAACATAGAAAAAAGAAAACCATTTCAATGCCATAATTCTTTTTTACAATTCTATATTTCAAAAGCAAGCTGTTCCACTTCTATAAAGTTAAGATGACTATCGATTTGTACTCAAGTCTGTGTCCAGCCAAGCAATCATTCATGTTGGGAGGCAACAAAGACATTCTCATATTCAAGAACTTAGAAAACGTCTCCCACATGTATTTTTTTGTCATGAAATGTTAGAGAAAACTCTGAAATAAATCAAAATAAAAGGCTTTTTGGTAAGCAATATAGTCTGTAATTATGAGAATTATTACCTGAATAATCATCGATGTGGTCACACAATAGCAGCAGCATAAAAGCTAACTATGTATGTTCACCATAGACAGGAGTTTGGGGATATAGAGAGAAGGGAAAGAACAGAGGGAGAAAGAGAAAGAAAAAAGAGGGAAGGAAGACAAGAAAATGAAAGCTTGAAAGGAAAGATACTTTTTCTATCCTATCAAAGAAGAGAGATTTCAGTCTACAATTAATTAGTTTCAAAAATAGGTCCTACTAGATTTTTATTTAGTTTTATGGTAATAATATAAAAAATTTAAATTATTGTAAAACTAGCAAAAAAACAAATAATATATCATGTTAGGAGGGAGGTATGGTCACTGGAGATCAAAGAAAAATGGTTTTCTAGAAATGTGTAGGCAAAATCTTTAGAAATGAACACTTTTGGAAGCAAAGATTGGTAGATTGATTGCACAACCACACTATAGTAAATCCTGTAGTTATTTGTAAACTCTTCCCTTCCACTGTGATTACAAATGCAGTCTAATACAATAAAGATATTTTATAGCACAGGGTTGGGTTAGTAATTCTCAACAAATCTCCCGTGGTCAATGTTGGCTGTCCACTCAACACTCATTCCTTTATTTCCATTCAACACCTGTGGTTCAAAAGAAACTGACCACCACTGCCCCAGCCCAGCTCCAGAATGGATCCTTCTTAGTTTAAGCTGAACAGTTCACTCCACTCCCCCAGCCACAGTTAATATTGCTAAAATGGTCAGATCCAGAGTAGACTAAAGAGCTCTTACTTAGAATAATGGAAAAGAGTGCTCAGTACTTTCTGCTGAATATTGTCATGCAAAAGCTGCAAAATCCTCTTCAGGAAAGGCCCCCTAGATCAACAGAACCAAGAAAAAGAAGAGAAAAGGAATTTGGGCCGGTAGATTGCTAATGTTGTGGACTTCCAGGTACAGGAGCCGATAAGCCTTCCCACCCTCTGAGCCACTTTGAAATGAGTCTTTTTTTCATTGTTCCTGTCAGCATCCTAATTCTTACAAATTCATTTTGTGGCTTTGTTCAAGATTCTAAGAAACTCTTGATTAGGTTGGATCCAATCAACATTGTTTTTGTCAGCCTGGTAGCCCAATGAGTTAAAGCAACGAGCAGTTTGTTGACTGAGCGACATAGGAAATGAATTAAAATTTGCTTAGGCTTTAGCCCTGGCTGGCATAGCTCAGTGGATAGAGCGTGGGCTGTGAACCAAAGTGTCACAGGTTCAACTCCCAGTCAGGGTACATGCCTGGGTTGCAGGCCATGACCCCAAGCAACTGCACATTGATGTTTCTCTCTCTCTCTGTCTCCTTCCCTTCCCTCTCTAAAAATAAATAAATTAAATATTTAAAAAAATTTGCTTAGGCTTAAAGTTTTGGATAGATGACCAGTTTCCTAGCTCTATAATCTGAGAATGCCATCAAGACTTCACAACTCTCCAAGACCTTTAGTGATACACATATCAGAACATTCTCTTCATGGATAGCCAATTCTGGGAAACCATCCACTTTTTTATATCGAGACCACCTTTAAATAATAAAATTAAGTAGGGGTAAACACAGATAAGTCGGTCTTTCAAAGCCAATAGTAAAATTAAAAAGGTTTCATATAATTTATAAATCGAAAAAGGCAGATAAAGAAAGTAGTTTCGTGGGTTTCTCCATGCAAAAATTTTAGTCATCAAAATTAAGGTATGTGTTTGCTTGAGGGTTAAGGATCCTGCCACTTTCTGTTTTTGGTGGATCAAGAACCATATTCCTCCGCATCAAAAGAATCCTTTTAGGAATGGTTGTTCAGATTACTTTCTCTGAAGCAGGCTTATTACATGGCACATGCATACTTGGTCATTAACTGCAAAGAAAGCTACTTCACCAGACTGTGTTTTTCTGCCCTATCCACTCAGCAACTGGAGACTTCCTGACAATGTTTTCCCAAGGTAGCTGATTTGGCAAAATCTCTAAAATTCCCAACTAAGCACATACGCTAGACAGAAATTTCCCCAGCTGCACTTGGGTTCCCTTAATTAGGGAGAATCGGAAAAGAAGACCCAGTTGTGAGGAAGAAGTAATACAGGTCATGCATCACTACTGGAGCAGAGTAAAGAAAACCTGAATTCGCGTCCCAGGTATTTCTATTTTGTTCTCTCAGAGTAAGTGGCAAAATTCCTCTAAACTTCCAATCACTCCAGTGTGCGGATTTGGTTATAAGAGTCAAATGCAACAAAATGTAAGAAGGTTTTAGTAGCAGACTTATTCCTACTCCAGTTAAGGGGCTTCTCTTCGCAACTTCCTTGTGTTTGAAACATTTAATTTAGGGCTCATTTTTTCTTCTCTCACAGTCTCATTATTTTCCTGTGAATCTGTCACCTACATCCTCAAGTAATTTGTGTAAAGATGATTTTAAGTGGGAAAATGATTCACCCAGGGATTTTGAATAATTTACTTTGCTCCGCAGACTGTGGTGTATGTAAATGCAGCAATTAGTATTAGATCATCTCTCGAGGATTTCTGGGCCTAATAATTTTATGATTCATGAAGGGAAAAAGTCTCTGAACCTTGGAAATGGGCTCTGAATTACATCCCTGGGAGCGGAGGAAGTCAGCGGTCCTGGAATGATCCTCTCTTGTACAGTTTCCTAACTGTTCCTCTCCCTCTCAAGGCTCCATAATGACCAGGGGCTCACAAAGCAAGTATAAAATAGTTATGAATGTGGTCAAGTGTGTATGATTACTTCCTAAAATGGCTAATGTTCAGCATATAATTTCTTCAGCCAGAAGCATCAACTGTATTACAAGTGGTACATAGGAAGACAACTCTTCATCAACCCAGCCTGCATTCCGCCCGTTCTGAGGGCTAAACAGGAGCCTTTGCAAAAGGGATGTGGAGGATTGACAGATTCAGCCCAGGTTGGTGCTCTCTCCCAGTGTTTGCTCTGTTCAGCAGAATGTGAGCTTTCAGATTTAAAATATGTTTCTAGCTTATCCCACTGTGCAAATCAGTACATTAAGCAAACCTAGCAGAAAGCCTGAAGCAGGCAGCCAGCAAAGCTGCAAGAGGCTTTCCTATCAAATGCGATGGGAAGATTTAAATATCGGTTCGCCCACCAGTGTATAAACCAGAAATCATGGCCCAGAAACAGGAAAAAGTAACCATGCAAGGTCAACAGAGACACACACTGAATTGTGAAAAATCTGAAGAAAAAAAGACTCACTTAAAGTAATCCAAACTAAAACATACTGCATTAAGCATTCTACATATTTGGCATACTGTACTAAAATGCATTGTTAATATAGAATAAAGTTCTACAATAAACAAACCCAAATACGGTCTATATTTCTGGCTGCCACAATAGTCCAAGCACACATTCCTGGCTGGCAGACCCATCTGCTTGGATGAAATCTGCCGCCCCATTGAAAACTCAATCAAAGGACCCTACTGACATCCAGGGAGGCCGGACACCTTAGTCTTGCCAGGTACCCAGGAGAAAAGTGAGAAGGAAGTTTGTTGCCCAGCAATTACTGAAATAAAAGTATGTGCAATTTTCAAGCACACAAAAAAATTCCTGTCCATACTACCACCTTAACAAATTTGTGGGGGTAATATTCTAACACATCCAAAGGAATCTAGATTAATTATGATTACTACTTAACCATAACTAATTATTTGCTATCTCATGAAAACAAGCCATCAGTTAGAGAACGCAAGTGGTGACACACTTCAGGGCACTAACTTTGGGACCTCCCAGCACCATCCCCCAAATATGGGGAATTAAATAATTCAGAGATTTAATGCAAAATAAAGAAAAGGAAGTGCATTTTTCAGACCTGAATACAAATACCTTTTATTAAAAGTGTGAGAGTAAGTGGCAACCACCTCATGTTCCAGTTTCTCGTCTTTAAAGAGGTACTGACCAGATTTCCACTTGTTCCTTTATAATTAATTTTTTAGGGTGACATTGGTTATAAAGTTATATAAGTTTCAAGAGCACATTTCTCTGATACATGATCTGCATATTGTATTGTGTGCCCACCACCCAAAGTCAAATCATCTTCTGTCACCGTGTATTTGGCCTCCTTTCCCCTTTAGGGTCCCCACGCCCTGCCCTCTGATGAGCCCCATACCACATTGTCTGTGTCTGTGCGGTTGCTCTTACGACGTCTGTGATAAGTGCACTTGAAGTGAGACAAAATAGAGAAAGCACTTAGAGCTGCCCTACAGTTATATACCGTTCACAGGAGGCATTTTTAAAATACTAGCTCTTCCCTTATACTCAGGTTATTAAATTCTAAAAACCTAAAAACAAATTGTATGGTTTATTAAAATTCAATACTTAAATTATTTTTAACTTAACAAGAATATTTTACAATTGTTTGCCTAATAATGAATGTCACCATTTATACTACTTCTCAGGGTTACTAATAAAAAACAAGTCTCTTGCCAACTGTATTGTTTGTTTTACCATTTTGTAGGTCCTTTGAAGAGAAATCACATACTAGATTTTATTCCAGGTGTTAAAGCAAAAACTTTCTTTTCTTTCACATGCACCTCTACCAGTGCAAAATTTTTAACCTTGTAATGCATGTTTGTATTATGTAACTGTGTGTGTAGATAATTAACAATTTACATATTTTGTTGTTGAATTAACATATTGTGTAATTATGAATCTTAAAGCCTAAAATTTAGGGAACATGAAAAATGTATCTTAAATAAATTTTATTTCATTTTTAATGGTATAGAAAATTTCTTTTTTACTAAAAAGTTATTAAAGTATTTAATAATGTATTATATGAGAAAAGAATTTACGTTGATTTGGTAATATTTTAGTGAGAACAATGTGATTGATTCAGCTATAGTTAAGTTTTATCTTTGTAGCAGTTTTAATGGATGTCAAAATTGCAACAGGTATTTCATAAAGCTTCGATATGCAAATATGCACTTAGGGCCGGTTCCCGGGTTTTTGGTTTTGTTTTTTTATTGCTTTCTTAATGGCTCAATTAGGCTAACAAAGACTTTCTACTTGGACTAAGTGATGCTAACAGCCCTTGAAATGTTACTGTGCACTTTACCTGGCAATTTTTTGTTTGGGAGAATCTCTGAAAGCTTTTCCACTTAAAGAGGCACAGAAAAATTACACGTTATTACAAAACACTGAAAGCAAAGGAACGAAGTGAAAGCAGTTCAGTGCAAGCCTGTGAGCTGTCTGTCATGTTTTCTCGGATCCTTTGAATGTCCGGAACCACGTGGGGGCGCCAGAGTCAACCCACGGAGTATATATTCACGAACTTAGTTCCTTTCTTATATATTTTAAATAAAATTTAAGACAACAAGCGGGATTATTTTGCACCACCTTGGGTGTTCACCGTTCTTTGAGATATTGGCTGAGGGCAGTCCATTCAAATTCCTCAGGCATCTTTTTAAAAATGCAATTTCTGACTGAACAGGTCTGGGCCCAGGGCAAGACTGAATTTCTAACTAGCGCCCAGGTGCTGCCCACACTGCTGGTCCACAGGCCTCATGTTAAGTTGCAAGACCTTAGAATATAATTTCTTACAGGACTAATTACAAATTACAAATATACTGAGCAGGCCTGTCGTGCACCAACCCATTGCCTGAGACCTGTTGACATAAACCTAAAAAAGAAGATAACCAAGAACAGGAAAAGAAATAATAATTTTACCTCAACTGGTATTTTCTTGAAATGCACCTTCATTTTACCACTTCCCAGAACCTGATACCTGTTTTATACAATGTTCTGACCAGAGGCAAGATTTTATGTGCTGTCTAGAGTTGTTTCAGATTGTAGGTGAGTTGCTAGCAGTGGGGAAGGCACAGCTAGGAGTCCAGAAGTCTGGGGCCTCATTGGCCATGGAGTACTTGCTTGCTTGTTTCCATCAATGCAGTGATGATCAGAAATCTGATCTTGACAGAGGGGCAGAAAGGCTTATACAGGATAATGGGGTCATCATACCAAATGCTAACTGTCCCTGCCAATCCTCTACATGCCCATGTACTTGGAAAATTTGTCAAGCCTCAGCTGCAGCTACCTAATAACATCCTAATTGCCTCAGAAGCACTCTAAAATATGTTCAAATAAATTAGGATTAGACATTGGGATGGAGAAGGGGAACTGAATAATTTCCAAATACAGCATGGAATGGTAAAGGCAAAACAGAAATTCAAAGTAAACTTGTTTCTACATGCATTTTCAAAGTACATGCTATTCGTACTTGCTAAAATTTAGCCAGCCTTGTCTTGAAACACAAGAAAAACTTCTGATCTTTTCCATTCCCTCAAAAACATCATTATTCAAGATTATGTTATATAGAGTCAAAATCTTTAATCAACTGACTGCTTTTATAACTCTGTAATCCCAAATTTCTTAATGATAAAATATTTTAAGATATTTTTAGTAAGGTATTATAAGATAAAGACAATTTAATAAGATCCCAAATACATTATTTTAGCTTTTGGTATGGGAGAGAAAACCAGCCCTCCCAAAAAAAAATACATTCTAAAATAACTAAATATGTGTGCCATTTTCAAAAGAACTTTTGGTAACATATTCATCCCTGAGATCTGTTTAAATGTTAGTGAGCATATACAAACACGCACATATGCCTGCCCTTTCTCCTTGCAAAAAAAATATATTTTTTTTTAAAAGTGAAACAATTTCCCCAAATGCTCCCTTTTTGATATTACTAAAGAAATACTTGGCTTTATTTTCTGATAAATGTTAGCAGCACCAAGGATCCCCCATGGTTAAATCCTAGTAAAGGACGCTAAAATAAAAATCACTGCTGAAATAAATCATCTCAAATTTCCAGAATAAAAAGTAATAGAATGATTAGATTAATACTAAGTCAGTCCTCTACTATATTGTAATATTGATCACGATTTACAAGTATTTTCTCTTTTTAGTGTACCATGAAAGTGAAAAGTAATCCGCTGTAGCTTTTTGAATGTATTGTTCCATCATAAAAGAAAGAACATCTATTGTGTACCTCATACATGTTGGATGCTGAGCAAATGTCTAAGGCACTTACTCCCATAGTGCTTTCAAAAAACCTAGCATGAAGGTGGAATTATTTCCACATTATGGTGAAGAAAGGTGAGCTTCAGAAAAATTAAATCATTGGGTCAATGTTGTCAGAAATCGAGGAAGTCGCAGAAGTATCTCGCTCCCGAGCCCACGCTCTTTCCACAGTAAAGCAATACTGGATGCATTTGGTCCATGGGCCAGAGAGCGTGGGGATGCATTTCCCATAGTGCTCACGCCCCCGCGTCTCCAGTTCCGCGCCGCTGCGGAACGAAAGTACAGGGGTGGGGGCACATGACTGCACGGCCCAACGCCCCCTCCACACCACCCACGGATATAGACATCCGTAAACGCCAAAGATCTGACACTGAAAAGAACAAAAATTAAACTTTGAAATGGGATAAAACATAAAACAGTAATCGATGAACTCGCCAGCAGTAAAGATGACTGTCACATTTGAATGTCTGCTGTGGTGGCATAAACATTAAATTGTTTTCATCCTAATAAGGAATGAGGCCAAAAGGAGCTACAAATGTCATCTCAGGGAAAGATCCGTGACGTTCTCATTCAATCTGGCCTCTCAATTTCAATGTGCCCTGATGGTGTGTGGGGTGAGTAAGGGGACTACGTGCATCCCGGTGCCATGCTGCTGAAGTTAAAAATAACTACATAAATGATGCATCCGATGCAAATCTAAGCCAAATTTTGTGTCTTATTTTAACGAATAAAGAAACAGTAATGATTCTAGTAAAACTCTGTTTCTCCAATGAATAGCCATAAATAGGACTCACTGGCAAGTTCTTCTGGGTGACCCTCTACCTCTCCAGGAGAGTTCAAGGTTGTGCACATCCATTTAGGTCTCTACCACTCTTCCTTCCTCGAACAGTAGCACAAAACACGGAAGCTGTATCAAGGGTAAAATGCAGCTCAAGGGCTCGCAATGTGTCTCTTATAGAAGGTTGTGAAGAGCAAATAAGAGTCAAAATTCACTTCCTGCACTTGTTTCTTCTTCCCTCCACTGTCGCTGGAAGACTGAGCAGGACCCAGGAGGGCTCAAAAACAGCCCTACTTTCTTGAGAGTTCACGAGAGGCCTCAGCAGAGGGATCCTCAGGGCGCGGGGCTGGGCCGCTCAGCTAGGGCTTCAGTGCTGAAGCACCCACTCCAGAAGGGCCCTTTGAGCAGGGGTGAGGGCCAAGCATTCTTAACCTGACTCTGTTTTCAAGCGACCAACAAATCTTCACAGGAAGTGGATTCCTTCCCTGGCTACAAGAAAGCTCTGATATCAAATGAGGCAAGAAAGAGGGAGATAATGTTCCGTTCCGAGTAAAATTTGTTAGGTTTAGATTCCCCTACCTTTTCTTTCTGTCTTTCCTCCTCCCCATCTTTTCCTGCCTGTGTCATTTATTTCACACAGACCATATCGTCTCAAGTGGTAAACTCTGAAAATGAAATGATTTTCTTAAAAATAAACCTCTCCCCTTTACAGTTCCTGCTCTTTAGCTACATCCACTGTCCCTCACCAACTTCCTGTTCACAGTGGTGCCAGTCACGGCGAGTTACATTATCTTTGTGGCATCAACGATCACATCAAAGGATTTGTTTCGCCAAAACCCTTTATCTCTGGAGACTTTCTCCTTCCTCTGAAGACTTTCTCTTTCTTTTACTTAAGTCACCTCTGACAATGGTCATGCTCTATCCACCCAGAGCTGCTCTGCCTGTGAAATCACTTTCCACAATGATGTGTTATTCTGGACTTGCAGCTACACTACATCTACAAGATCATTTTAAGATTGGACAGGTGTATGTTTCAAAGCCAGTGAGAAAGATCCATTTGCTTGAAGCAGGCAGAATGTACAAGAGAAGGAAGATAGTTGATAGGGTAAGAGTCCTGTCCATCAACGCCTCTCAAATCTCTCAGCCCATCTGTCCTGCCTTTTCATCCCTTTGATCTTCACCTTAGACTTCAGGAGCCATAATCTTAGCAACATGCGTTCCTGAACTACTAACTTCTTTCTCTCTCCATCTTTTCTTGTACCCAGTTAGCAAAACCCAGTTCTGGTGGATCCTGGCTGCTTTCCTTCTTTTTTTGTGTGCCTGCACTAACGGTAGGTGTCAAAGACCAATCCATTCACCTGTGCTGTGTATCCTGCCATTTCCCACAGTCTCATTCATTTATACTATTAGCTATATTTTCCCCTCTCATATATTCAGCCTTTCCCATTGACTTTCAGACATGCCCACATCTCTTTCATCTTACAAAGAAAGTTTTACTCAACTCTCTTTCCCCAGCTACTCCCGTGCCTCTCTCCTACCCCTCATGACCAAACTTCTTGAAAAATTTGTCTACACCCACTGTTTTATTTTCTCTCCTACCTCTCACTCCCCACCCACTCACATGACTTCTATCCCTGCTACACCACCAAATGGCACTCTCCTAGCTCACTACTGTTTTTATTTTGATGAGTTCCATGGCTATCTTTGTGTCTTCTGCACCTTCTCCATAATCTTTCTTCTTTGACTTTCTTGAATCATCCTCTTCCATCCAGGCCATAAATGTACTCCCTTCAGACTGCTTATTAGACTATCTTTTCCTCTTCCTCAACACTCAGGAGGCATGTCATTCATGCATACAATTAAAACCACCCACCATAGGCCTATGTCAAGTACAAGATGCTCACTTTTCCACATCTCCCATCTTTGGATGTGACTGGGTCTCACAGTGGATGACATACCATAGTAGTGGCTGTAATTTTTTCCTTCTTAGTGGCATGTAAAATAATGCTGTATTTTTAAGTGGTGACATTGTAGATTCAATGAAATATTTTCAACCCAGATGTTTCTTCGAAAAACTAGCCCCGTGTATCTACTCACCATTTCCTCTCAAATGTTGAAACAGCAGCACTGCAGTGACCATCCCAAGGGGCAAAGTTTGTATTGGATTCTGTGTAAATGGTACCTTCTGGAATTAGGCAACATCGTAGCCTCGGCAAAATTACTGCAAATGCCACACATTCGAAACTGAAATCAAGATCTCACTCTCTCCCTAATCTCCCAGCTGCCCTGAAATCTACTCCACTTCCAGTGTGCCCTGTCTCACCATTCCTTACTATTGTCTACCTACCTTTCAATAAGCCAGAGCACTAAGTAGCAAGTTTATGTCTCCCTCTCCCACATCCCACAGCATCTAGTTATCAAGTTCTGTTGATTTTTCAGATCTGTCCACCACTTCGCATTTCCTCCGATACCTTCCTCAGGAGACACCCATTCTTGCCCCTTTGCCCATCCATTCTCTCTTTCCCATCTGTTCTCCCCCCGATAACACAGTGTTTCCCAGTCGGTCAATGCTGCACCCTTGAGAGCCCTTTGCTGTGTACCCATTGCTATATTTCTGGGTGTCCTCCAAGACAGTGTCTCTTTGAAGGTACCACCTTTCCTGGTCCCCTCCTGTAGCTCAAGTCCCTACGCATATTGTGCTTCCTCATTCCCTAGGTTTCTCCACCATGAATTTTGTTCAGGTCCCTAGGAACACTAAGCTCTTCTAGGCGCAGATCCAGTCCTCTGCACCTATGACGTTCTCAACATTGTCCACTCACTTCACATAGTTACCCCCCTCCCCTTCAGGTCTCTGCCTAAATATTGCTCCTCCTGGCTGTCCTCCTCTGACCCAGACCAGATCAGCTCCCGTCATCACACGCTTTCTTTTTCATATTTTGAACTTTTATTTGGATTTATTATTATATAATGATTGTATTAAGTTTTGCTAAACTCTAAGCTCTGTGACAGCAGAAGCCATGCCTGTTTTATTGCTGTGTCCTCGTTTTGTAGCAGAGTTCCTGGCGCAGGGTAGGTAGGTGCTCGAGGAAGACTTGTTAAACAGATACTTGCCAAGACAGGATAGAAGAGATGATATTCCGAGCCCCATTCCCACCAAAAGAGTGGTTCTAAGGTACAAGTTTGTACAGTAACATTGTTTGTTGTATTTGTAGAGTATCTTAGACTTTCGGGTCTGCATTAGTTTTTCTGATATTAATTTACCTAACCATCTTTATTTAACTTTTTGTTTTTACTTTTGTTTCAGTGGTATTTAATTTTTTAAGATTTTTTTGAATTTCTGCATGAAATTGTTTTTTGACCAATTCCATTTGTCATTGTCCTCTCATAAATTGCTAATTTTTTTCCTTTTTGAATGAGTATCTTGCCTTTAATTCTATAATAGTTAAGGTGATCTTCCATGTCAGGAATTTAATATTTTGGTGCTGACTAGCAAGTGTTATTCTGCTACTTCTACACCCCTAGGTCTTTATTTCAATTAGTATAACATGCTCATTAAATTAAGACATCTATTATGGTGCCAGCATAACAGACAGAAAAATGTCTCATATGGGTCAATTGGAATCATTTTGTTAAATTAACATCATAGCCTCTTATAAGTGGGTCTTACTACATACTGTTATTAACAGAAATAGGCCAAAAATTGAAATGATGTTTTTATGCGTTACATACTCTGAACAGATTTTCCATTGACAAATCCATGTGGAAGGTAGCCGAGCTTTTCAAAAACACCTTATCATGTTTCCATAAAGCCATTTGCCAGTTTGCACAACATTAAGAACCGTGTCTGCTCATCTGCCTCAGTATACACTGAGGCAGAGGGACAAGCTTGTGGCAACTTGAGAAATGCTGTCTGGTGACATTTTACCTGAATATCGGAAATGTTCTCTATGCCTTTGGGTCAAAGATATCTCTGAATAAAATGCCTCCATTCTTCCTTTCAGAAACATTTCAATTCCATATGATGTAGCCCTCTGTCCTAGGCACCTGGTCCCATTCCTGTTACCTGGGGATGGTTTCCAGAGCCCCAGGAATCCTCCCCCTCTGCCGCCAAGAGGGCGGCAGGAGGAGGTTCCTACACTGAGCGCATGAAAAGCCCTTCCCCCTGCCCCTTTGGTACCAGAGTGGGGGGTAGGTAGGACCAGGGAAAAGCAGGCACATGTGCCATAAAAGCCGAAATGGTGCAGAGGGAGGTGTTGGGCAAAAGAGGCCTGTCAGTCTAGCCTGGGGAAAGAAGGGATCATATGGGAGGTGGACCCACCCAAAGCCCACAAAGGTGTGAGAAGTTGATCTGATACAAGTTAATATAATCCCAGGGGAACAAAGAAATTTTCTCTCTCGCTCGCTCATGGCTCGCTGCCCAGGACCTGCACCCAGACAGTGCACTGGCTTGTCCTCTCAGTGGGCCTGGGAAAACAATTGCAGGTGCAATCCCACACTCTCTGGTCTGGGAGCAGCCCTCGCAGCTGTGTGACCATGGGAGCTCCACACACAGACTCCAGGAGGGAGCCTGAAACAGGCAGAAGCTGGGAACAAGGTAAGTTACCTGGATGACCACTTAGCAACCACCTGCAGGTTCCAAAGGATGGTGCTTTAAAATGGACCGGGAATTCTGGGCACTGACTTCTGTTTTGCTCTTGCTGAGGAAGGTTGGGCTTTGTCTTGGTCTTGCAGAGAACACAGGCTTTGAGACGTAGAGTCCACCATTCTCTCAGATTGGCCAGCATCCAAATAAAACCTCTCCATTTTCACCAGCAACTGCTGCTCCAGTTTGGCTTTCTGGCAGCAAGCTGACAAACCCCCATTTCTTTGTTCAGTAACACCCCTGTACTGACCAACAGAGTGAACCCTTCACTGGTTAGCTCATGGCCAAGCTTAAACAACAGAAATAAAACTCAGCCACCTATACTCTAGCCTCAGCCTAGAGAAGCCCTTGAGCGAGTTACATGCCTTCTTATGCCTTGTTTCCCAACTTTTCTGACTCACGTCATCATTGTGAATATATAATGCATTAATACAATAGTATTTTATAAAGGAGAAGGTTATACAGATACAAAATCCCCCTTGTACTGGGAACAATTTGCCTTTTCATTCACTAGGTCTTTCAAGCTCTTGTTACCACTTGCCTGCCCACCTGCAGCCTTTCCTCCTGGATGTTTCTCTCCAATTGAGCAGCTTTCAGGAGGGCACTATGATAGTCATGTCACGCACCAGTGAAAAGCTTTCAACGATGCTCCATGACATAGCAAATCAGTTTAAAATCCCTCAACCTAACAATTCCAGGCCCTAAAATACAAGTTCCAGCAGAAGTAACACCTGCTATAGTGTGGCTGGTAGGGCACGTGAATGTCTCGCACAAGATGGACAGCAGTTTGAACATTTCACCTAAAATGTCATATGCTGTGCTTATGTGTGACATTGTTATGTTATAGAATTGCATGCGTAAGATTTTGTAATGAAATAGGGCGCTATTTGTGCCGGACCCTGTATAATCCCATGCCCCATAGAGGTGCACAGCATGATGTACTCAGGAGAAGAATCTCTCCTTCTCTCCTGGACATGAAAACCAGGGGCAGGAGCCCATGCTCCACCAGGGACGGCCCCCTCAGCCACCAATGAGAGGGTCTATACCTCTGCCTGGGCTGGGGGACATTGGCATGCACCTGCAGCACAGGGAGGAGGTAATCCCAAAGTAAAGAGATGTTAGTCACCAGTAGCATTCGCATCAATCTGATCTTCCTCCTGATGGTCATTTAGCACAAGTTGTCCACTCACAGAGATATATAACCTCACAAGCCATCGACCTTACCCCTCCTCGAAGTAAAAATGGTGTTTATTTATTCATCCTCCATGCAAAAATGTATCAAAGACCAGCTATACGTCAACCATTGTAGCAGGTGCTAAAGAGATGGTCATGAGAAATACATGCTCTTGAAAATTATATACTCTACCCCTTCAGACAAATAAGATCCAGTAGGCATGTACACGTTTAAAACGAGCTTTGTCCAAAAAAAATCGAAATTTCCATAGCAATTAGCAAACTGGCTAGGTCACTTTACATTTTTGCACTTGATTCTTTGACTAAGATCATAAAATGTCAGAGCTAAAAATAGCTGTACATGGTTGAAATGTTGAAGACAATCAGAAGTCTAAAAAGGGGGAGCAGGAACTAGGGACTTTCCATGAAACTATCAGAAAGGTGGTCACATAGTGTATGATTCCATTTATATTACATTCTCGAAATGACAAAATTATAGAGATGGAAAACACATTAGTGGTTCTCGGGGGTTAGCGATCGGAGGGAGGGAACAACGAGCATTATAAACTGGTCACATGAAAGAGATCTTTGTGGTGATGGAATAGTCCTGTATCTTGATTGCAATGCTTTTTACATGAATCGACGCATGTGCTAAAATGGCATCACACCAGACACGTACTCTGTACCAACGTCAGACACACACTGTCCCACGGTCAGATTCCCGGTTTGCATGTTGTGCTGCAGTTACATTAGACGGAGCCATTGGGGAAACTGGCTGAAGCGCATATGGACCTCCCTGTACTACCTTGGCAACTTCCTGTGAGTTTCTAATTATTTCAAAATTAAACCTTTAAAAGAAAAAGAAAGGGAGAAAGCACTTGGGACTTTCCATGAAACTATTGGTTAAAGTATTCGTACAGAAACCAAGTCTGCTTTCAGCTGCGACCAGAGGTGGCTCCTACGGTTTTGCACGTGTGACCAGTGTGTTCCCAGCTCCCAGCAGTCACCAGGGTGCTGGATTGGCCTCCACAAAAGAGCTCCACGTTGTTGGGATTGATGACATAAGATCAGGACTCGCGTTAAGTAAAGAAAACAAAAGGCTTGAAGCCAGCCACCTGACATCTATCTAGAGATTGTATTGCACCTCCTTTTTATCATGTAGTTTCTGGTTATCACCTTAAGTAAAATGAGAAATATCTCAATTAAAAATTCAAACCTTTCCTTGGAAACTGTTAAAAGTGGTGTCATTAGAGTCATACAAATGAGAATTGACAGAAGTTTAAGATACGCAGCCATTTTTCATGCTAATGAACTAAAGTACCCCTCAAGCCTTCCTTACCATGGACTAGGGTTCTATTATTTTTGTTGCGGTAAAATTATCTACATAATGTCATTACCTAGGTCTCCTGTGTGTAAGGATAATGGAAAGTGCCTCCATACTTTGCAAATGCATTACATTCTGAAAGAATATTTTTATATAAGTCCCTAATGGTAACACTTCTCAAACACTGAAATAATTCCTCACACTGGCTCTCCACTCATAATTGCAAAAATGTTTTATAAAAGTACATTTGGGTAGCTATTACTATATTGTATTTTGCATTGTTAAGAGACTAGGCATTCTGATTCACTTTAAGTGTTCATCGAGTGTGTGTATAGATTATATATGTATGTGGTTTAGAGATCAAGAGGGCATGGTGATAAAATGTCTCATTGAATAAATTGCCTAGTCCATTTTACAAAACACTTATACCTGCAATATTTTAACTTAAAATAATCATATGCGTACATCTGGTCTATCCTGTAGTTTGCTAACACACCAGGACTAATTACAGCATGTATTCTGTGGCTCCATTTTCATAAGCCATGGTCTTTAAATCCAGCCTCTAATAGATTCTGTAAGTGAAAACTCAGTCCCAGATTAAGAAGAGTAATGCGGTGTCCCTGGACCTCTAGTTATTTGGGACATGTAGGTGGGAAGAGCTCCCAGGAGAGGAGCAGAAACCTTCACTTTGGTC
The DNA here is from genome assembly GCF_004126475.2 of Phyllostomus discolor. Classification (NCBI taxonomy): domain Eukaryota; kingdom Metazoa; phylum Chordata; class Mammalia; order Chiroptera; family Phyllostomidae; genus Phyllostomus; species Phyllostomus discolor. The sequence goes on along the minus strand of NC_040904.2, from coordinate 14,105,149 downwards.
TGAGGACCAGGTCACATTCTGCACCAAGTCTGCAAAAGACCTTGTATGTGAGGTTAAAGAAAAAGTTAATACTGTGCTTCTCCACCATGCCATTCTTGTGTCTACTGCGTCAGTAGTCTAGAATCATAAGGAAGTGGAAGTGTTAGTCAATTACTAGAAATTGGCATCCCCCCCAAACCTACCACCATTGTTCTCAAGTACAACAGCATGTGTGCAGAAACCTTGACAATATCTTTAAGAAGCATTTCAATAATAATAAAATAGAAATACATTCAGGAAACATTTCAAGTTATGCCTCTAGTTGTATTTAAACTCCCCCAAAATCAGCAATTCTTTTATATAGCATAGGCAGAAACTCTTCATTAAGCCAAACATTTTATGGTGACACCTTGAACAGAGTACTAGTTCAGAAAGTTCTTCTGAAGCAAATGCTAGATTGATCAATGTAATTAAGTGACATTTTTAAATGTCCCCTTAGTAGTGGGGAAGTGGATAAATAAAATGTGGCATATCATATCATGTGATAGGTTTATCTAAGACAATCTAGAAATTAAAAGACCTATATCAACATGGATGTACCCAAAATACAATATTTGAAAAAAGCATATTTCAGAATAGATTTAAATATACCATAATTTACATAAAATTTTAAACCATACCAAAATAATATTTATACTGCTCATTAATCCTATATTTGTGTAAAATAACTAATAATAGAGTAGAAGAACATACAATAAATTTATGACAAGGGTGATCTTTAAAGAAAGGAAAAAATATAAATTAGAAATACGGGTTTAAAGGCACTTCAGATGTATTTAAAACATGTAACTTCTTTTTAAAAACTGAAAATTAAGATGTAATTCATGTCCATCAAAAAATGAAAATTATCAGCCCTGGCTGGTGTAGCTCAGTGCATTGAGCGCGGGCTGGGAACCAAAGTGTCCCAGGTTCGATTCCCAGCCAGGGTACATTCCTGGGTTGCAGGCCATAACCCCCAGCAACCGCACATTGATGTTTCTCTCTCTCTCTCTCTCTATCTCCCTCCCTAAAAATAAAATAAATAAAATCTTTAAAAAAAAATGAAAATTATCTTTTAAGAAGCTTCTCCTCAAATACCCTTGCATTTCATTTATACTTTTATTTTTAGAGACCATTCTTTGAGTATTATAAACCAAAAGGAAAAAGGTATTTTGTGAACTATACAGTCAAATAAAAGATAAATCTTCTCTAGGCTGCTCCTAGTATGGCCACACAATGACTAGTTTGACAAAATGAGAAATATTTAAAAAGTGTTTTCTTATTATTGTTATTTCTACCATTCTTTCCTTACTCTTAAAATTGCTAACTGGGGTTGTCTAGAAGACATGAAATCCCTGCCAAAAATATGGGGGTCAATAAAACACACACCAGGGAGCCCCCCTCTCTCCTCCCTAGGGCAGATCCAAGTTGAACCTGAAGACGTGGTACAGCTCACAGCCCGAGTCAGCAGATACCATGAGTGGAGGTCGCTGCACTCCCAAATAAGAGTGGGGTCCCAGCAGATGTCTCGTTTCCAGGCCTTTTACACTACAAGAAGACTTAAGAAGGCTGCCCTGGTTAAAGAGCTCCCACTTGGAAACATCTCACGTCTTGGTTTTACATGCTGTGCCTTCCTTTCACAGGGATCTGCATGTGTTCCCTCCCAAAGGCTCTTTCATTCCATAGTTAACCCTCAACCCGGGGTCTAGACAGAACTCCGAGTCCCCAGCTCCTGCTGTCAGGTCTGTCAATGTCTTCCCAATGAGCCCCGTCTGCCTCAGCCACGCGATAGTGGAACACTACAAAACTCCTAATCAATTTCCAGATCTTAAAAACCAATTCTTGTGTTGCATATATTGTACTGTATTCTTGTCCTCTGAAAATTTGCCGCGTTTTAAAACATGCAGTGGAGTTCTCTTGACATCAAATTATTTTAGCAAAACATGGCACTCGTTTATGATATCTGAATAGCAACTGACTAGTCGGCTCGAGTTAGGGCAGGTGGACCCCATCCAGCCAGACCAGCAGCCCCAGCTCCCGCCCACTCTCCCCGCTTGTTGCTCTGCACTGAGCCTAGCCCTGGAGGGGTAGCCCCGGGCCTGTTGTCTGACTCTAGTGTCTCCACTGTCTAGCTTACGTCTTGTAGCTTTACAGAGATGTTTTAGATATACATCTTTTAACAAAACAATGCTCATTTAATCTCTGGTTAAATGCTAAAATAAAGTTAAGAGCAGCATCTGCTCATATCAATCCATTTTTATAAAATGCTCTGTGCATACTAAAATATACTACTCCCGTTGTATACTGATGGTGGCTGGTTTCTCTCCATGCAGGGAACCCGTGCTCCTGTCGCCACAAATGCGCTTGCCTGCACACCCCTCTTTTTTACACAGGAGAGATTTGGACCACATGTGTCAACGACGCGCCCCACTCTGTTTCCCAAGAAGCATGACTGAGCAGGGTGAAGTGAAGAAGGAGTAACAGAGACGGTACAACCACACCCATTTTAGTACCTTGGCAACAAATAGGTTAGGTGAACTTTTGAAGGATGCATGAAGGCTCCCAGTTCAAACATTCGCCTATGCCTCTGTGCCACAAAGGCCGTTCTCATGCCTCCTAAGTCTTCCTGCTCTTTAGGAGAGTTCTATAAACATGCAGCATCCCTAGAAGAACCCTAGGCCAAGTTCTGAATTCTTATTTGTCACTGGGACAGACACAGAGATGCGCCACTCAGATTCCCCATCAAGGAAGGACTTGTTGCCGGGACGTGAGGAGTGTGTGTAGTTGACTGACCATGGCCAGGTATTAGCTGTTTCAAAATCTACCTTAGCACTTAACGCCAGGTCACACTCTTGTCACTGTGTGGTGGTGGCAACCTCTCATCAAGGTGACGGTAGCCAGGGTCGTGCTTGTCTTAGGACACTCCCAGCCAATGACCGAGCAAGGCAGGGCTCCAGAGGACTCATCATTTCCACCCAAGGCAGGGAGGGCTCCTCCTCAGGGGAATTTGCCTTCTGGGACTCCCCAGTCAGGCTGCAGAGATTGGTCGGGTCAGCTCAGTTCTGCTTCCTGCCTTTTCTTTCAACGCGCACCTCTCTCAACAAAACCTCCGTACTCCAAACCCTTCCTCAGCTTCTGCTTCCAGAAGAACCCAGCCTCCTGCAGACACTGACACATCCGATGGGATCGATGGCAATAACGTAAAGCTGAGAAAATGCTGTGCAGGTTGGGATGATAAAACTTTAGTGGAGGCGGGGAAGGAAGGACAGGCCACAGTAGCACGGTCATCGCCAGGAACAAGGAGAAAATTTATCGGATACCTACTACGTGTCAGAAACTTTACAAATGTTATCTTTGTTCAATCTTTAGGACTGTTCTTTAAATCCATATTGTGTAGACCAAATTTTCCACAAATATTGCCTCCCACTTTCCCGAGTAATGCATACGATGCCATGAAGTTACCTGCCTTCAAAGGTGCAGGTATGTAACTAGGCTGTTGAAATAGAACACGATGAGGGATGTGAAGTGGGGAGAAAATGGTCACCTGTCTGGCCTGAGACTTGAAAGTAGGTTTCTAAGAACAATGAACACCTGAGCTGACACGTGAAGCCGAAGGACCCATTTCACCTGCGATGAGCCAGGTGAAAAATGTGACCGGGGTCATTCAGTCAAGCCCGGTCACGTCATGTACAAATGAGGGGGGAACCCAAAGGTTACCTCCCAAGTTCCTTGCAAAAGGTGGAACCAGGACTCAGACTCAGCTTTGACCCCCCAAATTGTGTTTACTCTGCATTCATCCAAGTTCAGGACTGGAAATGGCAGTGGGGAGATATAGACTTGCCTCTCTCTTCTTCCCACCTGTGCCCACAGCCAGCACTCACCACCTTGATTCTCCGAGACTTGCTCCTGTCGTCCCGTTGTTTCCATGAGGAGGTAAAGTTCAAGTGAACAACTGACGATAGTAACACAGAAAGCTGGGAAGGTCTTCATCAATTACTGAAGCTCCCCAATGGCTCATTGAACTGGCGGCAGCCATACTTTCTGAGCTAAAGAATCACTGGTCGTGAAGACCTTTAGCGGGTTGCGCCTAACCTCAGCTATGCCATTGCTCACATGAAATGTTGACCTACTGAAGTATGCGAGGCAGCGAAGAAATACTTTAGTTAATAATTAAGTAATCTTTTAATGCAATGTTATAGCCCCCATACTTTAAAAAATCATTACTCTTGTTGTTCTGAAAGGCTCATTTTAAATGATTGCTTAAATCTCATAGAATAAAAGATGGTTTGCCTTCCCTGAATACTGGAAATAGCTTTATGATTCAGTGTTTAGCTAATGCAAATTATCTCCTCAAGACTCTCCCCAGATGTTTCAGAGAGAAATTCAAACAATTTTTATTAGAGGATATCAATATGCAACTAGAACATAAAATTAAGGGGCTGACAGCAGAGCGCCCTTCGGTGCAATCACTTCCTTCAGCAGCTGATGGATTCTGTGAGCGGAGTCGTTCACCAGCTTCCAGGTGGAGCGCGATTAATCACGACTCCTGCAAGGCGCTAATTCCTCATTCACTGAGTAAATAAATATTTTTCCATCTTTAATTTCAATATGCAAACCAATCAGGAAAAAATTTATTTTATTTCCTGGGTGGGGAAAGACTTCTCCTGTAGAACTAAGGGTCTATGTTGACCAGGAAAGAATCTGGTCATTGAATCAGCATCATAGCCCAGGACTGGATTTGGAAGGTAAGAAGCAGAGACCTCAGTCCAGACTGGGAAACGTGCCAGCGCTCCCAGGGTCCGCAGAGGGTGCCAGGTGCCGCTCAAGGGAGGGGCGTGGTGAACAAGGAGTCAGCGTGGAACCTGAGCTTCGATGCAACGGGCAGCCCGTGGACAGGTGGGCTTTGACGGGATGCAAACATGATGTCGTGTGGGTAGAAGGGCCTGGCTCAGCGGTGGGCCGGAAGTTACAAGCCGAATCAGGCTCCAAGAGGGTCAACTGTGCTGCCACCTACCCTTGTGGGTGGAGACTGTGTATGGCAGCATCCAGGACAGTGGCTTCAAACTTGCCTGCGTCAGCATGGACAGGTCTGCTTATTTAAAATGCAGCTTCCTCGGCCCAAACCAAGAAGTTCTGATTCAATAAGCAAGAACGGAACCCAGAAATCTGCATTTTAAAGTGTTGCCAGGTGATTCTGACTTAGATTTCCAATGAGAAATCATAGTCGAGATGTTATTGTGGGATAAATAAAATAAAGAAATGATCTCCTAGGATACAGGGTGGCGAAACAAAAGCAGATTTACTGTTGTTTGTATGAAAAATAATACAATAATTAGTAAATGATAATACAAGAAGAAACTGTTTTGCATACTCACAACTGTAAGCCTACTTTTGCCCACCCTGCATACATAATCCAATAAAATATGTCTTCTAGGCACAAACAGAAAAAAGAATGCTACCACCCTCTCTCACACTGGCTACACTACAGGTAAATTAAAGTGCCCAATTAGGTGGCCTCCAATTTGCAGAGGCCATTAAATAATTGCTTAAAACACTTTACATATTTCAATTCAAAAAGTTTAATGCAATTTAACGTACCATTTGAGCACATAAAACAGGTACTGAGGTGGAAAAGGTTTTGAAAAAAGCTGGATTCAAACCCCTGTTCCATTTTTGGCTAATTTATCATATCAACACATTAAGAATAGCTTAGCATTTCAGCCCTAACTGGTGTGGCTCAGTGGATTGAGTGCCAGCCTGGGAACCAAAGGGTTGCCAGTTCGATTCCCAGTCAGGGCACATGCCAGGGTTGCGTGCCAGGTCCCTGGTGGGGGTCATGGGACAGGCAACCACACATCAATGTTTCTCTCCCTCTCTTACTCCTTCCCTTTCCCTCTTTCTAAAAATAAGTAAATGAATTCTTAAAAAAAACTACTCAGCATCTCAATTTCTTTGACTAAAAACTTGGAATAGCAGTCATACCTTTGAAGAATGATTCTTAGCAGAATTAAATAAGGAGCGTATGCAAGCTCTGAGCACGGTATCAGTGCAGAAAAGGAACTCTGTATCTGTTTGGGATGAGTGGATGAATGAACCAGCATCTGAAGTGAAATGAATGCTGATAGTGTTGACAAACACCATGTGTTGTGTGAGCTTTCACCTTGGTGACAAACATGAGGAATTCTTTAGTTTAAATTACCAATCTATTTCCTTTTTCCAATGTGTTTTTCCCTGCTAGGAACGCAAAGTGATCATTCTTTATTTTTATCCTGCTTCACTTTGATTTCCTACATAGCCTTGGTGTAAATCATTCAAAATACTCTTTAAACCACAGACCAGCAGAGCCTGAGCAGTCTTGGGATTCAGTGCCGTTGAACCTTACAAGAAAACAGATCCATTCATTTGGTTTCCATTTTGTATACCCTCCCCATCTTCCTCAGCACTCTTATTAATTTCTAGAGCATGGTCTGTGAGTAGCTCCACAGAAATTCACAATTGCATGGGGCCGTCTTCCATATTAACTCTTCCAATGGCCTCATTTATAGGCACAGCTGTCTCATCTCGATTTCACCGGTGGTGAGGCAGAACTGGCATTTCCCTTCTCACAGCCCATTTATTTTCAGACACGTGTTGCAGCATGCATTAAGTTCAGTTTCTGTGGAGCTGTTATTGAGGTGTGGAGCCACGCACAGTTGGATGGCATTATGCCCTCCAAATGGGACGGAGAAAAATAACGCAGGCCAAAGGACAGGCATAGCAAAAGGTAAATTTTCCAATCTGTGACATCCGTGTCACACTGTGCAGATCCCCACTCTTTCCCCAGGAAAAGAAGAAACTGTGTGACTTGGAGATGGATGACGCTTTTTATTTATAAATTATTTCACATGGCATTCAATATTCTATTACATTCTCGAAATGACAAAATTATAGAGACGGAAAACACATTAGTGGTTCTCGGGGGTTAGTGATCAGAGGAAGGCAACGAGCATTATAAACTGGTCACTCAAAAGAGATCTTTGTGGTGATGGAATAGTCCTGTATCTTGATTGCAATGCTTTTTACATGAATCGACGTATGTGCTAAAGTGGCATCACACCAGACACGTACTCTGTACCAACGTCAGACACACACTGTTCCACGGTCAGATTCCCGGTTTGCATGTTGTGCTGCAGTTACATTAAAGGGAGCCATTGGGGAAACTGGCTGAAGCGCATATGGACCTCCCTGTACTACCTTGGCAACTTCCTGTGAGTTTCTAATTATTTCAAAATTAAACGTTTAAAAGAAAAAGAAAGGGAGAAAGCACTTGGGACTTTCCATGAAACTATTGGTTAAAGTATTCGTACAGAAACCAAGTCTGCTTTCAGCTGCGACCAGAGGTGGCTCCTACGGTTTTGCACGTGTGACCAGTGTGTTCCCAGCTCCCAGCACTCACCAGGGTGCTGGATTGGCCCCCAAAAGGAGCTCCACGTTCTTGGGATTGATGACGTAAGATCGGGACTCGAGTTAAGTAAAGAAAACAAAAGGCTTGAAGCCAGCCACCTGACATCTATCTAGAGATTGTATTGCACCTCCTTTCTGTCGTGTAGTTTCTGGTTATCACCTTAAGTAAAATGAGAATTATCTCAATTAAAACTTCAAAAATCTGTGTCAAAAGTGGAATCATTAGAGTCATACAAATTAGAATGGACACAAGAAGTTTAAGATATGCAGCCTTACTATAATCCTTATTTTTAAAATGAAGAAGTGTAAACACAACAGGATTATGTAAATTGCTCAAAGTCACAAGTGAGCAAGCTGCAAAGCAGGGACTGAAAATCTCTTTTTTTTTGTTTTGTTTTGTTTTAGTCCATTTGGGCAGCCATAACAAAATCTCACAGATTGGGTAGCTTATAAACAACAGAAATTTCTCACAATTCTGAAAGCTGAGAAGTCCAAGGTTAAGGCGCCAGCATGGCTGCTTTCCGGTGAAGGGTCTCTCTTCGGTTCACAGCTAGCACCTCTGGCTATGTCCTCACATGGTGGAAGAGACCAGCTAGCTTCTCCAGGCACTTCTATAAAGGTGTTCATCTCCTGAGGACTCCACTCTCATAAACTAAGCACTTTCCAAAGGCCCCAACTTCTAATCCCATTAGTCACTAGGATTTCAACATCTGAATTTTGGGGTGACACAAACATCTGTACCACAGAATTCTTCTAACTCCAAATCCCAGATGCTTTCCTAAATGACAATATGTCTGCGTATTCCTAAGTGACTTGAGGGTTAGCAGAATCCTTAAAAGGGGAGGCAGGGAGACACATCCAAGGCAAACGCATTTATCCACAGTCCATCTGCATAACAGGATCCAAATAAGCCCCTCTCACCATGTTCTGCTCCAAGGCACTCTGTGAGTGTGACCTTACGAATGTGTCGTCAGTTGCCAACCACGGGGGACTCACGTTTTCAGATGGTCACCGTTGCCTGCTTGCCTCAGTCTCGCCACAGACAGACACCTGACAGCTGCCAGGGCCAACGGTGCTGCGTGCTCAGGGGCCGGTCTGACCATTCCTCAGTCCCAGTTGGTTGGATTCCCTTGGGCCTGAGCATTCTGAACTTGACTTGGCTGCAGCAGTGATTTTCACACAGGAGTTGTTGCACACAATTGGGATTTTACTTGGCACATAATGGCTTTTGTTCTAAGTAAATTTTGAATAATCCCCAGTTCAAAGAATTCTCCCCATGAACTGCCCACAAACACAACTCTCTCTCTCTCCCCAAAAAGGCTAACATAGACTCAATTTTTTTTCATTTTAATTCTTATTTTATTTTCAGTTGCAGTTGACATACAATGCTATATTAGTTTCAGGTGTACAACATAGTGATTAAACTTTTATGTACTATACAAAGTGATCACCCTGGTAAGTTGGTAAGTCTAGTAACTATCTGATATTGCACATTATTATAATATATTACAGATGTTAATGCAACATTATTGACTGCATTCCATATGCTGTACTTTACAGCCCCACAATCATTGTTATAACTGGCAATTGGTACTTCTTAACCCCTTCCATCTTTTCCACCTCATCCTCCCAACTCCCTCCCATCTGGTGATCACCAACTTGTTCTCTGTATCTATGGGTTTGTTCCTGTTTTCTTCGTTTTTTAGAGTCCACATATAAATGAAATCATATGGTATTTACCTTTCTAGGTCTGACTTATTTCACTTAGCGTAATACCCTCTAGGTCCATCCATGGTGTTGCAAATGGTAAGATTTCATTCTTTTTTATGGCTGAGTAATATTCCACTGTACATGCACCCATGTTCACTGCAGCATTATTTGCAATAGAAAATACATGGAAGCAACCTAAGTGTCCATCAGTGGGTGAACAGATAAAATACGTGCAGTATTATCTTACAGTTCATGTAAACTGCAGTTCTGTGGCTCATGTAGGAATGTGTTCAGGTGAAGGATCCCATGCTCTGCATTCTCACGTTAATCTCAGAGGGTCTCGTTTACCTTGTCTCATTGTGGTCCAGCCAGGTCCTTGTATAAATAAACCACACAATCCTCTGCCCTCAGCTGCGACTCCTTTATCGGATATTTGATTAAATGCCTGAGGTATATTTTCGAGGCTCAGGGAATTGCTCAACACTGTGGGTACTTTGAGCTTCCACAGGAGAACAAGGTGAAACTCTCCCAAACGTGCGGAGAAAGCAGGTAATGGTAATATCTGGGGCTAGGGAAACACTTCTGCCCCTCCTCTCACACCACCCCCTGTGCCCAGAGTGGAGGACGTGTTTCCGGTTCTCTCACTTCCACTCTCTCTTTCCACCCACTTCTGCTGCTCTACCCACCCTGTACTGGCTCTTCCACAAGAGAGGAATAGCTAGCCATCAGAAATGGAGATGTTTGTGGGCACATTGCACTAAGTTTCTTAATGGTAAAATGTCCTTAAAGAGCAGCCAGAAAGCTCTCTGCTTTTTCCTCCTACTTAACGAATTTGTGTAATAAGCAGACCCAGGCAAGGACTGACTTTCCGAAATGTGTATATATCTCTCTCTTCTTTCTGTCCCTCTGGGCATGCAATTGAATGATATTAGATTCAGGAAAAAGAGGGAATCCTTCCTTTGTTTGAACTAATAAGCCTGTATTGAGAAAGATGAATACATGGACACTTCACTAGTAATAAAATGGTATTCTACGTCTCTTTGGCTCTTCGCTCTAGAATTTGCTACATCCATTATCAGGCATCCACCCTGGAAAAGTTAGATGGCAGGTTCTTATCCACTCATTCTAGGACCCAATTAATACCTTCAAAATAAATACCACACCTCTAACCTACAACCTAATTATTATACTTAATTCCTCTTAACTCATCACTGTGCCAGCTGCTAACGATGAGACCTCAGAATGAAGGAAACTACATGTGTGATGAGAGGTTGTTGGAGAATATTAAAAGTTGATTTGTCTATGTCCTGAGTACAGTATTTTTAATCTCAATATGTTTGTTCGTTCATCAAGACCACCATGATGGATACTACCTCTGGCCCCCATTCCCAATGGTGGAGTTCTTCCCTATGGCATAGAATGTTTCAGCCATACCCGAGCACGTGTTACCCTGAAAGGAGATCCTGGGACAGCCTCTTGGGTACAGTACTTTATTTAGGAAGTGATTTTCCTGGGGAGCAGGGAAGAGGGAGGATGAAAGTAAAACAAGGAAGGAGGAAAATTCAGTAAACGAAGCCTTTATCGAACCAGTGCTTAGTTCTTGGTCTTCTAGGACCTTCTGAGGACCCTTATGAAATATGCCTTAGAACTCTGCTTGGGGGAAGAAAGCGGAATGCATTTATCAATGGGCTTTTGTCCCTGACTGGGCTAGAGAATCTCCTGGGGCATTATCTCCCCCAAGACCAGGCTGAGCATTCATGAGAGCTGAGCAGATCCCCCAGGACACCCAATGAAGGCACCAGGAAGGCCCTTGGCAGGAAGTTAGAGGAACGCAGCGAAGGCACATTTGAAAACCGTCAGGGGGCACCTGTTCAGAGTTAGCCCAGTCCTGTACAGAACCAGTGGTCACAGAAGTAAATGGATTAAGAGATGGTTCTATTTCCAAAACAGTCCTCCTCTGGCATCACACAGTTCCTGGCCTGCTTTCCCTTAAGTCCAAAACGTGAAAGTCCCCTTCGAGCTATGTGCGGCCATAGTGTCTGCCAGAACCTGACATAACGGCCCGTTGGCACCATGCCTATTGCAGCAGTGAGCCTGAAGCCCTAAGTAATAGCCACCATCCGTCTCCTTCATCACCAGCTTTCAATTTCTCTTAGCTGTGGGCAGTATTTTGGCAGCTCTAGGTTGCTTCTCTGGTTGCATGACCTAGACCTTCATTCTTTAGAAATCTGAGCCAAGGTTCAGGTTGATGGAGCCAAGATTGCTCAACGGGCTATTCATAACTGTCACTGAATATGAACATACAAAAAGACACCCTAGTGAATTTCCAGATTCCAGAGATGCTCTTCCCTGGTGTCATTCTGCGGCAGCAGCGCTCCTGGTGACAACTACATTCCATGCCCTACCTGTACAGTGTCTCTGGTTTCACCTGCTGGCCCTCTGACATAGAGATCCAAGACTGACGAGAGACAGTATAGTGTCATTCAGTGGAATCCCTGCTGCGTACCACACAGATGGGTTATGTGCACAAACACCAAACTTTTTATTCTGGACAAACCTAGGATTATCGGGACAAATTTGCTCCGCAGGTGAGTTACTGGCAACAGTGGTCAGAAGAGCCAGTTCCAGGCTCCGCAGACACTGCCACCCCTGGCGTGACCCACTCCCAGCCATGGTCAACCCCACCGTGTTCTTAGACCTCACCTTTGGCCCATGTCTCTTTCAAGCTGTTTGCAGACAAAGTTCCAAAGACAACAGAAAACTTTCACGTTCTGTGCACGGGGGAGAAAGGACACAGTTAGAAAGCTTCGGGCTTTCGCAGAAGTCACACGCCATAAGGACACTGGAGGCAAGTCCATCTACGGGGAGAAGTTCGGTGATGATAATTTCATCCTGAAGCATATTGATCGCGGCATCTTGTCCATGGCAAATGCTAGGCCCAACACAGACAATTCTGTTCTCATCCGTACTACCAAAACGGAGTGGTTGGCTGGCAAGCACGTGGTCCCTGGTCCTTGGCAAGGCGAAGGACAGCAGGAATATTGTGAAAACCATAGAGGCTTTTGGCCCAGGAAGGCCAAGAAAGGCAAGGAGATCAGCACTGCTGACGGTGGACAACGCTAACAGATTTCATCTGCCTGTTATCTTAACCCCCAGGCCATTCCCTCGGTAGCTCAGGGGAACACACTTCACCCCACCCACTCAGAATATGCTGTATCTTTGTGCTCTCACTGCCGTCCACTGGTCTTTGAACCAATATTTTCCTTATGCCCCCACAAGTCTAGCTGGGTTGCAGAGTTAAGTTTATGGTTATGAAAAAAAAAACTAAACAAAAAAGAGCCAGTTCTGTTTCCCGACCCCTTACTTCCCAGGCCCTTTTGTTTTCTAACCGTTGGCAAAGGAGCATCATATGCTGACTTGTCCTCTATAAGCAAAGCCTGAGACAAAAGTTCACATGCCGCACCCAGGACTTTTTCATCATCCCAGCTGAAAACTCCATGCCCACACTCCTGTGGGTATCACTTCTCTAGTTGCTCATATAAGAGCAATCACACAGTATTGGCTTCTACTCAACCTAGTACTGGAAGTTCTAGCCAGAGCATTTAAGCTTGACAAAGAAATAAAAGGCATCCCCACTGGAAAAGAAGAAGTACTTTTACCTCTGTTCACCGATGGCAAGATCTTATATGTAGAAACCCCTAAAAATGCCCCCCAAAATGTAGAATGGCAATGGTCACCCAATGCAGTAAATGTATTTAATGTCACTGAGTTATACACTTAAAATTGTTAGAATAGTAAATGTCACACTACACATACTTTATCACTCTAAAAATAAAGGAAAACTACTCTGGATTTTCTTTGCTGTTTGGAGTTGAGACAAGTGCCAGACGGATAACCGCACGCCGAGGTCAGGAGTTGGGAGGGCCGCTTGCAGCCCCGCAGCTGTGTTTGGGTACACCCCTGACAAGCCGGTGGCCAGGGGACAGCCAAACAGAGAAGGAGTGTAGTAACTCAGAGTCGGGAGAAACACCGTGGAGCCCTGTCCAGACAGAAGGCTTAAGCACAGGAAGAATCTCCGCAGTGGAGGCTGAAGAGATTCATCCAGGCTTCCCGGCGGCAGGAGCAAAGACGTCACCTCTTCCGCGGTGGGTGTATTGAAAGGTTCTTCATCCCACTACATGTGGACGTGCTGTGAACAAGCCGCTGCGGTGATTTCCACGTTCATGATCGCTGCCGAGCCGAAGAGAAACCAAAGCCAGGCCCGACAGGAAATATTGGCATTTAGGGAGAAGGAGGTAGCCCGTGAAATCCGGGGCTTCCCCTCCCCCATTCAAGTTCTGAAGGTGTTTCCCAGTGTTCCTCCAGCTTAGCAAATGGACCTCATACACCTGTAACTTCCAAGTCATCCGGCTATTGGAACAAAATTAACTGTAATTTGAAATCTGCTTAAGGTTTTCAATCCTTGGAATTAAATATATTGATCACAAAATATAGTTACAGTGAAAGTCTATGGACCCAAATATCAGTGGCATGGATGTCGTACCGAGAGCCTTTTCCGCGGCGGCACCGACTCCTGGTTTCCTGCAGGGCCGCATCTTCCTCGGGCCTTTCCTCCCATCTGTGCTCGCATCGTCATTCCTTGCAGCCACGTGCAACGGGTGCCCAGAGCCCTTCCGGTGCTGCATGCTAGGCTGCCAAACATCCTCCCAGAGTCTTAGCCAGCAGCCTTGTGCATATGACTTTATGCCTCCTACTTATAAGCAACCTCATTCGTTCACAATATAGAAATAAAAAAAAAAAACCTACATATCTTAATCAGATTTCTTACACTGACCCAAGTAAAAAAGCACAGTCTCAGAGCTGGTCCTTTTGCTGTCTGCAGAGTAATATGCAGCCCGCGCTGTGGCTTTGTCAGCGCTTTAGTGAATTACATGCAGAAGGGTAAAGAGGAGGATTCCTGCCTGTGTACAAAACACATTATTTAGTCTCCTTTCTCAACCATGTATCGAATAACACAATACAGCATAAGCCATTATATACTTTATACAACAAATGTGTAATTACAACCCCTAAAGAATACCGTGTTTCCTAACAGGGAGTAAAGAGATGTTTCAGAACAGTGAACACAGGTTTCCGACTCTGAAATCTTTTACCAGCATGCTGTTTTTGCACATCTGAACTAGATTATGATTCTGCCAGCTACCTGTGTATCTCAGCCTTCTGTCTTGCAGTAAAACATAAGTAGCAATTACCATTTAGAAAAATTTAGAATGTAGGAAGGAATTTTTTCATTTACTTTGTCTAATTTTGTACTTGTAAAGCACTTGGCTGTGGTGACATCAGGGACTCCTCACAGGAACCTTCCGGAACAGGCACTGTTGCCCATTTAATAGCAGAAGCTGGGAGGTGCTAAGAAATTTGCTCAAGGTGAGTCTCCTAAAAGGTAGAACCTGTGTTCAATTAAGACCTGTTTGAGTCAAGTAGTCTTTGATTATTCAAAGCCCGGAATGGAGTTCTCAATAAATTTAGCACATACAGTGTATATTAGTATGTCTATAAAATCTGTGCGTCACAACTTAAAAAATAGCATCTTACAGTTAGTTGACTTCCTAGTACTTAAGCTTATTCAGTGGACACATTTTGCTTCAATATAAAACAAAAAAAATGTTGCCTTTAATGACTAATTCTGAATAGTTCACTAGTATGACACAATAGGCATTTTTTCTACATACATTTTTAATACTGCAATCTATGTATGCTATTAGCATGAATCCTTTTAAAGAACTTAATCCCTTTATATGTCAAGCCAACAAACCAGAAAAGGGAAAAATAGATGGAGATGCAGGGCTGATAAACTAAGGAAGCAGCCAGGAGGCTCACAAGAATGGAGTTCTTCTGCCACCTGGTGGTTCTTCTGTGGTATAGTCCTAGCTACTTCCAATTACTTGAAGAATTTTTTTTTTAAGAAATGTTTTGATACGTTTTTATTTTCAAAAGATAGATTACTTGCTAAGTGTGTTCCGAATCTAGATGCTCAACACAGTCACCCAGAAAATAGACTCTTGGGATTCAGGCCTTGATATTTGGGAGAAGGACCTGGGATACTTTCCCAGTCATCCCAGTTGGTGACTATGCAGCCAATTATAGACCGGGCAGGTCAGTTTGCAAGCTCTGCATAAACAATTAGTGTCCTCTACTTGCTGGGCTCACAGCCAAACTGCACTTAGTGCTGAGTATGGCCATGCGACTGAGCTCGGGCCAGGGGAATCTGAGGGCCTTCATCTTTATTGAACGTGGATATCTTGCTTCCCTTGTCTTATGTCTGGGTATCTCGGCTAATTTTGGCATTGGCGCTGACAACCTCTTTCTTAACACTGCGTCTTTGGTGGGATTTAGTTAGATTTTTCTCTCCTGCTGAACAAATATCATCAGAGCAAACCTGAAAGCCCTCACTCCACTCTGGGCCCACTAACCTGCCTGCATCTCTTCCAGCACAGCAGACCCATCCCCCACTGGGCCCTCAGACAACCCAGGGTTTTGGGCTGCAGCACCTTTCCTCAGACACCCACATGGGACTTGCCCCACCTCACTAAGGTCCGTTCAAATACTCCTTTCTCACCAATACCCCGGTTGACTATTGCAACTTCCTCCCCAACACTCCTTAGATTGTATTCATTTAATTTTAGAGACAGGGACAGGGAAGGAGAAATAGAGGGAGAAAAACATGGATGTGTGGTTGCCTCTCATGCATCCCCATTGGCAACCTGGCTGGCAACCCAGGCAAGTGACCCGACTGGGAATTGAACCGGTGACCCTTTGATTCACAGGCTTGCGTTCAATCCACTGAGCTACTCCTTAAAAATTCCTTATTATTTCTATCTCATTTTATTTTATCCACAGTAGTTATGATATTCAGCATACTACATAATTGAATTTAGTATGTTTATTGTCTTCTTCTCCCGGAATATAAAAGCCGTAGCAGCAGACATTCTTGTTTCTTCTACTGCAACGTGCTCACAAACAAAACCAGGCCCCGCCCATTGCAGGCACTCAAAAGCTGTTCGTACTGTGACCGAACGAACCGAAGGGCGAGTGAATGAATTGTGACTCGGGCCACTGGTAAACATGAACATGGGACAATATTTAGCCTAACAAGTATTTATTTTTTTAATTTCATTATTGTTATTCAATTACAACTGTCCCCATGTCTCCACCAATACTCTCCACCGCCCTACGCACCCCACCTGCCACCATGAAGTACAATATTTTTCTATTAATTGGTCAATTTATACAATCTTAAAATGTAATTCCTACACAAAGTGAGATTGTAATGAATTGTATATACATTTTAATTATATTGATGCAGTTATGTTTTAAATCAATTTACACACAATCATGAAGCATTTATAAACTTTGACCCAGTAACGCCAGTTTTGAAATTGTACTACAAACAGAAACTATATTTTAATACACGTATTCTACATAGCCATCTACTGTAGCATTATCAATAATGATGAACTCAAAGAAAATAAATGTTTAGTAATAGGAAAATAATAGCCCTGACTGGTGTGGCTCAGTGGACTGAGCACAGGCCTGCAAACCATAAGGTCACTGGTTCAATTCCTGTTGGGAACTGCCCTGCCTGGTATCAGAAGCTGTAACCCCCACCAAGGCTAAGGCTGAGGGAGTGGCCTTGGACCATAAGCCAGCAAGGAGACAAAAGCTTATCTCCCTGGCAGGAGCACTGCTTCTGCTGCTTCATTCATAACTGAACCCCAATGCTTGGTCGGTTAGCCAGTGACGGGTAAGATTCCCCAAGGGGGGAACGATCTAAGACAGGCACAATCACATGGGAGGCCCCCAAGAAAGGACTTTGGGGGCTACAGCAAATGGGGGTGATGGACCCTCGCTCCTCAGCTTTGACATAGCCTGAGTCCTCATCATCTAGGAGAAAAATCTCCTTATCTCTTGGTTGCCTTAGTTCCTTTGCTCCACCTAAGCCTGAAACAATGACAGAGTGGTGCAGCCCTGTGCTGAAAAGGGCAGGTCCCCCGGGTAATCAGGCCTAAGAAAGAATATGTAAAATCCTGTAAAATCTGCTTTCTTTAGAATGCTCTCAGTTGAATGATAAGGGTCCAAGGAAGAAGTAAGTTTGTTCCTCAAAGTTTTACAGCTCTTTGACCCTGACTCAAAATAGGCCCTCAGACTTCCTTGTCATCTATTGTTTGATCCTTACTTCCTAGCAATGAGTAGTGAGCTTTTACCTGAATTCTTATGCAAAACGAGCCCAATAAAAAGCCTCTCCGGAGGGGGAACGGGCGGGCGCTCTCCCCACCAGGGAGGGTGGCCCAGCAGTGCTCTCCCCACGTGAGGAGTGGCCCTTCTGTTCCTGTTCCCCCGCAGGACCTGGTTGTCTCTGTGTATGTTTTTAGCATGTTTCGACGAGCATCCGCAGCCAAGATGAATGCTGCTGGCCGGTATCCACTACAAATTCCCAGTCAGGATACCTGCCTAGGCTGAGGGCCAGGTCCCCATCTGGGAACGTGCAACTGATAAATGTCTCTCTCCCTCTCTTTCTCCCTCCTTCCCCTCTCTAAAAATAGGTAAATGAATAAATAAATAAATAAATATTTTTAAAAGAAAAGAATAAATTAAATTATGTTAATTCTAAACAGTGGACTATTTTGCAGCCATTATAATCATAAAGACTACTTCCACCTGGAAAATTGTCAAAAATGCTGTATTACAATAAAAATGTAAAGTCTGATTTCACAGATTTTATATATAAGAAAAGATTATAAGGAATAAACAAAAACTAGAAAAATTGTTGCATATATTGGTAATGAGATTTAAAAATTTTTTGTCTTTATTTCCCAAATATTCCTTTGTTATCGCTACACTTTGTACAGATCTCTAGTACTGGAAAGGAAAATAAACTGTCTTACATATTTCTAGATGTTTTACCCTCAGCCGATGCGACTTCATTCTCAGTTCCAGAGAGTGATCGTGGCTTGCTCTTACTGTGTTCATCAAGAACAATTTACATCTCTGTGGAAACATCTGTAGTTAGAGTCCTTAAACCAGATTTACTTGCATGAAAATGAGCAATTCATCCAGCAAATTCACACTAAATGTAACCGTGATTCAAGAATTAAAGTGTTCTTTCCATTCTCTAATGTGTCTGTTCCCCCTAACGGCCCGCGTGGGTTCCTGTCCCGACTGTGTGATTTGTGCAGACAAGGTGGCGTCCATCATGCTGCCCCATTTACATAAATAAGGCTGTCTGTAATCGTCCCTCTTTCACACACAGTAATGCCCATCACTTCGGGGCACAGTCCCCAGGAACTCATCCCCCAGGAGGGGCGGGGGTTTTCAGACAGAGGAATTCAGGGCATAGAACTACCCTTCAAAAATTGATTTTTCTTCTTTGATAGCATCTTTGGTGAACCATCAGCCGTCACCAGATCCTGGGATTGCTATCTCTTTGATCTACCAACTCTCAGCCCAGGTCAGTCCTTAACCTTCTGTCTCACGTGACCTGATATATTCTTGAAATCCTGTCTTCCTCCCAGGTGCCTTGCTCAGCAAGGGTTTTCCCCGTGCCCTAGCTGCCCTTACGGTCATAGGGAGAGAGGCAGCTGCTCTCAAGTTCATAGTCTTCCATCTGCATGACGATCTGCTACCCAATCACTCTGTTCCATAGTGACAGCCCAAGAATTAATTGAAGGGGGCTGGAGGCATCATAACATTGACTTCTTGGTAGGAAACAAAGCCAAATCAACCATTCTTTGACTCTCATCCTTGGAAAGCTAAAGATTCACATGACAAAAAAATAAAAAATAAAAAACCTTTCTCATGGGTCCTCTGACTCCAAGCCCTCCCTGAGAAGCATTGCACTTCTCACACCATTGACAGGCTTACAATATATCCTACTCTGACCAAAGAAATGTGAGAGAAATTGGTAGGTTCACCTTCCAATAGAACCCATAAGCGCCATCACGTGGTTTCCCCATTGCATCGTTACTTCCTCTGCCCGAAGACTAACAATGTTCTCTATAGGAGATGCTTCCTCCACCTAAGACCAGGAATGAAGCAGACCAAATGCCCTGAAATGGAATATTAAAACAAACAAACAAACAAAAAAGCCCTTTTAGTGGTATTCCAAAGATACCGCTAAGACTTTGGAATCATTTGTTACCACAGCATAACCCAGCCAGTGCTGCCTGATACAGCCTGTGTGTTCCCGACATTTGAGGAGCCAATATGATACGGAGCGCTAGCTGTGTACTGCTGGGGAACTTCCCTAACCTCACGGTGCCTCCTCTAGAACATTGAAGTAATGCTCATCTTGTGATGTTATTGTGGTAACTTAGTAAAAACTTACAAATACATAAACAGTGTCTGGTACATAATACATGCTTAATAAATGTGAGCTACTGCTTATTATTATTACTAGTATTTATTACAACAGACTGGGTTATCTTAATTCTGTATTTAGAGTTTCCAGCAGAGCCTCTCGTGCTCTCTCAGAACCTAGTTTCTACGTGTCTTTCCTTGATGAGCCATTTCCATTTGGTCCAGTTCTGTCATGGACACGTCCATTGATTTTCTTTTACTGTCCTGTTTCCCCTCTTTTCCTTTAAACTCACCAGGATTTTACAACAGAAATTTAAACATGATCCAGGTATCTTCAAAACAGTCAGCTCATCTTGACTTCTTACCCCGAGTTTTGCCCTTTCATAGTTTTCCATTTGTTCTCTGCCCTCGGCAGCGCTCCGAATAAATCACTCTCTGTACCGCCATCTCCGCTGTAAAGGACGTGCGAGAACACATTTGTTCGATTTGTAAACACTTAGATGTACCTGAAACGGTCATAACTGATGGGGCCAGAGCCTCGAGGAAAACTTTTTAGAAACCATTCTTTTCTGCTGTCAGGATTTCAAGGATGGGGAATAAGGTTCTTTTCTAGTGTTACCTGCATGGGAAAATTATATAAAAAAGACACCTTTGGTTTCTTAGAAATCCTTTCTTTTTTGTGTGTGTCCTTAATTTCTTCACATGCTTCTCTGCTCCCCACAGAAAGCATCTCCCATAACCGGTGACAATGGTTTTCATCACAACCCATTTTCCTGGATTTTATAAACAGAAGACGCATGTCTCAAATTGCCCAAATCTCACCTCATTTTTCAAGGCAAGAAAATAAATAGAAAGTTCTTTCCCAAAGTGAAAGCGATTCTTTCCTGTTTGGCTTTATCAATGCTTCAAGGCGTTTTGGGTTGTGCTGAGACCCTGATTTTCCAACTGGCCTGGAATTCAGCTTCTTCCCCCATCAAATCTCTTCTCTATTTTGCTGCCAACATCATCTTCTTAAAATGTACATTTGATCATTAAACTTTCTGGAGCACAAACCTCCATATGTCCTCCAACCACAGGAGAAATATGCCAAATTCTTGAGAGCAATCCCGTTCCCTACCCCCCCTTCTAAAGCCCCCTCTTCTCCTTGTCCTTGACGGCACTCTCTTCTTCACCGTCCTGTTTACTCTCCGGCTCCTTCCTGTTCTCCTTCTCCTTCTAGACCTGCAAACGTGGACATGCTCCACAAGCACGTCCTCAACCATCGACACACCCTTTTCTATACCGGCCCCACAGAGATTTCAACTTTCCCCAAGCTGTCACCAGTAGCTACCCGTAAACATGACCCAGAGCAAGACTGTCCAGTAGAAACATAATGACAGTCGCAAATATGAGCCACAAATGTAATGGCAAGCTCTTTAGTAGCCATGTTTCAAAAGAAGAATCTGATGAAGTTAATTCTAATCATGTATTTTACTTTATCCAATATATCCAAAATATGATTGCAACACTGGATCAATTTTTTAAGAGTGAGATACTTGTATTAGAGCATTGCACTAAAGACTTCTCTGGAATCTGCCCTCAAAAACACTTTTGGATCCTATCTTTCATATTTCTCTGCCTGTGAGTCATACTCCAGAAGAGGGACCGCAGAGCTTTTGAACTTCATGAGAGTCATCTGTCTCATACTTTCCAAAGGCCAACTTCAAAGTTGCACGCAATCAGCGGCATTAGGTGAGAGTCACTGCACCCAGATCCCCTATGTAGATGCATCAATACATGTTAACAAAGGTGAGGGACTGGCAAGGAGTAATTTAGAGTACCTAAACTATTAGAGTTTCTCAGGCCACAGCATCCCTGCCTCCCATTCATATCCTCATTTATGACTCCCTTCCTCAGAGCCCGTATCCCCCCGTACAACCCTGAGTGGGCAGGTTGCAAGTCACCACTGCTTATGTCAGACAGTGAAACTGAAAAATGCCCCCAGATTGCGACAAAAGTGGCCAAATAGCCCTGTAAACGCTATTTTGGCCCTGATGCAAATTCTGATGTCAACATCCTGCCATCTTCATTTCTACAAAAACGTATAAATACATAAACACCATCTGGTACATAATACACATTTGGAAAATGTTGGCATTTCACAAGGCAAAAGAATGGTAGGGTCCTTTACTGCATGTCACTCAAGCAAGGGCCGGTGACTCCAATGTCACACCCCTCAGCTGCTCACCGTAAACTCCCTTCTGTTTTAACCACACCCTCACCTAAAGCCATTAGGTTTATTTCTCCCTCGCCTTGCCCACCAATCAGAATCCAAATTGTTGTTATATCGTTAATGTCTTTATGTCTACTGACTGGTACAAAGCAGAATCAAATTTGAGAGAATACTCAGGGTGCATAGTTGCCCATGTTATACATCAAAATGCCTACTTGGAAATAAAAGCAGCTCAGTGCTGGGAGAAATAATGCTTACTCTTCACATCGCCTCAGAGAGAAATAACAAAAGCTGCCAAATTTAAGCTTTGTCAATAAACCACTTCCTGGCACCACCTGAGCAATAATAAGGATCCAGGAAGCTCGCAAGCATGAATGAGAGGTTGCTGATTTCTCCACAAAATCTCTTGTGAGTGACTTTTAAAATAGGATTTGATGCACAACCAAGAACAGAACCACAATAAT
Organism: Phyllostomus discolor; assembly: GCF_004126475.2. Lineage (NCBI taxonomy): Eukaryota > Metazoa > Chordata > Mammalia > Chiroptera > Phyllostomidae > Phyllostomus > Phyllostomus discolor. The sequence goes on along the minus strand of NC_040904.2, from coordinate 14,082,946 downwards.
TTACAACAATGATTTGCAGTCATAATATCAGAACTGTCAGAGGATTTATCTAAATGGAGGTCAGACAGCCTAGAAGTTGAAGTAGACCCGTACATCCAGACTGGTAGGGGACTACGAGCCGAGCGAGCGGGCGCGGAGCTGGCGTGGGTCGCAGGCGCGCGTAGGTCGGGGGAAATCTGGTGCAAAATCGGCGCGACAGCAATCCGGGGTGCAGGAGCGCAGCGGTGCAGCGGTGATCCCTGAGTACGCAAGCAGTGGCTGGGGGAATCAGTGGGGCAGCGATTGTGGACCAGGGCAGAGCTCACGGCCCAGAAGCCCAGGGAAGTGTCTGACTCCAGGAGAACGGAAGGGTCGCCATTGATCCCTCCTGTCCCCGCTCCCGCCCCTGCCCCCACATATAACGTCACAAGCTAGCGACTGGGGCACCCAGCCCCGGTAAACACCTAAGATTCTGCCCCCCACCATAACAAGAGCGACCAGACCAGAGAAAAAATAAATAAATAAATAAATAAATAAATAGGAGAGATAGGGAAAGACAGAAGATATGTTTCCAGCAGAACAGATCAGTCCCCCAGGACTCATCCTTTTGAGTGACCAAGAAATAGCCAATCTATCAGATGCACAGTTCAAAACACTGGTGATCAGGAAGCTCACAGAACTGGTTGATTTTGGATGCAAATTACATGAAAAAATGCAGATTACCATAAAAGGGATACAGGAAGATATATGGAGGAGAGCCAATAGTGAAAGGAAGGAATCTGAGTCTCAAAACAACACAGTGGACCAGAAGGAAGATAGAATCAACCAAGCAGGAAAGCATGATGAAATAAGAATTCAAAAAATCGAAGAAAAGCTTAAGACCATCGAGGACACCTTTAAACGTTCCAACATCCGAATTATAGGGGTACCAGAAGGGGAGGACCAACAAGTGGAAAAGTTATTTGAACAAATAATAAAGGAGAACTTCCCCAAACTGGCAAAGGGAACAGTCTTCCAAGAAATCCAAGGAGCGCAGAGAGCCCCAAAGAAGTTGGACCCAAAAAGAAACACACCAAGGCACATCATAATTACTTTAGCCAAGATAAAAACGAAGGAGAGAATCCTAGAAGCAGCAAGAGATAAGGGGACAGTAACCTACAAAGGAGTTCCCATCAGACTGTCAGCTGATTTCTCCAAAGAGACCTTACAGGCAAGAAGGGGCTGGAAAGAAATATTCCAAGTCATGAAAGACAAGGACCTACATCCCAGATTGCTCTATCCAGCAAAGCTCTCATTTAGAATGGAAGAGAAGATAAAGTGCTTTTCAGATAAGGTCAAATTAAGGGAGTTCATCATCACCAAGCCCTTACTTTATGAAATGCTAAAGGGACTTATCTAAGAAAAGAAGATAAAGAAAAGACATGTATAGTAAAAGGACAGCAAACTCACAATTATTAACAACCACACCTAAAGCAAAACCAAAAGAAACTAAGCAAACAACTAGAATAGGAACAGAACCACAGAAATGGAGGGCACATGGGGGGCTAGCAGTAGGGGTGGGAGGAGGAGAGAGGGGAAAAAGGTATAGAGAATAAGTAGCATAGAATGTAGGTTGAAAATAGATAGGGGGAGGGCAAGAATAGTACGGGAAATGTAGAAGCTAAAGAACTCATAAGTATGACACATGGACATGGACTAAAGGGGGGGAACATGGGTGGGAGAGGGGACACAGGGTGGAGGGGAGTGAAGGGGGAAATGGGACAACTGTAATAGCATAATCAATAAAATATATTTAAAAATAAATAAATAAATAAATAAAATAGGATTTGATAATTAGACAGGGACATATTTATTTTGAAACAAGTTTATTTAAAACAAACCAACACACTCTTTTAAATCTGTAGTAAATATGATAGAGGAAATGGTGATTCAAGATGTTGTAGTTCAATTATATAACAAAAACTTTATTATAGCACACCTTCATGTTATAACTTGAAGTTCCTCTTTAAAATTCTATAAAGCAAAGTAAAGGATAGGGGATTAAGTGTGGGAAAGAGGAAGGGAGAGAGAAGGGACTAGAAAACGAGAGGGGAAGAAAAAAGCACATCTCTAATTACAGGTTAGTTGTAGTAAACACTACATAATAAATGCTTTATTAATCACAAAGAAAATTCGATCAATTCATCATCACTTGTGACTTTCCCTGTGCAATCAAAATACTAAATGATTTTCTCTGCATTGATCATGTTACCATCAGTATTTAACTAAGTACTAATTAAAAGGGGGAGCAAATGGACACAGGCAATGAGCTTAACAAAATGGGGAGTATGAGTGTGCTTCCATAGCCAAGAAGCCACAGTCTCACACCCCGGGGATCACAGCATTGCTCCGTCAAGGGGATTAACACTCCTCCCTTTCTGTCCCCCTCCAGTACCAGGTTGCCGGGGGGCAGAGGGGAGGTACTGGCAAAAGAGGCTTGTCAGTCTGAGGCAGAAGGTAGTCGAGAGTGAGGAAACTCCATGGTCATGCCAGGACTAAGACAAAGGACATTGATACAGGACAGAGACCCTCTTCTAAGACCTGTTGTCCCTTCTTTCTGGAAAAGTGCTGAATCATGGTGAACCGTGACTGCACCTGCGCAGAAGATGCGACATGACCCCTACTTCATTATAATAGCATTATAATAAGTTAGCATTGTGGGACCCCTCCCCCCGATGGGCAGTCAAGGAAAACCATGGGAGACCACAAGCTCAGGAGCTTCAAAGCGACATAACTACTTGTACACGCACAACAAAAGTCCACCAAAACTAGCCAGGAAAGAGCTGCCCTATAAGAATAGAATCCCTCCCGCCACTGAGGGTCAATCTCTGCTCGGAGTTGACCTACTCCCTTGCTCTGAGGAGTGTACTATCATTTAGTAAATCTGCTCTCTCTTTCTAACTCTGTGTGTTCAGTGCAATTCATTGTTTGCAATCACTAAGAATCTAGTTACCTGTGCCCACCTGTGACAAGCCTAACTATAGGGTGTAAAGCCATCCAAAGCTTGCAAAAACTTGGGAAATTTATTGGCCAATTTGAAGAAGCTTCTGGTCTTTTCCAAGCCCTAGCTAATATAATCTCAGTGGAACAAAGAAGCATGCTCGCATGCTCGCTCTCGCGCTCTCTCTCTCTCTCTCTCTCTCTCTCTCTCTCTCTCACACCCGATGATACCCACTCAGATGCTGCCTGCACCTGTCTGTCCATGGCCAAGCGGCCTTAACAGCCATGTGGCCAACGGCTGCATGGCCTCCATGCACAGGCCCCAGGGGGGAGCCTGAACACTGCAGCACAGCAATGGACTGCAGCTGGAAACACACTGAGCTGGACGCATGCTGAACGGGACTGTACTTTCATATGGAGCAGAAGCTGGGTGCAGGCTTTATCCTGGCCTTGCTGAAGACAAGGTTGGACAGAGATGGGACATTAGGGAGTCAGGAGGGGGGAACCCTCTTGCTCTTATACCATCAGTAAAGTTTCCCACGGAACCCCATCGTGCCGCAGAGGTCTCAGGAAATTCTTCCCTCTCGACACTGCCAGGAATCGTTTCCACCGATAACCGTCATGGCCAACGAAAACGAAAATCATTCTTTCTGTAAATTTTTGTTACTAAATCCAAGGGAAAAATGCAGGATTGTTTGGAAAGTTGAATAAAGCTTTCTAACTAAAGGATCTGAATTTTAAAATTCATCAAATCTGTGATTCTCCCAAAATGCTTTTAGAAGTTGGGATCTTTTTTTCCCTAATCTTATTCCAGGTGTGAGCTCTGCAATGAGGAGGTTCTCTAAATTCTGGATTTCTACCTGTATTCCAGAAGAGGGCCTCAAGTTTTTCATTTGTTTCCTAATATAACATAAATACAATTCATTCATTCAGTCTCAACAACAAAAAGTGCATCTGATATGTGCGTTGTCCTCAGTAGGTACTCAGTACTCTTCATTATGTGGAAAAAAATCATTGCCTGTGTTTTTAAATATTCCCTAGGATCTATATATAAGGCAGAGAGTCTATGAAAACCAAAATAAAGCTAGCAAGACATATGTAAAAGGATGAAAGGAACACTAACTATCATTTCTTTCTAGAGGTCTTTATACATTTTCCGGGAATTTATATTTGCAGGAATTTGGAAGAAAACTCAGAATGAGACAAGAAGTTTTCCCATTGCTTTTGGGAATCACAGGGAGAAATGTCTGGAAGCAGACCCAGAGATGGGGTGGGTACGAGACGTTTATGGGGGATCGAAGGCGGTGGAAGGACGGAAGGAGAGGCGGTCACTCGGGAACACAGGCTTCTCTTTGTTTCCTCAAGAAATAGTGTATTGGAAATAATTTTGAGAACTGTTTTTAAGAAGCTTTTATATATCCTTAAAATGTCCAATCTTATTCAGCTTTTACAACTGATATTTATAGAAAGTTTTTGGTTATAAAAGAAACCATCTTTCACGCTGGCAATGAACTGTAATTGGTAGAGAAATACGCCAAAATGTTAACAATGATGATTGATATTTCTCGTGCTTCTATAAACATTTCTTCACTTACCAGTTTATCTAAAGGGAACGTGTATAAGTCTTTTTTAAATAAAAGTGTAATAGATATAAAATATTATATTAGTTTCCAGGGTACTACATAATGACTTGGTGATTTGATACTGATATACCATCTGTGATTATACAAAGTTACAAAAAAAGTTTTCTTGGGATGAGAACTTTCACAATTTGCTTTCTTTACAACTTGCAAATACATAATACAATACCATGGACGACCATCACCATGCTACATGTCACAACACTGTGACTGGTTTATCTCACAACCGGGATTAGCCCAGCCCCCAGCCTCCCTCCCCTCTGGCAGCCACCAATCTGTTCTTTGTATCTATGAGGTTTCTTTTGGGCTCTGTTTTTTGTTTGTTTGTTTTGTGTTTCATATTCCACATGTAAGTAAAACATATGGCATTTGTCTCTCTCAGTCTGAGTAATTTCACTAAGCATAACACCCTCCAGGTTTATCCATGTCATCACAAACAGCAAGATTTCACTGTTTTTTATGTCTGAGTTGCATTCTATTATTCATAGAGATATATATATGAATGATATATAGATACATATATAGATACATAATGATATATATATATATGAATGATACACACACACACATCTTCTTTATCCATTCATGAACACTTAGGTTGTTTCTCTATCTTGGTTATTATAAATAATACTGCAATCTTAAAAAAGTTTTAAGTATATGATGAAAGCCAGCACTAAAATGGGTGGGACAAGTTTATGGGGCAAGGTGTATGATATGAGAGAATTTGGAATTTTTTTAAAAAACTAACAATTCGCGGGCTGTGAACCAAAGTATCACAGGTTTGATTCCCAGTCAGGGCACATGCCTGGGTTGCAGGCCAAGGCCCCCAGCAACCGCACATTGATGTTTCTCTCTCTCTCTTTCTCCCTCCCTTCCCTCTCTAAAAAATAAATAAATAAAATAAAATAAAATAAAATGACAATTAGCAATGATTTACTTTGGTTGAGCAAAACTAAATAATTTGTTTTCTTTTCACTTTTCCAACTTTCCCATAACGAGAAGTTATCGTTCTATTATGAGGATGAGACGGCAAGTCCTTCAAATCCATTTAATTTTCAAAATAATATTTAAAATATGAAATAAAGAAGCTGGATGCAAAGTGAGACATACATACAGAACCCACAGACACAGACAACAGTGCGGCGATGGCCAGAGGGAAGGCGCGGATTGGGGCTGGGTGGAGGGGACAAAGGTGGGGACATTGAGGAAATTGGTAACAGCGTCAGCAATAAAAGTAGAGAAAGAAAGAAGCAGTGGGTGGAGAAGTAAACCTTGCGCACCTGAAACATACGCGTCCCTGAGCTAAGAGAAAGACATAAACAGCTCAGGCCGCCCTGCGATTCAAGTTACAGCGCGAAGCAGTCCGGTTCTCCAGCAGGCAGAGTCAACAACAATAATTGGGGGGACTGCGTGGGTGGGGAGGCTCTAGTACAGTGACTAGGTAGACATTGTCTCAGGGATTCGCAGGGGTTGTGAACATGGAAATGCCTTTTTATACTGGAGGACTTTTGAAAGAGACAGCATCACCCTCTCCTTCTCCCGTGCCGTGCGAGGGGCTTTCCAAGCCTCTCATATGAAAGTGACAGCCAGTGGCATCTGATTGAAAGACCTGCGAACGCCCCCCTCCCCCCGTGAGTCATTCAGGCCTTCATCACACCCACAGCCCTCCCCTCGCACCCTCCTCTCCCACCCTCACGCTGGTGAGTGAACGTGTGACTAGAGGTCGGCTGGATTCTCTCCCCATCCACAGCGAGGAGGTGTCGCAGAAACCACACTCTCCCAGCCGAGCAGGCCTGCAGTCCGTTTGACCTCCAGGACTGGGAGTCCGTTCTTGGTGATCACAGAATTAGTCAACAGGAACCTGACTGTGTGGGGGGAGTTTTCCAGGCCACATCTTATCTCTCAATTCCAGAGAGGTAATATGAGAAATAAACTCATAAGCCTACACAAGTATCGCTGTAAAATCAAAAGGGAATTTATAAAGGCTGTAGGAAACACAAGCCCATGCCAAGAATATTAAAGCTTTCCAGTCAATGCAATAACTTGGTTATAGTCTATCTCATTCCAATCAAGCCGTCCCCTTACAGAAATAATCTGGATATGAATACATTCTGTATGATAGTCCACAAGAGACAGAGATTAAACAGCTTCTTTTTAGAACTTTAGAAGCCTGCAACTAGACATCTATAATATACACCTACTTCAGAAAATAATGATGCCCCAAACTCTCCAATGGAAGAACTTCCAATCTATGGGGTTACTTACATTTGAAGTCTCTGATTGTGTATGCAATGTAATCTTACTTAGAATCAATGTTTCATTTCAAAAACTTTGAGTTTCTGAACTTAATTTAATAATCATCTTATATACATGTGCTCTAAAAAGCATTCTAATGTAATTTCTGATTTCATAGAATTAGTTTTATATTCTATACAAATTTCAGGAAGAATGGTCTGAAAATAAAATTCAACTAGCTATGAAACCATTAGATGCCTGCCTTGTGGGGAGAAGGCATTTATTTATGAAGGAAGCTTGGTGGTCAAGTTTAGGCTAGAGACCTAAAAGAAGGGCATCAGATGTCTAATAATTTAAAGAAAATGCTTTAATTAGCATGTTAACTAGACTAAGATATAAAGGGAAGGTAGTGCTTTTCAGGGAGATTTAGGAAGGCTTGTTCTAGCATACATGATTTTCCAGAACAGAATTTGTGTGTTCTGGTGGGATTTTGAATGATCAGCGCTGGACCAGGGACAAGAGTTCATTGGAGAAAGCACAGTGAAAACGTCCACTTCGCAGGGAACGCAGGGCGAGGGTGCTGTGGGCGGCACTACTATAGAGTCCTCCGGCAGAGGAGTGGCGGAGAACAGAGCTGGACACATGGTGGTCACTACATGAGCTTTATGAACAAGCCAGAACACAGGAGGAAGGTATGAGGCAGCGCATGGGTTTTACCTCCCTCTCAGTGACGCCATAGACGTGGTAGCTAACTATTCTAGCTATACTTATGGCTAGCCTGGGAGCAAAGGAGTTTTTTAAAAGTTATTCATTTGGCTATGTACGGTCCATGGCCTATCTAAACAAAAAGCAAATTTAATTTTTAACCATCTTTTCCCCCCTCATTTAAATGTGTCGCTGTGAACTGGGTGAAGGCCATTCAGAGTGTAAATGAAAGAGCATCGGGGTTAACACAGATTCTCACATAAGGCACGGTTCAGTTGAAGTTGCAGTTATTTCATCTAATTCTGAGGTGTAATCTAAGAATGAATGATGCCAAACCCCGGAGCCACAGACCCTCAGTGTGAAGGAAGGGGCCATGTGCAAACCCTGAATTTGGCAGTGAGAACAGAAGACCAGGGCCCCAGGGTAGGAGACAGAGAGTTGGAGAGAACAACAAGATGGTTTGGCCAAGGGTTTGCTTTTAAAGGTAACCTCTGTATGACAATAAATATATGTCTTGCTCTTTCTCTCTAATAAAGGACAAGAGATCTCTTTTTTAGGGTGCTGCTTAAAATACACAAAAATCCAAAGCAGCTTTCTTGGTGGGAGGTGCTTTGTGGAAATTGAACAGAAAGGACCACGCCAATGCAAGTTCCACACACAGGCAAGTGGGAAATGTTTATGAAAGTCATGTGGGATGGTAAATAAATGTCCGCTTGTATAGTATATCCTCAAAATGTTGATACATTTTTAAAAATGTAAATATTCGTTCTTTCCTAGGGCTGGATTGATATCTGAATACTTTAATATCCGTTAAATAGACAAACTTCAGGACCATTCTAAAGCAGGGTGCTGATCGGTAACTTTTAGGAGTACTTGGGACTTTAAGGAAAACATAAAATAAATACCAGAGCCATGAAGAAATGACAAGCTCTCCAGAGAGGAATTGTCAAGCTCTGGAAAATAGACGTTCTAAAGACAAGTTTTAATTTATAATATGATTTTTCACTGAGTTCAGTGTTTCATTATTTCAACAATAAAAATGGTATGGTGGTTCGTTTTATGGCTCAACTCGACTGGGCCACAAGATGCCCTGATGACTGGTCAAACGCTATCCTGGGTGCATCTGTGAGGGTGCATCTCGATAAGATTGCCGCCCGGTTGAGTAAGCTGAGATCTCCCTCCCTAAGGTAGGTGGGCCGCACCCAATCAGTTGAAGGTTGGAATACAGCAAAAAGGCTGGCACTTCCCCTGGAGTGAAAGAGAACGCCCTTCCCACCTCTCTGCCTTGAGCCAGGGCACCAGTCTTTTCCCACCTGCTGTCCCCACTGAAACATCAGCTCTTCCTGGGTCTTGAGCGCACCAATGCAGATCTTGGGACTTCTAAGCCTCCATAACTGCGTGAACCAGTTGTTGTTGTTGGTTTGTTTTTTTTGTTTTGGGTTTTTTTTTTTAGATTGCATTTATTTATTTATTTTAGAGAGAGGGGAAAGGAGAGAAGAAGAGAAACATCAATGTGTGAGAAAAACATCAATCAGTTGCCACTTGCACACACCCTAACCAAAGACCAGGCCCACAACCCAGGCATGTACCCTGACTGGGAATTGAACATGGCGACCTTTCAGTTTGCGGGAGGATACTCAACCAACCTAGGCACAGAGGTCAGGGAGAGGCAATTCTTTATAATAAACAAGCAAACAACATAGTGGTTCTTTTCTCTAGAAGACCCTCTTACAAACTGGGACTCCCACAATCCTGTTGAGTATATAGAGCATTTGCCCAGGTAAGCTGCCCTGACCAGGTGATCTGGCCCAGTGATTACCCTGTGATGGCATTGAACCTATTTCTTGAATGCATGGGCATATGAAAGCATGAATATACATTTGAATGCATGAATAAATAAATGATTGAATGTTTCAATGATAAAGTGGTTTCCAAGAATGAAAATCTGTGATTATTAAGACTAGGTGTTTTTCAAAAGCAAGTAACAGATGGTTAGCTTCTTTCCCGAGAAAGTAGAGCAATGCCAAATGACGGAGAAAGTGTTACGGAAACTGAAGGCTGACTGTGCCCGTGTGGACTCAACATCCCGTTGGAAACGGACCAGCGCAGACTGTCCTCCGGACCGGCCGTGCCAAGTAAGAGCACAGTCTGTCCCCACAAATGAACGAGTCTCAAGGGCAGCATTACTGAACGCCTGCCCCTCGTTAAGCAATCCGCATTCTCTCTACTTCGCTGAGAACGGAGCTGACTCACTGCAGTTTTCCTGCAGCCTCTCCTCGTCTGCAACAGACACCCATCTCTTAAAAGCTAAGAGGCAAAACGAGAAATGGAAAACACATGCACAAATCTGAAAAATGTTTCCTCTCCATCATGCTGGAAACCTGGGAGGGAAAATAACACTCATTGTTTGAAAAATTAAACTAAAAATCAGGTAGACAGGCACGCCCCTTTTACTTTAAACTCTGTTAAAAGTGTATATAGGTTAAAGGACATTAGAAATGGGGATTTTTAAGTAATTCACCTAAAAGTTATTGAGCCCTAAATCTATGTCAGATGATTTCATACTTCTTTCTCAACTCATCTTTAAGAAAGCTATTAGTATCTTCATAATGAAAATGATATTCAAGCAGACTTAGTAATTTGCCCCCATTCACACTTACTGGGTATCGGATCCAAATTCATTCTAGTCTCTTTGACCTCCGAAATGTCAACTCCGTCATTCTGGCTTTAAACCCAGTTGTCTCATAAGACCTGTAGGTAGCCATTCTGTAAAGTGTTGAGTCCGATGCAGCAGTCATTTTAGTCATTACAGATGCTACGGCAGAACTGCAATCAACTACCACCTGTTGACAAATATTCTAGAAGCAGCAGCAGTTTGGAAAGCCTGTGCCTCCTGGAATTTCCCAAAACTTCCGAGGAAAGTCCTGAAGTCTGTTATCCCCGGCGTGTTGTCCCAGGTGAGTCCTGGCTGCAGGACTAATATGGGATTTAGGGCTCGTACAGGACACGTTCAGAAGCAGAATGTAGGACTGATACAGGACACAGGCATAAGCAGAATTCAGGAGGCCCCCCTCATTTTTATGTATCATGTGTCTGACTCAGGAAGAAAACAAAACAAAATGAAACCCTAACCTTTCAAAATGTTTGTCTGCATGAATTACTTTACTCAGTTCAAACGGTGGTGTGTTGGCAGTCACACCGCTCTGCAATTTATCTGCTCCAGCAACAAAACCAGACCCCCTGGGCCCCTGGGGGGACTCCACATATTGTAAGTCATTGCACAAGCACACACACGCGCCCGCACACACACAATCACTGCCCTCTTGTCCACTGTTTTACCGTCCATGCGTGGGCTCTCCAACTGGAAGACACTTTCAGGAATGCCAAACAGTTACTGACTTCTGAGTCTTTTGTTAGTAAAGCACAATGAAATAAACCACAGTTTCCTGCCCTCGGCACTTCACCATATGGTGCTGGTGCAGCGGCATGCCAGATGGTCCCAACACGTCAATTGTTCAAGAATAATATCATGCACCGTTTCAGTAAAAATACATTTTAACAATGTCACTGCTACCATCGTGGGTGACAGGAAGCCTCACAGCTGCCTTCACACTTGTGCTTTTACGGCTAGTACAGATCACCAGTTTCTTGAGGCAAGTCTCCCAAAGGGTTGTACTACCCTTCACTCTGCATTCCTCTCTGCGGCACTGGAGGTTTGTATTCAAACCTAGAACCAAATATTTATTTGGACATTTAGGAAAGCAACAGTGAATACTCACATCATGAGTCACTTCCTTGCCATTCCCCATTTACATTGTGCTGTGTCATTGAACATGTTGAGGCTGGGACGTCACATCCCACAGGTATCTCTTGGGGACGCTCAACTACCTGACACTCGGAGTGAAGCGGATATCTAATGGAGAAACGAGAACGTAAAAGCAATCACAGACCCGTGCAACACTCCTTAGATTAGAAAACCTGCTCTTAAGTGGAACTCATCCTGGTATTTTGTTGATTCTGCATGGCACAGATCAGGGATTTACTTCCAGAAGGCACGGACTGAAAGGGAAACCTGCTCATTGATTTTTATGTTAAAGAAAAATGTAAGTAAAAACGCTATAGGCTCGACAACTTACCACAAAACTGTGAAAAGTAATTTTATGCCCTTGAGCAGGGACCAAAAATCCTTGGAGAGAAAATCAGCGTTGACTCTGCAGGGCTCTTCCAAGGGGAGAAAGTCTGCGGTGCCGTCATCTCCTTTGTCAAATGAGCTCAGGGCCCATAAAACGAACTTAAAATGCTGCCGCTATGATCTCAGAATGGGGATTGCCAGACACTCACATTTCTGCCCACTAATCTGAATTTTCATCCATTGAGCTAAAGGAATCGGTACAGGATATTTTTTCCCACATACTGTGGATGAAGAGCACAGATGAGTACAAATGTGCTGAAGTGCCTAGCTGAAGGAGACGGGCCAAATTGAAATAACCGATGCAGGGTCTGGATCAATGTCCAATTTGCATAGCACATGGTAAGGTAACGGCAATGCATTGTCATGACCACAGGATGTTGAAATATAAATGAATTTCTCCCTAAAGTTCCCACTTTCCCTTTCCCACCTGCTCACCCAGTGTAGGCAAATGCTGCATTCTGAGTTATTTCCTGAGGATGTGGGTGCGACAGGGTGGGGTGGAAAACAGAAACTTCCTATAAGTCTCTGGTTTATATTTTCCAAAATCCTAAACCCATAAAAGGGTTGTTTTAAGGGCAAACATGAATCTAGGGGAAACCATCAAGATTTATACAGGGAGGGATTTCCCCTCCATGCGAGGGGAATAATCTGCTGGGCTGGGGAAGAGCAGAAGAAAGACGAAGCGTGGAGGTTTGGAGAAACGCAGTATTGACTCTACTTTCATACTAAATCTTCAGTGACGGAGCCAGACCCTGACGTGGTTTAGGAAACAGAGAACAAACGTGGCTATTTGCCCCTCTTCTCAGATCGTAAGCCCATAGAAGTGATAAAGTTACAGATTAGACAGCAAGGCACAGAAAGGCGAAGCTATGCGCCAGGGGAAGTCCCTTGCCAGAGAACAGCATGAAAGCAATAGGATGCTGCCTCAGTTCTCAAGCCCGGCGTGAAAGTAGCAGAGAGACCCACTGAGCCTGACACCTATGGGGCCAAGAATGAGAGTCATCCGGGTGATTTACTGCATGGATCAGTGGGTGAGGACCACGTGGAACCAGGGATCAGTCAGCAAATATCTGCGTGGACAGATGACTCAAGGGCAAGATGGCTCATACACCCTCTTGAAATTACATGAATTCCCCTGAAATTTAGACACAAATCAAGAAAAACTGAAACGGTTTTTGTGGTGGCTGGGGAATTTAATTCCAGGGGAATTGAAGATTTTTTTTTTAAATGTAGTTATGTTTTTTATACTACTGGTTCATTTTGGGCTAGGACTTGTACTTTTATGAGAGACAATATAACGAACACTTATTTCATGGATTATAGTTTGTGAGTTAGCTTCCAAGTACCTGAACTCTCAGAACCTCGCGATATCATGAACACAGCGGGACTGTGCTGCATGGCCTGTCCACCCAGGGATGCGTCCTCTCTGCCTTCACAGATGTTCGCAGAGCTTCATACATTCGCTCACGATGCGTGGTCCACTTCTCTCTTCCATCTCCCCCGTTTTTCATGAACACCTACTATGTGCAGAGCATGGTAGACTAATAGTCCCTCTTTCATTTAAGTCCCACGTTCTATTAAATTTTTATATGAACCATCATTTATTGCACATTAACCGTAGTAGGAGTTTTACAAGGACTATCTCTGCTTTACAAACATAAAAAAAAAATGAGTTCAGCATCACAATCCCCTCTTTCCATACAGATAGCAGAGGTTGAAAAGGCTACATGACCTGCCCAAAGTCAAATCCCTTGAAAGGAAAGAAGGAAAGCCTCAACATCTTTTCTACTTCTAAACCTCCAGTGCACATTGGCTTACTACCACCTTTTGAATGTATCGTCACTTCAATATATGCTACTGAAATTTTTTTCTTTTTGTCATCATACAACTAGATTCTTGACTACAGGATGTCTTATCCTCATCATTACTTATGTGTCAAATTTGCCTACCAAACCAAATTGGAAACAAAGAAAAAGGCCATGGGTGAGGCATCCTCTTGAGGAAACTATTTTTCCTATATTTCCTACTTGTCCAAAAACTGTAGTTTCCTTCCAGCAATATTGAATCTCGCCACAGTCTCCTTGAAGGAAATGTTTTTAAACAACCGACATTTATTTCCCAGTTCTGGAGGCTGGTAAGTCAAAGATCAAGGTGCAGGGAGATTCAGCGCATCATAAAATCCCTCTTGTTTTTTTAATTATGTTTTCTTGATTGTGCTATTAGAGTTGTCCCAATTTGCCCCCATGATGCCCCTCCATTTAGCCCAGCCCCACTCCCTCAGGCAATCCCCATACCATTGTCCGTGTCCGTGGGTGTGGCTACCCTATTTCGAATGCTGCCCCTTACATTCCCATAACTATTCTGTAACCATCAACGTGCACTTCTTAATCCCTTCCCCCTTTTCACCCATCCCCCGACCCCTCTCTCATCCTGATGGTCTGGCAACCATCAGGACATTCTCTGCATCTTTGATTCTGTTTCTGTTCTGCATGTTTATTTTGTTTTTTAGATTCAAATATTGGTAGATATATATTTCTTACTATTTTGTTGTTTATATTCCTCCTCCCCTTCTTTCTCTTTTTCTTCTTCTCCTCATTCCTCTCCTTCTTCAAGAAAACTTTAACATTTCATGTAATATTGGTTTGGTGATGATGAACTGTAGGGAACCGTTTCGTGTGTCGTGGAAATGTAGCTCAGCCTCCACATGGAAAACCAGTGGGGAGCCAGTGGCATGCAGGACCATGCCCTCAGAGAGGTTTTCCCGTGGGGAATCAGGCCTGCATTGTACCCAGGCCACTAGGAGGCTTACTTTTGCTAAAACTCCCTCACCCTGAATTGAGGCAGCAAGGGTTTACTATAACTTCCTAAAATCTGAGCTAAACCTCCCAAGTATGGAGTGTTAACAATCCAACCGCTTTTCCCTTTACATTTGCAAACATCCTTCTTCTTTGACATGATTAGCAACATCCTCTCCTTTGTTGTCTGTAAAAGGTAACCATCTAATGCAGATCTGTGCATAGTAAGTGAGGACTACCCTCCATGTAATGTACCCAGGAAACCAATAAAATCCTGTCTGGGTGGGGGTCAGGACCCTCTCTCTCACTTAGAGAGCAGCCGTGCCATCCCCTTTTTTCCCACAGGACTTCTGTAGTCCGTGTGCATTTGTCCACTAGCAGCCGCAACACACAGGGATCCTTCCAGCCAGGATCTGCCACAATGAACTCCTTTAGCTTTTTCTCTAGGAGCTCTTCATCTGCCTTTTAATTCTAGCTATGCTGCATAGAGTAATCTTGGTTGTAGGTCCTTGCTTTTCATCACTTTGAGTATTTGTTGCCAATCCCTTCATTCCTATAAATTTTCTTTTGAGAAATCAGCTGAAAGTCTTATGGAGGCTCCCTTTTAGTGCTCCCTTTTAGTTAACTAATTGCTTTTCTTGCTGCTTTTAAGATATTCTCTTTATCTCTAGCCAAATCGTTTTATTTTATTTTAGTTAAGATTTTTTTTATTTATTTTTAAAGAGGGGAAAGGAAGGAGAAAGAGAGGGTATGAACCATCAGTGTGTGGTTGCCTCTTATGTCCCACAACTGGGGACCTGACCCACAACCCAGGCGTGTGCCCTGACTGGGAATCAAACCAGTGACCCTTTGTTTCACAGGCCCATGCTCAATCCACTGAGCTGTACCAGCCAGGACTAACCTTTAGTATTTTAATTATGATGTGTCTCATTGTGGGTGTATTTGGGTTCATCTTGTTCAGGACTCTCTGTGCTTCCTGGACTTGTATGTCTATTTCCTTCATGAAATTAGGGGAGTCTTCTGTCTTTACTTTTTCAAATAGGTTTCCAATTTCTTGTTCTCTCTCTTCTCCTTCTGGGACCCCAATGAGGCAACTGTTGGTATGCTCGAAGTTCTCCCAGAGACTCCTTACAGTATCCTCATTTTTTTATTCTTTTTTCTTTTTGCTATTTTGATTGGTTGTTTTTTGCCTTCTTATATTCCAAATCACTGATTTGATTCTCAGCTTCTTCCTGTAAATTATTCTTTAGTTTAATTAGTGTATCCTTTGTTTCTGACTGGATCTTTTTTATGCTGTTGAGGTCCTCACTAAGTTCCTTGAGCATCCTTATAGCCAGTGTTTTGAACTCTGCAGCTAGTAGCTTGCTTGTCTCCATTTTGTTAATTCTTTGTCTGGAGTTTTGTTCTGTTCTTTTGCTTGGGCCTTGCTTCTTTGTCTCCACATTTTGGAAGCTTCCCTGAGTTTGTTTCTATGTACTAGGAAGAGCTGCTATGTCTCCTAGGCTTGATAGTGTGGCCTACTATAGTAGGTGTCCTGTAGGGTTTAGTAGCACAGCCTCCACTATTACCCAAGCTGGGTACTTGAGGTATGCCCACTGTATGGGCTATGTACGCATTCCTGTTGTAACTGATCCTTGATTGCTGTGGGCATGTCCAAGATCAGCCACCGCCTGTGTTCTGACCAGGGTCACACAGATAAGCTACAGGGTGATCTGCAGATGGCTGCTCCTTGTGCTGGGCTTGGAGGAGCCCAGGCAAGGCCATGCTGTAAACCCAGACCAGCTGCTGCTAGTGCCAGGCCTGGGGCAACTTAGCAAGAGGTATAGGGCTTGCTGAAGCTAGACGTTGCTTGTTTGAGAGAATTTAGGGAAATCTGAAGCATGAACTGAGTCAAGCAATTCATATGGAAAAGTCACTGGAAACAGTTTAGGTGGGCCTGACGGGGCAAGGTTTCAGGGTGGGGAGGACAGTGTGAATCAGGTTGATGGAGTCTCAGATATGGCGCCCACCTGCCAGCTCTGTAGCTCTGAGCGGGGAGGGCTTAGAGAAGGGACAGTGGATTCTGCCAGCACTTCTCTCTGGGAGAAAGCTGCCTCCCCAGCTCTCAGCCTGATGCTGGATAGTTCAATATCTCCCCATATATCTCTGGTGGCTTTCAACCTGCAGCCCCAATGAAGTTCAGAGGAAGTGAGTCTGAATAAATCTGTGCATGGGTTCTTTAAGAGGAACTGCTGGCCCTGGCTGGTGTAGCTCAGTGGATTGAGCATGGGCTGCAAACCAAAGTGTCGCGGGTTCGATTCCCAGTCAGGGCACATGCCTGGGTTGCAGGCCATGGCCCCCAGCAACCGCACATTGATGTTTCTCTCTCTCTCTTTCTCCCTCCCTTCCCTCTCTAAAAATAAAATAAATAAAATCTTTAAAAAAAAAAAGAGGAACTGCCAAAGGGAGGGTCCAGCAGTCTCTGTTTTCCTCAGCCTTGATCCCTGCTGGTTTTTATAGCCAGAAGATATGGGGACTTATCTTCCTGGCACTGGAAGCTTAGGCTGGGGAGCTTAGTGTGGGGTTGGATCCCTTCACTCCAGAGATATCCCTCTTAATTTTTATCCACCATATGTGGGTGTGAGACCATCCCATTCAGCATCACTGCCCCTCCTACCAGTCTCAATGTGGTCTCTTCTTTAATTCCATAGTTGTAGAGCTTCCATACAGCTCGATTTCTAATGGTTCTGATTGATGGCTGCTCTATAGTTTAGCTGTAATTTTGATGTGGTTGTGCAAGGAGGTGAGCCATGTTTACCTAGGCTGCCATCTTAACTGGAAGTCCTTGAATGAAAATTGATATTCCTTTATTCCTTTTTTTCAATAGACACTTACCGTGTCTCCCTTATTCCCTCTATAACTAAGATTCCTTAAAATGTCTGCATTCTCTGTATTCACTAGCTTACCTACCATTCTCTCCACAACCACTGTAATCTGGCTACCTCTCCCATTAAGCCACTAAGGGCTCTTTGCAATGTCACCAATAAATAATTCCTTGTTGCTAAATTTTTAAAATATTTTTTAGTCTTTATCTAATTGTCCACTGTGGCACAAAAGTATACCTAGATAAGAAGAAAAAAGATTGTCAGCTTGAGTACCTTTTTCAAAAGTAAAACCTTAAGAGCATTTATTTTTGAGGTAACATGTTTAAATAACCAGAACAGTTATTAAAACTATAATGTAAATAAGTAGAGGAAACAGTGTGAAAGGAACATAGCAAGACACAGAAAGAAGAGAGTGAAGAGCTTGCTCCTTCCTGAACAGCTGATTTCCCCATTACCCAATGGTGGCAGCAACCCAGAGCCCCCTCTACTTGGAGTCCTCTTCTTAAACATCCTCCTCCCTTGAACTTTTGGATACCTCTCAACCAGGAGTCCTCCCCATGTACCTCTTCCATTGTCTAGACTTCTGTTATCATGACTAATTTCTACTCATGTTTAAGTATTTGCTTAAACATCTCTTCATCATGGGGGACTTTCATGCTTCTCCAGGGTTAATTAAATTCCTCTTGCTCTAGACAACTTTACAACTTCTTCCATTATACTCCTCGCAGTTGTGATTACTCAGTGCATGTCTGTCTTTCCTAAACTGTGTTATTCAAGAGGACAGGAGATTGTGTTCACTGACACAGCCCCGGAGCTCAACAGGGTCCAGCACATTATTAAGTGCTCAATATCTGTTTCTTGAATTGAAATTTTCTTAAATCAGGTTTCCTATCACATTCTGGTAGGTACATTTGCAGTATAGGGAGCATTAAAGGAAGGGGGTTATTATGAAGGTTAAATGTCTAGAAGAGCCGTCAAAATGTACCTGAAAAAAAACTGGGATTGTTTAATTTATAGAAGAAGACAGCTATTGTAGACTGTTCTGCATGGCGCGAGCCCCGCTCCCACTCGGAGATGCACAGGACCAACGCTCACGGAGAGGTTCTCCCATGGAGAATCAGGCCTGCAATGTACCTAGGCCACTATGAGTCTTGCTTTTTGCTAAAACTCCCTCACCCTGAATTGAAGATGTTTACTGCAAAGCAACTTCCTAAAAACCTTCCTTTAAACCTTCCAAGGATGAGAGTAACTGGTCCAACTACTTTTGCCTTTTCATTTGCAAATATCCCTCTTCTGTGATGTGATTAGCAGCATTGGCTCCTTTGTTTTATGTATAAGGTAACCACCTAAATCAAGTCTGTGCATAATTAATGAGAACCTTCTTGTAATGTGTCCAGTAAGACAATAAAAGCTCATTGGAGCAAGGGCTGAGGTTTTTGCTCCCCTTGAGAGAAAAGCCATGCTGTCCCTTTTCCTCCACCAGACGCAGTAGTTCGTGTGAATGTCTCATTTCATCCATAATGACATGGACACTGCGGGCCAGTATCTGCATCAGACAGCATTTCCACCCATCCTATGGTGGAGGTCTAAAATCACTTCCCAGGAACACACTAGAATATGGAGGGAAAATTCAGCTCAGGATGGAGAAAGACTTCCCAACAACTGAAGCTAGCAAACAAAAAAGTGGGAGCAGCTCTCTGCCCTAGCCTCGTTTAGACAGGCATGGGAAGGGATTTCCTCACTGAACAGGCGGTTGGAGGACATGAACTCTGAAGAGCTTTCCATACTCTCAGGGTTTTTTTCAAAGTGAAGAAAAACTGATGTATCATCCCTCTTCCCTCTGAGCCATTTAAGTTTAAAGAAGAAAAGTGACAAAGAAGAGAAAAGGTAGACATGAACTTTTAGAAAAGAACTGTGTTTAACACACATTATTATTATGATTTTTTTTCCTGTAGGTATGTTGAACTTGTTCTAATGTTATTTTCATACTCAATTTGTTCTTTTGTTGAGGCTTATTTAGTTTATTGGTTAGTTGGTTTAATGGTTTTTTAGAATCTGCTAATGTGTTTTCCATGCAAACAACTTAGTGCACTTTTGATCTGTCTTGTGAATTTGTAGCCCAAGTTGTGGTTCAAGTAGGAGCAATTGCTTCACTTTTGCAGGGGGAGTGGAGAGACTGGATTCTACTCTCAGGCTGCCATTCACAAATTTAGTGTGGGAACTGAAAAGAAGGACACGACATGAACTTGGTAGCTGCTTTGGGCACTGAGTTGCAGCAGATGCTTTTGTATCTGTCACTGTCCTCATGAGGAACACGACCCACTGATAGAAACAAACGTGGAGAGATAACTTGTAATAACATGGTAAAGACAAGGAAAGAAGTACAGACATGTGCGTGCACCAAACACCAGAAGAGGGCAGAGACGGGGCCCTTCACTTGGCCTGGGGAGTGGGACTGTGGTCAGTGATGTCTCCCTGAAGGGGGCATTCTGGGTAGACGGAAGCACTTTAAAAGGAACATAAGAAAAACCAACATGTTGTGTACTTTTATTTTTCTTATTTGTTCCTTCTAAGTTTTACACTCACGATAGTACCTTAAGCTTTTCCTTCATACCAATTTTTCATGTATAAGAACTTCTTCATGTATACCCTATGACAACAGGCTATTTCTGTCTTTGTTACTTCTCTGCCCCCATTACAAATCTGTTGAGACTGTCAATATAGATTTGAAGAATGAGTGAATGAATTCTATTAAAAATCTCTCTAAAGTCTATAATTCACAAAATCGGAGCATTGTGTAGTAGGTAAGAGAGAGATTCGTCAATTAAGGGCAAACAAGGAACCCTAGAAGTCTAAGTCGGCATCTAGAAGACATTTATTTACTTTCTTTGAAACAGTAGGTAATTCATGTTCCAGGAAAAGTTACTTTCATAATCCAGACTATCACTTTTTTTCAAAAGATTTTATTTATTTATTTTTAGAGAGGGAAGGGAAGGGGGGGAGAGAGAGAGAGAGAAGCGTCATTGTGCGGTTGCTGGGGGCCATGGCCTGCAACCCAGGCATGTGCCCTGACTGGGAATCAAACCTGCGATGCCTGGTTAGCAGCCCACGCTCAATCCACTGAGCTATGCCAGCCAGGGCAGCTTTTAAATGGTTTACTGTAATTATTTGGATATTTATAAACACTAGGGGTTTTTTTTATTCATCACAAAGTTCATCCCCACATAGGAATCGGGAGAAACATGGGAGTCCAGTTGTTCTCAAAGTTATTCACCTCTTTTTTAACATGTGTCTGGGGCTCCTAGTACCTACAAGCGTTTTGTGGAGTGGGCAGTGGGTGTGTCCATCCAATCAGCACTGTAGGAGCACTGCTCACAGAGTTGACTGTTAATTGAACCCAACGTTGGCAAGTAGGTCAAGAGTGCAATACCTTGTCTGTGTTCCCAATCCAAAAATAATCGTGTGTAATAAGGTTAGGTGTTTTGCTGTCACTTTTAATTTGTATACTTCAGTAAAGTTTCACTTTTCTGTATGAATTACTATTTAAATTGAAGACCAATGAATACATGATGTACTTATCCAAAGAAATAAACCCAGAACAATTTTTAAATTATTTTTGTAGAGCTGGTGATGGATTGGTTCAGGTACATCTATACTTACAAGGCCTGGATTTAGTTATGACTTACGGGAGAAAGTTGCAAAATAGCAGAGAAGTTTAATAAAGCAAGCTATTTTCATGGGGCAAACTAAAGCAAACCAATCCATCTAGAATAGTCAATTTGAAAATTTCACTCTTTCCACAAACATTTATTGAGTATTTGCTATGGACCAAACATGTGCTGCATGTTAATACTGAGCATCAAAGGACTTCCAGTTGAACTTACTATTTATATTAAATCACATTGAA